>NC_136068.1:96453853-97065936 GCF_964261635.1 Lissotriton helveticus
CCCCCCTAAAAAAGGCGCCGGTTGGTCGAAGTAGCCATAATCCTGTTGTTGATACCCCCATACGGGAAAAGGGCCTTGTGGATGTTGAAAAGGGGGTTGTGGACCGAATTGTGGTTGTGGCGGATATACCATATGGGGTTGAAAATTATTCCACCCTCTGGGGCCCCGGTAATTGGATCTACGGAAGTTCCTCCTTCCTCCTTGAAATCTTGGGCTCTTATTGCGACTTGAGTTCGATCCGCTGGAACCCGAGTCTGATGATTCATCATCTGTGATTTCATTTGTTGATTTATAATCATCCTTTATGTAGGGGTAGACCCTCTCTTTGGACCACCGGCTATTGTCTTTTTTTAGTTTCTCATATTTGCTATTCTTCAGGGTGGTTTCGAAATCATTGAGGGATTTATTCATCTCTTCAAGAAATTTCTTCAAATCTGCTGGAGATTCGTAACTTTTTAGGCGAACTTCAATGGCCTGTATTTCTACTTTCAGTTCGATTGCCAACCTACTAGCAGTTTTTATGATTAGCACAATCCAATCACGGGTGCATCTCCATGAGATCTTGGACCAGTCAACTTTAAACGTCTTATCGTGCAAGAAAATAAAGGGTTCGTTGCGAACTACAAGGCCTGCTGGGGCTGTGTTAGCCTGGAGATACTGGGTCATCAGCAGGCCATGAATGGCGGTCTTTATTTGTGTCCTTCTGAGTTCTTCTAGTTCATCCCAGTCATTATTCTTTGTGGATGCGCCATCTGTACTCAGACCTTCAAAAGTTCCCAAAGTAGCCATGAGGTTAGAGATCTCATCCTCAGTGAAAGCCAGACCTAGATCAGCCATGGTTGTTTGTCAATAATCAAAGTGAAGAAAAAGTCCCAGAATCAGCCCAGGGATCGGACGCTGGATGCGGAATCACTGTCGTTATGTAGTGAGAGCGACAATGTCAGTTTCTATTCTTAGAGGCTCCCGCAGCTGTGCGCTGCCGAAAATCACAAAAAATCAAAAGAGGGAAGCGTAGAGGTTGAGATAGAATCACCCTCCTGGACAGTTCATCAAAACATATGGATTCTATCAATGTGTGGAGGTGCAAGATATTTATAAGGATTTTTACGAAAATTTTTAATTGAAGTGAAGTGATAGGCTCTCTCTTAAAGATGGAAAGATGAGAGCACATGTGCTTGTTTAAAATACCCCTCACACACTAAAAAAATCCGTTAGTGTCATGCTTCATCATAGGGGTCTTCCCGTCCCTATAACGGGGCGGGGCGTGCTGCGACCAGACGGACTACGCGGGAGCACTATAAATGTGACAGAGCTATGTGTAGGTGTAGTGATGAAAAGTGGAGTGTAGGGATCTAACTAGTGAGTGCAAAAAATACAAAAATTAAAAATTCCCTGGCTAGTAGAACAAATACACTTTATTGGAGTCTCTGGCTGGGAATGTTAAAACAGGGGATGTAGGTAGAGCGATTACTGACTA
Source organism: Lissotriton helveticus (assembly GCF_964261635.1). Taxonomy (NCBI): domain Eukaryota; kingdom Metazoa; phylum Chordata; class Amphibia; order Caudata; family Salamandridae; genus Lissotriton; species Lissotriton helveticus. The sequence goes on from NC_136068.1 coordinate 96,455,331, forward strand.
CCAAGTCGACATGTTTCATAGGCAGTCCCCTACTGCCTACTCATCAGGACCAAATCGTGATCCCTACTGTAAATAGCTCAGTTCTAAAATAATAGGCCTACTGTCCTACAAATATACCGGCAAAAATAAGCTGGATATTTGTGCCTCAGGGCATGAGCTGGCCCGAGTGAGGCAAGGCATCAAAAAATAAATGCCAAAAAACGATGACCATTGGTCTCTGTAAAGGAAAAGGAGGAAAACGAGGGAGAAAGCACAGACATATTCATGTCATTACTGCTGGTCATGAAATGTGCATCGTTGATACGCTTTGATATTCACAACCATAGCCTGTTTGATAAAATTCATAATGCTAGGTACAATCACCTTCACCGCAGGTTTGAATATATTAGTAAAAAAGCACCTCTTGTTATTGGACAGAGTGTACGTCATGGAACCATCCAAATGGACGTGGTTCATTCATAACCCATCATACATACATTAGTGGCTCAACACATTCATACATACGATCCCAAAAGCATCAAGAAGGACATAAATATTTCGTATTTCTTCAAGATCGATATTCTAGACACAGTATATCGTATTTCAGCATAGCTATTCTGGAAATCATGCCAGTGTAGGTGGTCATAAATTACACTCGTTATATACATACTTTTCGGTGGTTTTCTCAGTGCCCCATGAGCTGGCAGGAGGAGGGTGGTTAGCGCGGTCTACTGAAAAATAAATGTGACCGCCCCCACTGTTAGACGTGGTTCGTTCGTTTCCTGACAGTGAAATGGCCCAGTAACCCGTTTATTAAAGACTCGGGGTCTGAGTCTATCACTTACGTTACCGGCTCGAGCGAATAGCCTGTCATTCCTCCCGTCCGAGCTCCGTGGATGGGTCGCCGCTCGTCTGCCGGTAGGCTTATATTGTGCCTTCCATCAAGCGCATTGTTACACGGAGAAACGCCCAAGGCAAACACTAGAATGGGCAAATCCAAGATGGCCGCCGCAGAACGGCTCAATGTGAGGATTTTGACCGGTAGTCTTTTCTTGTTTTCTATCGCCAGCGTGAGGGGCCCGGATTCACTCAATGCTGCTAACTACAAATTATATATTCGTGCTCTGCCTCATTATTCAATTCTAACCCTCCCAATTAAATGTTTTTTGGTGTTCTCAGGTCAGGCAGAGAAAATAATAAGAAATAAATAAAAAGCTTAATGTAATGTATCATCACCTTCAAAGGACACCCCATTTTTTGTACTTGATGCTTGGTGTTCCTAGATCAAAAAATTTAATGAAATATAAATTCAAAATGTAGTGAATATTCTCAATTTCAGGAAACAAAATGTTGTCACTCTAATTATCATGGGTCACATTCGTCGTTCTGCTGGTGGGTTTTTTTGCGCCCGGTCCAGTGTTACTGCATTCCTGCTAGATTGGTATAGCCCAAGGGTCATAGGAATCAGCTCGCAGATTACCCAAAAAGACAGATAGGTTCATTATGTATCTATTGCATGGGGATAGACGGATGAGGTTCACACCTAACCCCAAGGAATGGCATTGTTCCAGAGTTCATGTTTGTTGATTACATCAGGTGGGGATACTGGCTTCAGAAAGGCCAGCGGATCACAGCTGTCCCCAGGGTATGTCATCGTTCAGTCCCTTTTTATGGGACTGAATACGAAACACCCATCTCTGTTCTTTTTCCAGGAGGTACCTCTCGTTGTTCACAAGCTCAACTACAGTCCAAGATATTTCGCCAGGTTTATGGTTCATCTCTAGGTAGTGATTCGTGAGTTTCGTGCTGGTCTTTTTGCATTTGATGGTGCTCTTGTGTTCACCTATCCTGACTTTCACTGCCCTGCTCGTCATACCTATATACTCCAATCCGCAGGGGCATACGATTAGATAGACCACATTGGTACTATTGCAGTTGCTGAAACCCCTCTGCTCCCAGGTTGTTCCATCACTGAAGGTCAGATTATTGCTTTTCTTTGTGAGACAACATACTTTACAGTTTCCGCATGGATGATGGCCATGTACAAAGTCGGGATTCTTCTGCACAGGATTGCTGTTTGCTTTCGGTCTGGTGTGGACTAAAGCATCCCTTATGCTCTGTGCTTTTCTGTGAGAGAACAACGGTTTCGGTATTTGCAACCCACCGCTATTCAGAATTTTCCAATTCCTGTTGATAATCTTGGTCACCTGATTCGAACAGGTATTATAGGTGGTGACACAGATTGGTCTCTTCTCCTCCTCTTTTTGTATTTTTTCTTCCAATAGGCTCTCCCGGCAATTGTTTTTTGCCCGTTTGTATGCCTGGTCGATGATCTTATCAGGATACATTCTGGCTTCCAGCTTCTTCTTCAGATCCTTAGACTGCAGTTTGAAGTCTCCAATTTCTGTGCAGTTCCTGCGAAGACGCAGGAACTGACCATACGGGAGATTATCCCGCAGATGTCTCGGGTGAAAGCTATTGTACAAAAGCAAACAGTTCTTCGAGGTGTCCTTGAAATGAGTTGTCGTCCTCAGTCTGCCTTCTTTGGGGAAGATGTTCAAATCTAAAAATACCAAGTTGGTATTGGAGGTGGTACTGGTGAACTTTAAGTAGTTGTCCTGCAAGTTCAACCAGCTCAAGAATTGTTTGGAGGTCCTCTCATCTCCATCCCAGATGATCAGGATGTCGTCGATGTATCGTTTCCATACTTTGATATTGTCTCGGAAAGGGTTATTTGGATGAAGTATTTTAGTCACTTCTAAGTGGTGCACATATAAACCAGCTATGCTGGGAGCAAATGTGCTTCCCATACTACAGCCGTGTTTTTGTAGATAGAGGGTACCTTTGTGCTCAAAGAAGTTCTCTCTAAGGGCTAGGGAACAGCATTCCATCACCACGTTGCGTGGTGTTTGGTATTCCCAGAAGTCCTCAAAAAGGACGTCTTCCACAATCTCTAGGGTAGCATGATGTGGCAGGCTGGTGTAGAGACTCTCTACGTCACAGCTGATCAGTAATTGGTTGTTGGGATCAAAGGTGATGTTTTCTAATAAATTCAGGACATCCTTTGTGTCCCTGAGATAAGTTGACGTTTTTTGGACAATAGGTCTGAGGAAAGCATCTGCAAACCTCGACAGAGGTTCCAACACTGACCCAATGCCAGATACGATAGGTCGTCCTGGGGGGTTCTGTAAGTTCTTGTGTATCTTGGGGAGTGTGTACAGGTACGGGGTCCTGGGGTTCTTCTGGCACAAGAAATCTCCCTCCTTCTTGGTGATCCAGCCGTGTGTCACAGCTTCCTCTACCATTGTGCTGATTTTTGTTACTATCCTCTGTGTTGGATCCGTGTGGAGAATTTCATAATTTCTTTTATCTTCCAACAGTCTCAAGCATTCTGCATCGTATTGGCTTGCATTTTGTATGACGGTGGCGCCGCCCTTGTCAGCCGGTTTGATCACTATACGTTTGTTGTTGCTCAACTCCCGTAGTGCCTGTCTTTCTGCATTTGTCGTGTTTTGGAAGGTACTCCTTTCCCGTGGGTTGATGTCCTCAAGTTCTCTCATTACCGATTTTTCGAAAGTTAATAGTTCGATTGGTAGAGTGTTATTCATCGGTGTGAATGTAGACTTTGGTCTAAGTTTGGTATCACCAGGTTCACTCTCATCTTTTTTATCTTTGAAGAAGACTTGCAACTTTAAACGTCGCATGAACTCCTGGACTTCCTTGCATAGATGGAATTTGTCCATGTTGGAAGTGGGTACGTACCCCAAGCCTTTCTCCAGTACTGCTTTCTGTGCTTCCGTGAGTTCACAGTCAGAGAGGTTTACCACCAGACTTACTTCTGACTCTTTTTGGCGCCTGTCATGCTTCTCGTGGCTACCCGTGGGGTTTCTTCCTCTCCTGTGTTCCAGTGTACGGAAGTGCCCCTCCGGTTTCTTCCTCTCGTCTGTCCCTGGCGCCCCCCTAAAAAAGGCGCCGGTTGGTCGAAGTAGCCATAATCCTGTTGTTGATACCCCCATACGGGAAAAGGGCCTTGTGGATGTTGAAAAGGGGGTTGTGGACCGAATTGTGGTTGTGGCGGATATACCATATGGGGTTGAAAATTATTCCACCCTCTGGGGCCCCGGTAATTGGATCTACGGAAGTTCCTCCTTCCTCCTTGAAATCTTGGGCTCTTATTGCGACTTGAGTTCGATCCGCTGGAACCCGAGTCTGATGATTCATCATCTGGGATTTCATTTGTTGATTTATAATCATCCTTTATGTAGGGGTAGACCCTCTCTTTGGACCACCGGCTATTGTCTTTTTTTAGTTTCTCATATTTGCTATTCTTCAGGGTGGTTTCGAAATCATTGAGGGATTTATTCATCTCTTCAAGAAATTTCTTCAAATCTGCTGGAGATTCGTAACTTTTTAGGCGAACTTCAATGGCCTGTATTTCTACTTTCAGTTCGATTGCCAACCTACTAGCAGTTTTTATGATTAGCACAATCCAATCACGGGTGCATCTCCATGAGATCTTGGACCAGTCAACTTTAAACGTCTTATCGTGCAAGAAAATAAAGGGTTCGTTGCGAACTACAAGGCCTGCTGGGGCTGTGTTAGCCTGGAGATACTGGGTCATCAGCAGGCCATGAATGGCGGTCTTTATTTGTGTCCTTCTGAGTTCTTCTAGTTCATCCCAGTCATTATTCTTTGTGGATGCGCCATCTGTACTCAGACCTTCAAAAGTTCCCAAAGTAGCCATGAGGTTAGAGATCTCATCCTCAGTGAAAGCCAGACCTAGATCAGCCATGGTTGTTTGTCAATAATCAAAGTGAAGAAAAAGTCCCAGAATCAGCCCAGGGATCGGACGCTGGATGCGGAATCACTGTCGTTATGTAGTGAGAGCGACAATGTCAGTTTCTATTCTTAGAGGCTCCCGCAGCTGTGCGCTGCCGAAAATCACAAAAAATCAAAAGAGGGAAGCGTAGAGGTTGAGATAGAATCACCCTCCTGGACAGTTCATCAAAACATATGGATTCTATCAATGTGTGGAGGTGCAAGATATTTATAAGGATTTTTACGAAAATTTTTAATTGAAGTGAAGTGATAGGCTCTCTCTTAAAGATGGAAAGATGAGAGCACATGTGCTTGTTTAAAATACCCCTCACACACTAAAAAAATCCGTTAGTGTCATGCTTCATCATAGGGGTCTTCCCGTCCCTATAACGGGGCGGGGCGTGCTGCGACCAGACGGACTACGCGGGAGCACTATAAATGTGACAGAGCTATGTGTAGGTGTAGTGATGAAAAGTGGAGTGTAGGGATCTAACTAGTGAGTGCAAAAAATACAAAAATTAAAAATTCCCTGGCTAGTAGAACAAATACACTTTATTGGAGTCTCTGGCTGGGAATGTTAAAACAGGGGATGTAGGTAGAGCGATTACTGACTACCAAGTCGACATGTTTCATAGGCAGTCCCCTACTGCCTACTCATCAGGACCAAATCGTGATCCCTACTGTAAATAGCTCAGTTCTAAAATAATAGGCCTACTGTCCTACAAATATACCGGCAAAAATAAGCTGGATATTTGTGCCTCAGGGCATGAGCTGGCCCGAGTGAGGCAAGGCATCAAAAAATAAATGCCAAAAAACGATGACCATTGGTCTCTGTAAAGGAAAAGGAGGAAAACGAGGGAGAAAGCACAGACATATTCATGTCATTACTGCTGGTCATGAAATGTGCATCGTTGATACGCTTTGATATTCACAACCATAGCCTGTTTGATAAAATTCATAATGCTAGGTACAATCACCTTCACCGCAGGTTTGAATATATTAGTAAAAAAGCACCTCTTGTTATTGGACAGAGTGTACGTCATGGAACCATCCAAATGGACGTGGTTCATTCATAACCCATCATACATACATTAGTGGCTCAACACATTCATACATACGATCCCAAAAGCATCAAGAAGGACATAAATATTTCGTATTTCTTCAAGATCGATATTCTAGACACAGTATATCGTATTTCAGCATAGCTATTCTGGAAATCATGCCAGTGTAGGTGGTCATAAATTACACTCGTTATATACATACTTTTCGGTGGTTTTCTCAGTGCCCCATGAGCTGGCAGGAGGAGGGTGGTTAGCGCGGTCTACTGAAAAATAAATGTGACCGCCCCCACTGTTAGACGTGGTTCGTTCGTTTCCTGACAGTGAAATGGCCCAGTAACCCGTTTATTAAAGACTCGGGGTCTGAGTCTATCACTTACGTTACCGGCTCGAGCGAATAGCCTGTCATTCCTCCCGTCCGAGCTCCGTGGATGGGTCGCCGCTCGTCTGCCGGTAGGCTTATATTGTGCCTTCCATCAAGCGCATTGTTACACGGAGAAACGCCCAAGGCAAACACTAGAATGGGCAAATCCAAGATGGCCGCCGCAGAACGGCTCAATGTGAGGATTTTGACCGGTAGTCTTTTCTTGTTTTCTATCGCCAGCGTGAGGGGCCCGGATTCACTCAATGCTGCTAACTACAAATTATATATTCGTGCTCTGCCTCTGCCTTTGCGCCCGGTCCAGTGTTACTGCATTCCTGCTAGATTGGTATAGCCCAAGGGTCATAGGAATCAACCCACCAGCAGAACGACGAATGTGACCCATGATAATTAGAGTGACAACATTTTGTTTCCTGAAATTGAGAATATTCACTACATTTTGAATTTATATTTCATTAAATTTTTTGATCTAGGAACACCAAGCATCAAGTACAAAAAATGGGGTGTCCTTTGAAGGTGATGATACATTACATTAAGCTTTTTATTTATTTCTTATTATTTTCTCTGCCTGACCTGAGAACACCAAAAAACATTTAATTGGGAGGGTTAGAATTGAATAATGAGGCAGAGCACGAATATATAATTTGTAGTTAGCAGCATTGAGTGAATCCGGGCCCCTCACGCTGGCGATAGAAAACAAGAAAAGACTACCGGTCAAAATCCTCACATTGAGCCGTTCTGCGGCGGCCATCTTGGATTTGCCCATTCTAGTGTTTGCCTTGGGCGTTTCTCCGTGTAACAATGCGCTTGATGGAAGGCACAATATAAGCCTACCGGCAGACGAGCGGCGACCCATCCACGGAGCTCGGACGGGAGGAATGACAGGCTATTCGCTCGAGCCGGTAACGTAAGTGATAGACTCAGACCCCGAGTCTTTAATAAACGGGTTACTGGGCCATTTCACTGTCAGGAAACGAACGAACCACGTCTAACAGTGGGGGCGGTCACATTTATTTTTCAGTAGACCGCGCTAACCACCCTCCTCCTGCCAGCTCATGGGGCACTGAGAAAACCACCGAAAAGTATGTATATAACGAGTGTAATTTATGACCACCTACACTGGCATGATTTCCAGAATAGCTATGCTGAAATACGATATACTGTGTCTAGAATATCGATCTTGAAGAAATACGAAATATTTATGTCCTTCTTGATGCTTTTGGGATCGTATGTATGAATGTGTTGAGCCACTAATGTATGTATGATGGGTTATGAATGAACCACGTCCATTTGGATGGTTCCATGACGTACACTCTGTCCAATAACAAGAGGTGCTTTTTTACTAATATATTCAAACCTGCGGTGAAGGTGATTGTACCTAGCATTATGAATTTTATCAAACAGGCTATGGTTGTGAATATCAAAGCGTATCAACGATGCACATTTCATGACCAGCAGTAATGACATGAATATGTCTGTGCTTTCTCCCTCGTTTTCCTCCTTTTCCTTTACAGAGACCAATGGTCATCGTTTTTTGGCATTTATTTTTTGATGCCTTGCCTCACTCGGGCCAGCTCATGCCCTGAGGCACAAATATCCAGCTTATTTTTGCCGGTATATTTGTAGGACAGTAGGCCTATTATTTTAGAACTGAGCTATTTACAGTAGGGATCACGATTTGGTCCTGATGAGTAGGCAGTAGGGGACTGCCTATGAAACATGTCGACTTGGTAGTCAGTAATCGCTCTACCTACATCCCCTGTTTTAACATTCCCAGCCAGAGACTCCAATAAAGTGTATTTGTTCTACTAGCCAGGGAATTTTTAATTTTTGTATTTTTTGCACTCACTAGTTAGATCCCTACACTCCACTTTTCATCACTACACCTACACATAGCTCTGTCACATTTATAGTGCTCCCGCGTAGTCCGTCTGGTCGCAGCACGCCCCGCCCCGTTATAGGGACGGGAAGACCCCTATGATGAAGCATGACACTAACGGATTTTTTTAGTGTGTGAGGGGTATTTTAAACAAGCACATGTGCTCTCATCTTTCCATCTTTAAGAGAGAGCCTATCACTTCACTTCAATTAAAAATTTTCGTAAAAATCCTTATAAATATCTTGCACCTCCACACATTGATAGAATCCATATGTTTTGATGAACTGTCCAGGAGGGTGATTCTATCTCAACCTCTACGCTTCCCTCTTTTGATTTTTTGTGATTTTCGGCAGCGCACAGCTGCGGGAGCCTCTAAGAATAGAAACTGACATTGTCGCTCTCACTACATAACGACAGTGATTCCGCATCCAGCGTCCGATCCCTGGGCTGATTCTGGGACTTTTTCTTCACTTTGATTATTGACAAACAACCATGGCTGATCTAGGTCTGGCTTTCACTGAGGATGAGATCTCTAACCTCATGGCTACTTTGGGAACTTTTGAAGGTCTGAGTACAGATGGCGCATCCACAAAGAATAATGACTGGGATGAACTAGAAGAACTCAGAAGGACACAAATAAAGACCGCCATTCATGGCCTGCTGATGACCCAGTATCTCCAGGCTAACACAGCCCCAGCAGGCCTTGTAGTTCGCAACGAACCCTTTATTTTCTTGCACGATAAGACGTTTAAAGTTGACTGGTCCAAGATCTCATGGAGATGCACCCGTGATTGGATTGTGCTAATCATAAAAACTGCTAGTAGGTTGGCAATCGAACTGAAAGTAGAAATACAGGCCATTGAAGTTCGCCTAAAAAGTTACGAATCTCCAGCAGATTTGAAGAAATTTCTTGAAGAGATGAATAAATCCCTCAATGATTTCGAAACCACCCTGAAGAATAGCAAATATGAGAAACTAAAAAAAGACAATAGCCGGTGGTCCAAAGAGAGGGTCTACCCCTACATAAAGGATGATTATAAATCAACAAATGAAATCACAGATGATGAATCATCAGACTCGGGTTCCAGCGGATCGAACTCAAGTCGCAATAAGAGCCCAAGATTTCAAGGAGGAAGGAGGAACTTCCGTAGATCCAATTACCGGGGCCCCAGAGGGTGGAATAATTTTCAACCCCATATGGTATATCCGCCACAACCACAATTCGGTCCACAACCCCCTTTTCAACATCCACAAGGCCCTTTTCCCGTATGGGGGTATCAACAACAGGATTATGGCTACTTCGACCAACCGGCGCCTTTTTTAGGGGGGCGCCAGGGACAGACGAGAGGAAGAAACCGGAGGGGCACTTCCGTACACTGGAACACAGGAGAGGAAGAAACCCCACGGGTAGCCACGAGAAGCATGACAGGCGCCAAAAAGAGTCAGAAGTAAGTCTGGTGGTAAACCTCTCTGACTGTGAACTCACGGAAGCACAGAAAGCAGTACTGGAGAAAGGCTTGGGGTACGTACCCACTTCCAACATGGACAAATTCCATCTATGCAAGGAAGTCCAGGAGTTCATGCGACGTTTAAAGTTGCAAGTCTTCTTCAAAGATAAAAAAGATGAGAGTGAACCTGGTGATACCAAACTTAGACCAAAGTCTACATTCACACCGATGAATAACACTCTACCAATCGAACTATTAACTTTCGAAAAATCGGTAATGAGAGAACTTGAGGACATCAACCCACGGGAAAGGAGTACCTTCCAAAACACGACAAATGCAGAAAGACAGGCACTACGGGAGTTGAGCAACAACAAACGTATAGTGATCAAACCGGCTGACAAGGGCGGCGCCACCGTCATACAAAATGCAAGCCAATACGATGCAGAATGCTTGAGACTGTTGGAAGATAAAAGAAATTATGAAATTCTCCACACGGATCCAACACAGAGGATAGTAACAAAAATCAGCACAATGGTAGAGGAAGCTGTGACACACGGCTGGATCACCAAGAAGGAGGGAGATTTCTTGTGCCAGAAGAACCCCAGGACCCCGTACCTGTACACACTCCCCAAGATACACAAGAACTTACAGAACCCCCCAGGACGACCTATCGTATCTGGCATTGGGTCAGTGTTGGAACCTCTGTCGAGGTTTGCAGATGCTTTCCTCAGACCTATTGTCCAAAAAACGTCAACTTATCTCAGGGACACAAAGGATGTCCTGAATTTATTAGAAAACATCACCTTTGATCCCAACAACCAATTACTGATCAGCTGTGACGTAGAGAGTCTCTACACCAGCCTGCCACATCATGCTACCCTAGAGATTGTGGAAGACGTCCTTTTTGAGGACTTCTGGGAATACCAAACACCACGCAACGTGGTGATGGAATGCTGTTCCCTAGCCCTTAGAGAGAACTTCTTTGAGCACAAAGGTACCCTCTATCTACAAAAACACGGCTGTAGTATGGGAAGCACATTTGCTCCCAGCATAGCTGGTTTATATGTGCACCACTTAGAAGTGACTAAAATACTTCATCCAAATAACCCTTTCCGAGACAATATCAAAGTATGGAAACGATACATCGACGACATCCTGATCATCTGGGATGGAGATGAGAGGACCTCCAAACAATTCTTGAGCTGGTTGAACTTGCAGGACAACTACTTAAAGTTCACCAGTACCACCTCCAATACCAACTTGGTATTTTTAGATTTGAACATCTTCCCCAAAGAAGGCAGACTGAGGACGACAACTCATTTCAAGGACACCTCGAAGAACTGTTTGCTTTTGTACAATAGCTTTCACCCGAGACATCTGCGGGATAATCTCCCGTATGGTCAGTTCCTGCGTCTTCGCAGGAACTGCACAGAAATTGGAGACTTCAAACTGCAGTCTAAGGATCTGAAGAAGAAGCTGGAAGCCAGAATGTATCCTGATAAGAGCATCGACCAGGCATACAAACGGGCAAAAAACAATTGCCGGGAGAGCCTATTGGAAGAAAAAATACAAAAAGAGGAGGAGAAGAGACCAATCTGTGTCACCACCTATAATACCTGTTCGAATCAGGTGACCAAGATTATCAACAGGAATTGGAAAATTCTGAATAGCGGTGGGTTGCAAATACCGAAACCGTTGTTCTCTCACAGAAAAGCACAGAGCATAAGGGATGCTTTAGTCCACACCAGACCGAAAGCAAACAGCAATCCTGTGCAGAAGAATCCCGACTTTGTACATGGCCATCATCCATGCGGAAACTGTAAAGTATGTTGTCTCACAAAGAAAAGCAATAATCTGACCTTCAGTGATGGAACAACCTGGGAGCAGAGGGGTTTCAGCAACTGCAATAGTACCAATGTGGTCTATCTAATCGTATGCCCCTGCGGATTGGAGTATATAGGTATGACGAGCAGGGCAGTGAAAGTCAGGATAGGTGAACACAAGAGCACCATCAAATGCAAAAAGACCAGCACGAAACTCACGAATCACTACCTAGAGATGAACCATAAACCTGGCGAAATATCTTGGACTGTAGTTGAGCTTGTGAACAACGAGAGGTACCTCCTGGAAAAAGAACAGAGATGGGTGTTTCGTATTCAGTCCCATAAAAAGGGACTGAACGATGACATACCCTGGGGACAGCTGTGATCCGCTGGCCTTTCTGAAGCCAGTATCCCCACCTGATGTAATCAACAAACATGAACTCTGGAACAATGCCATTCCTTGGGGTTAGGTGTGAACCTCATCCGTCTATCCCCATGCAATAGATACATAATGAACCTATCTGTCTTTTTGGGTAATCTGCGAGCTGATTCCTATGACCCTTGGGCTATACCAATCTAGCAGGAATGCAGTAACACTGGACCGGGCGCAAAAAAACCCACCAGCAGAACGACGAATGTGACCCATGATAATTAGAGTGACAACATTTTGTTTCCTGAAATTGAGAATATTCACTACATTTTGAATTTATATTTCATTAAATTTTTTGATCTAGGAACACCAAGCATCAAGTACAAAAAATGGGGTGTCCTTTGAAGGTGATGATACATTACATTAAGCTTTTTATTTATTTCTTATTATTTTCTCTGCCTGACCTGAGAACACCAAAAAACATTTAATTGGGAGGGTTAGAATTGAATAATGAGGCAGAGCACGAATATATAATTTGTAGTTAGCAGCATTGAGTGAATCCGGGACCCTCACGCTGGCGATAGAAAACAAGAAAAGACTACCGGTCAAAATCCTCACATTGAGCCGTTCTGCGGCGGCCATCTTGGATTTGCCCATTCTAGTGTTTGCCTTGGGCGTTTCTCCGTGTAACAATGCGCTTGATGGAAGGCACAATATAAGCCTACCGGCAGACGAGCGGCGACCCATCCACGGAGCTCGGACGGGAGGAATGACAGGCTATTCGCTCGAGCCGGTAACGTAAGTGATAGACTCAGACCCCGAGTCTTTAATAAACGGGTTACTGGGCCATTTCACTGTCAGGAAACGAACGAACCACGTCTAACAGTGGGGGCGGTCACATTTATTTTTCAGTAGACCGCGCTAACCACCCTCCTCCTGCCAGCTCATGGGGCACTGAGAAAACCACCGAAAAGTATGTATATAACGAGTGTAATTTATGACCACCTACACTGGCATGATTTCCAGAATAGCTATGCTGAAATACGATATACTGTGTCTAGAATATCGATCTTGAAGAAATACGAAATATTTATGTCCTTCTTGATGCTTTTGGGATCGTATGTATGAATGTGTTGAGCCACTAATGTATGTATGATGGGTTATGAATGAACCACGTCCATTTGGATGGTTCCATGACGTACACTCTGTCCAATAACAAGAGGTGCTTTTTTACTAATATATTCAAACCTGCGGTGAAGGTGATTGTACCTAGCATTATGAATTTTATCAAACAGGCTATGGTTGTGAATATCAAAGCGTATCAACGATGCACATTTCATGACCAGCAGTAATGACATGAATATGTCTGTGCTTTCTCCCTCGTTTTCCTCCTTTTCCTTTACAGAGACCAATGGTCATCGTTTTTTGGCATTTATTTTTTGATGCCTTGCCTCACTCGGGCCAGCTCATGCCCTGAGGCACAAATATCCAGCTTATTTTTGCCGGTATATTTGTAGGACAGTAGGCCTATTATTTTAGAACTGAGCTATTTACAGTAGGGATCACGATTTGGTCCTGATGAGTAGGCAGTAGGGGACTGCCTATGAAACATGTCGACTTGGTAGTCAGTAATCGCTCTACCTACATCCCCTGTTTTAACATTCCCAGCCAGAGACTCCAATAAAGTGTATTTGTTCTACTAGCCAGGGAATTTTTAATTTTTGTATTTTTTGCACTCACTAGTTAGATCCCTACACTCCACTTTTCATCACTACACCTACACATAGCTCTGTCACATTTATAGTGCTCCCGCGTAGTCCGTCTGGTCGCAGCACGCCCCGCCCCGTTATAGGGACGGGAAGACCCCTATGATGAAGCATGACACTAACGGATTTTTTTAGTGTGTGAGGGGTATTTTAAACAAGCACATGTGCTCTCATCTTTCCATCTTTAAGAGAGAGCCTATCACTTCACTTCAATTAAAAATTTTCGTAAAAATCCTTATAAATATCTTGCACCTCCACACATTGATAGAATCCATATGTTTTGATGAACTGTCCAGGAGGGTGATTCTATCTCAACCTCTACGCTTCCCTCTTTTGATTTTTTGCAGTGTGGGTGTAACCAGTCGAGTGGGATGTCCTTTCAAATCCTTCCAGCCATGAGCACGGTAGTGATGGAGTCTTCCATGCTAGGGTGGGGAGCTCATCTGGAGAAACTAGAGGTCTCCTGCAGAGTAGAACTTGCCCATCAGTTTGCTTGAACTGAGCGATTTGCCAAGCGCTGAAGACATTCCTCCCTTCCCATTGCAGCCAGTCTGCCCATATCGTAACAGACAATACGATCACTATGTGGTATATCAAAAAGCAAGGGGGAGTAGGGAGTCTCTACATCTCTGTCGGGAGCCGGTGAACCTGTGGTCTTTGAGGCATCAACTAGGAATCTGTATGGTGGTGACTATCTCACTGGCTCTAGGAACACCTGAGCCAATGATCTGAGTCTGCGTCATCTTGCTGACCACGAGCAGCCGCTCCATCCACATCTTGTGAAGAGCATCTTTAATCAGTAGGGTGTGCCACACATGAATCTGTTTGCCCCTCGTTCAAATTCTCACTACCCGAAGGTCTCTGCCATTCAATATGCACCACAAGGGGCTTTTGGGGCCGTGTCTCATTGGAAGTGGAATTTACCTCTTCATTACACACTTACTCCCATACCCTTAATTCCTTGGGTCCTGAGGAAGATCAGCCAAGACTTAGCCTAAATCATCTTGCTAGCGCGAGAAAGGGAGTTATATGTAGACCCTCTGCACCGCTTCCTTTGTTTCCCCCATTCAGTCTTCCTCTCAGGATGGACCTTCTTTCCCAGTCTTGAGGTCAAGTGCTCCATCCGAATCTCCAGAGCCTATTCCTTCATGCTTAGAGAGTGAACGGGATATTTATTTCAGCTGCCTTAAGATGTGGTATCCTATCTGCCTGTCAATCTTCTACCAAATCTGTCTACTCCAGGAGGTAGCGAACTTTGTCACTTGGTGTGCAGAACACCTGACTGACCCATTGAACGTGCGATTATCTGGCATTCTGAAGTTTGGGATTTTGTTGGTCCAAGAAGGTTTTGCTGTGACTATAGTAAAGGGATATCTGGCAGCCTTGTCGACCTTCTGAATCGAGCACCCATACTTAAACTTTTGTGTAAGATACCCATATTCCACGTTTATACCATACCTTTATCATATATTGGCTAACGAATGTGCGGACGTTTCCCTATTAGGGAACACTACTACCCATTTTTGTGATGTGACCTTCTTCTACCTGCCGGACCAGCTGTCCTTTTTCAAATCCCCTAATATGTTAAGTTTTTTAAAGGTCTGCCCACTTCTTTTATTATGCCCCAGTGAGACCAAAATTTGGTGCTAGCTTTTCTAATGGGATCTCCGTTTCAGCCCGTATGTCGTTTCTTAAGTCTCTTCACTCTTAAGGTTGTTTTCTTGTTGCCATTTTGTCTGCCAGGCGGATCAGTGAGTTACAAGAGCTGAACATCAGTTCCCACTTATGCTTCCTTCTTCCCCAACAAGCTTGTGCTCAGAACCAGGGCTCTTTTCCTTTGCTAAGGTTGTCAACTCTTTATATCTGGGTCAGCCAGTCATACTCCCTATCACCCCCCCCCCCCCTCATTCTACACAGGAGGAGGAGGAGGCTGCAGAGGCCAGATCTGAAAAGTCAGTTTTAAATATTGTTAGCAAAGGTGAATTTCGGGTTGACGTCCAGCTGTTTGTTGCAGATGTTGGCATCAGAAAGAGGAAAGCGGTGCAGAAAAGGACCTTACTCAAATGGATTATCCTTTGTATTAAGATCTGCTATTCAGTGGCCCAGCAGGAGCCCCCAGAGGGCCTTAGGTCTCACTCCATGAGGGCTAAGTCTTTCCCGGGTAGGGATTGCATGAGAATCCATTCAAGATGCAAGGAATCTGCAGGTAGAAGTTTCCACTGGGAGAAAGTTCCCTTCAATAACGATGATTCTGTTGGATAGTCTACCTGCAGATTCCTCACTGATCCCATCCACCTGCCCATTTTCTGCTGGATGATTATGGGCCACTTAACCCGTTGGCCGCGGGGGTAATTCCCCTGCTGTGCTGGGGGGTGGGGGGCGCGCCCAGCGCCCCGGTGCTCGTGACGAGCTCAGCCCGTCATGAGCCACGGTGGCCGTGTGCTCATGATGAGCTGAGCTCGTCACGGCCACACCCGTTTCTTCAAAACATTCAGCACAGCGGATGTATTAGCCCTGCGTGTGAGCGTTCTGACTGTTATGACGAGCTGAGCTCGTCATGAGCACATGGCCACCGTGGCTCATGACGAGCTGAGCTCGTCATGAGCGTCCAACGGGTTAATATGATTAAATTCTTTATGCAGTTGCGTTATGTCTCACAACCTGATGCCACTCCCGTCCTGCTGCTTCAGTCGCGCCCCAAAAATTGAATGGAAAACTGTTGTCCCGACAGTGAGGCGCTGTATAGCTTCTTTGAAGTCACATGGTCTCTCTTCTGGCGCTGATATGAGGCCAGCGCCTCCTGCTGTTGGGGGAGTGATATGGAAGATTTTTCGGACCAGTTTAGTGCCTGGAGCAATATTCAGGAGGTAAGAAATCTGCAGGTAGATAGGGTATCCACTAGAAATATTGTCACCAAAGTTGAGTAACTTTTTCCATTAGCACCAACTATGCAGCGCCTTGGAGAGCATATCTTTAAGTTCCCGTGTCTCAGAAGTTACCAGTAAGCTTTGAAGTGCTCAAGTGGTAGTGACAGCTACCGGCATTAAGGCGTCACATTTCCCGCTGGGAATTGGGCTTTATAGTAACGCGTGACTGCTTCTGCACACAATATCTCTGGCACTATTAAGGCTAGAAAGATGGATCCAAGGTTCTGTAACCATAACCACCTCCCATAGCCAAATTGTGCTGGACAACAGAACACGGCGTGGAGGCAATCTGGTCCTTCTGGGAATGTGGAGGGTGCCATATGGGTACCTTAGAGTAAGGGACGGGTGATCAGATGTCGGCTGACCAGTTCAATTGAACACATGCATCTTTGAAATAATGCTCGTCTGTGTTCTTCCCCTTGCTTCTCCTGGCTAGGTTGGTTTTGGGGATCTCTTGACCCTTTAACTGTATGGGTTTTATGAGGAGTCTTCATTACAGGTACCCTACTCACCTGGTCTTCTGCAAATCTTGCCACGATCACACAGGCTGTCATGGCAGGAGCACTCGAGCGCCTCTCCATGCAGGGCAGGGTAGTTCCTTTGCTCTCCACAGCAGAAAGGCTGTTTGCAAGAACTAAGGCCTTGTCCAAGCCTGTGGGATACCGCAAACCAACAGAGGTGCACTTCCTGGGAATGCTTTCTGTGGGTCGGTGCCCCTCGTCCCCAGTACACCTGATTGATGCACAGGGGCCACTGTTTATATCACTTTGGTCAAGTCACGCCTTCATCCTCTCCTACCGTTATGCCAGTCACACTTTACATTCTAGCACGTGCCATCTCACTTTTATTTTTGCAAGCAGGAGTCTTCAATTCCCATTATGCAAAGTGCTGCCAGGGTGGCATGCGTGGTGGCACTTTGCCGCAATGGCATCTTGCACGTTCAGAGTCATTCTCTGTAAAGAAGGGGTGCAGCTTTATTTGGTGATAGATCAGTCATAAACTAATTAATTGGCAGAGATATGCATGCAATTGAACACAAAAGGATCAGACGCGGAGTGTGTAGCCGGGTTTAACCTGTGACCTTTAGACCGGTCCAGTAGAATTATGTGGCAGGGTTGACTAAATTATGCAGCAAAAAAAAAGGCCAGTTATGAGGGTGCCACATTTTTTGGCAGTATTACTTCATTACTTGCCATGTTTACTATCTTTTGATCCATTTCAGCAGGAAACTTTTTTTGGTAAACTATAAAATTATGCAGCAGGTGATGGATTTCGTGGCAATCTAATAGTAAAGTATAAACGCAGCATCGGCAGAATGACTTAATTCCAGTAGCCCTGCTGCCTTCAGGGTACTGTCCGTCCCTTGCAATAGATACATAAGTCCCCAGGATGTCCTTTAGGCTCGTGCATTGAAGCGGTAATCGGCTGACAGCACCCCCGGAAGTGCCCGCGCTCTGCCCGCCCACCGCATCGATCCCCGCAGCGCCTCCCGCGCCGCTGCTGAGCCGCGGATGCCCCGGGCCTCGCACAGCGCCCTGTGAAAGGCCTCGCAGGCAGCGGCTGCGTTGTCACGGGTCAGACGACAGCCCTTCTGTGATGACAAGGGTGGGGGGCGCGGCAGAGAGCCCCCTCCCCGAGCGGCAGTAGAGGCTGGACGGCACCCCGCCTCGACCATGGAGCTCCCAGTGCCAGCAGCTGCTGCTGGGTGAGGGGTGGGCACCGATGCCCGCCCCCCCTGAAGCCGTGAAGCTTCCATCCTGAGTTCAGTCGCCCTCCTCAACCACCCTTGGACACCCAGGTACAGTGAGCGTGTCTGTTCTCTTTTAAAACCCGCCCGTGGGCCCGGCTCTCGGCTCCGCCGCACACTCTCATTGTGCTCTCAGACAAACCACTAAGCGTGGTGTGACGTTGATAATATTCTGAGTAATTAGACATATTGTGACATCATTACGGCTTCGTCACGGGACAGTGGGAGAATGGTTATCTATGCTATGAATATTTTATACACTCTGTAACATCAATCAGTAGCTGCCAGATATTAGTCTACTAAACCATCTCAGAAAACAAATAACTTGCTAAAAGTACAGTCCTAACTGTTAGAGGCGAGGTTGACGGTGGAGCCCACTGTTCTCGTACTTTGAAATAATTTGTCAGTGTGTTTTTTTTGCTGTATTTGTGTAGATTGCGATACCAAAGGGGATGATGGACGGAGCGTTTGAGCAAATCAAACACTCACCCCCAGTCAACTGATCTGGGTTTAATCCATCACCATTCTTTAGCCCACTCAGCCACCCCATTTCAGACATGGCCATATGCAAATCAGTCTGACCCTGTGCCTTCTGGGAACAGTCCAGCCCGAACTGCCAAGCCAGGTCTTCCCTGGAGCGGAAACAAGCATCCTGGGACCGGTTTCGGGTTCATAACCCTCATCAGCCAGGCTATCTTGAATCCAGTGGGCAAGTGAGCAAGGGGCTCACGTCTGAGCATACCCTGCCAACTTAGGGCAAACAAAGCGATACCAAAGGGGATGATGGACGGAGCGTTTGAGCAAATCAAAACTGATAGGGTCGATTTTAGGACGCTGATGAGATTTGTAAAATGTATGTTATATGTTTGAAATATGTATGATTCACAAAACCAGACATGTCAATCACATGACACGGAGCGCATTGCAGACAGGAGCGTGACGGCGCTTGCTGCTCTGCTTTTTTAACTGCTTAACCCTTGCTTATTTTGCTTGATTTTAGGTCGCTTAGACCCTTGCTCTTTCTAGCCCCTTACCTGCATAATAATTGTATCCCGCACCGCCGCTTGGCGGGTTGGTTCCTGGGGTGGCGGACATCTTGTGTTGGGGTGAGTGGGCCAGTACACCTGACAGCGCTTCAGTGCGCATGCGCCAGCGGGGGAACACGTATTTAACGCGAGTCCCCGTTCTCTCTCCCCTGACACGGAGCGCATTGCAGACAGGAGCGTGACGGCGCTTGCTGCTCTGCTCTTTTAACTGCTTAACCCTTGCTTATTTTGCTTGATTTTAGGTCGCTTAGACCCTCGCTCTTTCTAGCCCCTTACCTGCATAATAATTGTATCCCGCACCGCCGCTTGGCGGGTTGGTTCCTGGGGTGGCGGACATCTTGTGTTGGGGTGAGTGGGCCAGTACACCTGACAGCGCCTCAGTGCGCATGCGCCAGCGGGGGAACACGTATTTAACGCGAGTCCCCGTTCTCTCTCCCCTGACACGGAGCGCATTGCAGACAGGAGCGTGACGGCGCTTGCTGCTCTGCTCTTTTAACTGCTTAACCCTTGCTTATTTTGCTTGATTTTAGGTCGCTTAGACCCTCGCTCTTTCTAGCCCCTTACCTGCATAATAATTGTATCCCGCACCGCCGCTTGGCGGGTTGGTTCCTGGGGTGGCGGACATCTTGTGTTGGGGTGAGTGGGCCAGTACACCTGACCGCGCTTCAGTGCGCATGCGCCAGCGGGGGAACACGTATTTAACGCGAGTCCCCGTTCTCTCTCCCCTGACACGGAGCGCATTGCAGACAGGAGCGTGACGGCGCTTGCTGCTCTGCTCTTTTAACTGCTTAACCCTTGCTTATTTTGCTTGATTTTAGGTCGCTTAGACCCTCGCTCTTTCTAGCCCCTTACCTGCATAATAATTGTATCCCGCACCGCCGCTTGGCGGGTTGGTTCCTGGGGTGGCGGACATCTTGTGTTGGGGTGAGTGGGCCAGTACACCTGACAGCGCTTCAGTGCGCATGCGCCAGCGGGGGAACACGTATTTCATGCTCCTCCCCTAGCGCAGCGGGATCGCGCAGCGGGCGTGTCCTCGCGTGGCCGGAGTCGTGCCAGAGTCCTGCCCGTCTGCGCCCGTCCGCGCTAAGGACGCGCTGGACGTGGCGGGCTCTGGTCCGCTTCCGCCTCTTACCATCGCCATGATCACTTACTCTAGGGAGCGTTTGTACTCCATCGGCAAGGTGAGCTGTTACTGCACTCTACAGCCCGTTCTCCCCTTATGTGGTCCTTACCGTTGCCCTTGCAATGGTTTGGTGCTCGGCCTCCCGCTGCCTCTCTCCCGGCGTAGTTCTTCTGTCGCCCTGCGTAGCAGAGGTTTGCCTTCATCACTGCGGATTTTGCATCTTAATGTCAGATCGCTCCTGAAGCATCAGCAGAACGTGTACGATCTGATCGAGAATGAAGCCCCGGATATTTTTGCTCTAACCGAGACATGGCTTCAGGAAGCCGACACTGCCATCCCCAATCTTGTATGCCCTCCCGGCTATTCGATGTACATTGCGAATAGGCTATCTAGAGGGGGGGGTATAGCCCTGATAGTGAGATCTAGCTTTTCCTGTGTATGGACCATCCTTAAGACTGCGGGTTGTGAAAGTGCCTCCTTTAAAGTCTCTGTTAGCCCATGTTGGACTTTGGCCCTTAGGGCAGGTTCACCCCGAGACTTTTTGCTTGAAATGGTGACCTGGAGATGGTGATTTTTGGATTCTGCGCACTTTCACTGTGTCCCAGTGGAAAGTGCGTGCGCACTCTGAGTGCATGTGCTGAGCTAGGCCTGCCCGCCCATAGGAATGCATGGGGAATGTATGTGTCCCTGGTAGTTCCTGATGCGTGGGGTGTACAGGCTTGAGTCTGGTATGTGTGAACTCGTGAGAGTGAATGCTGCGAGATGGTGTATGCAGCATGTATGTGTCTAGTAGCGAAGCGCCATTTCTAGACATGGCTGTACGTGTGCTGTGAGGGTGCTGGCGTGTGATTGGCTGGAGCTGGCTGGCATGCCAGGCTCCAGGAAGTCTGGATGGGTCTGCCCGGTGGTGAGTGGGAGATCTGCATGAGTAATGTGTGGGAGGAGTGTACCTGTGTCCTGGATGGGCTGGGTTTTCCCCACACAATGCTGGCTCCGCCCCCCTGTGGTGTGTCTAATGACCCAAGCCCTGCCAGTGAATAGAGAGGGTGGTTGAGGTAAACAGAGTACTCAAGAACCAGCTGCGACTGGTTCCGCCCCCACTCTGCACCCTCAGACAAAGGAATGCACTGTATAAAAATGGGGCTGTGTCCCCACAGAGGTTGTTCTCTTCCAGGATCCTGAGGGGGCTGCTGCTGCTGCTGCTGGGCCAGAGGACCGCCACTTGGGGTGTCTCCCTGCCTGGAGACCCAGTGAGCTGGCTCTGGGCCCAGTCTTGCCCCCCTGCCTTGCTGAAGGACTCTGCTGGACCTTTATTTTACTTATAGCGCCTGGGAGCGCTCTATTTTGGTCCTCTAGCGCTTGGGAGCGCTTGATGTTGTTCTAGCGCTTGAGAGCGCTGTATTTTGCATCTAGCGCAGGGAGCGCTTTAAATTGCCTTTTAGCGCTGAGGAGCGCTTTGTCCGCCCAAGCGAGTGCCACCTCGCTTTTATTTGTGAATTCCCGGGAGGCTACCCCGGATTGCGGCAAAAAGAAGTTCCCTTGGCCTCAGCAGCGCGACCCGGAGCCTGGGGGGCTCGTCTGCAGGGCCGCGCTGCCATTGGCTGTCTCGCCAGCCTATCACGCTTTAGCCTGGCCGGAGTGTTGCCCGGCAACGGGAGAAGCGTCCTCGAGGACGTCGGGGAAAATGGCGGCCTAATCGCGGCTGGGGCGCCGGCCGCACATACTGCCCAGGAGGAAGAAGGAGCCCAGCGTCTTGTCCTCGGCGAGGCTCTCGAGGGTGAGAGAGCCCCGCCCGCGGCCCGGTAAGGAGGAGAGCCAAGCTCCGGACGAGGAAGGAGACTGCCAGCGTCCCCGCAGCCTACGGAGAGACCGAGCCGGTGAGTGCTGGTGCTTGGGAAAGGAGAGGGGGGCGTCGGGACACATTGCCGGTGTCCGCCCCGCCCCCTCTCATTAGCGCGACCTCTGGGGGCATTGCAGGGTCGCTTGAGCCCCGAGAGGCTCAGTGCGCACCATTGCCCTGGGAGTCCCCAGGAGGGGGACTCCCGCTTACAGCACCCCCATCGTTCTAGAGCCCAGAGAGGCTCGTAAAGGCGGCATTTGTTTGTTGAGCCCGAAGAGGCTCGGGGGCATTTTCTGTATGTGAGCCTGAGAGAGGCTCTTGGGGGCATTTCTGTGGCTAGAGACCTGAGGGGCTCGAGGTGCCCCGGGGGCATCAGGTGATTTAGAGCCCAGCGAGGCTCTTGGCAGACATTGTCACTTTGAGTCCCCAGAGAGGGGACTCCCACAGAGAAGCGCCCCAGTAGTGCCTAGAGCCTAAGAGAGGCTCGGGGGCCAATTTATTTCTTGAGAGCCCAGCGAGGCTCCCACATTGGCCCCATTGTTGTTTTGAGCCCTGGAAGGCTCAAACCTTGCTGCACCAGTTGCCCAGCACTTTGTGGGCAACTGCTCCGTTTAGGCCCCCCTGGACTTTGGACACAGGGCGTCCTAGCCCCAACAAGGCCAGAGGGCCTAGGGACAGTCACAGGTGGTGACTTACGTGAGTTTGGCGCAATTGTACTTTCTATGCACCTCTGAATGTATTGTTTATGCGTCATGTGCCTTTACACCTCTGAATGAATGTTATGCATTGCATCATGTGTTATGTGCTTCCACCCCCACAGGTATTGTGATGTGTAGGTGGTTGTTTTCTCCCTAGTACAGGTGGTGCTAGTGAGGTCCTGGTTACCAGTAATTACTGGTTGTGCGCTCTATTGTTATATTGTGTGCTATTTTGTGCTAAAGTAATTTTACTTTCTGAAAGTGCTACTTCTGATTCCTGACAGTGGTCCAGGTGGCCCTGTCTTGTAAATATCCCCTTGTAAATTCTGCCCGTGCCTCTGGCACATTGTAAAGTGTGTGTTTTATCTAATGTGTTTTGGTGTAATACAAAGGCTATTTTTATATAACCTTGTGTGGAGTTTCCTTTGTGGTGGGCCTTTGGTTGTTGTTGCTGGGGTGCGTGCGCAAATACTTAGCCTACATCGCCTCCAAGTTTAGCCTTGCTGCTCGCGCCACGTTACCTAGAGGGTGAGTAGGGGTTATCTTGGCGTGTAACTCCCTTGCCCTGACTTGGGTGTGGTGGTCTCTGACTGACTTTGGCGAAAGCCCTGGTCAGCCGGGGATCCCATTTCCAACAGCCCAGAATTTACACTCTCTGGGATGGTAGTGTATCGTCCGCCGGGCAGTGACGTGGCGTTCAGGAATGCTTTCCCGGACACTGTTGCCACCTTGGTCACTGACTGTGCTAATTTTTCCATTCTGGGCGATCTAAATTTGCATTTCGACACACCATCTTGTCTGACAGCACGTAGTATTCTTACGGACTTAGAGGCCTTTCAACTATCTCAGCTGGTCTCCCAGCCTACTCATTCCGGGGGACATAATCTTGACCCTTTTTTTACTAACCTGACAGAAGCTAAAGTCACGGCGATTGCCCCTGTAGAGTGGTCTGACCACTCTTTGGTGTCCATTTGTTGTCCTATGTCAGCCACTACCTCTACTGCTTCAGCCAAACGGGTACCCAGGAGACCCTGGAGTAAACTCAGGCTGGAAGACTTTCACCATCTTTTGTCAGTGGCACCTTTGGGCCCATTGAACAACGTAGAAGAGGGGTATGATCTCTTCTGCTCCTGGCTCACTAGGGCCCTGGACGCCTTGATACCAGTTGTAACGACGAAGATCAATCCTCGTGTGTCGAGCCCTTGGTATAATGACGCTTTGCGCGCCCTGAAGGGAGCCTGTAGACGGGCGGAGAGGGCTTGGCGGAAGACATATGGGGCTGAGTTAAAAGCTGCATATGCCGTGTCCGTCAAGCTCTACCACCGGGCCATATGTCGTGCCCGAGCGGCTTTTTACGCCGAGGAATTCCGGAACAGCACAAACCCGTCGAGGGCCATCTTTAAGGCGGTTAAAGATCTTATGTCTAAGCGATCTACCGTTACGGCTGAGAGTTCTGTCTCACACTGTGAATCCCTCGCTTCCTATTTTTTGGGAAAAGTGCAGGCGATATATCGGACATTTCCTAGTACTGGTAATGTCCTGGGTAGCCCTAAGGAGACACTTCCTCAGACCGCTCTGCTTTCATTTCCCCCCCTCACCCTGGAAGGGTTTGACAAACTTGCTACGCAAGTTAAATCTGGGTCTCCATCTGATCCAGTGAGGCCTGCCCTCTTTCGAGACCAGACCTTTTTGGGACGCACGGCTATACGTTCCCTGGTCAATCTTTCCCTAGAGGCGGGGGTAGTTCCCACTAGCTGGAAGCAGGCGGTGGTGTCTCCGATTATTAAAAAACCTTCTCTTGACCCGTCTAAGCCGGAAAGCTATCGTCCCATCTCGCTGCTTCCCTGGCCAGCTAAGCTGACAGAGGCCCATGTCAACTTGGCCCTGTCTGAACATCTAGCCCGGTCCAATGCCCTCGATCCCACACAGAATGGCTTCCGTGCTGGCCACAGCATGGAGACTGCCCTTCTTGTGATGGTGGAACATCTCCGTGCGAGGTTGGATGCTGGTCAGACGGCGGCGCTGATTTTGTTAGATCTCAGCGCCGCCTTCGATACTGTATCGCACAGCATCCTCCTCCAGCGGCTCGAGGAGATCGGTATCGGTGGCCAGGCGCTGCAATGGTTCCGCTCCTTCCTAGACAACCGCTCCTTCTGTGTTGCCATCCCTCCCTTCAAGTCCAGGTTCCAGCCTCTGGCCATGGGGGTTCCGCAGGGGTCCTCGCTGAGTCCCACGTTGTTTAACATCTACGTGAGACCGCTGGCTGATGTCGCAAGGCAGTGGGGCCTAACTTTGGTCTCATATGCCGACGACACACAGCTGGCGGTTACTCTCAGCGGGGACGCGGAACAGGATGCCCCCAGGTTTCAGTCTGGACTGAAGGCGGTGGCCAGCTGGCTGACAGGTAACTGTCTCCAGCTTAATGCCACAAAAACAGAGGTAATGGTTGTGGGGAAGGGAGTGGAGCTCTGGGGCGATCAGTGGTGGCCTTCGGAGTTGGGCCCCTCTCCGTCCCCGGTGTCGGAGGTAAAGAACCTAGGGGTCTGGTTAGACGCTGGTCTCACATTCATAGGGCACACCAAAAAAATTGCAGCCTGTTGCTTTGGACTCTTAAGAGGCTTAAGGCCAGTGCTTAAGTTCTTTGATGCCCCCACCCGACAGCTTGTAGTCCAGGCAACCATCATCTCCCGTCTGGACTATGCAAGTTCTTTGTTGGCGGGGGCTAACCAGGCTGAGTTAACCCGTTTGCAGCGGGTGCAAAACGCTGCGGCGAGAGCCATTGTTGGCTTACCTAGGTTTTGCCCGGTGGCCAATGTTCTTCGCTCCCTGCACTGGCTTCCGGTTAGGAAGCGTATTCTTTTCAAGGTCTTGTGTTTGACCTTCAAAATCCTAAGAGGTATAGGTCCTGAGATTCTGGCCAACTCCATTGCCTTTTATGTCCCCACCCGTAACCTCCGATCTCAAGGTCTGGCCCTTGCTGTTGTCCCTAGATTTAGGCTCAGCAGGATGGGGGGTCGTTCCTTCAGGGTGAAAGCGGCGTTAATCTGGAACACCCTTCCAGTTGAAATCCGGCTGCTTGAGGACCTGTTGTCTTTCCGTAGAGCCATTAAGACATTCCTGTTTTAGCTTCCCTTTGTGGTATTGTCTCCTTGTTATGTTGTGTTGCTCCGTTGTCTTTGCGCCGGGATGCTCCTTCGCTGGGGTCGCTGTGCGCATAATAAATTGTTCTAACATTAACATTAACATGTATGTGTATACAATATGTGCCTAATGCACATATTTGTAGATTGAGCATAATAGTAAAGACACAGACCGTTTCAGGGACGTATCCTACACAAAACAAGCAATGGTAAAGCCAGTAGATCTGGGTTTAATGTGTTAACTTATGCAACATTAGCACTTTAGATCACGGCACATGAGCGGGATCAGCATCCGATGGGAAAGGCTATAGATGTATGGTAGTCCCTCGTGCGTTTCAGTGCAGGAGCTGAAGAGGAGGTGGAAGGATACATCCAAGCAGCCAGTGGCATTAGTTGAGAGATGGAAGCTCCATTGGGCTGAAGCAAGATGTGATTGGCAAAGTCTCAAACCAATGGCTGAAAGAAACTAGTTGAAGAAAGCCTCTGGATGGAAGGGGTAGAACCAAAGTCCACTCTTTGTAAATGGTATGTACACCTGTGCAGTCAAACTCAGCACTAACTAGCAGTTGTGCTGTCAAAGCCAAGACCTAAAAAAGTGCAAGTAGAAAGCAAATTAGAGTTAAACCCCCAAACCCTTTTTGTGGAAGCTGGTTCTTTATATGATATATCTAAAAGAGGTACAGCATGCATAGCACCCATGGGTTCCCTTATGAGTAGACAGTAGCTCGCTATGGCAATCCCAAGGTGCTCTTCTAGGGGGTAGTGTGGTCAAGCAGCCTTAGACTTATCACACAGGAGTGCAAGACATCTCAAAATACACACAATGGTCAATAAATGAGACGCACAACTCAAGGAGAGCCACACCAATTTATAAAAATGGCAAGTATCTTTATCAGAAGAAAATTGTTCAGGTAAGTACTTTTTTAAAAGGGATTCTTTTTAGTTCAAAAAGCCTACAGTGCAATTTCTGGAAGCCGCAATGTTATCCTATGAGAGGAAAAGTCAATGCAGAATTCAGGTATAGTACAGCAATTTACAGGACCAATCCCCAGGTGTTAAGGTGAGTGATGGACAAGGTCCAAGGCAGCACCAGCAGAACACACCAGCAGCACACACCAGCAGCACTGGGGCAGCGGGGTGCCGAGTTGCAAAACTGTGTCGGTGTCCATTGTTACTCTATTTGGTTTGATCTTTGCGTAAAGATTTTGCAGGCTTTGGCTGGGAGGCAGTCGGGCTGAACCAACACGGGGGCTCAGGCCTCCTGATGCTTGGGGACTTTGGGACACCTTTGGTCCTCTTCTCCGTTGCTCAGGGGCCACTGGTGCAGAGGTGTCTTCAGGTGTCATGTTTTTCTTACCGAAAGGAGTCGCTGAAGAGGTGGACTGGCTGCAGAGGCCACTGGCGATGTCGAAGAGTTCATTGGGGGCGAAACGAAGGTGGTCTCAGTCTCTGGAGGGCTGGGGGACCACAATAACACAGTTGGCCCACTTCAACGCGGGCTTGCATTGACGGGTGCAGTCGTGTCTTCAGGCGTCTGGTATCTGCGGTCATGTAGTCCTCACAGGGGTCTTTGGTTGCCTGCAGGATGCAGGGATGAAGGTCCGTTTTACTTCTCGGGAGGTCTTGGTTTCTGGATGAAGTGCTGGCAGGTCTACCAGGCTTTGGGGTCTCCGCAGCGGCAGAACAAGTCAACGTTTGGCGCAATTGTCAAAGTCAACAGGAAGGCTGGCAAGGTTGGCGCCAGGCCAGTTGCTGGGTCTTCAATTGTTACACGATGCGACTCTTCACGTCCTTCTTCGTCTCTCAGGTTGGTAGGATTTGTAGTTCTGGTGCCAGGGGCTTCGCTAAATACTGAATTTAGGTGTGTTAGGGTAGTGTAGGGCAGTAGCTAATGGGCTACTCACCCTTGGGGTCACCACGCCCCATATATAACCACTTCCTGTGGAAAGTGGGCATATCCCTGTCCCAGAATGCCTAAGAATGCCATCACAAAGATGGCTGCTTCTGAAAAGGGTCCACCTTAGTGGTGGTACTAGCCGGGGGAGGCACCATTTTCCCACCTGTCCAGGTGCCAAAGGGACTCTGTACAAAGTGGGTTCGTCTTCCCCTCCTGTGAGGGAAACCAGATTCGCGTTTCAAAGTCGACAGCTCTTTGAAGCTCGCTGTTTTAGGAAGGTTAATCAGCAGGCCTTCCTGTGGGAGGTGGTGTTACACCATCTTCCCGTACAAGATTTTGGTCTGGGTCTCCTGAGTGCGGAGGCTCTCACCCTAGGAGGTCAGAACCTAGGCTGGCAGTTACCACTCAGCAAGTACACCAGAGACTGGTATTTTTTCAGGGAGCACATCTAAGGTACCCTCTGTGTGCATGTATTGACAAATCCAACACTGGAATCAGTATGGGTTTTTGGGTTTATCAATATGAGATGTTTGGTACCAAACATCCCTATCTTCAGGGAAGCCATCATGTAGCTGGGGAGATGTTTTTTCACCAGCGTCCACCACATGTTTTAAAATGGCTTCCCTGTTCACTTGTACTGATTGTAATGGGACTGTCAAGCACAGGGGCATAGATGCTCATGCAGGTATGCCCTCTCATGTAATATTTAGCATCCTGCCTTAGGGCTGTTAGGCCTGCTGTAGGGGTGACTTACAAATTTGACCTGCATTGGTAGGGGACATGGCACACAGGGATGTGTGCCTTGTTATGTTTTCACTTTTGTCTGCGCCAAAGACACACAGCCTGCAAAGGCAGCCTTGCATGTGTTTGGTGAGGGGTCCCTTAGGGAGGCACAATTCGTGCTGTCATCCTTAGGACCCTCTTTAGTAACTCAGACCCTAGGTACCTGGGGTACCATTTACTAGGCACTTACAGAGAGTGAGTGCTAAAGGTTTTGCCAGTTGGGTGAACAATTGTACAGTTTTAGGGAAAGAACACTGGTACTGGGGACCTGGTTAGCAGGAACCCAGTACACTTCAGTCAAAGTTGCATCAAATACCAAATAAAAGTGTGTGTGGGGGAGGGGTACTGCAACTAAAACCCAGTTTCCTGCACTTTTTAATGGAAGATTCAGACATTTACAGTAGCTCAGTTATTCACAGGTTCAAATCCTGGTGAATCCACTCGGCCTCCTGTCCTCAGACGGTTGCTAAAATGAGTCCCAATGGGCTGGGGTAAAACATCTCTTATTCAGCTTGAAGGTGCCCAAGGGGACAACTTGTGCTTTTCAATTGCACGTGTTCTGTTATGTCTGCTACTGGGCACATTTCTCATATCACTGACTCTTGGACCTGATTTAAGCAGTGCATATAAAGGGCAAAAAACTTTCATGGGTCTATGAGATGTGTATAAGAAGGATGTGCTAGTCTGGCCATTTTTCCACTGGAAAGAGCATTGCCATGGGTAAGTAACTTCATCTACCAGGGGAGCGTGTACCTGGAACAGTTAAAACACAGTTGAAGGCAACCGGAAGTGATAATTGTTCCCTCCTGACCTGTGAAGTGTAAGGTAGAGGAGCAGCATCTCACAGCCGAGCAGGGCACTTGTGTAGCTGTCAATTTAGACCATGTCCAGCTGATGTTTCTCTTCTCTGTATCGAACCAAAGGGAACCAGACCGATAAAAATTACGAACAACCCAAGCCCGTAAAATCTTTTAGTACAAGGCTCACTCAACATGTTCATAAGTTGGGGTATGGAAATCTTGGTTATGGGGAGGGCTAGAGTTGACCATCAACCAGTAAAGTTCTGATCTTGCTGCATGCTCTTTGATTGCAGGTTACGATGTCCCGCCGCGGATGGATGCCGACACGTGGAGGTGGGCTGGCTCGCTCTGGAACTACCTGCACCTAGGACAGCAGCTAGAACAGGTTTCGAAGCCTTACTTTGCACTTTTTGACCAACAGGATTAGCGATAAACATTTGCAATCAACGAAGAGGGTCTGTATGTAGAGATGGGGATGTCTAGGGCACCATCGCACAAATTAATCTGAATCTATCAAGGAGGGAGGTTGTGAAATGATCTGTGATCTTTGTTGGAATCAATGTACACCACAGAGCATGTACGCAGTCTGATGAAGCGGTATGGTTTTATTTCCAAGAAACTAGAGGGCAGTGGGGGTGAGGACAGCAGGATTGTGGATTTTTGCTGGCATTGAACGGGATGATGCGAGGTTGGAGTTCACAGGCAGGAGTTGTGGTATGAAATAACTTGTTTTTGCAGTGGTCAGGCTTTGGGTCCATTTATAATCTGTGTAAGTCAGTAGATGGAATTCAGTGTTGAAAATCTGCTCGAGACTGAGGGGTCAGACACTGTTCAGTGCAAGAATAAAGTCTAGCCACCTGCCACAGAGAACACTACTTACTAAAACAAGGAAATCAGGACTACAGATTAAGTAGTCTGGTTGCAGTTATTACTCCCAGAGCAGTCTTTGTCCGCCAGTGAACTGCTGCACAGGAACACACTACCATAGATCAGACCTCCTTTACCACCAGTGCACGACTCTTCCACCAGTTTATGCCGCCTCCACCAGAGCAGACCACCACAGCCAGAATACACCTCTTTCACTTTATCAGACCTCCTTCACCAGTACACGCCTACTCCACCAAAGCAAGCCTCCTCCAGGGATCAGCCCTCCTCCATCAAAGCAAGCCTCCTCCAGCAGACCAGCCCTCTTCTATCAAAGCTGGCTTCCTCTGCCACCTCAGGCCTCCTCCACCTTTGTGGACCTCCTTCACCAGTGCATACCGCCACCACCAAAGCATGCCTCCTCCAGCAGAGCAGTCCTTCTCCATCAAAGCTGCCCTCCTTCACCTCATCTACCACTCAACTCCTCCTGCACCTGAGCAAGCCTCATCCACCTTTACAGAACACCTTCACCAATTCGAGCCAACTCCAACAGCTTATGCCTTTTCCACCAGAGCAGACCGCTTTCATCTGGGCATACCTCTTCAAGCTATCTACGCCTCAACCAGTGTACGCAACCTCCACCAGGGCACACCTCCTTTACCAGAGCATATCTCCTCCTCCAGAGCAGACCATCACAACTCGAGCACACCACCTGCCCCAGAGCACACCGGCGAAATCGTTGTGTGATTCCTCTACAAGAGCACACATCCCTCACCAGTGCATGCCTTCCCCACCACCGCTTCTGCCACCGTAACAGACCTACTCTACCAGAGCATGCCTCCTGCATGAGCAGACATCCCTCACCACTGCACACCTCTCCCACCAGAGCTGTCCTCCATCAATGTACACCTCCTCCACCAATGCATGCCTCTCCAACCAGTGCATCCCTCCCCCAGCAGTGCATGCCCCCCACAAGTGCATGCCCCCACCAGTGCATGCCTCCCCCACCAGTGCATGCCCCCACAAGTGCATGCCTCCTCCACCAGTGCATGCAGCCCCAACCAGTGCATGCCCCCACCAGTGAATGCCTCCCCCACCAGTGCATGCCCCCCACCAGTGCATCCCTCCCGCAGCAGTGCATGCCTCCCCCACCAGTGCATGCCCCCCAATAGTGCATGCCCCCACCAGTGCATGCCTCCCCCACCAGTGCACGCCCCCACAAGTGCATGCCACCACCAGTGCATGCCTCCCCCACCAGTGCATGCCCCCCCACCAGTGCATGCCCCCACCAGTGCATGCCTCCCCCACCAGTGCATGCCCCCACAAGTGCATGCCTCCCCCACCAGTGCATGCCCCCCCACAAGTGCATGCCCCCACCAGTGCATGCCTCCCCCACCAGTGCATGCCCCCACAAGTGCATGCCTCCTCCACCAGTGCATGCAGCCCCAACCAGTGCATGCCTCCCCCACCAGTGCATTCCCCCCACCAGTGCATCCCTCCCCCAGCAGTGCATGCCTCCCCCAGCAGTGCATGCCTCCCCCACCAGTGCATGCCTCTCCCACCAGGGCTGTCCTCAAGCAATGTACACCTCCTCCACCAGTGCATGCCTTTCCCACCAGGGCTGTCCTCCAGCAATGTACACCTCCTCCACCAGTGCATGCCTCTCCCACCAGTGCATACCTCTCTCCCACCAGTGCATACCTCTCTCACCAGTGCATACCTCTTCCACCAGTGCATACCTCACCCACCAGTGCATGCCCCCACAAGTGCATGCCTCCTCCACCAGTGCATGCAGCCCCAACCAGTGCATGCCCCCACCAGTGCATGCCTCCCCCACCAGTGCATGCCTCCCCCACCAGGGCTGTCCTCCAGCAATGTACACCTCCTCCACCAGTGCATGCCTCTCCCACCAGTGCATACCTCTCCCACCAGTGCATGCCTCCCCCACCAGTGCATGCCCCCACAAGTGCATGCCTCCACCACCAGTGCATGCAGCCCCAACCAGTGCATGCCTCCTCCACCAGTGCATGCCTCCCCCACCAGTGCATGCCCCCCACCAGTGCATCCCTCCCCCAGCAGTGCATGACTCCCCCACCAGTGCATGCCTCTCCCACCAGTGCATGCCTCTCCCACCAGTGCATGCCTCTCCCACCAGTGCATGCCTCTCCCACCAGGGCTGTCCTCCAGCAATGTACACCTCCTCCACCAGTGCATGCCTCTCCCACCAGTGCATACCTCCCCCACCAGTGCATTGTTGGACCGGGCCCTTCTGGCAGGTCCACCCCTGAAGTTTGGCTTGTTATATGTGACCTGGGAATGGGGATTCCCGCTCTGAGTGCGTGTACATGAGAGAAGCCTGCCCTCCCATAGGAATGCATAGGGCATGTGTGTGTCCCCGATAGTTCCTGGGGCGTGGGGAGTACAGGCCCGAGTCTGGTATGTATGGATTCGTGTGATTGAATGCTTCAAGATGATGTATGCGGCTTGTGTGTGTCTAGAAGAGAAGTGCCACTTCTAGACATCGGTGTGTGTGTGCGCAGTAAGTATGCTGGCGCGTGATTGGCTGAAGTGAGGGAGGGGCTGTGCCTGTATCCTGTATGGGTCTGCGCTGTCCTCCCACCATGCTGGCTCCACCCACCTGGGGTGCGTCTGGTGTCCTAACCTGGCCAGTAAGGAGAAATTCCTGATAACCAGTTCTAGCTGGTTCTCATCCTGCCTGCCCCTTTTTAGACAAAGGGGTCTCATATATAAAAGGAGGGTGTGCCCTCTTCTCTCTCTCTTTCCTGCTGGTCCTGACTGACTCCTGCCAGGGGCATGCTGCTGCTTGGGGCTCAGGGGAAAGGCTTGCCTCCCTGAGCCCTGCCCTGCCCCTGAACCACTGCTGTCCTGGACCCTACCAAGACTCTGCTGATTCCTGCTGCCCTAGCGCCGGGAGGCGCCTTATTCCCCGTGTCTGGCTGTCCTAGCGCCGCGGGGCGCTTCATTCATGCTTCCCGCGCTGGGGAGCGCTTCCTTGCTGCCCTAGCGCCTTGAGGCGCTGCCTCTATGCTCCTAGCGCTGGGAGCGTTCAATCCTTCCAGCCGGTGCCCACCCGGCATTTGCCCGCTCGTGGGAGGGGGCCCGAGACCCCAGCGAGTGCCTACCTCGCTTGCCCCCGTCATTGCTGCCCTAATCGAGGGATCCTGGCCCTCGTCAATTTCCCCTGTATTCACCGCCGCAGCCCGGGACTCTTCGTGAGGCCCGCCCCCGGGCCGCGCTCTGAGTGGCTGGCGGCCCGGGCTGGGCTGATGACGTCTCCCCGGGCCGCGCTCTGATTGGCCGGCGGCCCGGGGAGCTGCAGCGAGGGACGGAGAGAGCTGAGACATGCAGGGGGCAGCGGGAGCCTACTCCGCGCCCCTGCGTCCCCCCAGAAGAATGGCCGCTTCCCCCTCGGGGCCCCCAGGAGCGAGAGGGAGCCCCGGAGAGCGAGGAGAGACCGGCGCGTCTACTAGCCGGTGAGTGATGCAGGAGGGGAGGCGGGGCATCGGGCCACATTGCCGGTGGCCGCCCCTCCCCTCCAGCGCGAGCACACATGTGCTCAGAGGCCCCCGGGGCCCCCAGTGATGCCGGGTCCCCCGAGGGGGGCCCCACCTGCCCGCAGCTTGACCCCTGAGCCCCGAGAGGCTCCCTCATGGCCCGTGGGGCCACCAGTGATGCCGGGTCCCCCGAGGGGGGCCCCGCCTGCCCGCAACTTTGTCCCGAGCCCGGAGAGGCTCCCACGTGTCCTGAGCCCCGAGAGGCTCCACCGGCATTTTAACCCCTCGAGCCCCGAGAGGCTCCATCTGGGTCTTCGCCCCTGAGCCCTGAGAGGCTCCAAAACCCCCCGTCCTGCTGCATGAGCCCCGAGAGGCTCCACCATGGTCCTCGAGCCCCGAGAGGTTCCACCTTTGGCCCCTGTCCCTATGAGCCGGCAAGGCTCCGCCCACCATCTTGTTCTCGAGCCCAGAGAGGCTCCCCCATTTGGCGCATTCCTCTTGAGCCTGAGAGGCTCCACCCTAGCCCCTTGTTCCGAGTCTGTGAGACTCCCACGTGTTGGCCCCATCCTTGGTCCCCAGCTGCCCAGCACTTCGTGGGCAGCTGCTACGTGTAGGTGTGCGCTGGGCTGCTTACAGCCTGTCCCGAACATTGAGACTCTGGGCGTCCTAGCCCCGGAAGGCCCGTTGGCCTGTTGAAAGTACTAGCTAAATGTCACTGTACTCCTTGAGTTATTCTGTGTTTCCTTCCTACAGGTACGTCTGTGGTGTTATGTACCGTGCCATTCCTTCCCTCCTGTATAACCTTGCTTCATGGGTGTTGATACTGGTTAGAGTGAGTTCTAGTGCTAGTCCTTTGAAACCCCGGGGCGTGACGTATTCTAATGCTAAGCTCCTGGTGATTGTGTGTTCTAGTCCTAGTTCGAGGAAACTCCCAGTTGTTATATGTTCTAAATGCCGACTCCATCATGTGCATATCCCTGGCAGTGGTCCCATGGCCCTGTCCTGTATGTTGTCCCTTGTAAATCCTGCCCGTGCCTCTGGCACCCTGTAAGGTATATGTTCCTATGTGTCCCTTGTAATACAAAAGCTATTTTCATATATCTCTTGTGTGGAGTCCTTTTGTGGGGGGCCCGGAAGGTTGTTGCTGGGGGTGCGTGCGCAAATGCTTTACACATGACCTCCGAGATAGGCCTGACTGCTCGTGCCAAGCTACCAAGGGGGTGAGCAGGGGTTGTCTTGGCGGGTGACTTCCCTACCCTAACTAGAAGTGGTGATTTCTGCCTGGCCTTGGCCCAAGCCTCGGCCAACCAGGGATCCCATTTCTAACATTGTTGGCTAGCGGTGGGATTTGGACTTGTGTTTGCGCAGTACCTCAGTGATAGCCGGCCCCACTACAACACTCTGCCGTTTTAGATTGTCGCAAAGAAAAGAAACTATTGGTGCACGTTGCTAAAAATATTTTGTTCTGTGAAAAATGTGGTTCTGGTGCTTTTTGCTAAAAATGTATGTGCTTGTGAAAAATGTGGTTCTGGTGCACTATGCTAAAAATGTCTATTGTTGTGAAAAATGTGGTTCTGGTGCACTGTGAGTTAGGTGTCCCTAGCTCGGGAGGGTAGACCATCCCCCTAAGTGCAATGTGTTTCTGGATTCACCAGAAGGGTGGGATCCAGTGGTGGCAGCGAAATTGTGTCCAATATGTGCGGTCCTTGTCCCTTCCCTAGAGTAATGGTACCTGTGCCACATGGGTCAGGTTGAGGAATCAGGGGCGGTGGAAACTGTCTTACCAGTCCAGGGGAGGGTGTGTGGATGAATGTTGAGCTTGCTGAATAATGGAGTGTAAGTTCTCTGGGATGGGGAGCTTGCTGAATCAATGATAATTGTGTCTTACCTACCCCACTGAAAGCGTTGGATGCATCATGTGTTCCGTACACCGCTGAATGTGTTTTATGCGTCAGGTGTCCCCCTTGTTGAATGTGTGTGTAGTTGTATCCCGGACAAGGAAGACCTGCTGGCTCGGCCGCGGCTTGCCTTGGGGAGAGCGGAACACTGAGACCTGCTGGCGCTGCCGCGGCTCATCTTGTTTGTATGTATGTGTAGTTGTATCCCGGACAAGGAAGACCTGCTGGCGCTGCCGCGGCTTGCCTTGGGGAGAGCTGAACACTGAGGCCTGCTGGCGCTGCCGCGGCTCATTATGTTGAATTTATGTGTAGTTGTATCCCGGACAAGGAAGACCTGCTTGCTCGGCCGCGGCTTGCCTTGGGGAGAGCTGAACACTGAGACCTGCTGGCGCTGCCGCGGCTCATTTTTTTTGTTGAATGTATGTTTAGTTGTATCCCGGACAAGGAAGACCTGCTAGCGCTGCCGCGGCTGGCCTTGGGGAGAGCTGAACACTGAGACCTGCTGGCGCTGCCGCGGCTCATCCTAGTACAAGAGGGAACTCCTGCCTACGGAGGGAGGAGAGGAAGTGTTAGATTCCATTTTTTTTCTTGTAAAAAGTCCTGGTGCGCCAGGCATCTGGCCGGTAGGGTACTGCCCGCGGTTGGGGAGCCAGTAGTCGGTGTTTCAGGATCTGGACGTCGGGGCGACTGTAGCCAGTGTCCTGGCCGGTTTTGTCTTCTAGATGACCCGGTGAAGTTAGTTCCCAGGTGGGAGACCAGTAGAGGGAGAGAGTTCCGAGACTGGTGAGAGACGGTGTTCTGGAGGGTGCTTCTCCTGGGAGAGCACGGAACCTCAGAAGTAGCGGTAGGGTGGGGCGAGCTTGCCCGTGACCTCTGGCCAGCCTGAGGGTGCGGACCCTAGGTGGAAGCGAAAGTGGTAAAGTGGTACTACACAAAGAAAGGGAGTGGAGTATGGCTGTCGTGGGCCAGGGGTTACCACCCCCCACTCCGGGTTGGCATGGACCAGCGCTATCTGGGTGGCCTAGGGCCTGGTCCTAGCCGTGGTCAACTGAGGAGTACCAGTGGGGTAGCCTAGTTGGGCCTATGTTTTTATTTTATTTTTTTTGTTTTCTCTTTGGTTGTTGAATGGATAAGATCAACGTGGCATAGAACTGGAGAGGGTCCCGGCAATGTGGGCCCGCGTCCATGTTTTTTTCGCCCAAAGCAGGGAAGTCCATCAGTGTGGTGATTGGCCTACCCTGCGTTTTGGGCTGGAAGGGGCTGTGTTGGACCGGGCCCTTCTGGCAGGTCCACCCCTGAAGTTTGGCTTGTTATATGTGACCTGGGAATGGGGATTCCCGCTCTGAGTGCGTGTACATGAGAGAAGCCTGCCCTCCCATAGGAATGCATGGGGCATGTGTGTGTCCCCGATAGTTCCTGGGGCGTGGGGAGTACAGGCCCGAGTCTGGTATGTATGGATTCGTGTGATTGAATGCTTCAAGATGATGTATGCGGCTTGTGTGTGTCTAGAAGAGAAGTGCCACTTCTAGACATCGGTGTGTGTGTGCAGTAAGTATGCTGGCGCGTGATTGGCTGAAGTGAGGGAGGGGCTGTGCCTGTATCCTGTATGGGTCTGGGCTGTCCTCCCACCATGCTGGCTCCACCCACCTGGGGTGCGTCTGGTGTCCTAACCTGGCCAGTAAGGAGAAATTCCTGATAACCAGTTCTAGCTGGTTCTCATCCTGCCTGCCCCTTTTTAGACAAAGGGGTCTCATATATAAAAGGAGGGTGTGCCCTCTTCTCTCTCTCTTTCCTGCTGGTCCTGACTGACTCCTGCCAGGGGCATGCTGCTGCTTGGGGCTCAGGGGAAAGGCTTGCCTCCCTGACCCCTGCCCTGCCCCTGAACCACTGCTGTCCTGGACCCTACCAAGACTCTGCTGATTCCTGCTGCCCTAGCGCCGGGAGGTGCCTTATTCCCCGTTTCTGGCTGTCCTAGCGCCGCGGGGCGCTTCATTCATGCTTCCCACGCTGGGGAGCGCTTCCTTGCTGCCCTAGCGCCTTGAGGCGCTGCCTCTATGATCCTAGCACTGGGAGCGTTCAATCCTTCCAGCCGGTGCCCACCCGGCATTTGCCTGCTCGTGGGAGGGGGCCCGAGACCCCAGCGAGTGCCTACCTCGCTTGCCCCCGTCATTGCTGCCCTAATCGAGGGATCCTGGCCCTCGTCAATTTCCCCTGTATTCACCGCCGCAGCCCGGGACCCTTCGTGAGGTCCGCCCCCCGGGCCGCGCTCTGAGTGGCTGGCGGCCCGGGCTGGGCTGATGACGTCTCCCCGGGCCGCGCTCTGATTGGCCGGCGGCCCGGGGAGCTGCAGCGAGGGACGGAGAGAGCTGAGACATGCAGGGGGCAGCGGGAGCCTACTCCGCGCCCCTGCATCCCCCCAGAAGAATGGCCGCTTCCCCCCCGGGGCCCCCAGGAGCGAGAGGGAGCCCCGGAGAGCGAGGAGAGACCGGCGCGTCTACTAGCCGGTGAGTGATGCAGGAGGGGAGGCGGGGCATCGGGCCACATTGCCGGTGGCCGCCCCTCCCCTCCAGCGCGAGCACACATGTGCTCAGAGGCCCCCGGGGCCCCCAGTGATGCCGGGTCCCCCGAGGGGGGCCCCGCCTGCCCGCAGCTTGACCCCTGAGCCCCGAGAGGCTCCCTCATGGCCCGTGGGGCCACCAGTGATGCCGGGTCCCCCGAGGGGGGCCCCGCCTGCCCGCAACTTTGTCCCGAGCCCGGAGAGGCTCCCACGTGTCCTGAGCCCCGAGAGGCTCCACCGGCATTTTAACCCCTCGAGCCCCGAGAGGCTCCATCTGGGTCTTCGCCCCTGAGCCCTGAGAGGCTCCAAAACCCCCCGTCCTGCTGCATGAGCCCCGAGAGGCTCCACCATGGTCCTCGAGCCCCGAGAGGTTCCACCTTTGGCCCCTGTCCCTATGAGCCGGCAAGGCTCCGCCCACCATCTTGTTCTCGAGCCCAGAGAGGCTCCCCCATTTGGCGCATTCCTCATGAGCCTGAGAGGCTCCACCCTAGCCCCTTGTTCCGAGTCTGTGAGACTCCCACGTGTTGGCCCCATCCTTGGTCCCCAGCTGCCCAGCACTTCGTGGGCAGCTGCTACGTGTAGGTGTGCGCTGGGCTGCTTACAGCCTGTCCCGAACATTGAGACTCTGGGCGTCCTAGCCCCGGAAGGCCCGTTGGCCTGTTGAAAGTACTAGCTAAATGTCACTGTACTCCTTGGGAGTTATTCTGTGTTTCCTTCCTACAGGTACGTCTGTGGTGTTATGTACCGTGCCATTCCTTCCCTCCTGTATAACCTTGCTTCATGGGTGTTGATACTGGTTAGAGTGAGTTCTAGTGCTAGTCCTTTGAAACCCCGGGGCGTGACGTATTCTAATGCTAAGCTCCTGGTGATTGTGTGTTCTAGTCCTAGTTCGAGGAAACTCCCAGTTGTTATATGTTCTAAATGCCGACTCCATCATGTGCATATCCCTGGCAGTGGTCCCATGGCCCTGTCCTGTATGTTGTCCCTTGTAAATCCTGCCCGTGCCTCTGGCACCCTGTAAGGTATATGTTCCTATGTGTCCCTTGTAATACAAAAGCCATTTTCATATATCTCTTGTGTGGAGTCCTTTTGTGGGGGGCCCGGAAGGTTGTTGCTGGGGGTGCGTGCGCAAATGCTTTACACATGACCTCCGAGATAGGCCTGACTGCTCGTGCCAAGCTACCAAGGGGGTGAGCAGGGGTTGTCTTGGCGGGTGACTTCCCTACCCTAACTAGAAGTGGTGATTTCTGCCTGGCCTTGGCCCAAGCCTCGGCCAACCAGGGATCCCATTTCTAACATGCATGCCCCCACAAGTGCATGCCTCCTCCACCAGTGCATGCAGCCCCAACCAGTGCATGCCTCCCCCACCAGTGCATGCCCCCCACCGGTGCATCCCTCCCCCAACAGTGCATGCCTCCTCCACCAGTGCATGCCTCTCACACCAGTGCATACCTCTCCCACCAGTGTGTGCCTCTCCCACCAGTGTATGCCTCTCCCACCAGTGTATGCCCCTCCCACCAGTGCTGCCTCTCCCACCAGTGCATGCCTCTC
The DNA here is from genome assembly GCF_964261635.1 of Lissotriton helveticus. Taxonomy (NCBI): domain Eukaryota; kingdom Metazoa; phylum Chordata; class Amphibia; order Caudata; family Salamandridae; genus Lissotriton; species Lissotriton helveticus. Next base: position 96,495,240 of record NC_136068.1, read on the forward strand.
CCACCAGTGCATGCCTCTTCCACCAGTGCATACCTCTCCCACCAGTGCATGCCTCTCCCACCAGTGCATACCTCTCCCACCAGTGTATACCTCTCCAACCAGTGTATGCCTCTCCCACCAGTGTATGCCTCTCCCACCAGTGTATGCCTCTCCCACCAGTGCTGCCTCTCCCACCAGTGCATGCCTCCCCACAAGTGCATGCCTCTCCCACCAGTGCATACCACCCCAACCAGTGCATGCCCCCACCAGTGCTTGCCTCCCCCACCAGTGCATACCTCTCCCACCAGTGTATACCTCTCCCACCAGTGTATGCCTCTCCCACCAGTGTATGCCTCTCCCACCAGTGTATACCTCTCCCACCAGTGTATACCTCTCCCACCAGTGTATGCCTCTCCCACCAGTGCATGCCTCTCCCACCAGTGCACGCCTCCCCCAACAGTCCATGCCTCTCCCACCAGTACATGCCTCTCCCACCAGTACATGCCTCTCCCACCAGTGTATGCCTCCCCCACCAGTGTATGCCTCTCCCACCAGTGTATGCCTCTCCCACCAGTGTATGCCTCTCCCACCAGTGCATGCCTCTCCCACCAGTGCTGCCTCTCCCACCAGTGCATGCCTCTCCCACCAGTGCATGCCTCTCCCACCAGTGCATGCCTCCCCCACCAGTGCATGCCCCTCACCAGTGCATCCCTCCCCCAGCAGTGCATGCCTCCCCCACCAGTGCATGCCCCCACCAGTGCATGCCTCCCCCACCAGTGGATGCCCCCACCAGTGCATCCCTCCCCCAGCAGTGCATACCTCTCCCACCAGTGTGTGCCTCTCCCTCCAGTGTATGCCTCTCCCACCAGTGCTGCCTCTCCCACCAGTGCATGCCTCTCCCACCAGTGCATACCTCTCCCACCAGTGCATACCTCTCCCACCAGTGCATACCTCTCCCACCAGTGCATACCTCTCCCACCAGTGCATACCTCTCCCACCAGTGTATGCCTCTCCCACCAGTGTATGCCTCTCCCACCAGTGCTGCCTCTCCCACCAATGCATACCTCTCCCACCAGTGCATACCTCTCCCACCAGTGCATACCTCTCCCACCAGTGCATACCTCTCCCACCTGTGTATACCTCTCCCACCTGTGTATACCTCTCCCACCAGTGTATGCCTCTCCCACAAGTGTATGCCTCTCCCACCAGTGTATGCCTCTCCCACCAGTGCATGCCTCTCCCACCAGTGCATGCCTCCCCCACAAGTGCATGCCTCCCCCACCAGTTCATGCCTCTCCCACCAGTGCATGCCCCCACCAGTGCATACCTCTCCCACCAGTGTATAGCTCTCCCACCAGTGTATACCTCTCCCACCAGTGTATACCTCTCCCACCAGTGTATGCCTCTCCCACCAGTGTATGCCTCTCCCACCAGTGTATGCCTCTCCCACCAGTGTATGCCTCTCCCACCAGTGTATGCCTCTCCCACCAGTGCATGCCTCTCCCACCAGTGCATGCCTCTCCCACCAGTGCACGCCTCCCCCAACAGTCCATGCCTCTCCCACCAGTACATGCCTCTCCCACCAGTACATGCCTCTCCCACCAGTGTATGCCTCTCCCACCAGTGTATGCCTCCCCCACCAGTGCTGCCTCTCCCACCAGTGCTGCCTCTCCCACCAGTGCATGCCTCTCCCACCAGTGCATGCCTCCCCCACCAGTGCATGCCCCTCACCAGTGCATCCCTCCCCCAGCAGTGCATGCCTCCCCCACCAGTGCATCCCTCCCCCACCAGTGCATCCCTCCCCCAGCAGTGCATGCCTCTCCCACCAGTGCATGCCTCTCCCACCAGTGCATGCCTCCCCCACCAGTCCATGCCTCTCCCACAAGTGCATGCCTCCCCCACAAGTGCATGCCTCCCCCACCAGTGCATGCCTCCCCCACCAGTGCATGCCCCCCACCAGTGCATCCCTCCTCCACCAGTGCATGCCTCCCCCACCAGTGCATGCCCCCCACCAGTGCATCCCTCCTCCACCAGTGCCTACATCCCCCACCTGTGCATACCTCTCCCACCAGTGTATGCCTCTCCCACCAGTGCTGCCTCTCCCACCAGTGCATGCCTGCCCCACCAGTGCATGCCTCCCCCACAAGTGCATCCCTCCCCCACCAGTGCATGCCTCCCCCACCAGTGCCTGCCCCCCACCAGTGCATCCCTCCTCCACCAGTGCATGCCTCCCCCACCAGTGCATGCCCCCCACCAGTGCATCCCTCCTCCACCAGTGCATGCCTCCCCCACCAGTGCATGCCCCCCACCAGTGCATCCCTCCTCCACCAGTGCCTACATCCCCCACCTGTGCATACCTCTCCCACCAGTGTATGCCTCTCCCACCAGTGCTGCCTCTCCCACCAGTGCATGCCTGCCCCACCAGTGCATGCCTCTCCCACCAGTGCATACCTCTTCCACCAGTGTATGCCTCTCCCACCAGTTCATACCTCTCCCACCAGTGCATACCTCTCCCACCAGTGTATGCCTCTCCCACCAGTGTATGCCTCTCCCACCAGTGCTGCCTCTCCCACCAGTGCTGCCTCTCCCACCAGTGCTGCCTCTCCCACCAGTGCATGCCTCCACCACCAGTTCATGCCTCTCCCACCAGTGCATGCCTCTCCCACCAGTGCATGCCTCCCCCAGTGCATGCCTCCCCACCAGTCCATGCCTCTCCCTCAAGCGCATGCCTCTCCCACCAGTGCATACCTCTCCCACCAGTGCATGCCTCTCCCACCAGTGCATGCCTCTCCCACCAGTGAATGCCTCCCCCACCAGTGCATGCCTCCCCCACCAGTGCATGCCTCCCCCACCAGTGAATGCCTCCCCCACCAGTGCATGCCTCCCCCACCAGTGCATGCCTCCCCCACCAGTGCATGCCTCCCCCACCAGTGCATGCCTCCCCCACCAGTGCACGCTTCCCCCACCAGTCCGTGCCTCTCCCACCAGTCCATGCCTCTCCCACCAGTCCATGCCTCCCCCACCAGTCCATGCCTCCCCCACCAGTCCATGCCTCTCCCACCAGTGCATGCCTCTCCCACCAGTGCATGCCTCCCCCAGTGCATGCCTCCCCACCAGTCCATGCCTCTCCCTCAAGCGCATGCCTCTCCCACCAGTGCATGCCTCTCCCACCAGTGCATGCCTCTCCCACCAGTGCATGCCTCTCCCACCAGTGAATGCCTCCCCCACCAGTGCATGCCTCCCCCACCAGTGCATGCCTCCCCCACCAGTGAATGCCTCCCCCACCAGTGCATGCCTCCCCCACCAGTGCATGCCTCCCCCACCAGTGCATGCCTCCCCCACCAGTGCACGCCTCCCCCACCAGTGCACGCTTCCCCCACCAGTCCGTGCCTCCCCCACCAGTGCATGCCTCCCCCACCAGTGCATGCCTCCCCCACCAGTGCATGCCTCCCCCACCAGTGCATGCCTCCCCCACCAGTGCACGCTTCCCCCACCAGTCCGTGCCTCTCCCACCAGTCCATGCCTCTCCCACCAGTCCATGCCTCCCCCACCAGTCCATGCCTCCCCCACCAGTCCATGCCTCTCCCACCAGTCCATGCCTCTCCCACCAGTCCATGCCTCTCCCACCAGTCCATGCCTCTCCCACCAGTGCACGCCTCCTCCACCAGTGCATGCCTCCACCACTAGTGCACGCTTCCCCCACCAGCGCACGCCTCCTTCACCAGAGCATGCCTCTCCCACCAGTGCATGCCTCCCCCACCAGAGCATGCCTCCCCTACCAGTCCATGCCTCTCCCACCAGTGCATGCCTCTCCCACCAGTGCATTCCTCCCACACCAGGGCATGCCTCTCTCACCAGTGCATGCCTCCCCCACCAGAGCATGCCTCCCCTACCAGTCCATGCCTCTCCCACCAGTGCATGCCTCTCCCACCAGTGCATGCCTCCCACACCAGGGCATGCCCCCCACCAGTGCATCCCTCCTCCACCAGTGCATGCCTCCCCCACCAGTGCATGCCCCCCACCAGTGCATCCCTCCTCCACCAGTGCCTACATCCCCCACCTGTGCATACCTCTCCCACCAGTGTATGCCTCTCCCACCAGTGCTGCCTCTCCCACCAGTGCATGCCTGCCCCACCAGTGCATGCCTCCCCCACAAGTGCATCCCTCCCCCACCAGTGCATGCCTCCCCCACCAGTGCCTGCCCCCCACCAGTGCATCCCTCCTCCACCAGTGCATGCCTCCCCCACCAGTGCATGCCCCCCACCAGTGCATCCCTCCTCCACCAGTGCATGCCTCCCCCACCAGTGCATGCCCCCCACCAGTGCATCCCTCCTCCACCAGTGCCTACATCCCCCACCTGTGCATACCTCTCCCACCAGTGTATGCCTCTCCCACCAGTGCTGCCTCTCCCACCAGTGCATGCCTGCCCCACCAGTGCATGCCTCTCCCACCAGTGCATACCTCTTCCACCAGTGTATGCCTCTCCCACCAGTTCATACCTCTCCCACCAGTGCATACCTCTCCCACCAGTGTATGCCTCTCCCACCAGTGTATGCCTCTCCCACCAGTGCTGCCTCTCCCACCAGTGCTGCCTCTCCCACCAGTGCTGCCTCTCCCACCAGTGCATGCCTCCACCACCAGTTCATGCCTCTCCCACCAGTGCATGCCTCTCCCACCAGTGCATGCCTCCCCCAGTGCATGCCTCCCCACCAGTCCATGCCTCTCCCTCAAGCGCATGCCTCTCCCACCAGTGCATACCTCTCCCACCAGTGCATGCCTCTCCCACCAGTGCATGCCTCTCCCACCAGTGAATGCCTCCCCCACCAGTGCATGCCTCCCCCACCAGTGCATGCCTCCCCCACCAGTGAATGCCTCCCCCACCAGTGCATGCCTCCCCCACCAGTGCATGCCTCCCCCACCAGTGCATGCCTCCCCCACCAGTGCATGCCTCCCCCACCAGTGCACGCTTCCCCCACCAGTCCGTGCCTCTCCCACCAGTCCATGCCTCTCCCACCAGTCCATGCCTCCCCCACCAGTCCATGCCTCCCCCACCAGTCCATGCCTCCCCCACCAGTCCATGCCTCTCCCACCAGTGCATGCCTCTCCCACCAGTGCATGCCTCCCCCAGTGCATGCCTCCCCACCAGTCCATGCCTCTCCCTCAAGCGCATGCCTCTCCCACCAGTGCATGCCTCTCCCACCAGTGCATGCCTCTCCCACCAGTGCATGCCTCTCCCACCAGTGAATGCCTCCCCCACCAGTGCATGCCTCCCCCACCAGTGCATGCCTCCCCCACCAGTGAATGCCTCCCCCACCAGTGCATGCCTCCCCCACCAGTGCATGCCTCCCCCACCAGTGCATGCCTCCCCCACCAGTGCATGCCTCCCCCACCAGTGCACTCTTCCCCCACCAGTCCGTGCCTCCCCCACCAGTGCATGCCTCTCCCACCAGTGCATGCCTCTCCCACCAGTGAATGCCTCCCCCACCAGTGCATGCCTCCCCCACCAGTGCATGCCTCCCCCACCAGTGCATGCCTCCCCCACCAGTGCATGCCTCCCCCACCAGTGCATGCCTCCCCCACCAGTGCACGCTTCCCCCACCAGTCCGTGCCTCTCCCACCAGTCCATGCCTCCCCCACCAGTCCATGCCTCCCCCACCAGTCCATGCCTCCCCCACCAGTCCATGCCTCTCCCACCAGTCCATGCCTCTCCCACCAGTCCATGCCTCTCCCACCAGTCCATGCCTCTCCCACCAGTGCACGCCTCTCCCACCAGTGCATGCCTCCTCCACCAGTGCATGCCTCCACCACTAGTGCACGCTTCCCCCACCAGCGCACGCCTCCTTCACCAGAGCATGCCTCTCCCACCAGTGCATGCCTCCCCCACCAGAGCATGCCTCCCCTACCAGTCCATGCCTCTCCCACCAGTGCATGCCTCTCCCACCAGTGCATTCCTCCCACACCAGGGCATGCCTCTCTCACCAGTGCATGCCTCCCCCACCAGAGCATGCCTCCCCTACCAGTCCATGCCTCTCCCACCAGTGCATGCCTCTCCCACCAGTGCATGCCTCCCACACCAGGGCATGCCTCTCTCACCAGTGCATGCCTCCCCCACCAGTCCATGCCTCTCCCACCAGTGCATGCCTCTCACACCAGGGCATGCCTCTCTCACCAGGGCATGCCTCTCTCACCAGTGCATGCCTCCCACACCAGGGCATGCCTCTCTCACCAGTGCATGCCTCCCCCACCAGTCCATGCCTCTCCCACCAGTGCATGCCTCTCCCACCAGTGCATGCCTCCCACACCAGGGCATGCCTCTCTCACCAGTGCATGCCTCCCACACCAGGGCATGCCTCTCTCACCAGTGCATGCCTCTCTCACCAGTGCATGCCTCCTTCACCAGTGCATGCCTCCTTCACCAGAGCACGCCTCCCCCACCAGTGCATGCCTCCGCCACTAGTGCACACCTCCTTCACCAGAGCACGCCTTCTCAACCAGGTCACCTATTGCACCAGAGTACTACTCCTCCATAGCTAGAATCACCAGAGCAGACCTCCACCAGTGCACATCTCCTCTATCAAAGCATGCCTTCTCTAGCAGAGCTGTCCTCCTGTATCAAAGCAGACCTCATCCTTCAGAGCACTCCTCCTGCACCCGAGTAGGCCTCCTACACCTTTCTAGGCCCCCTCCACCAGGGCACGGCGCCTCCACCAGTGCCAGCCTCTTTCACCAGATCACGGCGTCTATACCAGAGTGCGCCTCTCCAATCAGAGGATTTCTCCACCACCATTGAACCTGACTTCCACCAGAGCACTCCTCCTCTTCCACTGCTGCACTACTCTTGCACCTGAGAAGGCAGCCTCCATCTTTGCAGGCCTCCTCCACAGAGCACACCTCTTGCACCAGTGCACAGCTCCTACAACAGAGCACTCCACCTCCAGCAGTGCACACCTCCTTCAGTAATGCACGTTTCCTTCACTATAGCACACTGACTCTGCGAGTAAAGCACAATTTTGCCTCTACGGAATTAATCCTCTTCTACGGCACACCCTCTCCATCATAGCATGCCTTCTTCACTAGATTATACCCCCTACATCAGAGCATGTTTCCCCTGAGTGTGGCTCCTTGAGTAGAACATGCCTACATTATAACATGTCTTAGCCACTCAAGCAAGCCTTCTGCAGAAGAAGATGTTAGTATCTAAATATAATCATTGTTTTACATGAGGATCTACCACAAAACTAGATTTAAGTTTCTTGGTCCAAGCCACTTGCATCTAGGATGTACATGAGTTTATCTAGGCATCCCATTTTCTGCACACACTGCCTTCCTTTATGTTGTTTGAATGATATCTAAAAACACACAAAAAAATTGGTATGGTGTTTATTTGTTCTTCGACTCAAGAAATATCTGTAGAATAACCCAAATTTTCATACTGATTACTTGCTAAATGGTGCACAAATAACGCGTCTAATTTCCTTTGTTGGTGCCAGAGTGATGTCATCATCTGCCTGGGGTGCCATGACGTACGCGTGGCAGAAAGAGCAGCCGCCCTGTTTCTGGAAGGATGGGCTCCGTGGATACTGTTCACAGGATACCAGGGGAACCAGACTGTAGGTAAGAGGCTCAGCATGTATGGTGTGAGTCAACCAGTCACCATATGATAGGCAAGATGCAGTGCCAGCAATGCCAATCCAGACATAACAATGCCATAGGTACAAGGCACACGCAGAACATGCCCCAGTGAAGAGATGCAGTCGGTGAGAAACCTTTAAGAAAGTAGCCATAGAAAAGATAAACGGCTACGGCCGTTTCCGAAAAGCAGTTAAAACCTGGTTGTTTAACCAATAACCTATTACCCGCTGTATGCTGCTCCTGTCTCCATTAGCGCCGGGAAACCCTACTTGGGTAGCTGTCGTGCTCTACAAACTGAAAAAATAAATAAATAAATAAATAAAGAAGTGCAGCAGGTGTAGTGTTAGGCTGTGGGGAAACATAGTCCATATAAAAAACATAGTCAGTGGTGTTTAAGTCCATAGTGAACCATAATATTGGTAAAATGCACAGCTGGTACAGTGCTGGTCCATTTCAATGCAGTCTCCCTTGTGCTGGTAATAAACTATAAAAGGCGAATTAAAATGATTAGAGTTTGGGAAATGAACTTGCCCTATTGGGATCACTGAAGAATTTCTACAATTGCAAGATAATTTCCACCCAGGTGTAAGACAGGACACAGGCCTCTTTTGATATTGGGTGTAGCTTAGTTAACTGCTAAGGGCTTGTACACTGTGGGAGAGTTGTGGCGCCGCGGCCAGGGCGACTGACGCTGGAATCTGGGGATCACGGTTCGATCCGCCGCTCCGGCGTCAGGTTAGCCCAGCACCATGTGACTCTGGGCAATAGCTCGCTTAATCTTTCCGACGGTCCCCAGCGCCTAGAGACCCTTACGGGTGATTGTGCGCTTTACAAATGTGGATTATTATTACACTGCATCCTTGTTGGGACTGTGAAAGGATCCAGACAGGGGCTACTTTAATAACAGCACTCTGGCATAATTTGTAATCAGGTAGAAAAAACACATCTCTTCATGTGCATGTACAGGAGATCCCTTCACTCTCTAAAGTGCTATGACTAACACAGGTCAAGGCAATAAAATATATTAGCAGCATATCAAACAGTCCCTTGATTACCAGCCACACCTTAAACTTTTTGCCCACTCTGAACAATGTTAAGGGCCCTCATAGTTTACTCATTGGTAAAAGCAGGGCATAGTCTTAAGTTGTCCTGGATCCTCGAAATTCTAGAACACAAATCTGATTTGTTTTAAATTTATACTCTAGAGCAGTGCTTTCCAAACTCATAAAAACCACAACCCAATTTTCGCGACCTACCTAGCATTAATGGACATGAGATGGTAGATTTTTAAATGTAACTGAAGCATCGTGTAGTCGAGCCTTTCCATTGAAATGACCACTACATTTGCACAGACATACAGTATTACTTATAGCACTATACTGCAAACGAATAATAATTTGTGGAAATCGTCTTTTTAGTGAACATTTATCGTTTGTGCCTCACCAAGTGAATTGCCTTGATTTGTTTTGATCCTATTAAAATATTTGTTTCCATCACACTTCAGAATTCCCAAAAATTTGATTCATTTTTGCTTTCCCAACTGCTGAATGTGTAAAGTTCATTTATAGGTATTTACGTTTTGTTGTGTGTTACAAAAAATAACATCCTACAACTTTTCATTCACACTCCCTGTACCCCAGCAAGATTGTCACATAATTCACTTTACTTTTCCCTCTCGGACTGCAAAGTAAGAGGAGTTTATAAACACCAATTACCATTTTAGAAAATAAGCTGTAGTTTGTCAGAAGGCTTAGCAAATGTGACAAGATAAATATAGAATTAAAATGTATTTATTGCTTGGACTTTCGCGACCTACTAAAAATCGCTTGGGACCTACCAGTGGGTCGCAACTCACACTTTAGGAAACACTGCTCCAGAGAGGCATCTCTTAAAATAAGTTATCCCTCAACTTTGTGGGTGGTAAATTCACTCTTCTTTGAAGTCATTTTCTGACAACACCACTGATGATTTGTGCTGTAATTTGATCGATTTGAGTAAAGAGTAAACGGCCAGATTCATCATACTGAAATCGGCTCGCAAAGGGCCAGATTCTGAGAATCTGGCCCTTTGCGAGCGCTATTTTTGCATTTGGGATTCATCATCCCAAATGCAAAAATCCCTATACTAGAAATCGCTATATTGCGAAGATTCGCATGTAAGGAATCTCAATCAGAGATTCTTTAAATGCTATTCATGAACCTTTTTAAAATTGCGAATTCGCAATATGGGGCCGCTATTTACCGTGAAGTGTTACTTCGTGGTAAATAGCGAAAGTTGTATGTTACACACACACATGTCTTTTGGACATGTATGTGCGCAACACCAGTGTACATTTGCATTTCAAGGGTGCTACAGGGTGTCCTTTGGACACCCTGGCACCCTTGAAATCGCTTCCTTATTTGCGATTCGCTAATTGCTAATCGCAAATAAGGAATGACTCGCCATTCATTCCTATGGGCCTTGAGGCCCATAGGAATGAATGGGAAAGCCATTCCTTATTTGCGATTAGCAATTAGCGAATCGCAAATAAGGAAGCAGTAGAAATCGCAAAATAAATTGCGATTTCTACATGCATCCTGTTTTGCTAGTCTTTAATAGCGATTCCTTAATAATCGCTATTAAGGACTCGCAAAAGAGGACAATGATGAATCTGGGGGAAAGTCTCAAGTGTAAATCTACTTGTGTATCTAGGCAGGGACGTAGCATTGTCAGTAAATTTGAGTGGGGGTGAGCTTCAGATTTCCCAACAATCATGCTGGCATATAAAGTTAAAATATATTATAGGACAAGCAGGCTGCATGAGAGAGAGTTAAGGGGCAGTGGAAAGGGAGAGGAATGCAGATTGATGTGAGTACTAAGTGAGAAAAACACAATATTTTGTAAAATAACCAACATTTTGAGGACTTTCAAAAGAGAGGTGAGAGAGAGTGTGTGTGTTTTTTCCAGTGTGGCATGCATTCAAAAACCCAGGTGAAATCCCCATAACCAACTGAAAGCACCTGTACCGAACTATTCACCAGAAAATACATTTATTAGGGTGTTGTAAGGAGATCAACGCCACTGTGGTTGAAATTTCCCTATGGGACTTGATTATAAAATATAAATGTAAAATAATGTAAAACATTTATTATTAACATTGAACTAATAAATTAAAGTGTTCGAGTACATTAACTGACTAAATTGAATTTGTAATAAATAATTAATTTAAATATATTTAATTGAATTAAACTGTAATTTCTTAAAGAAGAAAATACATTTTTGATTTAGCATGTATCAAGTTTGGTTAAAAGTTTTATTGAATTAATTTTGATCATTCTGATGTTTTTACCAAAAGTTGGAAAGTTAATAAAACTTTATTATTAAATTAAGTTTATTTTAAAATGTTAAAATAATAAAAACTGTTTATTCACATATTTTTAACATTTATCTATCTATCTATCTATCTATCTATCTATCTATCTATCTATCTATCTATCTATCTATCTATCTATTTCTTTTTTATATTTCTTTAACATTATACCCTATGGTGTGTTATTTTAAGGCCCTGTCTTATTGTTTTCTATGGGCGTGTGTTGCAGTGCCCTTGAGAGGCCAAGGCTGGTAATTGACATACTCCAAGGCTGCACTGGAGTACATTTACTACTGTTTTATCACCTTTAAGGCTGTAAAAACTTTAGAAGCATAATTTGTGAATAGCAATGGGCTTACTCCTACATGGGTGGGGGGTTTCAGGAGCCTGTACCTCACTAAACTCCTTCCTTTTGGCCTTAAACCCCTCCGATGTTGTAATAGATATTCCTAATGTCCACTGCACTGTGTGTGTAAGAGAGAGAGTTGGTGAAGTTGATTTGTCAAAATGTTGAGGCAGAGTGAATGTCAGGGAGTATGAGTTAGTCAAGGGGAGCGAGAGAGAGAAAGAGACAAAGAGAGATAAAAATAAATATTGTGCAGGGCGTATATGTTTTTATAGAAACCCCAATCACAGAATACCAATCAAGACAAACATGTAATCTAAAAAAATCAACATTTTCAAGATAGATAGCATTAACCACTTGTTAGAAACCAATTCTTAGATTTTCTTTTTTTAATTTCCTTTTACATACTTTATTTTCCAAAGTTTACTTACATCCTTTTTTTCACATCCTATTATTATCCTGTTGATTAAACTTGTTGAGCTATTGAGAGCCCCCTCAGTTGCTTCCATCATGGTATTTAAACGTCATTCTTGATTTTCAGAGAATCTCCCCTTGCTACAAAAAGTAGTTTAAAAATTGCTCCTTTCTCATTACCAAGCAGAAGCCCATTCCATTCCAAGTTGGCTGTAGTGTGTAATTTATTTGGAAAAACTCTGGCACTTTGGCTCTTCTGTTTCTTTCGTACCTCCAGTCACCTGTTCCAGCCAGGGCCACTGGAATTATGCGGTAGGGACTAAATTGTGTGTCAGGATTAAATATTATGGGTTTTATTTATATCATTTATAAAGCGCTTGAGTCACTCTGGGTGGGTTATCTCCGTGCTGTGGATGTGAAGAGGTAAGGACTAGGAGCTAGAAAAGTGATGTTTTGAGTTTTTTTCTGAAGGTCAGATATATAGTGCATTGGCGGATATCCAAGGGTAGTTGGTTCCAGATACGAGGGGCTAGGTAGGAGAAAGCTTTGCCTCCTAGTCTGGTTTGTTTTATGCGCGGAATGGTGAGAAGACCTTTCCCCTTTGAGCGAAGGGAGCGTGGAGGGGTGTATCTGACCAGTTTATCCGCCAGATATGCTGGACCCATCTGTGTTAAGAAAAGGCACATTATTCGGCATATTGTGCCACATTTTGTGAAAGTGCTACATTATTATTTAGGCAAGTGTTACACATGTTAACACTACCTAGGCCAAGTTTTATCTCATTAGTAGCTGCTGAAAACCCAAATACGGTTGTATGGCATTACAACGCAGGCTTTTACCCCGCATGCCATTACAACGCGGGCATTACAGCGGGAGGGCGCTGGATAGTGGAATAGTTTAATTTTCTATTCCAACTCCAGCCCACGTTGACAGTAGGGAAGGTGTTGGATAGAAAATTAAACTATTCCCTATCCTAGAGCGCCCTCCAGCGAAAGTCGTTGTAACGACTTTCGTTGTAATCCCCGCGTTGTAATGGCTGTTCTCCCCCAAATACAGTAATAAGTAACAGAAAGGTGACCAATCAACCTTTGCAAAGGGTCTTCCACTGCACTGCAACTCGTGTCGCTGCGGTGTAAGTACCTTTTGATCCCTCGAGCTAGAAGCGTTTTTTTTTTAAATCAGCAGATTATGCAGCAGATGATGGATTATGTGGCAAATGAGGCAAATCCACATCTATGCAGGAAACGCTATTGCAGCAAAACCACATGATTCCAGTGGCTCTCATTATCGGTGTTGACGCCTCGCTTATGATGGAGTTTTCCTAGCTCGCAGCCTGCGAAGTTTTGTCCAATCAGATTTCCACTACATCTTGACACATCCCTTAAAAACAAATGTTCTGAAGTATGTTTGCAAGAATGACTTCTCTTTCATAGTCCACTTGAGTCAAGTCTCTTACTCTTCCATCTTGTTGCAGGTATGTGGGACCGAACTGAAGCCGAGATCTTTTCTGATATTGCAATGAAATTGGGAGTTCCTGAATCAAAGATCATTCTGGAGAAAAGGGCAACCAATACAGGGGAAAATATACGATTTTCTTGGCAAATCCTGAACGAGAAAAACATCCCAGGTAAGAGAGAAGTTGCGGTGTTCATATCAGTTCACTGATGTGTGTACCAGGCGAGCAAAAAAAGTGATGGATGGGAAATCTTAAATTAAGCGGACCGCTTACTGTGATCACGCTCCATTCCATTTTTTTTCCAGCTTTTCCGCACCTTTCCAGGCAGGTACCAACTGCATGCAAATCATCTTGACCCTGCCCCAAAAATATTCTGCCCTAAAAATATTCTGCCCTTGATAACATCAAAGGAAGCCTGCATTTGATAACCTCACAAGGGGCAGTCAAGACCACATTCTCTCCCAACAAGAACATAATAATCTCCCAGCCATACAACAAAAGTCATGTGCACACGTTCTATCAAATATGTTTGAAAGTCATCAGTAGTGAAAGCAGAGTAAAATAAAATGAAACAAGGTAGACCCATATGTATGATGATAAAAATTATTTATATAGCGCACGTACACCAACGGTTTCTTGGCGCTTACGAGGACAGACTGAGGACGCAGCAGCGTGATGAGGATAGTTAATTGTATGCTTGAAAGAAGAGCTAGGTCTTAAGCGACCTCCTGAATTGAGGATAAGAGGAAATTAGACGGAGATCTGGGGGAAGTGAGTTCCAGAGGAGTGGGGCTTGTGAGGAAAATCTCAGGCCACCATGCTTCTTACGCCTAAAGGTACATGAAGTCAAAAGGTTTGAACATGAAGATCGTAAGACCCGGGAAGAGACATAGCGGTGGATTCGAGAGGCAATAAAAGCCGGGCCTTGAAGGGAGAGGGCCTTATGAATCAAGCAGCTCAGTTTAAAGAGGCTACGCTGAGCTACAGGGAGCCAATGGAGGCTCTTATGGAGAGGTTTAGTGTGACTAGACTTTGGCTGGCCATGGATGAGTCTAGCTGCTTGATTCTGAATGAGTTGGAGTTGATGAGATTGGTAAGCGGGTATTCCGGCGTACAATGCGTTCGCATAGTCAATCCGGGATATGACCAATCCCAGAGTGACTTGGACGAGGGCATCATAAGAAAGGATTCTGCTGATTTTCCTAATGCGACGTAAATGGAAAAAGCAAACCGAAACCACTGATTTAATTTGGGCCATCATTGAGAGGTCATTGCTGATGGTAACTCCTAGGCTCTTCACAGAGTTGACAGGGGATGGTAGACATCCCAGGGAGCATGGCCAGAAATTGGTGTTCCAAGGATTTCCTGGGGGCCCTGTGAGGACCAGCTCAGTCTTATCAGGATTAAGCTTGAGCTGGTTCGCGTTCATCCAATTACTGATGAAGGTCATAGTGGATTGAACGTTCTCTGTGGAAGAGGGGGAGGAGTCGATATTGAAGATGAGCTGAAGGTCATCAGCATAATTGAAGATGACTACTGATCTTTTCTGGAGCTCTGAAATCAAAGGAAAAATGTACAGGTTGGATAGTAAAGGGGAGAGGGAGGAGCCCTGAGGGACTCCGCAGGTGAGGCTTTTTTCCTCCGACATAAAGGTGGAAAGACGGACCGCTTGTTTCCAGTCTTGAAGGAATGATGTGAGCCTGCTCAGTGGTTGGCCCCGGATGCCGGCGTTCCTAACCCGATCGAGGAGGATAGCATGGATAACGGTGTCGAACGCCGCCGACAGATCCAGGAGCACCAGGGCTTGTGAGGTATTCTGGTTGGCCCCCTTTCTAAGTTCGTCATGAACCGCCAGGGCAATAAACTCGGTGGAGTGTTGAGGCCTGAACCCGGCTTGGTGGGGATCTAGAAAGTGAGAATTTTCCACAAAGGTGCTAAGGCAGTTTGCTACAAAGGCCTCCAGAACGTTTCCCAAAAAGGGGAGCAGCGAAATGGGGCGAAAATTGCTCAGTACCTCAGGGTCAGCTCCCGGTTCTTTGAGGATAGGAGAAACAACAGCTGATTTGAAGGAAATAGGGACCACCCCGGAGGTGAGGGAGTTTTTAGGAAGAGAAATGGGAGGATCAGGGAGGTTAAGAAAGATCTCCTGAGCAATGTGTGGGGGACAGCTGTCCCGTGGAGAGCCGGAACAAACTTTACTCAGAAGGGAAAAGAAGACCTCCCGAGTAATCAGGGGGACGTTGGAGAAAGACGAGGGGTTCCCAGGTACATCACCGAAATTGGGATTTAAGACAGTCTTAGGAATGCTAGTTTTGATTTTGATTATCTTCTCAGTAAAATAACTGTTAAGGGAGTGGCAGAGGGACTGTGATGACAGAGGTTTGATGGTGACACGGGCGGGTTTCGCTAATTCGTTAACTATTGAGAAGATATATTTAGCTTTATTACAAGAGTTCAAGATTTTTGCAGAGTAGTATTGAGTTTTTGCTGTAAGGATAGCGGATTTGTAGTCTTTTAGAGCGGAGAGAAAGGAAGATTTCTTAAGGGGACAATAGTCCAATCTCTACTTATGCTCAGTTTGACGAAGAGCGAGTTTCCTATCTTTCAGGTCCTTGGTGAACCAAAGCTGGGCATCGTGCGGCCATTTATTTTTAAGTGTTTTCAATGGAGCGAAAATGTCCCTTGCCTCGGCCAACCAGGTATTGATGTCTTCAGCTTGAGCATGGACTGAGAGTGGTGGCCTAGAAGGCTGAGGGGGGCTTGGTATAGAAGCGGCGAGGGAAAGACAGAGGGAAGGAATGTCTACCCGGCCCCAATTCCTGATCATGAGGGAGTTGAAGATGCAGGATTTGGTGGTGACAGTTTTAAGCAGAGAAAAATAAATAAAAAAGTGATCCAACCAGGCACAGGGGGAAATCTGACCATTTAACGGATCCGTAAAATCCATCGAACAGGCGCTTTCGTGCTGATCGTGGGGCCAATAATTAAAATCCCCTATGATAAGGATTTTGGCATGGTTTATCACCAGCTCGGCAACCATACTACTGAATAGCTGGAGAAAATTCGGTAAATGGACAGGTGGCCTATAAAAAAGGGCAAAGGTTAAGGGAAAACTGTTGGAGTCAAGTTTAAATAACAAAAAGTTAACCAAGGGGATTTTGGAAATGGTAATGGAAGTGACTCTGTAGGAGTGAGAGATGATAGCAGCAACTCCACCCCCCACTTTCCCCTGTGGCCTGTTTGCCTGGAGAATGTAGTAGTTGTCGGGGATAGCGGCTAATATATCCGGAATGGATTCGGGTGTAAGCCAGGTTTCAGATAGAAGCAAGATGTCAGGCTTAATGGAGTCTAAAAGTTAGACAATCTCGAGCTGGTGTTTGACCAACAAGCGAGTATTTAGGTACCATAGGGATAGATGGTCTTGATTGGGACTGTGACAACGAGGGGGGGTCACAGACTGTAAGATCCTGGGGCTCGTTAGGGACGTAAAAGGAGGGGGACCCATGGGATGGAGGGGAGAAGAGTATCTTGGCTGCAGTATTCCATTAATCTCGAGGGTGAGGAGAAGGTTTAAGGGGATGGGCCCATTCCCTTGAAGAGATACAAGTTCCTTTGCTGTATATGCTTGGGTGAAACGGGCAGGGTACGTGGCCCCTAGCCCCGGACGGGTGCAGACGGGCTTGCCTTTGGCGCACCTGCTGCGCGTCGCCCCCAGCATCCGGTTTTAAAGGGAGGAAGGTTTGAGCGCTGGAACGCTCTCCTCCTACCGGAAGTAGGAAAATCTGCTGGCAAAGGGTGGGCCAATAGGCTCCCTCCACAACAATCGAGCAGTGCTCGTGGTAGACTGGGGAGTATAGAGGCGCTGGGGCTAAGCAGGGTAAGTAAAAAGATCAGAACCAACTTGTTAGCCGCTCAAACTAGCAAGAAAATGCCTAAAACATACGATTTTAAAATTCGCCAAGCAGACGAGTCTCAGCGCGTCCAACGCGCGTCCGCCCCCATCATCCGGTTTTAAAGGGAGGAAGGTTTGAGCGCTAGAACGCTCACCTCCTTCTACCGGAAATAGGAAAATCTGCTGGCAAAGCGTGGGCCAATAGGCTCCCTCTACAACAATTGAGCAGTGCTCGTGGTGGACCGGGGAGTATAGAGGCGCTGGGGCTAAGCAGGGTAAGTAAAAAGATCAGAACCAACTTGTGTCAAGGTGTCATTTTTAATCTTTTTAAAATTGTTTTGTACTTCTGTGACTAAGACAGACTTACTTGCTTCACTCGTTTCAAGCCTGCCTGAAAGCTCCGCTCGCTCCGACCCGGTCCACCACAGCTGTTGCTGCTTGTGTGGAGGGTGGACCGGCAGAGCGCGACACGCCCCCTCCTGAATCTCCAGGCGGGAAGCACATAAAAAGAACCCTATGCTTGGAACGCTCAGCGGACGCGCGCAGCGAGCGCGCCAAAGGCAAGCCCGTCTGCGCCCGTCCGCGCCAAACCGGGGCCAGGGGCCAAAACCCCTACCGGTTTCAATCCCAAAAGGCAATATAACTCTCAGCAGCTGCACGCCTTATGTCCGATACTGGAGGAAAAGTGCAAGCATAGCATGGAACCGCACAATCGTGACCAATAATAATTAACTTGACTGTCACTTTGTTTTGCAATTGATAATAACTATGTGTTTTTATTGATTTAGAAACTGTCCTGAAGAAGGTGTTTTTAACTTCAAAAAAACCGAAACGCTGCGTCGACAAACTGTTTCTTTTTTAATTATCATTTGTATTTACAGTATCGTGATACTGGTTTTCATATATTTTTGTTGTGATTTTAGACTGTTTAAAACTCAAAGTATTGATTGATAATTCTGTATTCAATAAACTTGTATGAATTTATCGTGTAAAACATTGTGACCGTCTGATAAATGGTGTCTTGATATAAGTTTTTAATTTGTGAACATTTGAATGCATGGTAGAAAACGATTAGTCTTAGTGATACTCATGTTTACCTAGTGGTGTACTAATAAATGAGTATACATAGGTCTTGAACAAAGTAAACCTAATTGGTTTATGTATACTTGGGACCCTCCTATTTCTACTTGTTGGTACTATCCATACATAAAAATGGTTCCACCATAGCCGCAAACTTCAAGGATGGCATGCGGGCCATCAGCAGTTGGATGGCCTCCAATTGTCTTAAACTGAACTCTTCAAAAACCGAAGTAATGTTGTTCGGTAAGGTTCAGCCTATTTGGTCTCCCTTATGGTGGCCAGAGGAAATGGGCACTCCACCTGAACCGGTCAGCAAAGTTAGAAACTTAGGAGTAATATTCGACGACAAACTCCTTTTTCATCACCATGTGAACTCCGTAGTTTCATCATCTTTTAACATTTTACGAAAAATTAAGAAACTTCTGCCTTATCTTCCCACCACTACAGGCAAAACCCTCATTTCAACGTTGGTGTTTTCTCGCACCGACTATTGTAATGCCCTCCTCCTTAATGCACAAGAGAAGGTTATTTCAAAACTTCAAATGATTCAGAACGCCTCGGCAAGAATACTATTGGGCATTCCAAAATTCACCTCTGTTTCCAAACACCTGGCTCAACTGCACTGGCTCCCGGTTAGGAGTCGAACCAAGTTTAAGTCCTTATGCATTGTTTATAAGGCAGTAAATAACATAGGACCAACATTTCTTAGTGACTCCCTCAAGCCTCTTCCAACCCCCAGAACTTTACGTTCGAATACTGCTCACCTGATTCAAATCCCCAGAACAAGGAAAGTTAACTGGGGAGACAGACGTTTCATCATTGCAGCTGCAAAGCTATGGAATTCTCTCCCTCTTAAAATAAAAACCAGTCCTACACTGATCATCTTCAGAAAACAACTAAAGACATGGTTGTTTTCTCAGTGACTCATTAGCTACGGCTAACATAAAATTACTGCATCAATATCTTTAAAATACTGGGACTAGACTTAGCTCACAGCGCCGAGACACCCATGGGTAATTGCAGCGCTTTAAAAATTGCACAAATAAATAAATAAATACACTTGTAAATCCCCTTGTCCCAGATTGGATGAGTTAGGGACCTCCCTTCTTTTTTACTCTAGCGATTTGATAGGTACTTAAACTGCCCTTATGTGTGAAGTGCACCCTGTCCCTGTATGAATGAAAAGCAGGATATCCTGCAGGGCGCACAACAAAGGATAGAATGACGTCCTGTCACGTGAAAACTGCTCACCTAGGATGAGGGAATACTGGGAAAGGAAGCATAGAGGTGAGAAAAAGGGGGGGGGCAGATAGGTGTGAGTATGACAGTGAGACAAGGGGCGCAGGCAGAGGAGCAGACACAGCATTAACAAGTGGCTGGAGCAAGGCTTTACGTGTCTTAGACCCAGCAATAAATTAGAACGGACATTGAAACGGGCCCCATATATTTTCCTATATTCATGTACTAACTTGACCTGCAAAGAAACTGGTCTAGTGTCTGCACAATGAGGTATGACACGTTTGCAGGGTCGGACTGGCCTATAGGGCAATCAAATCAGACTGTGCCCAATCTGTCAGGTCAGAATGTAGGTTGTTTTTTGGATGTTTACAGGTCTCGTTTATGGTCATATGAGCCGTTTTTTACTGTTGATTTTCGTGATATTTTAAAACAAACATTGCTTTCAGCAAACTCAACTATATGCAGTCTTCCATACCTTACACAATCGTATACAGCATGTCTTTACAAATTAAAAACTGATATAAATTGCAAATACAGAAATTTTTCTAGCTACCTAATTCACTAATGGGGGCCACTTTTATTTCGGAGCTGGGGCCTATTTCCTGTCTCAGTCTGACAATGTATATTAGGGTAATACATGGCAGCACATTTTTTCCTGTTTGTAGTTCACATGCTTCACTTAATTTTGCATTCCTTAAAAATCTTAGGTATTTCCAAGATGTGTGTTTCTGTAATTCGTTTCACAGCATATAAACTCTTGTATGGTGCACACTTTGTATTGAGTCGCATCCAGGTGTTTATAACAGGCTACAACTGAGAGCTTTGTGCCTACCTGTGGATCAAAAAGGTGTTCAGAATGCATGATCATCCAATGCATGGCCTCTCTGCAGAGAACGCAGAGCAACAGTACATTATTCAAATTGCAGGTGTGATTCTGTGCAAATGTGTGTGAAGGAGGCACTCTTTGGTCAAAACAGTGACAAGGTAAAAGTAAAATAAATTGTTGTTGTTACTCATTTACCCAAAACAGCTAACAACCATTGACAAAATCAATACTCCTGGTTGTTTTTAGGTGTAGTGTGAGTAAAGTAACGCTCCCAGGCAAACAGTGTGACTACTGGCACAAGTTAGATGGCAAACAGAACAAAATTAATAATACACAACTGAATTAGCATATAAAGTACATTTTTAATAAATTTCATAAAAGATGTCATGAGTGAAATCATTGACATACTGATAAAACATGATAAAAATTATAAGTTCATTGTCACATATGCATTGATTTTATATAAGTGAGGGATGGTTTCCTGTCTACGCGTTTCGACATGTTGAAGGTGTCTTCCTCAGGACTTTACCATCATGATGCTGTAAATAAATGAACAATCTTTAAAATGTTGTCTTTATGCTAAACAGTTGATAACACTGAATACAGTTTGCCAGATTCTAGAGGCCTGTGATTCGTTCAAGTTCCATGATATACCGCATAACATTGGTTAAACATACCAATATATATCATACAGACATGTCTACATTTGCATTAATGAAGAACCAGATTAGTTAATATCTCATCTGACATTTGTCACGATTAAAAAACATAGAACAGAACAGTTGACATGCTTACATTTGCATGAGAGAAGAGACAGTTTTCATAAAACATTTGTGCAGATTCAGAACACATAAAACAACCTATTGGAAGTACCTTTCAGGTAGTAATCATCAGGGTAGAAAAAGAAAGAGAAAAGTGGTGTTTATTTATTCATTATAGGAGTTACATTAGTGGATTTTAATCTATTTTTCAATATGTATGTAAGAATGGGGGGCCCATTCATACATCATAATAGGAACATAATATCTCATCACAATAGTATTTTTAGCAAAGTACCTGCATTTGTAGTGAAGAGACTGATGATATAACCTCGTGGTGGCTTGTGTGGTCTCTGATTAACGGTTATCTATAAATTAATGGAGTAAAAATTAACATGAACTCTGTCTTAATATAATGTTCGGCAAGTTAACCTACTTCACGATGGTCGCAATTTCTCTCTACTCTCACCTGTCTTTAAAAGTTCTGATAGCTACTTGGTATAAAGTTCTTATGGATAATCCTATATGCAACCATGCAGTTTCTCAGCCGAATGCGATTTCAGTTGATGACTATCTAAAATTAGACAGAGCTGAAATTTAGAAGCTCGCTTCTAAATAGTTGCGGGAAATAAAGCATTACTTTCATCTCTTACCTAAGTTGCTCAGGGAAATGAGGTAACGGAGTGACGGAGTCACATAGTTATCTGGCCTATTGTGGTTTGATCCTGTTCAGATTACCGGCTCGCTAAAATATAAAAATGGCCGTATATAGATACAGATATAATACGATCAAGATGGTTGGTTGTCAATTACGTGAACTTAGTATCTATTTCTTACCTGTTCAGGGCAAACTAAAGATGTTTCAAGGTTGCGTAATTTCCCGGGCAATTGCTGTTATAAGATGGTTTACAACTTAATGGATATCTGCAATTAAATAACTGTGTATGAGAAACCACGTATTATAACGGTCAGAAAAATATATAGCGGGGAGTTGTTACTTCTTACCCGTGTTTTGTCAAAACAATTAGCGAAGGTTGTCAGACAGGGTGACGTGATTGTTGGGGCTAGTTGAAGTTAGTTGACTAACGGTTGTCTGAAATTAAGATAGTTTTATAGGCAGTTAGGAATTGTCGCACTGATTGCACGGTGATTATAAACACAGATATATTAGTTACTTCTTACCCAAGTGCCTCGAGGTGAAGCCGTGCCGAAAATATGTTGTTTGCCCTTTGATGGCGATTTTCGGTCTCTAACTTCCGTCTATCTAAAGTTAAAAATAGCCGTATATAGGTGTTACTATTACGGGACGACTACTGGTTTTATCGTTCTAATTAGCACAAGGTTTTATTCAGATTCTTACCTGTAATGGACGAAAGGACGGCGTGCCGGATGGACACGGTCAGACGGCTGAGGTTTCAATGAAAGAATCTGAATCGTTTGCGTTGGTTGGTTTATATACTGTGTATTGCCATTGGTTATCAGAGTTACCTGGTCTCTTAAAGGTATATAACGTAGTTGACCATGTGTTAGTCAATACGGTATCCCATAATATGGGTACAGGTCAGAACTGGTGTGGTCCACGGGTGACGGGGGGAACAGTACTAGGACGCCGAAGAACCGGAAAGATATTAATTCATTTGACGCATTGATTGCGGCGTACAATTCTTAGTTATTAAAAATATATCATGGAACTTGAACGAATCACTGGCTTCTAGAATCTGGCAAACTGTATTCAGTGTTATCAACTGTTTAGCATAAAGACAACATTTTAAAGATTGTTCATTTATTTACAGCATCATGATGGTAAAGTCCTGAGGAAGACACCTTCAACGTGTCGAAACGCGTAGACAGGAAACCATCCCTCACTTATATAAAATCAATGCATATGTGACAATGAACTTATAATTTTTATCATGTTTCATCAGTATGTCAATGATTTCACTCATGACATCTTTTATGAAATTTATTAAAATGTACTTAATATGCTAATTCAGTTGTGTATTATTAATTTTGTTCTGTTTGCCATCTAACTTGTGCCAGTAGTCACACTGTTTGCCTGGGTGCGTTACTTTACTCACATTGTTTACCCTGACCCAGGAACTTTATCCACATCAGGGGGTCCTTGTTTTCCTACATGTTTTTAGGTGTAGGTCAGTTGTTGTCATATTTCTGTTTTCAATCACGGAAAGCCCAGAGAGGAAACAAAGTACTGGTTAGATTGAACGCTTTGTGGAATCACAGAAATTTAGATTACCTGTTTAAGCTACCCCCCTAATTACGTAGACCACGCCCCTTTTAGAGGCCCACTCTCCTTTGGAGCTCTCTTAGTGTCAGGATGCCCGGGTAGCATATCAAATTTATTTATCCCATTCAATAGAACAATAACAAATTTTAAATCATTTAATGTATTCCTATTTAATACAGATGTAAAATATAGGTACGCATTTTCTAAGTAAGTATTATTAATTTGTAACCATTATACTCACAGCCAAACTCAGTAAGTAGCTTCTTGCAAAAAGGCTTCAACAATGCCATATAATCTGTGATCTCTAAATAAACTGCACATTTTATAAAACGCAGCAGCTCATCTCTCTTATTGAGAATTCCAAAGTTCAAATCTTTCTCACATTTATTGTTGGAGCTACACTAGTTTCCCATTAGAAAGGAAGTACCCTTCACGACACTGTATACTGCTCATAACATAGGTCCTGAGTACCTTGGAGAAAATTCATATGGTACACACCTAGGTGAGCTCTTCGATCAACCCCCTCGGGAACATTGGAAACACCTAAAATAAACAAAGAGTCCTGGAGTGGTAAAAGCTTTTTCTCATTCCTTGCAAACTTTGAAACAAAATGTCTTTGCATTTCAAAGCCCAGTCCAATTCTGTTTTAGAAAAAAACTTAAAACCTGGCTTTTTTCAACTACGTTGCCCAATTAGCTTTATTTACGGTTACAGCTGCAGATGGCAGGGCCACATTGGCATGCTCTATAAACAATATCAATATCAATATGAATAATGGCCAATTGAAATGACTTCCTATGATGTCACTTCCTGTTAAGTTAAATCGTATGCAAATTATAGGGGCCTCGCATTTTTCTATTCTCCCCAGGGCCCCATGAACCCTAGGACCGGCCCTGGCTATGGCAGGAGGAAAGGCAGATCATTCCAGATATAATTTCAGCTGCGCAATCCTGGTGCAAACTTCTAAACACTTGATGTTCTGAAAGAGGACAGCTTGCTGCAGATAATTTAAGAAAAAATATGTAGACTGGAAAATTATCTAATATATTTGTTCAAAATGGAGACTTTGATATGCCATCCTTTATATCTTTAAGACACTCCTATCAGATTTTATGCTATATTTTGATATGCTCACTGCAGAAATTCAGCTTTGAGGTACAACCGAATGCCAAATAAGTTTGTACCTCTGAGAAGGTTTCATTTCACAGTGGTGAAACCATGATCAAGAGTTTTCAAGCGACGTGTGTAAAGACAAATTCTATGGGCCTGGAGATGTTTAAAGGTACCTCGAAATGACATCCAACCAAGAATTTTTGCACTTTAGGCAAGTTTGAAAAAACATTCTTTCGATTAGTATTGAAGATCAGGGATAGGATTATTCCTGGCTATTTTGTGTGGTTTACAGTATTGAACAGCACCTCTGACTTGAATTGACCAACGATAATGTCTTTGTTTCGGAATCTACACTTTTCCCAGATCTATCTCTGCCTTTAACTCCTAATTAGAATAGTTGTCACTTTATAAACCGTCATCTATTAAGTTGTTTTCACCCGTGTTCATATATGTTATCGATTTATATATTTCTTATGACATTATTCTTTTTATAAAGCTCTTATTTTATTGTTATTTCTTCAAATCTATCAAAAAGCAGGTGCACTTGAACAAAGGGTTGACATGATTTAGAATGATTATGTACAGTGATATCTTTGTAATAAATAACAAGTATCAAGGGCAAAATCTCTACTGCACAATACTTTTATTTCTTCTCACTATGTGATTTTTTAACAATTATGCTTTTATTATTATTGATATTAGATACAGGATAAATGTTATAGTAAAAAATTACAGCAACCCAGTACCAAAACCTTAAAGTCACAATAAAAGTACCTTCATGCCAAGACACAATCCCGGAAATGAAAAGGGAAGAGAGGTGCCAAGTCAGCAAACAGAAACTTTTGGGAAAAGAGAGGAGAACATTAAACGATACAGCAGCATACGATCAAAAAGAGCTATAACAAATCCAAAATTTACATGTAGATAGTTCACCTAGACTTTGGAAAATTTTAGCTTTTGCTTAATACTTTGAAAGTTACTTTTTCCAAGGAAGCTTGAAATGTCCTGTTGGCAACACATATTTTAATGGAAGAGTTTATCCAGTTTTTTCTGAGTCTCTGGATAATGCACTTGGCAATGGTTGGCATTTTTGACACCCAGAAAACTGTACAGTGGCTCATATATTATAGATGTGTTAAATCATTGACTGTGATGACTGGTGGTGGTAGGATAAAGAGGGTATTTGTAATCATTTTCAATCTAGATTTCATTTAATGGCAACAAATTTTAGGCAAAAGACACTAGGAAAACATATGAACCTTACTGTCGTTTATTTATCCTTATCATAGGCAAGACAAGTTTTCTTCAATGTTTAGTCTGTGACGTTTGAGCAGAGTCATATTGATTCTAAAGAATATTTTCCAATTAAGACAAGTTGAAGGACATTGCCAAAATCTATACTTTTTTAAAACCATTGTTCTAGATTCAAGCTGCAGGTTTACATTGAGATAGCTGCCCTAGTCATTGAAGATATTGACAGAGTAGGATGTGCTAACATTTTTGCAGAAACTGGAAGGAAAGTGAGTCTTTATTAAGTTTCATTTCAGAGGAAAATAAGGTTTTGCAGAAGTCTGGAAAAGCAGAGGCATGGGAGTTGTGACGGCCGTTCTAGCTTGTGAGCAGATTTGATATCTAGGTATTCCCAGAGGGCTTAGAGAGGCAAGTTAAATATATTATTTAGCGCTTTGAAGGAAATACGTGTGTCATTCAGCCTGGTTTGTAAAGAGCATGCCAGGAAAGCCTAGGCTCACCATTGGAATATCTTTTTCTAAAGGGTGAGAGATTGGTTGTCTCGGATACCAATAAAGTTGTTTTGCTATCACTCTGAAGGGCATTTAGATGTTTTAGTCATATATAAGAAATTGGAGGTAGCTCTGACCTTAATCGCATGTTATGGAGGAATATAAGTTGAAATCCCAATTTTTTTTTCCCCGCAGGGAATCATAACGTGGTCGTTACAACGACCGTGTTGTGATTCCGCATACCATTACTCCACAAGTTGGAACAATGACTTGTGGAAGGGGGGGGGGGCTGGAAGTTTGAATAGTATAATTTACTATTCCAACTCCAGTCTGTGCGGACACTAGGGATGGTATTGGATTTTAAATCCATCACCCCCCCCTCCCCTCCCACCCTTCGCAAGTCGTTGTTCCGACTTGCAGAGAAATGGTATGCAGAATCACAATGCGTCGTTGTAACGACCGCGTTGTGATTCCCTGCCGGGAAAAAGATTTGTGGTAAACGCTGTTTACCATTATGGAGGGACGATTCTTCAATGTGTAGCCATTTAGAGTATTTGGATGCTGTTGGTAGAATCCCTTTCCTCGTCTGGTGCAGGATAAACATGTTCTGATACCTTTTGAGATCTGAGGAGTCAAAACCACACAAAGCATGTCTGATTTTCAATCTGGGTTTTGAAATTGTATCCCCTACGTATGATTTCAAAATACAGATTAACTGTGCTCGCAACTAAAATGGGAATATTTGAGACAAAGTTTATTTATTTGGGTCACTTCTTTCGTCTGTCCCCTCCACAGATTTACCCTCCAGATCTTGCAACAGTATAGTGCTCGATTACTAACCAGCTTGGTTAATGCTTTAAAAATACCAAAAATAAAATGTTGTGAACAAGGAAGGAATAGATTAAGCTCTAAGGGGGGGGGGAGACTGGTGGTGTTGCAATAAGTAATAGGGATTGAAGTAGCCTTGCTGTTTGTGAAAAAGGAAATTAAAAGTCACAGTGACCTCGATAAAGCAGGTTTGCCTCTGCCCTTTTTCATATATGTTGTGATTTGCTTTATGTACAATAGTGGGTACTTTATCCCGTATATTACATCTCCAGGAACAGTGCTTTTGAATTATTTCAATCATTCTGTGAACAAATGGCCTGTGTAATTTGCTTCTTTTTCCATTTACCCTTACAAACCAGGAACTTGTTACAGATCCTGTGTTGGGCATCTCCCAAATCACTCACATGCTTGCTCACTCATTCAGGCATTCACTCATTAATTTACTCACATATATTTTCACTTGCTCACTTACCCATCCACCCACACACTTACTTACCCACACTCATTCACTTGAATATTCACTAAATCTCTTTCACTCACCTGGTCCCTCACTCATTCACTCACTTAACTATCCCACACACTCACTAAAGCACTTTATTGCTCACTGACACACTTGTTACCTCACTCACTCACACACTCACTGTGTCTCTTTTATCCTCTTTAGCTAAGAGAGTCATTTTGGTTCAGCAGCCGTTCATGGAGCGCAGGGTCCTAGCCACCTTCTTGCGGCAATGGCCCGGCGATAAAGAGAACACACGGGCCCTCGTCAACTCTCCTGAGCTGAGTATTGAACAGTATCCCGGCAAATCTGTGGGGAGCATGACTGACCTGATTGGATACATGTTGGGTAAGAGCGCTGTCCATAAATAGCACTTTCATGGCACTTCATCACCTTTAGGTCTTTATACTCACTACAATGGACTAGAACCTTGTTTGCTGGCCTCTGAGTTGAGAAGTGATAACATCTAGGCTGGCACTTATAATCTAAAAGAATATTTATGGAGGGGCAGCAATTTTTCATTGTCTTTACTAACCTGGGTTAAAGCTGGCTCAGGAAACAAGCCTAGAGAAATGTGCAGCCATTGTATGCCCATGAGCACATTAGCCCACCTTTAAGCCACAATGCTCAGGCAAATGCAAACTTTTAGAGAGAAAACATAGTAGAACACTATTTAATATTAAATTTATATTAATTTAACCTTTTCATGAGTAAAGTACAAATGGTTGTACAAAGCATTTTTACAGTCCAAATATGCTGATTCGGACTATGCAACCACAACAATGCTTTTTACTAATGTACCAATTTCATTTTAGGAGTTGGTAAACTTTTGTTGATTCGTAAAATGAGATTGCGACCCCCATACTGATACAGTATTTGAACGGGGCATTTTACCCTTCTAAATACCAAAGTGGTAAACAATGCATCAATGTTTTGCAACTCTAATTCGGTCACAAAACTTTGAAAAGTTACTGATTCCTGGGTTTGGAATGGTAAGTCAGTCACAAAAGTGAAGTGGACGACTGCCAACTTCGGATGTATAACGGTACAACGCGTACCGTTACAACACGTACCTTTACGACGCAGGTTTAACAACGACTTGCGTTGGGGGGGCGCTGGATAGTGAATAGTTTAATTTACTATTCCAACTCCAGTCCCCGTGGATAGTAGGGAAGGTGTTGGAAAGTAAATTAAACTATCCCCTATCCTAGAGCGCCCTCCAGCGAAAGTCATTGTAACGACTTTCGTTGTAAATCCACCGTTGTAACGGTACTGCGTTGTAACGGTTCCGTTGTAAAGGATGTTTCCCCCAACTTCTTTTACTATTCTACTAGCAGAGTGTCAGAACCTTCTGTCTGACCAGTTTAATGAGGCCCCATGGGTTCTGCGATGTTCATGATAAATCCAACAGTGATCCCTTCTGATTCCTTTTCTGTTTCAGGTACCGTGGAGCGGATTCGAGACTACCCAAGTAAAGGATTTCAGATCGAGCAGACCATTCCGGCAGAAGTACTAGAAGCGTACAGTGAACTGCAGCACATCGGATATCAAGCAAAATAAGGCAACCAGATACACAGACACCTTTGCCACTTCTCAAATAAGGCAACTGGACAAGTTCTGCTAGGACACCCTTGGGCAGATCTCTTCACTTCATCTAGTACTGGGAATAAATCGCTCCAGCATAATGCTTCTTTCCTCCTTGACATACTCCTTTTTGCTGAGTCAATAGGAGATCAAACTGGGGTACCAGTCAGATGAACCCAGATGCTGGGGAAGCTGTTGGCACCTGTGCAACTGTGGAGGCACTACTGGTGGAGCAAGAGTGCCAGGGCACCCTTGCAAACAATAGAAGTGCTCTAGTGAAACATTCCTAAAACTGTGGCATAGTGGGCCCTGCAGATCCAGCAGCTACAATGTTGCTGCACTCATGATTATACATCTCTGAAGGGCACCCATGCTTCGGCCGACTGTCGGTGAATGGGCTTGTCATCTGGGAAAGCCATGTTTTGGCCTCTACTATAAATACAGGGTAGCCATGTCAATACTGGCCAGTGTAACGGGTAGTACCAATAATCTCCTACAGGAGTAAAGATGATGTCCCTCGCTGGCAAAGAGCCAGGAAGCTCCCTCTCTAACGAGTAACCATGACAGGTATCTACCATAAAGGTCAAGTATAGAAATCCCAGAAGCTCAGATTCACAAAGCATTTTGAAGATCTAAGCTTTATTAAGGTCCACAAAGTGCACAAAATTAACACTTTCCACATTTCTGCCACCGTGGTCGAATTTCCCTTATTCACAGATGTAGTGTTAGGAGTGGATTTGTAAGTGTTTCTTCAAATGTCGGTGAATACATGCAAGGCTATTAGATATGTAGGTGTTTACCCCCCTGAGGCACACAGTTTCCTTGCCTCGAAAACACTTCTTAATCCTCTCAAAGGCTTGTTTGGTAAAAGTGACAGTGTAGGCAAAGGTGTTCCTCATGGGAAGACTTTTTTTCCCTTGGCCGATCAAAAATATTATTAAATCTATGAAAGCAGATTTGCGTCAGATTTACGCCTGCAGGTCTCTTGGCGCTGAATAACAGATGTGTATTGTTGCCCAACTCAATGGTACTCATTATATCGATCTCAGATGGATGAAAGGCTGAGTGGACCCACCGGGATTTGAACCTGTGACCATGAGGTCGAACAGAGGCCCCTGAGGTGGATGCATTAGTCCACTGAGCCACCAGACCTGGCACAATTAGGACTTGTTTCAGTTTACACTGTGCATTTGTGTTTTCTTTTTCGAACAACTTTTTCCCGACATAATTTGTTCTATGTAGTGATTGGAAAAAAGTGGTAGAGTAACAAAATGTTGTTCCACTTCTGGAAACATCTTACAGCAAAAGCCCAACTGGGCTGCTCCTGTTATATCAACAAAGGACCCTGACTACTAGTTCACTGCAAGAGGGGGAAAGGCTAGCTTTTTTGAGTGCTTTTCAAGTGGACAATGCCAGAAAATAGCTAATCCATGAAGGCTAACTTTTTAAGATTATTTAATAAAGAGGAGAAGTAAGGAAATCAAAGATGCAATTATCTTTTCCCAGAAAAATAACACAAGAAGAATGTGGTGCGAGGAAATGTGAGAGGGCCCTAGTAAAGAGAAGGGTCTTGTATGGTTGATGGGTTGCATTTGTTATGTGTACACCTTTGTTTTTCCTGCTGTGTTCAGGTAAGTTATAATATACAGCTCTTGTACTGATTCTTGACTTTGGGTGGTTTTACTTCGCTTTTGAAGGTGGTCCATTCCATTTCAAACCCTCACAGTTTTTAAGGTTTAGACAGGGGCGGTGCCACGGCTTGGAGTCAATGTGGCAATAATGCCAGGTTGCCGAAAGCCATTCTCATCAAGCTGTCATCGTGAGAGTGTCGTCGGAAAAAAACAGTAGCTTTATTAAAGATCACACATTCTAGACTTTAAAAAAATCTAATTGTGCTTATTTGGGTGTATGGAATCACCATACAACAAAAAATACAATGAAGAGCAGGTTTTGAGTGTGGCGCAGAGTGGTAAATTGAAGTACGGGGCTTGACCGCGTTATTCAGTTTTATATAAAAAAAAAATTGCCTGAGAAAACCCACATGTTTAAGAAAAATATGTTCTTTTCTTGTTTAAGTATCGCATGGGCAGTGATTGAGTAAAGTGTGTTTGGTGCAATCATATGTTTGCACATGTCTCTCCAACAATCCAATTTTTTATGAGAAAATAGCTTCTGTTGGCCCCTACAATTCAATTGTCTAAGCCAGAATTACCTCATTGTGTACCGACTTGGAGACCCATGCCAATGACCATGGGGCACCAGCAACTCGCCCACTTCTAGTCCAGTGGATTTTTGATGTTGGTACCTTATACCCGCCTCATGGCATCACCTACTGTTCTACTGTCATTGACGATTAATTTGACCTGGAA
Organism: Lissotriton helveticus; assembly: GCF_964261635.1. Classification (NCBI taxonomy): domain Eukaryota; kingdom Metazoa; phylum Chordata; class Amphibia; order Caudata; family Salamandridae; genus Lissotriton; species Lissotriton helveticus. Next base: position 96,526,591 of record NC_136068.1, read on the forward strand.
CTCTCTAGCTGTATCTCACACTTCAACACAAAAGTATCAAAGCTGGGCAACGTGGTGGATATAATATTTCCATAGGAAGTGGCACTCAAACATTTAATACCTCCAAAGCTAAAGCACCTTTAGGAATTAAGATGGTAGTGTCCGTATTATGCAAAGTGCCTGGGCGGTGCAACAGGTGTACACGCCCCTTTTTTTTGCACCCCATGGGCACTTTGGTATTTCAGAAGAGCGCTTCTTGTGCAGTTCCTTTTGCAAAATAGATTGTGTTGATGCTAAAAATGCACCAGCTTGTTTCCAAGGGTGTGTGTACACATTTGTATGCAGTGTGCCCCCATATATATTAGCTGAAACCTTTTCCTTTGCGCCTGTGAAGAGGGTTGGGAGGCTGATTGATTGCGCTCCATATAGAGGTGGTGCCCAGCATGTGTGCTTGCCATAGGCAACCCTTGGGTTGAAAGATTGGAGGCCCTAGGAACTGTGTATCCACGTGTACCAACATGTATCCATCATCAGCAAGGTTCTGCAATGGACTGCACCTGCCCCGGTGGGAATTCCCCCCCGCCCTCTTTGAAACTCAGGCCCAGGGTCGGATTGGTAAGGGCGATTGGCCGGTGTCTGAGTTAAAGCTGTGACCACTTTTTTGACCGGCGTGGTGGTCGATTTGGCCAGTGTCTGTTCGGAAGCCTGAGCAGCCCAGTGGGGGCCTGAGCGGCCTTTTCGGAGGCAGATGGGCCTCTATTATCCCCTTTTAGCAATGGGTCGGCGGTGCCATTCCCGGTCTCTCCTGGTCCTGCCCATTAATGTAAGCAGATTGAGCAGAAGCAGGTGGCCTGAGCAGAAGTGGCATCACTTATTAAATCCAGGTGTGGTTCACCAGTGTGTACTAATCCATGCACAGAGTCCTGGCAACATTTGCATTTTTTTTAATCTCAGTGAAGTTAAGAAAACACGCCTCTTTTAGAGACCCCCTCCTCCTTCTTATCATAATACTTAAAACACTGAAGCAATGTTTTGCAAAAAGGCACAATCCGCAGATGTAGGGCACTTTTTTTTTTTTTTACAGTGCCCCGGCCTATGTTTAATTCCAATCCAGCCCTGCTTAGGCCGGTTCTCTGTCTGCAGTGAAAAGCTTGAAAGAGGCGGTTTACCTTTCGCCAGGGCACTGTCTAGAGGTCAGGTTTGCACCTGCCCTCTGAGAGTGCATTTACTGTCATAGACCACACTGTTGCAGTCTGCACCGGGGTCACCCAGTTTAGTTGCACTACAACACACAGAGGGATGGTGCAATTCATTTGCAATACATTTGCAGGTCGCATTTCGGCCATTTTGTATGTTATATTGACTCTCTTAATAAGGTCCTTTCTGACGTGAACCTTTGTACAGATGCAAGACCACACAGTGGTTACAGTCAAAGATAACCTTCTTTTTTACTATTTCTACTGGGCCTACAGTTCGTATTACATTTGGGAAACTTTAAGATAGGATTGTCTAAAGGCGGTCCTGCGAGGCAGAGTCCATTCCAGGTTTTGTAGAATGTCGCTATTAGATTCTCTTGCATACTATGAATCCAGATAGTCAATTGACAAATTTGGCTGTTATCCTGAAAATATGGCATGGAACGGATCCTGTGTGCCTATATTGACCATCCCTGCTTTTGGGGGTCCTGATGCAAGACTTTAAAGTATACTACTGAAAGAGCCTCATGACATTTTGTATGCCGGCATTTCTCCTCCCGAAGGTGTCATTCTTCTCCAGAGGGCTTCACATAAGAAAGATGCACTAACAAATTTCTAAGGCACTATAAACATTTTTAAAACCTGGGGCTAAAAATGTATTTTTAAAAATGTTTCAGAGATGGGTGTGTAAAGTCTGGACTAAAACTCCTCCATTTACACATTATCATTGAAACCATTCGTTCTGTTGAAATCACTCCCTTAGTGACTCCTATTTTTAATTATCCAAGTTGAAGGAAATTTGCCATGTCACAATGCTTTACTCTGGGGCCGTAAAATGGCAAATACATTTTCATCATTTGCTGGTGTAATAGGCAATCACCCTCACAGTATTTGCTCCATACACCAGAACGTTTTTTGCACCTAGGCAAAAATAGAGAAGTTAAATTGCGGAACCTTCACAGATTATGCTAATACATTATTTTACGTGAGTCCTGGATTTTAACAAATAAATCCTATTCTATATATATAAAAAAATATGTTTAACTATTTATACATTAATACATATTAATAAAAAATCCCACGATCGGATACAAGTGAGAATACAATATTCTCAAACACAATGTTGTAAAATCACAGTTTAAGATCATAAAAAGTCAAAACATCAAGAAACTCGAAGGCAGTATACAAGATAATGTGTTTCTTGGCAATTTCTTACTCAGTACCCATTATAGGTAAACAACAGGTCACAGTTTCTAATAAGAAAAAGTGGTGAGTGCAAAGCCACAGTACCTAGCATTAATAACCATAGTAATATAGAGCAACAGATTTCCCAGAAGATGATGAAACCAAATATTGTCTCTGTTGGAAATGGGGGTTGCCCAAGTCTCAAAGGGGGTAGCATGGCATCAAGCGGGCAGGCCAAACTTCGAGGACATGTGAAGCATTCACGCAGTACCCACAGACGACACACCAGGCACACCACAAAAGAGGCAGGACACCAGTTTGAGTTGGAAAATTAAGCAGTTTAGTATCTCCAACCTGCAAGGCAAAAATGCATCAACAGTGTCATCATAACACGGCGCCAACTGGCACCAGAGCCAAGTGTATCAGGGGGGGAATTATTTACATGGGAAATTAGGGGCTGAGTCTGTAAGTCCATCTGAAATAAAGAAGAACCAATTAACATTGAGCCTGGGGCCAATATGGCGGGGCCAACTCAGGCTCTCATCCTTAGTGATAGACTGTAATGCAAAATACCATTAGCATGAGTACACATAACCTGCATTATCACTCCACAACGACCCCTGTGAGGGAAAACATCAGGGCATCATAGTAAGTCCCAACATACCGGAACACCTGCAATAGATTAGCATAGGGATATCAAACACCAGGCGGGAAGCATTAATAAGCATTGGCATCAGTAACCTCATATAACTGTAGGCCGTAAGTCAGCAACTCCTTTAGGCAGGCCTAAACACTTTAGTGAAAATCAGATAACCTCGTGCCATCCTAATCTTTTAGCATTCCGGTAACATCTCATTGGGAGAACAAACACTGCATTAACATCAGGTAGGGGCCATATTCGTGGACCATGAACACCTGTAATGAAACAGGCTTGCTCCTTAACATGGGATGCAGCCAGGGGCCTGATATTCAATAAGACCTAGATATGTGCGCTAGGCATCAAAGGCAACCTGGGGGACATGACTCCTTAGCCCCCCAACCTGAAACCCAAACATTAGGCAGTACATTAACAACCATAACATATGCACCAGGCCTCTAATTGACTCCCTAGGGCACCCCACACTGGCATGAAGAGCAAGATCCACAGTACCTAGCAGGCGCCCTCAATGCCCCACCATTGCAGTTCCACCTTAGGAGTCCCTGTATCCTGGGACTCCACGCTCAAGAATTAGGGGCCCACAGAGTTCCGGTCAGTCAAGGGGGAGGGGGGGGGGGGCAAGCACCATCCGGCCCCGGTACCCTCTCTACCTCTCCACACAGTCAAACGTAGGCCCCACTCACCGGGCTCCTCTCACTGGCTCCTCGGCGGTAGGCCAGGCACCGACAATGTGCCTCGAGGCTTCCCACCCCCAGCTTCTCCCAAAGCCTCTGGCTTCCTCACGTCCGCCCCACTCACCGGACTCCTAGGCTCTGCTGAAGTCAGGGGCTCTGGCTTTCTCCACTGCCGGGGCTTTCCTCTAGTGCTGCTCCTCAGCGGGAGCACAGACAGGTAGGGCAGACTTGTGGCCGGCTTGGGTGTGCGGGGCTCTCTTCAGCTCAGGAGAGTCCCGCCAGCAGCAGCACTTCCCCCGGACTTCCGAGGCAGAGGCGGGGCAGGCACCGAACCCATGCCTCGATGCCCCCTCCTCGCAACAGCCGGGCTCCTCCTTCTTCCCGGGGCCCCTGGACTTCACGGCAGCCTCCACGAGGCTGCAAGCACACACGGGGCTCCCTCTTCACCACGGGAGCCCCGCAATCCCACAGCTCCGCCGGAGCTTCTCCCGGCCTCTTTCGGCTGCTCCTCTATCCGAGCCACAGACCGGCGGGGTGGACTCCCGCTCAGGTCACTTCTCTTGGGGCTCCCTCCTCACCACGGGAGCCCCGCAACGCCTCCGACGGCTTTGCCCCGGTTCCCTCAGCCTCCCGGGGCTTTTCGGAAGCTTCCGCGGCTTCTTCCTGCTGCCCGTCTGGGCAGCCAATCCGTGCGCGGCAAGGGCGGGGGCGCGGCCAATGACGCGGCCGGGCGCCCCCGTCACGTGACACGGGCCCTGACGGCTTCGGGGCCTAGCGTGGCCTACACTTCACTCCGGTGGCCCTCTCCTCACTCCGGGGGCCGCCGCAACAGCGCTGGCAGCAGCAGGGGGCACTCCAAGGCGGCGCCGGGCCGAGGCGGTGATTTTCGGCGGCCCAAGGGGTAGGCTCCCTTTATTTAATTATTTCCATGGCGCTATTCACAGCGCACCAAAAACGAGGGGTAAGCTCCCTCAGCGCTGTTCAGTCAAATACTTCCTCAGCAAAAGGACATCACCACGTGGGGTAAGCACCCACAGCGCTATTCACAGCGCTCAGCTCCTCTCTCTCAACCCGCCAGGATAGAGGCAGTTCAGTCAGGCCACACAGTACTTCGGCGCTTCTCCGTGGTCACAGTTCTCCTCACTCAGCTGGCAAAGGGGCCACAGCTTCCTTGGGGGCACCAACCTCCCCAAAACAGCGCTTCCACAGCACAGCGTCCGGCAGGCACACCTCACAGGGGCAATCAGTTCCACAGCTAGCCCCAGGGCCACTCTCCTCACCTCCTAGGGGGGTTCAAGCCCACAGCACTCCTCTTGTTCTGGGTGTTTCTGTCGCTCAGCGCTGGCGTAGTTCAAGGTCCAACAGCTTCAGTGACCTGGGTAGGGGCCCTCCCTTATCATGGGCCCAAGGGACAGTAGAGTAGGGGGTTTTAGGGGTGCAGGGCCCAGCTCACAGGGCCATGTGGCGGTAGCACCTCACAGCAGGTCCCCTCTCTTCTTTGTCCCAGCGCTGACTGACTCTCTGGTGACACTTCTCCCTTTTTATACCCTCCTCCCAGGCAGTGCCAGGACCTTCTAGAATGTTGGCACATCTAGCCTAAACTGGTTCTAGGGGAGGGGGTGAGCACCCTGGGTGCCAGGCTTTCCCTCCAAAAGCTAGGGGTAGCTGGGTAATATTATCTAGACCGCTGACCTATGGCAGTCAGGTGGCACTACCCAGGCCATGGCATCCATTTTAAAATCACAGTACATTTTAGTCAGGTACATTTTCAAAATGGGGGATATTTTCTGTACACCATTTAACAACATTACATTTTCAACAAGGGGTCTCACACCACTCATGGCCTATACAGGTTTAATCCCATGGGGGAGACATTCAAGTTAGGGGGTCAAAAGCGAAAAATTTTGGGGGAAAAGGCCAAGTCCAACACGACTCCCCCCCAGCCAAAAGCTAGGGTAGACACATCAATGCCTTGATGGGCTTCCCTGCTTGGGGCGGAAAAAGGTGGACGCAGGCCTGCAGCTACAGGAGCACCTGCAGTCTCTCCTCCACTCTGGAACCCAATGGTTCTCTTTCGCAACCCTCCCTTCACCAACAAAACCACCCCACTGGTGTTCCCTAGTGGGATGTTTCTCCTTCCTAGAGTGGGAGGCTCTAGCCTCAGGCTTGTAATTCTCTTGGACCACTCTTCTCTCTCCAAATTGCCACTGGTCCACCCATCTGGGGTCTACACCCTCAGACTGACCAGCCCTTAGGGGCGAGGCTCTCCTCCCCCTACTTCTCCTCCAAGGGTTCCTCCATCTCCTACGCCTGGGGACACCCTCACACAACTCTCTCCCCAACCTGGAGTTGAAACCCACAGGCTGAACCGGTGACAGGGGCGAGTCCTCCCTCTCCCTGCACCCCCTCCCAGAATTCCGCACCCTCCTTTCCGGAGAAGTACCCCAGGGAGTCACTTCCGGGGGGACTCTGGTTACAGAGATCCCTCCCACCAGAGCAGGCAACCCCTGTCCCTGGCCACCCAACCCAGGATCTGCGCCCTGTGGCTGAGCCGGTGACAGAGAAGAGACCTTCCTCCCTCTGCACCCCCTCCCAGAGTTCCGCACCCTCCCACTGGGAGTAGTACCCCTAGGAGTCAAATTGGTAGGGACCTGAATTACAGGTACCCCACCCTCCAGGTCAGGCAACCCCTTAACCTGGAACCCCAGTCTAGGATCTAAACCCTGTGACTGGTCAGACCCCTGAACCACTGGAGCTCCAATTATTGATGCTCCGGGTCCTCCTGACATGAGGGGATCCCTTCCTCTGGATGACACATCGGGACAGCCTAGACTCCCAACCTGGGGTTCTCTTAAAGAACACTCCAGGCCCGGTGACCACAGCTGGGGCATCTCGGGACACCTCCCCGTCTCACTCCCTTCAGGATCACTTCCCTCAGCCTTCCCAGATGCTCTGGCACTTACCCAGAGGTCTGCCTCCCGTGCAAGTTCCCTGGGGTCTGAGAACCCGCACCGCAACAGATGGTGACGCAGTCTTGGGAAACAACTCTTCAGCATGTGCTCCCGGATAACGGCATGGCACAGCCCTTCCCAATCCTCCACTGCTCTCCTCACCACCCAATCCTCCAGTACAGTCCAACACTCCTCCTCAAACTCTCCCCAGGACTGATGGAACAGCTTTCCCCTGCCCCTAAATACTAACCCGTCCTCCTCTTCCGGGGAATCAGGCACAGTCTCTTGGGCTTCGGGAGTGGGACTCCTTGCACTGGACCTACACTCGCTGCCACCACTGGATCCCACCCTCTTCGGTGAATCCAGACTCCTAAAACCACTCTCAGGGGACAACCTACCCACCTGAGCTGATCTCTCTCTGGCAAAGGCCCTCTCCGCCTCCGCCATCCTCTCCAGCGCTAGGACTTTTTCAGTCTCTAGTCGCTGCTCTTCTACCCTCAGCTGCGCTAAGCCCTCGGCATGCCTGAGCTTTGCCAGCGCCAGCTGATACTCCCTTACTTCTCTCCTATCTACCCATTCTTCTGGGGACAGGGAAAGGGATGGGGCAGTGCCCCCGGGACTGGACCCAGTGCGGAACTCCCTATCTTCGGTGTCCTCCACAGCTACTGGCGTCTCTGCCCTGCTAGACTCTTCCTCCTCCTCATCGGAGCAATTACCTCCCAGGGTTCTGGATGGGGAGCCCTCTCTCTGGTCTCTAACCCACTGACCCTTCAAAACTTCGGGGGGGTAGTCAGACAGGTCCCCATCAATCTCTAAGGGCTCTCCCCTCTTGAGGGCCTCATAGAGAAACAAATTCCTCCTAATGTTCCCTACTGGGGGTATCCCTCTCTCCAGGAGGAAGTCTATTACCTCCTGTTCGGTGTACTCCATCAGTTCCACTTCCTGGTAAATCAAACCCATCGTGGCGAGATACACCCGCAACACACCCACAGTGGAACAAGGGGACAGTTCAGAACACTCTTCAGGAGGAAGCAATTTAGCAACCAATCTTCCAAACAATAATCCCCACCACAAGGCTCTACTTGTGGTGTAACCTGTGGCCGCTGTGGTACTGCGCAAACACAAGTCCTATCCCACCGCTCTGCCACCAAATGTTGGAAATGGGGGTTGCCCAAGTCTCAAAGGGGGTAGCATGGCATCAAGCGGGCAGGCCAAACTTCGAGGACATGTGAAGCATTCACGCAGTACCCACAGACGACACACCAGGCACACCACAAAAGAGGCAGGACACCAGTTAGAGTTGGAAAATTAAGCAGTTTAGTATCTCCAACCTGCAAGGCAAAAATGCATCAACAGTGTCATCATAACACGGCGCCAACTGGCACCAGAGCCAAGTGTATCAGGGGGGGAATTATTTACATGGGAAATTAGGGGCTGAGTCTGTAAGTCCATCTGAAATAAAGAAGAACCAATTAACATTGAGCCTGGGGCCAATATGGCGGGGCCAACTCAGGCTCTCATCCTTAGTGATAGACTGTAATGCAAAATACCATTAGCATGAGTACACATAACCTGCATTATCACTCCACAACGACCCCTGTGAGGGAAAACATCAGGGCATCATAGTAAGTCCCAACATACCGGAACACCTGCAATAGATTAGCATAGGGATATCAAACACCAGGCGGGAAGCATTAATAAGCATTGGCATCAGTAACCTCATATAACTGTAGGCCGTAAGTCAGCAACTCCTTTAGGCAGGCCTAAACACTTTAGTGAAAATCAGATAACCTCGTGCCATCCTAATCTTTTAGCATTCCGGTAACATCTCATTGGGAGAACAAACACTGCATTAACATCAGGTAGGGGCCATATTCGTGGACCATGAACACCTGTAATGAAACAGGCTTGCTCCTTAACATGGGATGCAGCCAGGGGCCTGATATTCAATAAGACCTAGATATGTGCGCTAGGCATCAAAGGCAACCTGGGGGACATGACTCCTTAGCCCCCCAACCTGAAACCCAAACATTAGGCAGTACATTAACAACCATAACATATGCACCAGGCCTCTAATTGACTCCCTAGGGCACCCCACACTGGCATGAAGAGCAAGATCCACAGTACCTAGCAGGCGCCCTCAATGCCCCACCATTGCAGTTCCACCTTAGGAGTCCCTGTATCCTGGGACTCCACGCTCAAGAATTAGGGGCCCACAGAGTTCCGGTCAGTCAAGGGGGGGGGGGGGGGGGCAAGCACCATCCGGCCCCGGTACCCTCTCTACCTCTCCACACAGTCAAACGTAGGCCCCACTCACCGGGCTCCTCTCACTGGCTCCTCGGCGGTAGGCCAGGCACCGACAATGTGCCTCGAGGCTTCCCACCCCCAGCTTCTCCCAAAGCCTCTGGCTTCCTCACGTCCGCCCCACTCACCGGGCTCCTAGGCTCTGCTGAAGTCAGGGGCTCTGGCTTTCTCCACTGCCGGGGCTTTCCTCTAGTGCTGCTCCTCAGCGGGAGCACAGACAGGTAGGGCAGACTTGTGGCCGGCTTGGGTGTGCGGGGCTCTCTTCAGCTCAGGAGAGTCCCGCCAGCAGCAGCACTTCCCCCGGACTTCCGAGGCAGAGGCGGGGCAGGCACCGTACCCATGCCTCGATGCCCCCTCCTCGCAACAGCCGGGCTCCTCCTTCTTCCCGGGGCCCCTGGACTTCACGGCAGCCTCCACGAGGCTGCAAGCACACACGAGGCTTCCTCTTCACCACGGGAGCCCCGCAATCCCACAGCTCCGCCGGAGCTTCTCCCGGCCTCTTTCGGCTGCTCCTCTATCCGAGCCACAGACCGGCGGGGTGGACTCCCGCTCAGGTCACTTCTCTTGGGGCTCCCTCCTCACCACGGGAGCCCCGCAACGCCTCCGACGGCTTTGCCCCGGTTCCCTCAGCCTCCCGGGGCTTTTCGGAAGCTTCCGCGGCTTCTTCCTGCTGCCCGGCTGGGCAGCCAATCCGTGCGCGGCAAGGGCGGGGGCGCGGCCAATGACGCGGCCGGGCGCCCCCGTCACGTGACACGGGCCCTGACGGCTTCGGGGCCTAGCGTGGCCTACACTTCACTCCGGTGGCCCTCTCCTCACTCCGGGGGCCGCCGCAACAGCGCTGGCAGCAGCAGGGGGCACTCCAAGGCGGCGCCGGGCCGAGGCGGTGATTTTCGGCGGCCCAAGGGGTAGGCTCCCTTTATTTAATTATTTCCATGGCGCTATTCACAGCGCACCAAAAACGAGGGGTAAGCTCCCTCAGCGCTGTTCAGTCAAATACTTCCTCAGCAAAAGGACATCACCACGTGGGGTAAGCACCCACAGCGCTATTCACAGCGCTCAGCTCCTCTCTCTCAACCCGCCAGGATAGAGGCAGTTCAGTCAGGCCACACAGTACTTCGGCGCTTCTCCGTGGTCACAGTTCTCCTCACTCAGCTGGAAAAGGGGCCACAGCTTCCTTGGGGGCACCAACCTCCCCAAAACAGCGCTTCCACAGCACAGCGTCCGGCAGGCACACCTCACAGGGGCAATCAGTTCCACAGCTAGCCCCAGGGCCACTCTCCTCACCTCCTAGGGGGGTTCAAGCCCACAGCACTCCTCTTGTTCTGGGTGTTTCTGTCGCTCAGCGCTGGCGTAGTTCAAGGTCCAACAGCTTCAGTGACCTGGATAGGGGCCCTCCCTTATCATGGGCCCAAGGGACAGTAGAGTAGGGGGTTTTAGGGGTGCAGGGCCCAGCTCACAGGGCCATGTGGCGGTAGCACCTCACAGCAGGTCCCCTCTCTTCTTTGTCCCAGCGCTGACTGACTCTCTGGTGACACTTCTCCCTTTTTATACCCTCCTCCCAGGCAGTGCCAGGACCTTCTAGAATGTTGGCACATCTAGCCTAAACTGGTTCTAGGGGAGGGGGTGAGCACCCTGGGTGCCAGGCTTTCCCTCCAAAAGCTAGGGGTAGCTGGGTAATATTATCTAGACCGCTGACCTATGGCAGTCAGGTGGCACTACCCAGGCCATGGCATCCATTTTAAAATCACAGTACATTTTAGTCAGGTACATTTTCAAAATGGGGGATATTTTCTGTACACCATTTAACAACATTACATTTTCAACAAGGGGTCTCACACCACTCATGGCCTATACAGGTTTAATCCCATGGGGGAGACATTCAAGTTAGGGGGTCAAAAGCGAAATTTTTTTGGGGAAAAGGCCAAGTCCAACAGTCTCTAAAATACGTTCATCACAAGTTGGGGCTTAAAACAAGAAAGCACAGACATACACATTACAACAGTTTTAGGCTGGTACATTTGCTGCTCTATAAAGGTATCTCGCCCCTCTGGTCGCCCTGGGATTATCATTGTGATGGAACACATATTTTATTTGTATTTTATTTATTTTTTATTATGAAGTTTTATATAGCGCTAGCCAGACCCAGGGGTATCGGAGCGCTTCACAACCGTTCAAATGCATAGACCAAACAAACATTCACAGTAAGTACAGTGCAGATATCTGCACAAGTGGCAAGAGTCTCGAGACAATATCGGGTATACACTTTCCATATTAGAGGGATAAGTCACCAGTGTCAATACGTACTCGTAGTACCTTATCAGGATGACCGTAATCTGGGTATCCCGCCCCCATCAGTGGGTATTGTCAATAGCTCTTCTGTGTCTTATGCCCCTTTGCTAGGGATCAATCCAGGAAAAGATTTTTAAGTTGCTCTTTGAATTTTGCGAAGGAGGAGATAGTTCTTATATGAGGAGGGATAGCGTTCCAGATTTAGATACTTAGCCACACAGAACACAAGTACTCTACTTACGTCGGTTCTCAGGATTCTAAGAGCGTATAAATACCTCCTGGTACCCACATTCTTACAGAGGGGTACACTTAACCCGAAGGTTAGCAAGGACAAAAGAATATATATATGTTCAAGTGATTCTGTACCCCCATGGCATACTGGGCACTGGTTATCAACCTCAGCCTTTTTGTGCCATTTGGAACTTAACACTTTAATGGGTAAGATGCTGTACCTAAATTGAAGGTACAACTTATGTGCTGGGGCTGGAACAATTTCATCAGTGCTCCCCTCATAACCTCATAGCGTGCACATGGCTTTACTTCTATAAAAGCTAATGTTAATGTTCCTTTACTCTGTGTCACCGTTTCCCCGCTACAAACTCCCAATAGTGTCCCTTGATCCTGTCTCATGGCATAAAGCTCTGGGGAGTAACAGTCATTTTCAAGCACCAATCTCTGTAAGAGTGCCTTTAGGGTTCTGAGCCAGGGGATCTTCTCTATGCACTGTGGCCATAAGATCTCTTGTGCCTTCCCGATACGATTCAAGGGCTGGGGTGGTCCACAGCTGGTGCTGGAAAGTTAGAAGCCTGCATCCTATTCTATGCGAGATCTTTCTCTGTGCTAGACCTAAGTTTACTCACAAAAGTGGAGAACTTTGGGGGAGTTTTAATATGGGTCTAAAAAACCTGTGCTCCACAGTATCTATACTATTAATGTTAGGACTTCCCCACATTTATCCCCCATGCAAAACAGAGGCCATTACCTTTACATTCTACATTTCAAGTGCTGGGGCAATTCTTATGGATGAAGTCCTCCTTAGAATCTTGGCTTTGTTTGTAGTCTGTTGGATTAGGGACATGTGCACCTTCTCAAACTGAAGAGCACAGCTGAAGTTGGGTGTAAGTCTGATGCCTAAGTAACCAAAGCGGTACAAAAGGGGGTGGTGATGGACGGAGCATCTGAACCAATCAAACACTCACACCCAGTCAAAAGATCTGGGTTTGATCCATCACCGTTCTTTAGCCCACTCTGTCACCCCAGTTCAGACATGGCTATATGCAAATCAGTCTGACCCTGTGCCTCATGGGAACAGTCCAGCCCGAACTGCCAAGCCATGCCTTCCCTGGACCGGAAACAAGCTTCCTAGGACCGGTTTCTGGCATTACAGCCGTCTTCAGCCCGGCTTGCTGAATCCAGTGGCAAAGTGAGCAAGGGACTCACGTCTGAGCATACCCTGCCACACTTATGGCGGCCAAAGCGGTACAAAAGGGGGTGGTGATGGACGGAGCATCTGAACCAATCAAACACGCACACCCAGTCAAACGATCTGGATTTGATCCATCACCGTTCTTTAGGCCACTCTGCCACCCCAGTTCAGACATGGCTATATGCAAATCAGTCTGACCCTGTGCCTCATGGGAACAGTCCAGCCCGAACTGCCAAGCCATGCCTTCCCTGGACCGGAAACAAGCTTCCGAGGACCGGTTTCTGGCATTACAGCCGTCTTCAGTCTGAACTGGGGTGGCAGAGTGGGCTAAAGAACGGTGATGGATCAAACCCAGATCTTTTGACTGGGTGTGAGTGTTTGATTGGTTCAGATGCTCCGTCCATCACCACCCCCTAAGTAACCAAAAGCAGCTACACGATCTAAGGGAGTGTCACCCACTATCATGCATCTTTTACAGTGGCTCACCTTGCGATTGGAAAAGAACATGCACTTGGTCTTGGCACTATTAAACTCCAAGTCCCTCTCGTCCAAAACAAAATTAAAGAGGTTGAGCAGCATCTGGAGCCCCTGCAGCGACTTAGAAATCAGTAGGGTAATGTCAGTGAAGAAGAGGACAGGGGCCATCCTCCCCCAAGTTTGGGTGCATCCACCCACCCCTGTTTAAGTTCTCTATCACCCCATTAATATAATGGCAGAACAGGGTGTGGGAAAGGACACATCCCTGCCTAACTCCACGATTTATCTTGATGGGTTCGGTCACCTGACTGTCCTCACCCCATCTGACTTGGGCCATATTATTCACATGCAATGTTACCAAGATGCTCAAAAGGGGGGCAGGAAAACCCATTTTCTCCAACACTCTCTAGAGCTTCCCCCGGCGAACCAAATATGTGCATACGTCAACAAAGGCAACAAAAAGCTTTTATTGTATAAATAGCAGGCACTGATTCATTCCAAATGTAGTGATTGTCTGAAAAATGTCAGCGCTCCGTCCATCATCTTATTGTGTTTGCATTGTTGGCAGGGTATGCCCATACATGTATCCCTTGCTCACTTTGCCACTGGATTCAATATAGCCTGGCTGATGAGGGGTGTTACCCCGACACCGGTCCCTGGATGCTTGTTTATGTTCTAGGGAAGACCTGGCCTGGCAGTTCGGGGTGGACTTTTGCAATGAGGAACACAGTCAAGACGGATTTGCATATAGCTGTGTTTTGACCTGGGATGGCGAAGTGAGCTAAATAACAATGATGGATTCAACCCAGATCTAATAGGGGGGTGAGTGTCTGAAAAGTTTCAGCGCTCCGTCCATCATCTTATTGTGTTTGCATTATAAAATATATAAACATAGAAAAAACTTTTCTTAATTTTTGAGAGGACCTTAGGTCTCAAGGAAGGCTCAAATAGCCTGTTTGAAGTATCTTTTCGGCTACAGAGGTAGAATTTACTCGCTCATTTTAACTCTAATTCCCAGTAATTTCTACCCCTGTAAACTAAATTGATGCAACGTTATGGATTATATGACTCATTCAAACCAAGCCTTTGGACCTGTCCATCACCAGCTGGCATTAGACTCTTTCACTCTAAGCTTCAGCCTGGCTTGCTGTGTTTCCAAACGCTGGCTTGAGAATGATTTCAAGTGGCTTCGTTTTTTATATCAATTTACTATTACCCCTATTTTTAAAATACTTATCTTAATTCACCCTTTATTTTGAAGTGGACAGTTTTGATGCTTCAGAACCCTTGAGATACTGATTGTATTTTTATACCTCAAACCTTTTATCTTTTTATGCACACCTGCTTTGGAGTTGCAATCAATAAAAGATCCTTTGTAGGCCGGCCATGTAGGTTTTTTGATTACGTTTATTTTAGAAGATAAGTCTTGGTTGCAGGTTACAGATGTAATATAAATGTAATATCAATGCTCCACCAGGTGCAGCCTCCTGCTGCTCACCGCTCTATCCAACTGATCACTCAGGCATACATAATCATTGATTCTATGACATCACACACACAGACTGAGCAGCACGTATCACGGCAACTAGGGAGATAATGCAGTATACCTAATTCAGGATTTAGCATTTGGACCTAGAAGTTTTGCTATGTTTTGACTGTACTGTTGTCTAAATTATAGCACTCACAAAACACACACTTTTAGCGGTTTGCTGCTCAAGTCGTGTTACTCAAGTGGAGCCAAAGGAAACTTTAAGATAAACTGGTTTGTGTTTGTAGAACTGGACCGTGGAACTCACCGAAACCAGGTGGATGATAACAGTGAACAATATGTCTAAAAACACTCCTTCCACCCTCATTGTTTGCTGAATTTCAATGAAATTTAATCATATTGCATACTCCAGAGGTAACCCAGTAGCAACATGGAAAACTGCGATCAAAGGAGAGATGGTAGAAAGAGACCACTAACTAGCAGTTTTTTCTGTCAGGTTCCAAGTAAGAACCTGTCTATATGAGCCCTTGTCATCCATGCACACCTGTGCGGGGGAGCAAAGGGAACAGCAAATCCGCTATAGAGATCAGGGTTAAACAGGGAAAGGGAGTGAGAGAGAAATATTGGACTGGATCTCGTTTTTGGAATGGATTCGTCATGAGCAGGGAACAGCAACGAGCTTGATGGAGTAAGTGTGGTAAGAAGGTTGTAGTAATCTCTCCTTTAGCTTACTGTCCAGGTCACCTGCACTATCTATGATGTCATTGCCATGGTAATGGGATTCTATGGTTTGAATCTCAGTATCTTGTCAGTTCCTTGAAGCTGTGGAGATGAACAGTCAATAAAGTCAGTGCTGTTACACTTACCTGTCTGGTGTAATCACTTCAAATTTGGCGACGAGGATGGGATAATGACAATGACATCATAGGTAGTGCAGGTGACCTGGACAGTAAGCTAAAGGAGAGATTACTACAACATCCCTTCATTGGTTGTAATGTAATTGCAGGACCACATGTGAATACACTTGTACAGGCCAGATTAAGGTAGCAGAGCACAGGACAGGCTTCGATTTATAAGCAGCAGAAATTGCTTTGTGAGCCCCTGGCAGACCAGGATGATTGACAGTAATACCAGGACACCATCACAACCAGACTGGACAGGAGCTTAGGAGATAAGAATGAGGTAGGATACTCAAAGGTACCAGGCGCAAGAACCAGGGTCTCCAGCCCTCACTAGCCTTACACCTAAACCCCCATGTCTGTATGCAGCCTGAATCCTGACATTCTCATAATCTGGGGAGACAAAATCAATCATTATCAATCAATCAATCCACTTTATTTGATTATTTAAATCATAAAAGTACAAAAGACAAAAATACAAAGACCACATCCCCTACAAATATTTGAACAATCTATAAAATACAATAGTTCTGTGTCTATTAAAAAGAGCGAAGTATATCATGGTGAAAAAAGGGAATCATAAAACAATAACATTAAAATGTATACACTGTTTAGACTGAGACATCTTTTTTTCTTGATTCGGACAGCAGCAACAAGAAAGCAAGCAACACTGAAAATATCCCAGGGGTTACTCAACATTTGAAGATAAAGTAGCGCCGGTCTAACTTGTAAAAAACCCTTGCCAGTCAATAAAGGGGTTAAAAACTTCCTCTGAATATCATAATAATAATCACAGAACATCATGAAGGGTAAAGTGTCCTGTACGGAGAAATGATCACAGTGACAAGGATCTGCATCCTCTGGTTTACCCCACCCCGGAAAATCGCCCAACGAGAAGTGAATCAAATTAAGACGGAACCTAGTCAGGAGCCAGCGATGAAAAGGCTTAGTCACAATTATCAGATAGGGTTCAATTAACAATGTAGTTTTAGTCAGAAGATGAACCCTAGCTGATGGTTTCCGTAGCTCAAAATCTTCCCGCTCCATCATTAGTATATTTAAGAAATTCATTTGGACCCACTTCACATCTGCCTTACAGATCCTTTCGGGGGACTCAAATAATTCTGGCCGCCCTATTTTAAAATATATATCCTTAGGATTGGTGTCACTACAACGCATGCTTTTACCATGCATGCCTTTACAACGCGGTTTTTACCACGCAGTCCATTACAACGCATAATGCTTTTAGGCGCTGGATAGTGAATTATTTAATTTACTATTCCAACTCCAGTCCCCGTGGATAGCAGGGAAGGTGTTGGATAGTATATTAAATACATTCCCTATCCTAGAGCGCCCCCCAGCGCATTGCGTTGTAATGGTTTGCGTGGTAAAAGTTGCGATGTAATGGTAGTGCGTTGTAAAAAATTCGTTGTAACCGTGCTACACCATATCCTTAACATGTGACAGCCACTTCACATTGTAGGCTTTATCCAGTGTGACACTATCTTTCAAAATCAGGTGGTTCAAGGTTAGATCTGGATTAAGCCATGTTTTAAGCCAGCACAAAAGTCGAGCTAAACTCATAATATCTAAAATATAGCCCTGCCCTAATTCTTTTATTTTTTTTATTCATATGTATTACAGTGACATAATAGCAAAATAATCCTGCCACTGAATACGCTTTATTATGGCCCATAATCTGCCTTTCCTTGGTACACCATTGTCAACCCTGCAACATAAACAGATCCATAATTTCCGCATAATTCCAGGTGTCCTGCGTATATGCCCTGACACATATGTATTTTACCAGTAATGCAAAGCCCTAAAATGAATAGCTTTGAGATGCAGTTTTCCTCTTTTGCCACTTGGTGGCACGACATCCCTACGAACGAAACAGAAATGTCACACTAGCCTGCATCGTTTCTACGTTATAGAACAGCTTCTTTAGTTCTGACTGGATTAGGTTTGAAACCCAGAAGAGAGACTGATTTTCAGGTAGGTCTTCCCCCTCCTCTGAGAGGAGCTCACACAGAATGGGGGCAAATTTATTAACAAGTCACGCAATGCAGCAAGACAACTTGTTGCATGACGGAAAGGGCGAGATATGGCGCATTCCTGCCCTCTCCCTGTAGTGGCTAGTGCCAATATAGGCACCCTTGCGCAATGGTGCCTGTGTTCCTGCCAGGATTGTTTCCGTGCAGGAAGGGACACCTTCCTGCACAAAAACAGTTCACTAAGGCTTTTCCCTCCATGTGCGCTACAGAATGCAGCACACATGAAAAGAGGAGAAAACAAGGAGCAATAAACATATTTCTCCTTGTGCAGCCTCACGTGGGAAGGCACAGCATTTTCCATTTTCCCAGGTTCACTAGTGTTAGTAAGTCTGTGAATGAGCCAAAAACCATGGGTGGCTGTGTTGGATCACTCACACTCCACCCATGGAAGGCCTTCCAAATCCAGAGTAACATAACACAGTGAATTATGCTGCTTTGCGTTGCTCCAGATTTACTGTGCCACGTAGAGCCAGAGAAGGTGGCCCCGCGTGGCACAGTTTAAAAAAAGAAAAGAAATTATTTGCATTTTCAACCAGCAAAAACATATCTGGCATGTCACAAGCGAATAACCATACTCCTCTGCGCTCCCCCGTCCCCCCTCCACCCATATCGAGATCCACCACCCACCCACAGTACATCTGTTCATATAGTCCATTAAACTGTCAGCAGCCCCCTTCAAGTCCGGGGCTCTGGGCCACCCCTCAGCACCCCAGAACACGTCCCACTCCGGCAGAACCCTTGGTACATCAATCAGAACCCAGCCCCCCATCAAGGCCATGATAACTTCTCCACTTCCCCCATACTCTTCGGAATTTTCTGGGACAGCCTCTAGCCTTGTCGGTGACCCTTTCTGCCGCCATATACAGATCAATACCCCATCTCCATTCCTCCACCCGGGGCGGTGACAGCGCTCCCCACCCCTTCGCCACGTCCCTTTTCGCCACCACCAGGGCCAGCATAGTAAAGATCAGGTGCGGGCGGCTCAAATCCACATCGTTAGTGATTCCTAGCAAAACAAAGGGTAAGCTCCGTCTCCAACACCTCACCCAACTCTCCAAGTATCTGTGTCCAGTAAGTGCGGATAACAGGGCACTCCCATAGGATATGATAAAAGCCCCCCTGCGGGTGTCTACATCTAAGACAGCAAGAATCACTGGCTCGTCCAATGCGATGTAGCCTGACCCTATCATAGTAAGCCCTATGTAGTATCTTGTATTGGATGAGTTGTAGCCGTGATTTTATTGCCACCTCCCTATGGTGCATTATGGCAGCTTCCCAGTCTACCGTGTCCATCTCACCCACATCCTGCTCCCAGGCTGCTCTCAGTTCCCCCAGCCAATCAGGTGTGTTATTATTCAGGGTCTTGTACGTCAGGGATACCAGCTTGTTAGGTACCTGTTCCTGCAACAGACGCCCTTCTAACGGGGCATACTCCGGCAAGGGAGAGAAGAGCGCTGATTCAGCCCTCCATGTATGGCGTAATTGCGAATATTTAAGGAACTGTGTGGGAAGGAGGCCATACTCCGCCTTCAGGGTTTGGTAGGATTTAAATTCCCCTCACACCACCAGGTCCCCTAACGTGGAGATTCCAATGTCGTCCCACTCCTTAAACCCTCTGAGTTTGTT
Organism: Lissotriton helveticus; assembly: GCF_964261635.1. Classification (NCBI taxonomy): domain Eukaryota; kingdom Metazoa; phylum Chordata; class Amphibia; order Caudata; family Salamandridae; genus Lissotriton; species Lissotriton helveticus. The sequence goes on from NC_136068.1 coordinate 96,545,798, forward strand.
GGGCTTCTTCAGCCAAGAGCAGGACCATATTGGCGTCTATTTTGTAGGTTTATGCACCCATCCCATCATCTTTGTCGCTCTATCCCAGACCTCTATGGTTATTTGTGTGGCCGGGAGTAGTCGTCTCCTCCCAGTGCCCCCATATAAGTAGTGCAAACTGGTAGCACGTGCCATGGTGTCCCGTTCCAAACGGTATGTAGGGTGGTCAGCCGAAGCCATTCATTCATCGGCGCTAAATGTTCAGCCCTGTAGTAACCCTCAATATCTGGCAAAGAGGTCCCACCATTATACTGATTCCTCTGGAGCGCGGCAAGAGCTATCCTGGGCTGTTTACCCAGCCACAGCAGGGAGCGCAATTCTGCATGTATCATTGTGAACGTCTGTCTGGGGAGCGGGAAATATTCATTTTGAAGGGTATACAGGAAGCGAGGCAGCGTGATCATTTTAAACATTGCGGCTCTGCCCATTATCGTGAGAGAACGAGCTTTCCACCTAAGAGCATCTTCCACAAAGTTTGCCAGCACTCGTAAGATGTTCTTTTGATAGGACACGGTTCTGTCGGTCGTCAAGTATACACCCTGGTACGTAAACCCCGCCTGAGTAACCTGGAGTGCCCTGGACAGGGGGGTCCACGTTACTTCCTCTCGCGGGCTATACAGGATTGATTTATGCCAGTTTATCGTATACCCCGAAAAGGAGCCTTACCGATCCAAGAGTCTAAACAGAGCGGTGACTGTAGTGTCTGGTTGGGTGATATAGAGTAGTATATCATCCGCATAGAGCGAGATTTTCTCTTCCTAGGCATCCGTTTGGGATATCCCAAATCCCCTTACCTCCGCCTCCTGCCTAACCGCACAGGCCACTATTTCAATGGTGAGGGCGAAGAGCAGTGGGTACAGGGGGCATTCCTGCCGTGTCTCCCTCCTGATGAGGAAGTCATCAGAGAGGATCCCGTTCACCTTAACTCGGGCTCTAGGGTCAGCATACAGGAGTCCCACCCACTTAGGAAAGTTAGGGCTAACGCCAAAGTTTATCAACGCCGCCTCCAGGAAGGGCCAATGGACTACGTTAAACGCTTTTTCAGCATCCAGGGAGAGGAACATATGTGGGTCATCCCGCCCCTCTACCCCCATGAGCCAATTATGGGTCCGCCTCAAATTTTGCCGATTCGCTCTGTCCGGTAAGAATCGAGTCTGGTCCTGATGTACCAGGCCTGAAATCACCAGACGCAGGCGAAGAGCCAAGATCGTCGCCAGGAGCTTAACCTCCACATTCAGGAGGGAAATCGGACGATAGGACGCACAGTCCTCCGGAAGCCTGCCTTGTTTATATATGGGTACAATCGTGGCCATTCGTAGATCACGTGGGAGAATACCCTCCTGGGCTGCATCATTAAACAGCGCTAATAGATGGTCGTCAATAAATCAGCTCCTTTAAAAAAAAATTCCGCTGGCAGCCCGTTGGGGCCCGGGGACTTTCCTGGCCTCAGTCTGGCTATAGCCTCCCTGATTTCAGTGGCCGAGATATCCGCTTCTAGGGTCTCCTTATCCTCCTCCCCTAAGGATGAGGTTGAAACAGTAGTCAGGTAATCCGCGATCTCTGCCGACTCACCCAGATCCCTGGCCTTATAGAAGTCACCAAAGTATGCAGCGAAGGTCCGCAAAATCTGGGCGTCCCCCCCTCTGCAGCTGTCCCTGCTTATCTACCACACCCTCTATCCACCTGGCGTCTTGTTATTTGCGGCTCAGCCACGCCAGGAGCTTCCCAGACTTATCCCCCATTTCGTACAATCTGTGTAGGGTTGCTAGTGCCTGTGCTTTTGCCTCATCGGTCACCAGGCTTTTATATTGCTGCTGAACATCAGTTAGTTGCCGAAGCAGCTGCGGGTCTTTGTCAGGCAGGTACTGCCGTTCTAACGTTAGTATTTGGGATTCCAGGGAGGTAAGTTCCGCCTGCGTTTTCCGTTTCTCCCACGCGATTCGATTTTGGGCCATATCTCGTAGCACTGTGTTATATGCCTCCCACACTACCACACCTGATTGCACTGAACCTACATTTTCAGCAAAGTACACTTTTGTGTCCGCTCTAAGGCCCCGCATGAGCTCTGTGTTCTGTATGTCCCATGCTGCCAGTCTCCATCCCCCACCCCTGGTCCCGGTAGTCCCACCTATCCTGACCAAGAGTGGCGAGTGGTCCGAGATTCCCCTTGCAAGGTAATCCGCTTCAACATCTGCCTCAAACGCATGTCGTGGGAGTAAGATATAGTCACGTCTCAAGTGTACCTTATGTGCCCCTGAGTAGTATGAGTAGCCCCTGGTGCCTGGATGCAGCCACCGCCAAATGTCTGTCAAACCCAACGTCTCTGTGACCCTAGCCAGTGATGAGGCCGTCTGCCCGGCTTCCTGAGCGGTCTGAGGGGGTGGACATTACGCCGTTAAAGTCTCCACCTAGAATATGTGTTGCGTCTGATGTGTCTCACAGGATCTCAACCAGCCCGGAGAGGATCCTGGCCTGGAGTTAGCCCTGCCCTAATTCTTGATGGGTAGCAAAGGTAGATGTTGATTGTGGTACACACAGAAGACTGCGGAAACATTTATCTTTTATCTTACAGAAATGTATACAGTGTGCATTCAGCCATTAGTACGGACTCTTTAGGATCCAAGTATGTTTCAACCCAGTTTTGAGAGTGCAATCACAGATCGCAGACTGATTTGTGGGGTTATTTAGGGTTTGACGTGTGGCCTGCTGTCCTGCCAGGGTGGAAGAGGGTATATGTCTTCGGTCATCCTGGCGGATGCTGAATTGCTATATTTCAAGATCTTTGCATGCCTAGCTAAGATCTCTGTACCTTGAGAGGAACCACCCCCGGCAGCTCCTCTGAAGACACTGTAGGTTTGATGAGCACCATGTTTCATGCGGCTGCTCAGCAAGTTTGTATCCTAAACAAACTCCCAAAACAAAAGTTTGTTTTTGAGAAAGAAAAGCTAATGGCCCTGACACCCTGTGAGTTTTCTCCCAGTGTCTGGGCGCCATTTTTATTTTTAGCTGCTCAAGATGGCCAGGCTTTCCCTGGATGTCCTGCAGAGGACAATATTACATGTCAATGCATCTGTCCTAAATTAGGCTGACAGTCTGACATATTTAGACTGTAAGCCTGAGGACTTTGGTTATTCTTCAGCTTCAGAAATAGCAAGAACACAGAGAGTTGGGTATTCAGAAATAGAGTTAGGGAATGTCCTTTTCATTGTTAAAGTTAGATGCAAGACTTTCATGGCAGATTACTAAGATGCCTCCTATTGTCTTTAGATACCTATTTCGACCTACAAACACCAGTGCCTTGCAGTAGTGACGAGTCATAGCGGTGCTGTCCATTGTCTCAGTTTTCTCTCTTATCTAATTCCCCGTTCTCCGCTTTTCCGGCTGGCCATGATATTCTTGGTGCATGTGGTCACTGGTGGAGGCAAGAAGAGATGGAAGTGTTCATCACTCTACTTGGAGCAAGAGTGGAAGTTTAGTGCTCTCTGACAATGTGCCATCAAGTTCAAGGACAGACAAAATGTCAATGGCGTAACAATCGACAACAGTCTGAACCTATTTTTCACGTAACCTGGGTATTACTTCATACCTAGGATGATCTACTACTACCTTAGAAGGAGCCTTTTTTGTGATCAATTGTCTTTGCAGTGGTGATTTAAAATTATCTATTGGAATTCATATTCTCATTATTAGTGAGAGTTCCTTGATAAGGTTATAAAGAGAGGTGAGACAGCAGTGAGTTATGACTCACACTTCATGGCATATGAGTGATGCATGTTGTGTGTTGCATGTAAACTTCTTTTTCTTATCTCCTCCTGAAAATTGACATGTTTAAGACCCATTGCCAGATGAAAGCCTTTTTGGCTGGCTGCTGGTCGAAGATACACCATCCTGAAATATGCTATGTATCGTAACATTGAATTATCTCCTATGACTTATATACTGGGGACTTATCCTAGACCGGCTAAAAATGAAAGGGAGAGGGGGGAGGGAGAGAGGGAGGACGAAGGGAGGGGGAGATGGTTTGCCCTGAATGCTCCCCCACCTGTAGGCCCAGGAACCGGATGTATAACGTTACAACGCATACTTTTACAACGCCTACCTTTACATCGCATTTTTTACAGCGCATACCATTACAACGCATAATGATTTTGGGCGCTGGATAGTGAATAGTTTAATTTACTATTCCAACTCCAGTCACCGTGGATAGTAGGGAAGGTGTTGGATAGTACATTAAGCCTATTCCCTATCCTAGAGCGGCCCCCAGCGCTATGCGTTGGAATAGTTTGCGTTGTAAAAGTTGCGTCGTAATGGTAGTGCGTTGTAAAAGTTTCGTTGTAAAGACTGTTCACCCCAGGAACCTGGTTTCTGACTGACGCACTCAGGCACTGCTCACCAGAAGGCTGATTGGCAGAGATGAGACGGATAACTGACAGTCCGTGAACCCCGAACGTGCTGGTCAAGTTCCACACGCACAGACGCACTGCCGCCCTAGCCACCAAATGGGCATCCACAGGGGGAGGCAAGGAGGGGCGATTGCCCCCCTCCCTCCCCGGAGCGCCCCTACTTGTCCCCCCCTGCGGACGCCCATGCTTAGTGTCTGTCAGTCGCTGCCTTAGTTTGCTGCTCATCTTTTTATTCACTCTCAGGTGTGCATTGATGGGAGATTTATATATTTATAGTGTTCTGGTGAGTGGTGCTTGCATCAGGAATTGCCTTTTGTTAAAGGTGTAAGTTGTACTTCCAGGTTTTGGCGGCAGTCTTTCTGTCTCTGTCCTTTGTTGTTTTCATGACACCGCTGGTTTCTCAGGTGGCTGATGTTTGTTCGCTATGGGTCTGGTTCTTGGTGCTAGTGAAAGGCGCCCTTTGGCTGCTTTATTGTGCTAAGAAGTGTACGTTTCTTCAGTTTACACCAGTCTCCCCGCGGAGCGTCTGCCTCTTGCTCTCGTGTTGTTTTTGTCCACAGGCTGCTCCCCACCCCTTCTCACCTCTCTGAGAGCCAGTGCACCCTTTGACCCTCTTCCTGCCGCCCACCCCCTCCATCGCCTCTTCTCCCGGTTCACATCTTGGTGCTTCCACACCTAACGTCACCTCCAACTCGCATTTTCAGAGAGGGCCACAGGCTCCCTATCATCGACATGAGGAGGAGGAAGAGAGAGGGGGGACAGAGGAAGACTTGGTGGGGTCGGGGAGATGGATACGGTGGGGGGGGAGAAAGAGAGAGAGAGAGAAGCAATGGGGAAAGGGAGACCAAGAAGTAAGGAGAAAGGAAGATGAGAGAGCAAGTGGAGGGGGCGTGGGGGACCTGGGTGAGGGAGAGCAGCTTCAGAGAAGTGAGACCTGTGTCCTAACTGCGCCAGTGAAGACAGCGGGTCCAAAGGAGAAAGAACCAGGCCAGACAGAGTAGGTCCAGGCAATGTGCACGGAGGCAGGCTTGGTGGGTCCGGAAGAACAGCTCCAGAGAAGGGCGAGCAGAAAAAGACCAGGGCGAGCAGATCCGGACCAGCAGATCCTCCTGAGCAGGGAGACGGTGCGAAACACAATCAGAATGTAGTGTTCAGCTTTTGGGGTGCCAGGGGGTAACTTTAGGGTTCAGGGTCGGTGTGGGTTTTAGGGTGCCAGGGAGTAATTTTAAGGTTCAGGGTGGTTTAGGGATTGGGGTGCCAGGGGGATAATTTTAGGGTTCAGGGCGGGTAGGGGTTTTGGGGTGCAAGGGGAGAAATTTTAGGGTTCAGGGCGGGTATGTATTTTGGGGTGCCAGGGGGACAATTTTAGGGGTCAGGGCGGGTATGGGTTATGGGATGCCAGGGGGGTCATTTTAGGGTTCCGAGTAGGTATGAGTTTTGCGGGCAGGGGTAATTTAGGGTTCCGGGTGGGTATGGGTTTTGGGGTGCTACGGGGTAATTTTAGGATTCAGGGTGGGTATGGGTTTTAGGGTGGCAGGGATAATTCTAGGGTTCAGGGTGGGTATGGGTTTTGGGGTGCTAGGGGGTAATTTTAGGGTTCAGGGTGGGTACGGGTTTTGGGGTGGCAGGGATAATTCTAGGGTTCAGGGTGGGTATGGGTTTTGGGGTACTAGGGGGTAATTTTAGGGACCAGGGCGGGTATGGATCTTGGGGTGCCACAAAAGAAAGAGATGGCTGTGGCACAACAACCCTATGGTGTATGAGATCATATGCAGCCTGCTTCCTGTCCCCCATGGCTCCTCCTGCACCCCAGTGTTTCTTGTTCCCCACCTGGCACACATCATGTCGGAGAATGGTGATGGCGTTAACATTTTGCCCCCCTCCCCCCCCGGAAAAATTTCTGCGGACGCCCATGCGCATTACCTTTTTACCACATACCTATTATGCGATGCAAGATACCACAGTAGTACAGTACTCCACAAGTACACTCTGCTTTACATGCAAGATGGGAGGACAACAGTGGCATATACTGCAGACATGCAGGGATTACAGGTAAAGAACTTGATACAGTTCAGAATATGACTGCGGAAGCACGAGTTTTTCATACCATCATAAGGAAATACATTGAATTAGAGGCTGGGACGGAAGTATAACCAGCGAGAAGATAAGAATAACCATGATACGTTTCTACAGCCCTGATAAAGTCGCGGGATTGATTCCCAGAGGTGACAAAACACGTGTTGGCTAAGAACTTAACAGAAAATAAAGAACAGACGAACACAATAATTTGTGGAGTCTTGTGACACTACTGTCAAACAACTATATGTGAATCCTAGCGTGTGCTGGAGGGCAAAAAGCACTTAGTAAATCTGGGCCTGAAGGATCTGGAAACATCTCATGTAAATGTAACCCGATGAAAATCGATTTAAAATGCTTCAAGCAATGTATCCTCGGTTAGCAGGTTTCTACTGAAAAGGAGCACCTCCCAGGGCACTGATAGTTACTCTAACAGGGTTACATAGAAGCAGGAAATCACAGAGCAATAGACTGCAGTTGCATACTTTGTGCAATCCGAGGATGAATCCAGTGAGCGATCATATAGATTGGACTAAGTCAGTGGGTAGAGTCTGTGCACGGGCTGACTGACCATTAACTGAGTCTAGTGGTCACCGTACGAGTTGGGATACCTTAAACTGTAGGGCTTGTCCCCTACTGGTTTAGTGCCCCCTCACCACAGGTCCTCACAGCCCTCCTTACTGGAACCGGAGAAGGCGACAGTGTATTTTCAAAGTGTCCTTTTGCCAGATCCTCAGCTCCTCCCTCCCATTGACCTGGTAAATGAATGCTGGTCCCTACATGCATCTCTTTACAGGGCAAGTTCACCTTGTGCAGGGCCACTTGAGGGACATCCAGCACTAGTCGCTCCAAGCTTCTCAGTTTGCCACAAGACCACCAAAGACTAGAACAACTACAGGAATGCCATGAATGAATATCACCAGCGCATAGGAGCCACCAAGTGGACCTTTATCAAGGACAAAATCCACACCAACGCAAGTAACGCCAAAGAACTCTTCAACATTATACAGCAGTTCACCAAACCCCCAGCAAAGCCACGGACGTCTCACCATCTCAGGACCTCTGCAACAAGCTCAGCTCTGACTTCCATCTGAAAATCAAGGCCCTCTACGACAACTTCAGCGAACAGACTCCGGACACCACCCCCCTCTCCAACACCAACAACCAGCCAACCATCACCACCTGGAAACCTGCCACCACCGAAACCACTGCCACGACCATGAAGAACACCCGCTCAGGAGTCCCTAATGACCCCTGCCCACCGCACATGTACCACAGAGCCACCGCCGCCATAGCACCTGAACTAGGCCGGACCATCAATGCCTCCCTCGAGTCCTGCATCTTACCCGACGACTGGAAGCGGGCAGAGGTCAAGCCCCTCCTCAAGAAACCCTCGGCCGACCAGACGGACCTGAAAAACTACTGGCCCATCTCTCTCCTTCCTTTCGTATCCAAAGTCACTGAGAGATTAATCAATGCCCAGCTGACCACCTTCATCGAAGAGAACACCGTCCTCGACTCCTCCCAGTCAGGATTTTGCACCAACCACAGCACCGAGACCACCCTCCTCGCCGCCACAGATGACATCCATATGCTACTTGACCAGGGCCACACTGCTACATCCATCCTACTAGACCTCCCCACAGCCTTCGACCCCGTCTCACACCGAACTCTCGCAGCCAGACTCCACAACGCCGGTATATGAGGAACCGCCTTTGACTGGATCCGCTCCTTTCCCTCAGGCAGAACCCAAAGTATCAGACTCCCTCCCTTCCTCTCCGAACCTACAGAGATCAACTGTGGAGTACCCCAAGGATCCTCTCTCAGCCCCATGTCCCAACATCTACATGGCCCCCCTCGCCACCATCGTCAGACAGCATGGGCTCAGCATGGTATCTTATGCCGACGACACCCAGCCAATCCTCTCTCTCACGAAGAACCCCGAAGACACCAGACTCAGCTTCCAAGAAGGAATGAAAGACGTCGCAGCATAGATGAGCGACAGCTGCCTAAAACTGAACTCAGGGAAGACAGAGGTCCTCGTCCTTGGACCCTCCCCCTTTGCGTGGGACAGCTCCTGGTGGCCCCCTGCCCTTAGAAACCCTCATACCCCAACGAACCACGCCCGAAACCTCGGCATCATTCTAAACTTGACTCTCACCTTGACCCACCAGATCAACGCCGTTGCCTCCACCTGCTTCAACTCCCTCCACATCCTTCGCAAGACCTTCAAGTGGATCACCCCGAATGCCTAAAGACCGTCACCCATGCACTCATAACCAGCAGACTGGACTACGACAACGTCCTCTACGAAGAAATCAACAACACCTTGCTACACAAGCCATCCAGAACACCTCAGCCAGACTCGTCCTCGGAAGCCCGACACGAGCACATAACCCAGCATCTACGAGACCTCCACTGGCTCCCCATCTAGAAGAGAGTAACCTTCAAGCTACTAACCCATGCCTACAAATCCCTCCACAACATCAGACCCAAACACCTCAACGAAAGAGTCTCCATCCACGTACCCAAATGGAACCTCCGCTCCGCCGACCTCACCCTGGTAGAGACTCTGCGCATCCGCAGAACCAGAGCAGGCGGAAGAGCCTTCTACTACGTCTCAGCAAAGACCTGGAACGAGCTCCCAGTCAATATCAGATGCTCCCCCACCCTGCACACCTTCAGGAAGAGCCTCAAGACCTGGCTCTTCTACTGATCTGGAGCTGCACTCCCCCCACCCCTACTCAGCGTCTTGAGACCCTCACGGGTGAGTAGCGAGCTTTATGAACCCCTGATTGATTGATTGTTGAGCGAGAAGAGACTTGCGTACAAGGTGAATGAAGTGCAGACCCTATCAGGTGCAGTTGGAATTGACAGGGTGAGAGTCATGAGGCTGATCATAAGAGATGCCTCAGGGACAGATCATAGACTACATGCCAGGGTAGGCCAGCTAGAGAATGATGGAATTGATGGTATGTTCTGAAGTTGCAACTAAGGAGGATGTTGAAATAACAATGATCATCATGATAAATACAGTTGGGTGATTTCAAGCCTGGTGAAATCCCTGTTTTCATTACCTTAATGCTATTTGCGTAAATCACAATCTGCCGTTCGTACTACATCGCAGTGCTTTCAGCAGTTTATGGGGATTTTCCTAATACTTCTAAGGTTTCCATTGCAGATCGGAGCTTGATTTGGCTTATAGATGAGTACTATCCGCAGTGCGAATGGATATGTGTAACTTGAATGTGCTAACTTCAGTAGGTTGTAGTTGAATGCCCTTGGTGTTTGATGGGTGAGACAGGAGGGCTGTATTAAATCTGCCGAAAATCTCCTAGGATGGTATGGATGTCTCATGCTCATCAGGAATTCTCCGCTATACGTGGTAGAGCATTTTGCTCTACATCTGACAACAACCCGAACCCTCTTACTGTCCACCAAGGGCAAGTTGGAGCCTGTTGCTCACTATCTGCCAAATACTTAAAGCCTGTAGGTTTTCATCATACTCTAAGTACAGTCCATTGTTCTCTGTTTTTGCTTACGTTTAAAGTTTCCTCTTTACTTTTCTTAGGCCCACATTATGAGTGACCTATTAAAATACCTGGAATCCCCCGCACTTCATTATTCGCATTACCAGGGGTTCTGGTAATTCTAGGGATGAGGAAGTAACAGGTAGTTATTTTGGGGAATACCATATGGAAATCAGTGTTTCTGCGTCCATTTTGGCAAGCTGTAAGTTAGCGGGCCCATCCTAATTACCAGGCCACCCTTAGTGGGACCTTAGTAACTACGATCCACTTCCTGTGTGTACCAGTTCAGAGCAGAGGTTTTCTGTTACAAGTAATGAGCTGTGCAGAGGATGCTGGTAATGTAAGTGCCTATTCCCTGTCAGTAAATCAGGAAAAGAGGAATGAAGCAGCATTGGCCAGAGACCTCCTTATTTCCTGGGAGTGGATGCATTTTTTTGGGGGTCTGTGTGAATTAGTTTTAATCCTTTTTGGGTTCCGGAGTAGCGTGCTACTCACCGAAAAGCGCTCCGATGCCTCGTCAGGGGTAGTAAGCGCTATATAAATACAATTACATTACAATACAATACAATGCAGTATAACTTTAGAGTATGTGATGCCGGCTACATGCACGCAGTTGTGTAGTGTAACGTAGAGAGGCTGCTGTGTTGGATATCAGTGTAAAGAATGATATGTGTTTGTGGATATTTGCTTAGGATTTGAACAGTCTTAACAGGTGCTGTATCTGGCCAAGGTAAGAGTGATGCTTTGATAATTCTCAGTGTAAATATTTTTCAGTATAGTTTTATCATATATCTGTGCATAGGAGGCCTAATCCGGCGCGGATGTTGATGTGCTTCCTATGGAAACCAGTATAGTGTCATATAGTGTGATAGGGGCGTTGTCTTTATCCAGAGCATTTTTACAGGCAACAAGGTGTGGTCGAAATTGATTTTACTTGTGGTTCAGCAATTTTGCAAAACACAAGAGTTCATTTAGCATCCATATATGGTAGCTAAGGGGTGCTGCTAGGATTATTCTAACGAGTTGAACTGAATGCTTTACATCCAATGATTTAACCAGAACAATGGGAGGGTACCTCTGTTATGTAATAGCAGGTTGAGTTCACTTTAATGGCATTGCAAGCTGGATTGACCAAGGTCTTTGACTTCGCCCCCATTCTCACTCAGCCCCATTGCACACAGCATCACAGTTCCATACATTTATTGATACACTTCGACCACTGGGTGACAGTGAGCTCCCCCAAAGCCCCAATATGGTCTGTTTAGTTTTTCAGCTAGTAGGGTTTTTTTTCCTTTGGACTGAGTGTAATGAGTAAAATTCCACGAATGGAATCCTTAGAATATTGGAATGCCAGGTTTCTGCCTATATTGCCCCCTTCATTGATGGATACATTGTTTAGCATGTCCCCCCAGAATTCCTTGAGTTTGGGCATGCCTATAGCATATGAGAATTCCCTGCATTGTTCCAACTGGTTGTTGGATTGGTCCTGTCTATCTTATGCAGCTGAGCTGGAGTGTACTGCCACCACTATAACATAGTCTTACAGCCCGCTGCCAAGTCCTATACCAGTTATCAAAAGGCTCTGAGCCCGAGTTATAGGCCGCCCGAGCTCCAGGCGACGAGGGTGACGGCCTATAACAACCTGTATAGACTGAGGCAGAAGGTCTACAAGGCTATTAGAGCATTTCACCCACTAAGAGTAGAATGTTCTAAATTAAAAAGGGAGAAACAGAAAGACAAACATTGGAATGTTGGTACTCCAGGCTTCTACCAGCAATTTTGAGCCCAGAGCTCCTACATTGTCTTCAATGAAGCTCTCAACATTCTAATGTTCTACTATCTTGTAGAGAGTTTAGCGCCCGTGCCAATGGTGTGATATTGTTTGCCTGTGTTTAGATATCATCCCATTGTTTGTGTTCTAATAGGCAGATAAGTGCCATACCCTGTGCACTTTTTGATGACTGGCCAACAATCACAACTGGCTAAGTGCTCACACGCTGATTACATATGGCCACACCAACTTTGGTTTACACGCCACCATCCTATGCTTCTCAATCCCATCAACCTAGTCTAGTGCGCATCCACTTCATACACCACGACTTGCACTTTGGAATGGAATGGAATCTGATTTGTAAAGCACGTGGCTACCCGTGGGCATCCCAGCGCTGAGTGTGTGGAGCTGGCTAAGGAACAGGGGTGACCTAGGGGAAAAGGCTGGTTTTTAGGAGTTTACGGAATTTCAGTAGGTTGGCTTCTTTGCGAATGTTGAGGGGGAGAGAGTTCCAGAGCTTTGCGGCGTTATAGGAGAAGAGGCGTCCACCTGTTCGTGCCTTTTTAATTCTTTGAGTGTTTGCGAGGAAGAGGTGCTCAGATCTTAGCTCTCTATTGGCTTTGTAAGGAGTAATCAAGGCTCTTAGAATAGGGGGGCCCTTGCCCTGGAACATTTTGTGCGTTATGCATAGGGACTTAAATTTGATTTGACTTTCTCCACTCAACTTGATTTGACTTTCTCCCCTCAACTTGTTTTGCCCCCTTCTGTTTTCTTCACACATGCCATAGTGTTTACCCTTCTGCACCCCAAACACAAAATGTATTAAAAGATCACCCAAAAACTGCAGTTCCTTCTCTACCGTGGAATCCACTGGAATGCAATATTGGAATTATCCATACTGGCCTGTGGAGCTTTGTCTACCTAGAGGGAGGGACGGACCATGGTCTAAGAAAGGCCAGGACTTGGTCGAGATTGGACATCCCAGTTCTCAATGGCCAATCTTGGAGCACAATGCCAAATTTAGTACAAGTGGCCAAGTTAGATCAGCCCAGGATTGATGATTGGTTGTGGAACTCACTGGACATTGTCTTGATTTGATTTGATTTGATTTGATTAATGGATTTGTAGAGCGCTCGAATGCCCAAGGGCATCTTGGCCATTGTCTTGTCAACTAAACGTAGTCGCTCAGCCAGGACTCATCCACCTGCCCCATGGTTTACTGGTGCACTGCGGGTAAAGAAAACTAGATCGAAAGGCTTGAGAGGGCCAGGAGACTCGTTTATGATGAGGACACTGAGTACAAATACCAAACGGCACCGAGAAACTATCACGCTCGCTGCAGACCCGTGCGGACCACTTTTTATTTAGTTCAAATCACCTCAGCCCAAAACTGTCCCAACACTCTCTTTAGAGTAGTCAATATAATCTCCGATCATAAAAATGTTGCACCAGCACTGTCCCAGTTTCAGTGTGAGGAAGTGGCACTTTCTTTTGTTAAAAAGGTGCAGGACATTGAACTCTCACTGACAGCGGTCGGGAGAGATGCCTCCCAGTCTAGCATCAGTCTTCTGTCTCCGAGGCTCTGAACACCTCAGTAACCCCCCTTGCCCACCTGAAATTGAATTCAGGGGACACACTGGACTTACCTCTATTCATATCTCTGGTACAATCTACAGAATTTGGTTGCCTTAAAGATCCTTTCCCCCCAGACAAGCTCAGCACCCTGGACCCGGATATTATGCAGCCATTGGTAGGACTCCTCAATTCCTCTTTACAGGAATGGCACATTCCACAGTCATTGAAGCCTGGAAGCTTTACCTCTCTTGAAGAAACCTAACTTGGACCCTTTAATTTGGTCCAATTACTGACCAGTCTCTATGTTCCCTATTCTGTCTAAAATCATGGAGAGACATGTCTACAAACAACTCTCCATCTTTGTGAAGTCCCAAAATTCTCTACATCCCTCTCAGTCAGGTGATGGAGCCTGACACAGCACAAAATCCACCCTTCAAAGAGTCGCAGAACACCTCAGGAGACTTCTGGATGAGGACGAGATGGCAGCGCTGATCTTGCTCGAGCTCAGCGCTGTGTTGGATACTATGTTGTATGTTATGCTTTTAGAGAAACTGGCATACCTGGGTCTCCAAGGAACAACTTATCCTGGATGGCATCCTTTCTATAGGACCGAACTTTCCAGGTTTCTTCAGCCAGCACCTCTTACTCATGATACGCCCTCACTTCAAGGGGTTCCCCAAGGTTCAGCCTTAAGTTAAGCGCTATTTAACATCTATGTTCACCCACTGGCTGACCTGGTCGAAAGTTGTGGCCTTACTTTTTTTTCCTACGTGGGTAATACACACATCATCTTCTCTCTGACATCAACTTAGAACCACAACCTTGATGCCCTGAACTCCTGCTTGGGTCTGGTTACTTCATGGATGAATAGTAATTCACTTAAGCTCAACGGAGACAAGACTGAGGTACTGGTGCTAGGAAAGAACCCGTCCCTTTGGGGTGCATAGCACTGGCCAGAAACCTTGGGTGAGCTTCCTGCTCTGATTCATAAGGTTAAGAACCTCGGTTTTCTTCTGGATGAAAAGCGGTTTGTGAAGCCTCGGGCACCAAAGGTGGCTGCTGCCTGCTTCAGAGTCCTTAAATTATTATGAAAAATCATCTGGATACTCCCATTCTCAGCTCAAAGGACAGTCATCCAAGCACTCATCTTGTCAAGACTGGACTACAGTAACATTCTCTATTTGGGGGCAGATAAAGTCTCCATAAGACAGCTGCAAGTGATCCAAAACTCGGCTGGTAGGCTGCTCTACAGACTCGCATCGGTCTCTTCGCTCCTCTGTGAGCTTCATTTTCTAAAGGTGGATAAACAGATCCAATTCAAAGCCCTGTGCTACCTGCACAGAGCAGGAACAGGAGTTGGCCCCCGACAGCTTCATGAAATGGCGAGACCACATCAGCCGAATTGTCTCCTACATTCCAGTAACCTTTCCCTGTGCACTGTTCCTAGAGTCAAATGGACACAAATGGGAGGCCGGTCCTTTGCATACGTGGCCTCTAAGTTTTGGAATGCCACACCAGAACCTCTTAGAAGTTGTACCCCACTGTCTACTTTTCTAAAACAGCTGAAGACCTTTATGTTCTGAGTCAGCATGGTCTGGTTAGACCCTACTTGTTAGTGAAGCGCCGGGAAGCCCCATGCCGGTAGCTGAGCGGGAAACAACCTTTACAACGCAACTTTTACAACGCACGACCATTACAACAAAACTTTTATAACGCAAGATCCATTACAGCACATGTCATTACAACGCAGTCATTACAACGCATACCATTACAACGCATACCATTACAACGCATGTCATTGCAACGCATACCATTACAACGCATACCATTACAACCCATACCATTACAACGCATACCATCACAACGCATAGTACCCTTACACTATCCAACACTTACCCTACTGTTGCACCCCCTGGAGTTAGAATAGTAATTTTTACCCCTGCACTATCCAACACTTACCCTACTGTTGCACACCCTGGAGTTAGAATAGTCATTTTTACCCCTACACTATCCAACACTTACCCTACTGTTGCACCCCCTGGAGTTAGAATAGTAATTTTTACCCCTATACTATCCAATACTTACCAAACATGCGTTGTAATGGTATGCGTTGTAATGGTATGCGTTGTAAAGGTAGTATGCGTTGTAATGGAATGCGTTGTAATGGTAGTTTTTGGAAATTCGTTGTAATGGCATGCGTTGTAATGGAATGCGTTGTAAAGGATGTTGCGTTGTAAAAAATTTGTTGAAAAGGCATGCGTTGTAAATGTATGCATTGTAACGTCATACATCGAGCTGAGCCCTATATAAGATTTTCTAATAGTAATAATAATAATCCAAGCCCTGTATCAGAAACTGGTTTTCCTAAATTGCATTTTGTGGGCAACCTACAAGGAACAGTTGTATCCTTCTCTCACTGATGGCATCACATTGCACACACCATGCAAAATTATGACGCTGTGAAACCCTAGTAACGTCTGGACTGGAATAAGTGTCAAACGTCTTCATGCACACCTCATATTCATTTATCCCATCCTTGTCTTTACTTTGCACTTTCTGTCCCGCTCACGTTCACCCATCCTCAGCTGTTAGTAGAGGCGTGCATCTTGGGTCCTACCTCATCTATGGCTTCCCAGGGGAACTCAAGCAAGGGGTGAGAGCCTGGTACATTCTTCATGATGCTGCCACTTCTTCCATACTTGAGAGAGCGAAACACTGATTTCACAATGGTACTCACAGGGGCATAACACAGGCCCCCGCAGCTCCCGCGGTGTGGGGGGCCCCAAGCTCTCGGGGGCCTCCTCAGCACAGTACTCTGGCCGGCAAACTCCCAATTGAGTCCGGAGAGACCCCTCCAAGTACCTTGCAGGGGGCCCCCCCTCAAGTTTCATTACACCAGTGGGTACACGCTTCGGTGCCCACTATCCTAGACACACGAGGACCAGCTTAAACGCCACCATTAAGTCCTACTTGTCGCCAGCCTCCACCTAAAGTTCATTTAAAGCTCTTTCAGAGTTCCCTAAACATATTGTTCTCCTGGAGGGCAGAGTTTTGGGAAGATCACTAACGTAGCAGCTTTCTCATTCGGTGGCGGCTCCTCCTTTATGTTAGAGGAGCAGCGCCTTCCCTGCCAGAAGCTGCAAAAATTGAAAAATAAAATAATAAAACTGTTTTATTACCATTTAATTTTTCTTCTCGTAGGCGAGTCTTGGGGGCAGGGACATACTCACCCAGCACGACAGCAAGCACAGAGGAGGAAGGGGGGGCGCTGCTGTCAGTGCACATGTCGGTTGGGCTGGCTGTCTCAGGACGGCCAACCCGACATATTTTATTTATTTTTATTTATTTTGGACATTTATAGAGCGCTTGGTTACGCGCACCGGCGTGTCCCTGCGCTATGATAAGTGGAAGCTGCAGCCCAACCCACCCTCAAAGACGCCTACCTACTGTATTAATAAGTTTTTAGTTTTTTTCTGAACGTGGTCTCAGACGATTCCAGACGCAGTTCCAAAGGCAAGGCATTCCAACACTTGGGAGCCAGGTATCTGAATGACCTCCCTCCCATACGGGCCTTCCTTACTCTTGGAACCTTCAGTAGCCCTGTACGGGAGGAGCGAAGATTGCGCGTAGGCTCATACCAGGTCACCAGGCTCTGTAGCGGAACCGGAGCTTTGCCGCTCAGAATGCGGTGACATGTGGAGAGGGCTTTAAACTCCACCCTTTTCCCTACAGGGAGCCAGTGCAGTGCCTGGAGCGCTGCTTTAGAGGGAGATCTCTTAGGGGGCCTTAAAACTAAGCGCGCAGCTGCGTTTTGCAGCACCTGGAGGCGGCTTATGACCTTTCCCGTGGCCCCCAGATACAGCAAATTCCCGTAATCTAAGCGCGATGTGACCAGGGCGTGCACCAGAGTCCTGCGAGCCGCAATAGGGAGGAGATCTAATACCTTCCTTAATGTTCTCAGAACGCTGAAGCACACCCCCCCGCCACCCGGCCAATCTGGGGGCCAAAGGCCAAACCCGCATCCAGCCACATTCCAAGATTCTTTGCCTCCTGACAAGGGACTGGAATTTCTCTCAAACAGGGGGGCCACCATGCCGACGACCAAGCAGACGGCCCTGCCCCCACCACGAGTACCTCGGTCTTGCTACCGTTCAACTTCAAACAGTTGGCGGACATCCAGGTAGCCAGTTCTTGCATGCAATCCCTGAAGATGTCCGCCGCAAGACCGGGTACACGTGAGAGGGAGATGACCAGCTGCGTGTCGTCGGCATAGGACACCAAGCGCAGACCGTATCTTCCTACAATTGTCGCTAAAGGTGAAACATAGAGATTGAATAAGGTCGGGCTCAGGGACGAGCCCTGAGGCACGCCCTGGCCCAGCCCAATCTCCCTCGAGTAACAGTCACCAAGACGAACCCGAAAACACCTGTCTGACAGGAAGGATCGGATCCAGCCGAGCGCTGCTCCTGATACCCCTCCTTCATTCAGACACTGTAGCAAGGTGGAATGTGCTACAGTGTCGAATGCTGCGCTTAGGTCCAGTAGGATCAAGGCCATAGTTTGGCCTTCATCCACACCCTGTCGCAAGGCTTCTACCGCCATAAGAAGTGCTGACTCCGTCGAGTGTCGGGGACGGAAGCCGAACTGGGAGTCATGGAGCAGGGAGGCCTCCTCCACAAACTTCATTAGTTGAAGATTAGCTATTTTTTCCGCGACCTTTGCCATATAAGGCAGGAGAGAGATGGGGCGGAGATTATCTAGTTTTTCAAAGCTGACATTAGCTTTTTTTTGCAGAGGGAGTACAATTGCTTGTTTCCAAGCAATAGGAACAGTCTGAGTCTCAAAAGAGGTATCTAATAGATGGCGGATGTAGGGTTCCAGTGCCTGCAAACTACCCATCAGCCGTCTAGGAGTAGTAGGGTCACTCGGGGAACCAGATTTTATGGACCCGCAAATGCGGATAAGTTCCTCAGTTGGCGGGGTAGAAAAAATAGTTAACCGCTGTTCCCCTCTTACCTTAGTGGTTTCCGTAAGCTTAGGACTGTTACCAGCCTGCTGGGAGAAGGCGGTGTATATCATCGCCACCTTGTTTGCAAAGAACTCTGCTATGCGGTCACAGCCCTCCGCCGAACAGAGCTCTTTGGGCACCACTGCAGGCTTCCCTACCGAAAGTGATTTGTAGATTGAAAATAATTCTTTTGTGGAGTGTTCCGCTTCTTCAATCCTATTGCCAAAGTACGCAGTCTTGGCCTTCCTAATCAATCTGTGGTAGATACGCCTGTTAGCTATGTACCCTGCTTTAGCATGTGCAGTGAGGGCTGTCCTCCATTGTCTCTCTGCACGTTTGAATGCTACTTTGGCCGCTCGCACCTCCTCATTATACCATGGCGCCGTTCTCTGAACACGGCCCCCCACCCTTGCAATGCCGAGTGGGGCCACCAGGTCCAGAGCCTCCGTGATCCGCTGGGCCAGGTTGGTGTTAATTTCCTCCACTCCCACTCCCCCAGGGTTACCCTTCACAGTGAGCGCCTGATTAAATTTAGTTTGAGAGAAGGCCGCCCATCTCCGCCTAGGATGTTTATCAGCAGATGGTTCTACCGGCCGCCCTCCCTGCATATGGATCAAAAAGGGTATAAGATGGTGATCCGACCAAGGGATGGGTATAGGGTTCTGGGCTTCCACTTGTTCCCAATTCGCAAAAATAGGGTCCAAAAGGTGGCCCAGTTGGTGAGTGGGGCTCTTAACTTTTTGCTCAAACTGAAGTCCTGTCATCGCTTGACAGAATTCCCTAGCCACCTTATCAGTTGGGTCATCTAAATGTAGGTTAAGGTCACCCAATACTAAATATGTATCGGCTCGTAGTGCAGCCTCAGTGATGCCTTCAACTAGACTCTCACTAAATCTCGCTGCCGTGCCAGGTGGTCGATAAATCAGAAGGCCCTTCAGAGTGTAGTGTCCATTGACCGAGATAGAAAATGTGCCAGCTTCGCTGTCCTCGATTTTAATGTGTTCTAGATGGCATTGGAGACCCTGTTTGGCTACAATGGCTATCCCACCACCTCTACCTAACACTCTATCTAGCCTCAGTAGGGAGTAGCCCTCCGGAATAGCCTCAATAATCTCTGGCATGGAATCTTGGTCTAGCCACGTTTCCGTGAGGAAGACCAGGTCCCATTGCTTTTCACTAAGGAAATCATACATGTCAAGGCTGTGCCTGCGTAAAGATCGAACGTTCAGCAGGCCACAGACCAAGACATGTTGATCTCTAATTTCCACATCCCCCCGATGAAAAGCAAATTTACAATGGCTGCAGCCCGCAGTGTCTTCCGCCTTCATACTGTGTAAGCATGGTCCCAAGTGCTTACTGCGAAGGGCAAATAAGTCCTCCCAACTCCAGCATAAATGCTCGGATGAAGAGGCAGGGGGAATGGCCCTGGCCCGCGCCCGGCCGCGGACGGGCGCAGACGGGCTTAACTTAGGCGCAACTTCTGCGCTGCCTACAACACATCCGCCTTATGTCCCCCCCAGCGTCCCAACAACTAGAGCGCTGCAGGTAGCTGCCGGAAGTAGCTGGCTCGGACCCTCCACGCCCTCTGCTCGAACGGTGCTAGTCACCGGCGTCAGAACGAGGCGGGAGGGAGGGACGAGTCCAGCACTTCTTTAATATGTTGCTGCAACTGCCTGTCTGCTTCCAATGAACTCGGCAGAACAGAATGCAGATTTCCCAGGTAAATGTCTCACCAGCAGCACGAGTACAAACAATGCACAACTAGCGTGCACGCTCTGGCTCACAACAGTGCCCAAATGAATTAAAATTATTAAAAGAGCTCACGCGCTATGTACAGCATACAAGTTGTAATCACAAATACGCCGGTAGCGCGTCTGTTAAAAGCGGTAGGGACACTGCCACTGCCCACTTACCACGAGGAGATCCAGGATCCAGTGCCTTATATCCCCCCCAGCGTCCCAACAACTAGAGCGCTGCAGGTAGCTGCCGGAAGTAGCTGGCTCGGACCCTCCACGCCCTCTGCTCGAACGGTGCTAGTCACCGGCGTCAGAACGAGGCGGGAGGGAGGGACGAGTCCAGCACTTCTTTAATATGTTGCTGCAACTGCCTGTCTGCTTCCAATGAACTCGGCAGAACAGAATGCAGATTTCCCAGGTAAATGTCTCACCAGCAGCACGAGTACAAACAATGCATCTCTCCAACCTGAGCTGCATTGCTGGCTGGAGAGAACAGCAGGCACAGGCTCCCATTCCACAGCCCACTCAGGCCAATACCAGCGCTTCTCTCACCAGCATGAGAGAAGAGCTGGGATTGGCCGTAGGGGAGTCTGTGAGACTCAACCTGTGTACAGCAGTCAGCAGAAGAGCGGTAGCCAGGTAAGTTATTTTTTGGTTTTGTCCCCCCACTGCCCCATCACTTTCACACGATACAAGCCGCTACTGTAATCTTATTACCAAGCTAAAACATGTGGAAATTCTTTCCTACTTGCCCAGCTCTGCTCGACACCACAAAAATGAATGTGTCCTCATGTAATGCAACTGGTGCTATGTAAAGCGCTCTGATACCTGATTCGGGTTAAGTTTGTGCTATATACAACTCTGTAAAATAAAAAAAATAAAAATAAATGTTTTTGTCTTACATTTGTATCTCTCTGTGATCTCTTACAGAGAGGATTGCTGCGCTGCCGAGGCTAGCAGACATGTTTATTTATTTATTTATTTATTGAACACACAGCTGGTGATTTCCATTGAAGAATGTATTTTGTGTTTACTGTGTCTGTTTGAAATATAAAGCTGTTGGATTAGCTGTGGCTGAAGTGTCTAGCCAATAAATCTTTGTTTTCATTTCACTTGGATTCATGAATTAATTTACGGTCATCTGATCTCATGCTGGCGATGAGCTTGAAACGGGCCTTCAAGAGAGGGGTTGGCCTAACGGCTAAAGCGCTCGACCTCGGACCTGGGGATATGGGTTCGAGTCTCGGTAACGACGCCAAAAACCCCCTGTGATTCTGGGCAAATCACTTAATCTCCCCGTGCCTAAAAAAAATATAAAAAAATGAAAGTGTGTCCTCGTAACTGGTGCTATGTAAAGCGCTCTGATAACTGATTCGGTTCGGTTCTAGTTCGCGCTATATAAAACTCCCCAAATAAAAAAAAAAAATCTGTGGCGGCTGGTGACATTTGAAAGTGGTGTGGCATAAAAGTTGGGTATAAGCGTTATGCCGTGTGCGTGTGAAGCATGCAATCCCGAACAACAGAAAGGGCATTTAAGGGGGTTCTTCCTTAGAGAACATTTTGAAGAAACCAGAGGCACATGGTTAATTATAATTTGAGAAAGTAAGAAGGTTTATAAAGCAATTGTGAACATGAAGTGTTGAATTATTTAAACAAATTAAAAACTGCCCCATATCTTACTGCATTAAATATGTTCAACAGTTCCTGTGGTAAACAACGTGTACAATTGGACATAAGTACACTGAAACTATGGAAATGTCGCACATAAGCAATCTGTAGATTTGGCAGCTGTAAATAAACAGTTTGACTGTCAGATTTGCTGGTGCATTATATTTTATGACGTAGTTTTTTTAGTAGAGAAGCAAACACAGAACCATTGTGGGCTAAAATATACTTAAGCACTTGGGCTGCAAAACATTCAGATACAATCAACCTTAGATTGAACTAACATGATTGGAAGCCGTAAGGTAGCCTTCAACTTAGCATGGCCTATAAAAGGCGAGTGACTATGCTGACCTTAGTTATTCGCAAAAGATCAGTGCATAATCACTGGAGGTATAAAGTGTCACTTTCTGCAGTTTACCCGTTAGTATTGTGTGTGTTTGACGTGTTTCTGTTTCAGAGGGTATACGAACATCTTTTCTTGTGTTTCCATGTGTGTTGTTATTTGTGAGCGTCATGTGTCTTTGTGTATTTGTTTTTGCATATGTTTATTCATGTATTTGCAAGTGCTTGTGATTGTATAGCACAGTGGTTGTGTATTTGTGTGCTTGTCAATGTGTCTCTGTTTCTGAGTGCGCCAATTTTTATGTCTAAATGCCAGCTGTAGTGGGAGTACCTGCCGGGCGGTGACGTGGGAAGGGGGAGGGGCAGGGTAGGGGGTAGTACTGTATGGATTACGGACCTTAAAAGGTGAGTAAACATATAAATAAATAAAACGAACTTCGTTGCGTGCTCTGCATCCCCAAACGCGATGCAATGCGCGCAACGTAATTCGTTTTATTAATTTATATGTTTACTTACCTTTTAAGGTCCATAATCCATACATTACTACCCCCACCCTGCCCCTCCCCGTCCCCACGTAACCGCCCGGCAGGTACTCCCACTACCGGCCGCGGCTGCTAAAAGCTTTTCGTAAGATTCCATAAAGATAGGCACATTTTTACATAAAAAAAGTATGATTACGGTCAGCATAGACATCGTGTGCTCACTTTACTTTTTCATACTGTTATGATCTTGGACAACAATTATCCAATCCAAGGCCTTCTGCGTGTGTCCTTGAGAAGGTTCCAGTATTAATGCATTAATAAGGAACATAAAAGCACACAGTTACACGGAGTTCTATGTGCAACAGTCACGATTCGAGGTGAGCGAGTGCAGCTTTGCACACAAACACCTTATAAACCTTGAAAACAGATAATGTAGGGGAAGCATACTTGACGTTTTGTCGAGTGGTCGGAGAGCCATACCCAGTGTTAGACATTATAATATATCACAATGCCTTTAGGCTCAAATGCCAAAGCTCTCAATCATGGCTCGTTGGGCCGTGACTAAGAGCTCTGGAACTGAGGCTCAAGGCAATGTGAGTTTCTCACAGTGCCTGTCTGTGTGGCAAAAAGATAATAAACAAGCATTTGCAATGCAATCGGTCTCGCCTTTGGGACCTTATATGAATTTAGCTATGCAGCACATTAGCCTGGGTGCTGAAACATCTACTGTTCTTTAACATGGAAGGAAAGTAAGCACCAAACTGCGTGACATGCCAGATATGGAAACACATGGAAAGAAATATTACCTTTCAGTAGGGAATGGTATAGTCCAATGCTCTGTTTTTAATATAAAATCATCGCCTTCGGTGGTCATATCACTAAAAATATAAGATTTGAAAAAAATAATATTGTCTACGGGTGCTCGTGGAAGACAATTTCTATGGACTGGAATCTAGAGAATGCTAAAATGATTCTGGTATTTTACTAACCTCTGCTGGTCGTTTTCTATCAATAAAGTTAAATAGAAGAAGTTGCTAGAACATTTTTAAAACGATAGTATCTCAGCAGAAAGCAATTCTGGTATTTTACTGACCTCTGCTGGTCGTTTTCTATTAAGACAGTTAAATAGAGGCAGTTGAACAGAGAAAAAGTCCCTAAGCGGAAGCAGACAAGTCATAGGGCTGATCTCCAGAGCCCACAAAGTGCATACACATATAAGTATATAAAAAGGACAAAGTAGGGGAGAGGAGTTGGCCTAACGGCTAGGGTGCTCGACCTCTGACCTGGGGATCTGGGTACGAGTCTCGGTAATGACGCTAAACATCCTGTGATTCTGGGCAAATCACTTTATCTCCCCGTGCCTAACAAAAAAGCAATGTGTGTGTGTCCTCATGTAACGTAACTGGTTCTATGTAAAGCGCTCTGATACCCGATTCAGGTCAAGTCCGTGCTATATAAAACTCTGCAAATTTTTTAAAAAAAAGTAAAGTGTATACAAGAGGTCCCAATTGCTCAACCTAAAATTGTTAAAATGAATGTACCCACGCTTCCTCCTTCATGTTTTCTTCTTTCTTCTTGAAGCGACTGCAACTCATGGCACATCAGCCAACCCCCTTCCCCAAACCCTGATGCTGCTCTCATACTGCAGAGGAGCAGCATGAGAACAGCGGCAGGAATGGCAGGAGCGGGCTGCCTCGACGCTCCAGCAGGCACAGGGGGCATGTCCCAGCTCTCCACCCAGATGTCTAGGACATCTAGGTGGAGAGATTTACACTGTGCACGTCAGGCCGGCATCGCAAGACAGGCAGCCAAAGTGACGTGGGCAGTGTAAACTGGTGGAGTGAGCACCACTCCCCTGCTGCTAGTCAGCACAGCCCCGCCCCAAAACACTGCTCAGGCTGGGAGCAGTGAAAAATAAAATGATCATTCTGGCTTGGCAGTTCGGGCTGGACTGTTCCCATGAGGCACAGGGTCAAGACTGATTTGCATATAGTTGGGTCTGAACTAGGGTGGCGAAGTGAGCTAAAGAACGATGATGGATTCAACCCAGATCTGTGACTGGGGGTGAGCATCTGAAAAGTTTCAGGGCTCTGTCCATCAGTTCTTTGTGATTGCTTTGTTCGCCCTAAGTTGGCAGGGTATGCCCAGACGTGGGTCCCTTGCTCACTTTGCCACTGGATTCAAGCTAGCTTGGCTGATGAGGGGTGTTTCCCCGAAACCGAACCCAGGATGCTTGTTTCCGATCCAGGGAAGACCGGACTTGGCAGTTTGGGCTGGACTGTTCAGATGAGTCACAGGGTCAAGACTGATTTGCATATGGCTGTGTCTGAACTGGGGTGGCGAAGTGAGCTAAACAACCATGATGGATTCAACCCAGATCTGTGACTGGGGGTGAGTGTCTGTAAAGGTTCTGAGCTTTGTCCATCATCTCCTTGCGTTTAAATTTATTTTATTACCATATGTTTTTTTCCCTTTTTGCTTTCCTAGAAAGGGGGGGGGGGTGGTATGGGGTGGGAATGGTGTAATGGTGTGGATGGTTGACAGGACGATGCTTCTCTGCCCTAATGGCTAGGGGAGGGCACTGCGCCAATACGCTGTACCCTTGAGGAGGATGATATTGTTTTTTCCTTTCATCAGTCTATGGACTTTAACCCGTTAACCGCAACGTAAAATCTGCAGCGGTGCGGCCGTTTCCTTGCAGGGGCGGGGCCGTGTCAGCTAACGGACATATGCAGCACTACGGAGGTAGTACTTGTGACGGCCGTTGGCCGACGCACGCAACAAACGGGTTAATGTACTGTAAGTGCTGACAGAGTTTGCGGACATTAATGTTGATTTTGAAAGTGAACTTTGAATGGATTGGAATCTCAACAAAGTATTTTTTTTAATGCAATTCAAGGAAAGTTTAGCATGTCAATAGGCTGAAACTGTGAGCAGGGTTTGAGGCATAGGGAACCCGGCATCTATTTCTCGGCTTTATGCCACAATCCTACCGGTCTTTCAAAGTGTAGAAAAGCTCATTTTATTAAGCCCGTCTCCGGAGAAACACAGTGCACTTGGTGATCTTCACTCTGAGTTCCCCAACGTAATAGCAGAGGTGCTGAGCCCCCGAGTAACAAAAAAGCTTAGCAAATCAACGAAAGGCTCATGGTATAACACAACCTGCAGGAAGGCCAAAGCCGAACTTCTTGAGGCTATGAAGCTAAGGGCCAGCACCGTGTTGGTTAGGGCAAAAAGGTTAGAATACAGACACCAAATTCAGATTGCCAAGACTGAGTGGGATAACGAAAATTGGTCTGAAATGGTGGGTGCTCTTAATTCTAGAGACAGCCGGAAATTCTGGCAGATCGTTAAAAGTGGTTTCGTGGATCCAACACCAGCAGTTGAAGCCAATATTGCTCCTAGCGTTTGGGAGGCTCACTTCCGCACTTTATATTCCCTGGACAACATAGATTGCTCAGAGGATATATGCAACCTGGTGAGGGGCCCTAGCTCCGAATTGTCCCAGGAGGAATTCACCGTTGGGGGGTTGGTGCTGCAATCGATAAATTAAGAGCAGAGAAAGCTCCGGGCTTCGACAGGCTCCCCGGAGACTTGTTCAAGCACGAACCAACTGTATGGGCACCATACCTACAGGTCCTTTTTAATTCAATATTGGGTGGGATGGAGGTACCTAGTACTTGGCTGGGAGCAGAGATTGTACCGATCTTCAAGAAGGGCTCTCCTCTGCTCCCAGCCTACTACAGGCCTATTAGCCTCATAGATGTCCCCCAAAAGATCTTTGCAAGGCTCATCCTGGACCGTTTATTGGAGTGGATGCTTGAATATTCGGTTCTGAGCCCTTTCCAAGCGGGGTTCAGAAAGAAAGTCTCCACTATAGACCAAATTTTCCGCTTGGCTCTCCTATATTGGAAAACGGTAAAAATGGAGGGTGGCAGCCTCTATACCGTTTTCGTAGATCTACGGGCGACATTTGACCTTGTACCCCGTAGAAAACTTTGGTCTGTTCTGTCCAATATGGGAGTACCTCAATACCTCCTATACATGATCATCCGCCTGCACACAAATAACTATGCGCAGGTCAGATGTGGCCGGGACGGTTCTCTTTCTCAAAGATTCCCCGTTGACAGGGGGGTAAGACAGGTTTGTGTGCTTGCACCGACTCTGTTCTGCCTTTATGTCAATGGGGTTATCTCTCCTTTAAATGGGGTAGAGGATGGTGACGTCCCCAGACTGGCCGGAAGCAGGGTGCCGGGGATTATGTTCGCTGACGACACCCTGCTTCTGTCTAAGACACCTATGGGGATCCAACGAATCCTTAAGGGTTTTGAGGAATTTTGCGAAACCCATGGCCTTGAGATTAATGCCCTCAAGATTCAATATATGATTTTTAATCCTCCCCAAAAACTCGCCCTAACCCTTCTATTGGCGGAAATAGGCTGAAGAGGGTCCGAACTTTTGAATATCTAGGGGTGACTCTAAATGAGCACATGTCTTGGCGCCATCACCAAACAAAAACTCAACTCAAACTGGTCCAAATGGTGGGAGGTGTAATTTCCCTTGTAAATAAAAACAAATCTACCATCAAGGCAATTGGGCCCCCGCTAGAAAAATATATAGAGTGCAGGCCATGGGAGCGGTCATGTATGGCAGTGAACTCTGGGGCAATACGTGTAATTGCGAGCTAGTGGTAACGGAGAACAATTTTATCGGGCAGCTTTTATCTCTCCCCCCTAGTACCCCCCTTTTGCCAATGAGGCTAGGTTTGGGACTAAGGCCTCTTGATGAAGATCTGGGAGTTAGGCCCCTAATCTTCTGGCGCAGAGTTTGGACCACTCCAGAGTTGGCAAGCTATAGGTCTGAGCTCCAGGAAATCGTGAACTACCCGATCGTAGGGAACATCCCCTAGTTCCAACACATAAAAAATGAGTTCTTGCGTTTGGGATTACCCGATCTGTGGTCTGCCCCTGCGACCGCCTACTCCACAGTTTCAAGGAAACAGCTACTCTCACTTTATCGAGAAAGCAAAATCGTGGCACAGAGACAGGGCACACAGTCAGGTACCCTGACTGACTCCTTCCTAAAGATCAAGGATATTTATAAGTTGGAGGGAATCCTAGATGTTATATTTCCATCTAATACTAGGAAATTGTACCTACAGTGGAGGCACGGAAGTCTGCCAATCCGAGCCTTCACTAGCAAGTGGACTGACCCCTCCCTGAGTCACTGCCCCGGGTGCAACCATGATCAGGAAACCGAGTTGCACATACTGTTTTTTTGTCGAACCTATGGGCAGGCGAAAAGGAAGTGGATAGTCCCAGCCTGCAAAAATCTAGGCTTTACTCATTGCCTGCAGGCATACAGGGTCCTCAAATCTGACCTTTCTAGCATGATAGTGTTTGCGGTAGCAAAATATCTGGAAACCTTCTGGCATAAGAGAAGACGCTTGCTACCCAGGGCTGTATATTAACTGTACAATTTTATTAACATCATAATGTAACTATTTTTTAACTATTTTTATCTCTCATTGGATCTAATACAGCTGTGTGCCCTCTCGGCTGCAGACTAACTGCACAATTTTAAACATCATCAACTTGTAACTATTTCTTATCACTTTTAATGCTTCAATGAACCTATTTTAGCTTTGTTGATTAATTGTTCGGGATGCAATTGCTTGTTTTATTTGTATCACCACTGTGTGTTATCTTTTATGGCAATCTAGCCGAAATAAAGATTTTTTGATGATGATGATGATGAGGCAAAATAACTTTGTGTACTTGCCCACCGCCTCCGTCTTGCAACAAGCTCACAACATATGCGTTTATCACCAGCCTGCCCACGCACTAAAGGCGTGGCTCTACCGTCAACAAAACCTACTGCTGCGAGGTAATGGTGAGTGTGTGAGAAGAGTAAATAGTAGCAAGTTCTGGTAGCTCGTCACCTGTACACTTGTGAAACTGTGGTGCCATACCTGGAAATTAAAGGAAGAATAAATCAAGACTCACCTGTGCGCTTTGATATATTCCGCCCTGTGTGACGTTTGGTAGACAGGAATTCTCTGCACTTGAGCGCGAGGAGCTCCGAAAGGTGTGGGGTCAGGGCTGGGCTGGGTCTCACCGGTGCTGAGCACCGGAAGTTTTTTAAAGGGGGCCTCAAACGGGTCTTATCGGGCTCTGTTTTGTGCCCTGGCACAAGCGGTCCGTTTTTTTCAAACTGCAGTGACAGAGGCACATCGATGTGCGCGTGCTCACACTGCTCACTTCTCACTAGTGGAGAAGTTACGACATGACGTCATGCCAGGTGAGCATTATAGGGGAATGGAAATCCTTTAAAGAGTAATTTTCTCTCTGGATTTCCCTTCTCTTATTGAAACTAAGGAGCAGCAACATTGTCGTGGTGTCACCAGGGCTTTAAGTGGAAGCTTCCTCAATATTATATACAAGCCATAGTTGCTGTTTATTGGTTTTATGCAACTAACAACCATTGACAAAGCCAATAGTCCTGACTTCTTGTAGGTACGATGTTACTTGTTGTATCATATATCTGGATGCAATGACAGAAACCGCTAAATACAAGTCGGGCGGCACACTATGCTAAACACAGATTTTTACGTGTTTTTAAGCCACACCCTTAATTATATTGGCTACGCCCCTTTGAGAGACCCTCCAGTTTTTCCATCCCACTTAAAGCCCTGTGTGGGGTGCTCTACTGCAGTATAGATTGAAAGAAGGAGGCCTTTTCTAAAGCAGCAGGACACTACAGGCAGTTGACAGTGACATGATAGGAAGTATATATATATATATATATATATATATATATATATATATATATATATATATATATATATATGTATATATATATATATGCAAAAGAAAACCTCCTTTCAAAGAAAGAAGCGGGAGCCTCAGAGGGGATTGACGAAGCAACACACTTTAATCTTCAAGAAATGGCGAATGCATTTCGGCCTGGATTGGCCTTCATCAGCGCCTGCAGTGTGTGTATTAGGAAGTCCCAAAAGTCCTGCAGTGAAATACACCCCACCGCACACTGATAGGTGCAAATTATTGGCTCCGCCCCTCACAGGTGAAGTTTTCAGCCGGTCCGGGGAAGTCCACAGACTACATGACCCAGGATGCACTCGTTGTTCCCAGGTAAGTGTGGCTGAGGGACGGTGGTGAAAATGTCCAGAATAGCAAAGGCGGGGGTTGATGCAGGAAAGGGCACGCACAAGAAGTTAAAGGTGCCGCCTCGCGTCCCCAACCTCGCAAGCCGGAGACCAAAGGCAAAGTTGCAGGAACGGGAAAACAGTGTAACCCACTCGGCGGAGGAAAAATGCCTCATTAAGCCGGCATCAATTCAAATGGACATCCGGCGGGCTTGGAGATTTTCACTTCCGTGAAGAAAAAGAAAACAGCCGAGACTGGGTCCAGATTCTCCAAGCCACAAGTAGCGAGGGGGCTCCTGAGACGCGCTTCTGGCACACGCGTTGAATTGGATGCAAAAGAAAACCTCCTTTCAAAGAAAGAAGCGGGAGCCTCAGAGGGGATTGACGAAGCAACACACTTTAATCTTCAAGAAATGGCGAATGCATTTCGGCCTGGATTGGCCTTCATCAGCGCCTGCAGTGTGTGTATTAGGAAGTCCCAAAAGTCCTGCAGTGAAATACACCCCACCGCACACTGATAGGTGCAAATTATTGGCTCCGCCCCTCACAGGTGAAGTTTTCAGCCGGTCCGGGGAAGTCCACAGACTACATGACCCAGGATGCACTCGTTGTTCCCAGGTAAGTGTGGCTGAGGGACGGTGGTGAAAATGTCCAGAATAGCAAAGGCGGGGGTTGATGCAGGAAAGGGCACGCACAAGAAGTTAAAGGTGCCGCCTCGCGTCCCCAACCTCGCAAGCCGGAGACCAAAGGCAAAGTTGCAGGAACGGGAAAACAGTGTAACCCACTCGGCGGAGGAAAAATGCCTCATTAAGCCGGCATCAATTCAAATGGACATCCGGCGGGCTTGGAGATTTTCACTTCCGTGAAGAAAAAGAAAACAGCCGAGACTGGGTCCAGATTCTCCAAGCCACAAGTAGCGAGGGGGCTCCTGAGACGCGCTTCTGGCACACGCGTTGAATTGGATGCAAAAGAAAACCTCCTTTCAAAGAAAGAAGCGGGAGCCTCAGAGGGGATTGACGAAGCAACACACTTTAATCTTCAAGAAATGGCGAATGCATTTCGGCCTGGATTGGCCTTCATCAGCGCCTGCAGTGTGTGTATTAGGAAGTCCCAAAAGTCCTGCAGTGAAATACACCCCACCGCACACTGATAGGTGCAAATTATTGGCTCCGCCCCTCACAGGTGAAGTTTTCAGCCGGTCCGGGGAAGTCCACAGACTACATGACCCAGGATGCACTCGTTGTTCCCAGGTAAGTGTGGCTGAGGGACGGTGGTGAAAATGTCCAGAATAGCAAAGGCGGGGGTTGATGCAGGAAAGGGCACGCACAAGAAGTTAAAGGTGCCGCCTCGCGTCCCCAACCTCGCAAGCCGGAGACCAAAGGCAAAGTTGCAGGAACGGGAAAACAGTGTAACCCACTCGGCGGAGGAAAAATGCCTCATTAAGCCGGCATCAATTCAAATGGACATCCGGCGGGCTTGGAGATTTTCACTTCCGTGAAGAAAAAGAAAACAGCCGAGACTGGGTCCAGATTCTCCAAGCCACAAGTAGCGAGGGGGCTCCTGAGACGCGCTTCTGGCACACGCGTTGAATTGGATGCAAAAGATATATATATATATATATACACACACAAAAAGGGAGTCCCCCAGGTGAAGACGCACTAGAAGCAACAGGCGGAGGCTGCACATTCAAACAGCTTCCTTTTATTTCTGTACCGGACATCACAGCGCTTTTTTGTTGAATAGCCCTACGCGTTTCGGAGCTCCTGCTCCTTGCTCACGGGCTCTGGGCAATGTCAGCTGGCTGGAAGGAGGAGAAACCAGGTCTCTCCGCTTTTTCATACTTGAACAAGCGCAGGTGAGTCTCGCCCTCCAGTGGGCTTGTTCATGTCAACAGGTTTCTGGGACTTGTAGTTTGCTCCCAGTAGTGACATCTTTGATGCCTAATTAGCTTCTCTCTTGTGTATATATATTTCGGCCCGTCCTGGTCGAGAAGACTGCACTCCCTCTGAAATAATGGCGGGCTACGCGCACAAACTGTTTGTATTAAAGCGCATTGCGGGTTGTCAACAGTTCGAGCAAAAACACCGGAGTCCAGAACTTTTGCCTCACCAGAGAGAAGCTAATTAGGCATCAAAGATGTCACTACTGGCTGGAAATCCACTAGAGGATTAAAAAATGTAAGTTGCTGCGGCGGTGCGGGGAATTTGCACAATAAAAAATTAATGCACTGAAGATTTGGGTCCGCTGTCGTCCTTACGATGTGGTAGTGTCGACTTCTCTGCTATATATATATATATATATATATATATATATATATGTGATCAAGGCTACTGTGACGTAGCCGAAACGCGTCATGCTGGTGACAGAGGAGCAATAAACCACCTTTAAAGAAAATTTGAGCGCTTTCTGTGGTCTGCACCTACGTCTGCGGAGTCGGTGTCTAGAGCCGATTAGTAGGAGTTTGGGAACGGATTACTATTTGGCGGTTAACGGCCGTTGACGCCTTTACGGACCCTCCTTTCATTACTGGGCTGCTGTGCTATGCGGCCGAACGCGGAAGCGAAGCATCAATTGACCCGGAAGGAGTAAGAGAGCATACAGCCCCCCGCGTTGGTGGAATATACAGCTGGGAGTCGGAGTGCCTAAAGGTTTCGGTATCGGGACTTCGGGGAAGTCGGAGGACGTCAACGAAGCACCGTTTGATCCCTGACGGGTAAGCCGGCGTATCTTGCTGTTGCCAAATCAGTGGCACACCATTTAAACGGGAGAGAGGATTTGAGCGCTATTATGTGTTAACATCACCTGGAATCGTATTTTCGGTTCCCGGTCAAAAGCATTGGGTTTATTGCTCATGCATAATGTCTACGCAAGCAGAGGCTTTAAGGAACCGGGAGGCTTTGGGGGAAGCCATGTTTGTGAATTTGCCGGCGCTGAAAACTAGAAATGAGACAACGAAGGCAAATGAAAAAGCAACCAATTTAAAAAGTAAAATGAAACGCTTGGAGAAATTGTTAAGAACTGAGATTACCAAATGGTGGGAGAAAATATCATTGGAGAAATACAGAGATGTGGGGAGAGTTCCGAGGGGATTGAGGGTCCTCATAGCACCATCCTTTGAAAACGCCAATCCCCTGCTTTTGAAAGAATGGGCCACCCTGAATTTAGACGCCTCCACGAACATGGTCTGTCTTTTGATAAAATATGCGGAAATCGACCGCAATGAGATTCTTAATGAAATAGAGGAATTAAATAAAGAATTAGAAGCTGAAGTTGATAAAGAGTTCATCAAAAAACAGAGAGAGGAAATTGATGCCAGGCTAGTAAAACACCAGGAAACAATCAGCATTCGGAAGCAATACAAATTTGCGCGAGATAAGAACGATTATGAAACAGGGAGAATCTTTACGTTCGCCCGCAAATTTGACAATGCGAAAAGACAAGCACTGGTAGCTAAAAGTGTGGATCTCACAGCGGGGATCAATCAAGGAATGGAAATGTCGGAAACGGAATTGAGCTCAGTGGCAAGCAGTTGTGACTCAGATGAAGGAGCAGGGGGTGGCTCCAACCCAGGAAAAGTACCCACCAAATATACACCTTCTGAGGAATTGGGTTTTCTCGTAGAGGACAGATTCAAGACACTGCGACCGCTGACTCGCCAACAGCGGAAACTAAACGAAGAGCAGCAAATCAAAAACGCAGTGCAAGGAGGAAACTCAGGAGGCAGAGGTTATGTAAAGAGAGGCAGAGGGAAAGGGAAGAAGTGGTAATAGCAGAAGTAACCACAACCCCTGAAATTCAAGTGGATAATCAGAACTTGGGTCAGATTGCAACCTCAATTGAAACTGAGACAACGCTGTCACAAGACAACACAATTATCAATTTGTCTGATACTATCCTATCCAAAGCGGAAATGAAGCTCCTCTCACTAGGGTTGTCTT
The DNA here is from genome assembly GCF_964261635.1 of Lissotriton helveticus. Classification (NCBI taxonomy): domain Eukaryota; kingdom Metazoa; phylum Chordata; class Amphibia; order Caudata; family Salamandridae; genus Lissotriton; species Lissotriton helveticus. The sequence goes on from NC_136068.1 coordinate 96,579,528, forward strand.
TCTATCCAAAAAATTCTTATAACTATGTGCAAACACGCACAGATGTGTTTAAGTTCATTCGCAAGCTCAAATTAAGGAAACATTTTAAATTAAATAATGCTCAGGCTCGGGCAGCCAACATCTCGAACAATACCCAGCCATCAAGTGTGTTCCAAATTTCTGACACGAAGGCTCTTAGAGTTGCAAATGAATTAGCGCGTGATGAAGATTTTGAACCAGGCACTACTCAGGAAAACTTATCCAATCTAGGTATTCCGATGAATCGTCCCTGTAAAACTACATTTAAGCCTCCCTCCACCTTTTATCCAATAATGCCGAAGGACAACATTAATGCTTTTTGTGATATAGTGGTGGAGGATTTGAAAGGACTACAAAACAACATCACGCGTAGGAATAAAAGAATAAAGTACATGGGAAGACAATATCATAAATTGATGAAAAAATTAAGGAATGACTCTAATCTAATAATCAATAAGGCTGACAAGGGGGGCAATACGGTCATCTGGCCCCGCAACCTCTATATGGATGAAGCAGAAAAGCATTTGAGTGATACTATGTGTTACAGAAAGGGCAGCTTCAATGACATTAAGTGCCTCAAAGATAAGACTCATAAAGAATTAAATCAATGGAGGCGAGTGGGTTTACTGAGCAAGCAAGAACATGCTTTTTTGAAAAATGACTTTCCAGTTACACCCTTTTTTTATTTGATCCCTAAAATCCACAAACAAGTATCTCCTGTCCCTGGGCGACCTATCATCTCTGCCCAGGGGAGTTTGTTGGAATCTATCTCAAGATATGTGGATCAATTCCTACATGAATTTGTGGAGGACCTGCCATCCTTCATAAAAGACACTGGCCATTTCCTTTCCAAGATCAATGGGATCAAGTGGGAGAATGATTATGTACTCATTGCTTTAGACATTAATTCTCTTTACACCAGTATTTCTCACGTGGATTGACTTAATGCTGTAAAGTACTATCTGAGTAAACGTAGTATCTCTTACAGTCAACACAGTACCATGTTACTGAGTATGCTAGAACTATGTCTAAATAACAATTACTTCCTTTACAACAGGGAGGTTTACCAACAGTTAAGAGGAGTGGCAATGGGGGCATGCTTCTCTCCCACCTATGCATGTTTACATGTAGGGTGGTGGGATGAGCATGTCCTTAAGGTAACGCTCACAGATCTGTTTCCCAATTGTGTTGTGCATTTTTGGCGCTTTATCGATGACATTTGCATGATATGGAGGGGATCTGTGGAATCAGCAACTGAGTTTGTCAATACGATCAATGTCAATAATCTGAATTTAGGTTTCACCTCCCAGATTAGTACTCATACAATCCAATTTCTTGATGTGGAAATTTACATTGCTGAGGGTGGGCTGCATACCCGTTTGCATAGGAAGTTAACGGCGGGCAATGCAATTTTGCACGCGAGTAGTTCCCACCCTAACCATCTGATTAGAAGCATCCCCTATGGGGAGTTTCTTAGGATGAGGAGGATCTGTAGCACGCCGACAGATCTTGTGAGATGTCAGAATGAGGCTTTTGTAAGATTCTGTGCTCGTGGGTACGACACTTCGCTGTTGCAAGAGGCAAGAGATAGAGCTAATCAATTAGATAGAGATGATTATCTTGCCTCAATTAATGCAGATATAGCACCCAGCTTAGTGAACATGGAGGGAGAGACAGTTAGCAAGAACATCAGCTTAACCACTTGCATGCTAATGACAAGGTGAACTCGTCATGAGGCACACTTAATCTGTGCTCATGACAAGGTCAACTTGTCATGTATAATGGGAAACATAAATCTGCAGCACGGGAGGGGAAAACCCCTTAGCAGCCAAGTGGTTAATAACGACCTTTAAAGGAGAAGAGAGAAAGGTGAGAGGTATATTGAAAAAACATTGGCCGCTTTTGAAGACCGACATCAGTTTAGCTCCACTTATACCGGATGAGCCATCGGTGGTTTTCAGAAGAGCACCGTCCATGAGGGACGTTTTGGTCAAATCCAGCCCTGAGGTAGTAATTAAACCTCATCGGATTTCAAACAAATGTGGCTTTTTCAAATGTATCTCTTGCAGAGCGTGCAAGTTTGGTGTGAACACCAGCGAATACTACTCTGCTTTTGATCCCAACCCCATCAAGATCAAGGAACACTATACCTGCCGTACTGATTTTGCGGTATATGTGCTCCAGTGTACCTGTTGACTCAGGTACGTTGGGAGCACTAAATTACAGGCCTTCAATCGTATTCTTCAACACCTACGAGCCGTGGTCAATTCTGATGTTAATTATCCTGTCGCCCGGCACTTTGAATTGATCCACAATAAAAATCTAAATGATCTGAAATATTTCATCATCGATGCTGTCCCCAAAAACATCAGGGGGGGCAATAGGGAGAAAGCCCTTAGACAGCTGGAAAGTAAATACATCTTACTTCTTGATACCATGATCCCAAATGGATTAAATACGGGGGAAGACCTTCATTGCTTCCTTTAGTTGGAGGGAATAACAGGATATAGACACTCACTGTTACCTTCTTCTAGTCATTTGATCAGGCAGGGTTAGAGTAAGAATTATGTCCAGATTGCCTGGTTGATTATAGGATTAGAGTATACATGTAAGGATCCTAGTTAAAACTCTATTTGGAGTGTTTACAGTTGTAGGGCTATTTCTCCTGATTAATCTCTTCTGTTAATACTCCTGGCTTTCAGTTGGGTTAATTGAGACAAAGGTTATAAATCAGCCCTTTTTTGTGATTTTTTCTTCAATGATAATGGGCACTATGCCACAATGTGTTTGCCATCTTACAATGAGGTTGATCGATACTAGTTTTCAGCAACGATGAACTATTTAGAACAACGACTTCTGTATGTGGGTGGCATGTAACTCTTCATAAATAGAGGTTTATTGAACGTGCCATCACCAATACACTCCCTTATTATATGAATTTAAATTCTTGATTTTATGGTTCACTGAATTTGCACATTTGCACAACTGAGCACTTTATTGTGTTAAGCACTTGCACTTTCCCAGATTGTTGATATTCTTGCAGCATTTGCACCAGCATGGTTTCTATAAATGAACATGAAATAACATACTTACTGTTCAAGAGAAGGAGAAAGTAGGAAGAAATGACGGCATTATAAGGGTTATTCCTGTGTGATAAATAATGTAAAATATATAAATTTATATATATATATTTTTTAATTTATTATGTAAATATATCACATTTACCTGTTCCTTCTGTAAATAGACCGTTATAGTATGTTGTTTTTATAGTATTTCTTTCATGTCTATGCAATGCTGACGTTTTTTCAATTAGGGAAACACACAGTATATAAATCGCACTTATTGGTTCCTATGGTCATGTGAAAAAAGATGTGATCAAGGCTACAATGACGTAGCCGAAACGCGTCATGCTGGTGACAGAGGAGCAATAAACCACCTTTAAAGAAAATTTGAGCGCTTTCTGTGGTCTGTATCTACGTTTGCGGAGTCGGTGTCTAGAGCCGATTAGTAGGAGTTTGGGAACGGATATATATATATATATATATATATATATATATATATATATATATATATATATATCAGAGGTCTTCAAACTTTTGTAGGTTGAGCCCCCCCCAGCTGAATTTTTTTAGATGTTGGGCCCCCCACCACCTGACAGAAATTTCTGGACTCAACCGCCACGCGCACATTCCGGGCATGTTCAGCGAATACCATTCAATACAATAAGAGTGTTTAGTAAACTGCAGGTTTGTGAGTGGGTGGGTGTGGTGAAATGACAGAGGCTTATTACACAGCTCAAAACACCACTTGTTTTCTAGGGCTGCCTGAATGATCAATGACTGATAATAAAAGGGAGCAAAGATAAAAAAAGTCACATTACAAATGAATCGACAAAAAGAAGGGGGGACCGGGAGCTCGTTAACATTACAAATTAATACATACTTATTTATAACTATATTTAGCAATTTGCAAGCTGTTTAAACACATGGCTGACTGGCATTTTGCGCGCCTGCCTGTGTAATTTTAAAAGAAACTTTCAGGGATGTTTTAAGGATTTTGTGGCCTGTGGGCCAAATGTATTTTTGGGGCCCCTGTTCAGTCCAGCTTTGATTTTATGATCCAATCTCAGCTCTTTCATGCCTTCTTTGGTCAAATACTAAATGTGTGTACATCGGATATTCAGGGATAGTGATGTGTGTTTTCAGTATGTAACAACAGCAATTCACTAATATTATTGCAAATAATCTGTCACACCCTTCTATTTTTCATATGTGAGGTCATGTATTGATCTAAAATAAACTTTTTATATGGATGTTGCATGATGCATAAACACATTTTGTCTGCAAAATGTATGTAATAGACTTATACACATTGAAAATGAATGATTGAAAAACGCTATTTACAACATTGTGTTTTAAAATGATCCAAGGTCCCCCCACCCCTCCCCCACACACACACTCCCACCCCCTTTGAAAGGCTGGGGCCCTGGGCCAGAGCCTACTTTTTGTTTTTTTACTGAGTTTTATATAGCGCAAACTTGACCTGAATCAGGTATCAGAGCGCTTTACATAGCACCAGTTGCATTACATGAGGACATATTCATTTTCTTTGTTAGGCACGGGGAGAATAAGTGATTTGCCCAGAATCACAGGATGTTCAGCTTCAATGCCGAGACTCGAACTCTGGAAACTTTGTCTCCGTTCTGGGAATAGCTAACTCTCCCAGGGGGGGTTAATTCATAGAGCTGAAATGCTTCAGCTGCAGTGGGAGGCGAGGGGTCTCCTCTGCTAAAACCGAAAGCGTGTCTGTTTGTTTGCTTTCGTTTTTAGCAGAGGAGACTCCTTGCCTCACACTTTAGCTGAAGCTAACAGCTCCGTGAATTAACCCCCTCCTGGGAGAGTTACCCAGACAAAAGGACGGGCACCTCCTGCCCCATCGATCTCCCCTCCCTCCCCCTTCCACATACCGGAGTCCTCTAAGAAGATTTGCACGGAGGGAACAAAGGCAGATTGCAGTGGAGGACGCGCCCCCCCTGGGAAGGTGTCGCGCCCCCCCAGGGGGGCGCGCCCCACAGATTGAAGAACACTGATATATATCATGCTGAGAAGCTGTCCAAGAAAGATGCAATTGTTGCAAGTGGTGAATGAGCATTTGCAAGAGCGACCGCAGCAGCAGAAAACTCTAAGCTTTTCATGTTGGAGTTTTTTGGTGTTTCTGTCTCAAGTTGCTCTTACAGGGCTCGCGCTCCGCAGCTCTGGAACCAGCTCCCCCTTTCTCTGAGAAGAACAGACAATCTCCTGTCTTTCAGGAAAGGCCTTAAGACCTGGCTTTTTGGCCTTTAGTGTGATATGATGTGTTCTGACTCCCTCTACAGATCTGTACAGCGCCGGGACACTCTGCCCGAGTAGCCGTGCGCTATATAAATCATCATCATAACATAACATAACAAGTCATAGTTTTCACTTAAGTTCACCCCACAATTCAGTGCATAACAAACATTTTTTTTTGCATATGATTCTTTAGAACGGTGTACAGGTTATATAATGTTGTGGCATAGGAGTGATCCTTTAGCTGCTACAGATTTTGCATTTTATTTATTTTGGAGCTTGCCATTTTTCTTTACTTTATGTATCAACAGTGGTTCTGGGTTTAGTCCGCCAACATGCAGAATGCCAATCTCCCACCATTTATTTTATACACCCTGGTGAACCAACTTCACGTTGGGGGAAGAGGAAAAGAGTTTCAAAATGATACTGCTGCACATGGACCTAACTCTGGACTTGAAAGAAAGGTAGCACTACTTTTACATTGTTTGGGGAGCGAATTACAGGAAATTCAAGAACATCTATCAGAATTAGGTCAAGAAGAGGTGAGGGTTAAAAAGCTATGAAATATATATTCAGAAATTAGACATTCATTTACTTTCAAGTTTACGTATTATACTAGAGTGTGATCATTCTGGCAAAAGAACGCAAAGGAGAGCAAGACGCTAGTAGATATGCATCTGCTCTGAAAAAATTAGCTTCTGGTTACACATTTGGGGGCTGTGTGATGAAAGAAGCAGGGAGCAATTGTGTTCAACTGTAATATTGAAGAAAAGTCTCAGTTTGAGAAAGAATTTGCAGAAGTCAGGATATATTAGGATATTTAAAAATATATTCACAAGATAAAGCTCAAAAGAGAGACTGTGCCTGTAGTTTAAGGCATAAGAACACTCTCCTTAAGTGTGTAGAAAGGCTGTCAATCAAGAGTTGAAGAAGATGTGTAAGGCTGAAGTGATAAAAAAAAGTAGAAGCTACAGAGCGGCTTGCCCCTGTAGGGGTAGTTCACAAATCCAATGGGAATGTACGCTCATGTGTAGACTTAAGAGCATTAAATAAAGTCAAAGTGGTTGACAGATTTCTCCTTCCCAGTATTACTCAAATGTAGATTTTGTAATCCGGTGCAAAAGTATTCTCAGCACCAGATTTAGCATCTGCTTACCATCAGGTATGATTACATCCGGATTTGCAAGAGCTGACCTCGAATAGAACCTAGGGGGGCACATAAGTTTAAAAGGATGCTGTTTGGTTTTGTTTCTCTGACCCCTGTCTTTCCGACGGTTATGTTGACAATGTTAGATGGCATACCTGGGGTTGTATTTTATCAGGATTATGAGTTGGATTTGGGCAATAACAAAATGGAACATATTGAGGAATTAAGAATGATGCTGAAATAATTTGGTGAGCAAGGACTGACTGTAAGAGTGGACAAGAATACATTTAGATGTGCGGAAATAACTTACCGATCACATATAGTTATAGCCAAAGGGATGTACAAAAAATTTACTTATAGATACCATCCTAAAACGTACTGCCCCCAGAATGCAGCCTGCACGCTTCCTCCTGATGATTTCACGCTCGTAGTCAGAGCCTGAACAGACCTGTGGACAGCAGTGAGCCTTCCTCGTCAGGCGTGCAAAGCCCCATATATCCAACAACAGGAAAGCACAATGAGGGAGGCCTCAGGAAGCTTGATTTAGTTCTTTAATGCAACACGAGCACTTGCCAGCAGTCACCAACAAAGTAAAAGGCTTCTAGTTTAAAGTAAAAGACACTGCCAGACGCGTTTCAGGATATATATGGGTCTTTGCACGCCTGACGAGGAAGGCTCACTGCTGTTTACAGGTCTGTTCAGGCTCTGACTACGAGCGTGAAATCATCAGGAGGAAGCGTGCAGGCTGCATTCAGGAGCTGCAGCCTGTACAGAGTTCATTTTCGACCACTGAAAAGCAGGGCAGCCACAGTGCAGAGTACAGTGCTTCAACCCACTTGGGACTTAATGTTATTCTATGAATTACAAGGAATGAACTGCGCACCCACATGGGTTTAAACTACAAACACCAAGAGGCAGTGCGAGTGCCACGCCCACCAGGGCAGGTGAATATAATTAAAACTGTGAAGCGCGATGTTTCATTTCTGAAAGCAGCCACTGAAGAAAGGATTGTTTATCCTGAAACGCGTCTGGCAGTGTCTTTTAAACTGGAAGCCTTTTACTTTGTTGGTGACTGCTGGCAAGTGCTCGTGTTGCATTAAAGAACTAAATCAAGCTTCCTGAGGCCTCCCTCATTGTGCTTTCCTGTTGTTGGATATATGGGGCTTTGCACGCCTGACGAGGAAGGCTCACTGCTGTCCACAGGTCTGTTCAGGCTCTGACTACGAGCGTGAAATCATCAGGAGGAAGCATGCAGGCTGCATTCAGGAGCTGCAGCCTGTACAGAGTTCATTTTCGACCACTGAAAAGCAGGGCAGCCACAGTGCAGAGTACAGTGCTTCAACCCACTTGGGACTTAATGTTATTCTATGAATTACAAGGAATGAACTGCGCACCCACATGGGTTTAAACTACAAACACCAAGAGGCAGTGGGAGTGCCACGCCCACCAGGGCAGGTGAATATAATTAAAACTGTGAAGCGCAATGTTTCATTTCTGAAAGCAGCCACTGAAGAAAGGATTGTTTATCCTGAAACGCGTCTGGCAGTGTCTTTTAAACTGGAAGCCTTTTACTTTGTTGGTGACTGCTGGCAAGTGCTCGGGTTGCATTAAAGAACTAAATCAAGCTTCCTGAGGCCTCCCTCATTGTGCTTTCCTGTTGTTGGATATATATATATATATATATATATATATATATATATATATATATTTATATATATATATATATATATATATATATATATATATATATATATATATATATATATATATATATATATATATATACATACTAGCAGCCCGTCCCGACGTTGTCCGGGAGCAATCAGGCTTCTGGGCCCCCGCCCGTCCCGACGTTGTCCGTGGGTCCCCCGGAGCGCACCCGCCACTTTCAAGGCCCCGAATGAGCCGCACACGGGCCGCTTCACCTACCTCAGCCGCCGCTCCTCCCCGCCTGTCCACCGCTCCTCACCGCCTGTCCGCCGCTCCTCACCGCTCCTCCCCGCCTGTCCGCCGCTCCTCCCCGCTCTCATGTCCGCCGCTCCTCCTCGCGCTCCTGTACGCCGCTCCTCCCCGCGCTCCTGATGTCAGCACGCACGTCGCGGCCGGCGCTACTTCCAAGGGACTACTTTTTTTTAATCGTAAATATTTTAAAGAACGCATATTTTATTTTTTTATATAGCCTATGTCCATCTGCAGACCCTGACAAATACAACGATGTATCAGGTGTTTGGATTGGTGCTGTGGTTCCTGAGTTTACCCGCCTCAAAGGTTCAAAGTTCTCTCTTTATAATAGTAGTATAGATATATATATAAAGTCTAAACAGGAAGCCCCAAATTAAAGCAAAGCCACACGAAGTTCAGATCAGCACGTTTATTTGCATCCATTTCACTGCTCGCTCCTTGACAGCTTTCAGAGCAATCTTTGAACATGTAAAGCCTGACGCGTTTCAGGAAATAATCCTTTCTTCAGAGGCATTGTTCACGAAGGGCTGGAAGAGCAGTTTTTGGCCGCGTCTGCTCATATAATCACTGGCACCTGCCACAGTGGGCGTGGGTAAATCGCAAAGCCTTCTGTGCCTTGTAGTACGCTGGCCCTCTTCCCACAGTGGGGCCACTCAACAGTCCTTGCAATTTGAACCAAGTATTCACCAAGTGGAGTAAAGTAAAGCGCTGTAAGCCCTCAGATTGCGCTTTGCAGCAGTGAATTCGTGCTCAAGGCAGCACCACCTGCATTGGAGCTGCTCTTGTCTTCGTTCCGTCTTTGCAAGCCCCTTCTCAGAGCCTGCACGAACCCTTCGTAAGGTGGGCCTCGCTTCTCGACTGGGCAAACAGCCGATATCCATATGGTCTAAACAGGAAGTCCCAAATTAAGGCAAAGCCACACGAAGTTCAGATCAGCACGTTTATTTGCATCCATTTCACTGCTCGCTCCTTGACAGCTTTCAGAGCAATCTACGGCCGGCGCTACTTCCAAGGGACTACTTTTTTTTTAATCGTAAATATTTTAAAGAACGTATATTTTATTTTTTTATATAGCCTATGTCCATCTGCAGACCCTGACAATTACAACGATGTATCGGGTGTTTGGATTGGTGCTGTGGTTCCTGAGTTTACCCGCCTCAAAGGTTCAAAGTTCTCTCTTTATAATAGTAGTATAGATATATAGTAAATTCACTCAGGATTACATTTTAACACCGATTAGGCTTGGACAATTATATATGACATATTTACAGAGTCAAGGGAATGGCAGGGAGAGGAGACACATCTGTCAGTTCAATCGGTAGGCTTATGTTCTCTCCTGCATTATCTCCTGCTCTGTTGTTGGTGGGGGGAAGTACAAACTCCTACAGTGCAATATCAGGCCGCTTTGAGTCGAGGCCCATGGGGCTGGGGCATTTGCAATCACCAACCTCTGGTTCATCAACGGCGGCAGTGACAGAGGTATGAATCCCATTCCAAATGCCCTCCAAAGGCTGAAGGAGCTGAAGCAGTCAATGCCCACTGCTGACCCTCCATTCCTGGTCCACCCCTGCTCCAGCATCCAGGGCACAGGTGGGCCCAGCAAGGCGTGCCGGAGGGATACCAGGTCACCCAGTTTGCACTTGCTCTGAAGGTTAGCAAGCTGTACCAGTCAGTTTCACCCTATCACACGTGGCCAGACCGAGAAAGCAGGGGGTCTTGGCTTGCCTTTGCCACAGGTTGTCACCTCATCGGCCATATTGCTTGCAGAGACCAGCCGCGGCCGGTAGTGGGAGTACCTGCCGGGCGGTGACGTGGGGAGGAGGGGCAGGGTGGGGGGTAGTAATGTATGGATTACGGAGTTTAATAGGTAAGTAAACATATAAATAAATAAAACGAATTTCGTTGTGTGCACTGCATCACCAAATGCGATGCAGTGCGCGCAACTAAATTTGTTTTATTTATTTATATGTTTATTTACCTGTTAAACTCCGTAATCCATACATTACTACCCCCACCCTGCCCCTCCTCCTCCTCACGTCACCACCCGGCAGGTACTCCCACTACCGGCCGCGGCTGACAGAGACACCTGACTGCCAGTGCTTAATTTGCAAAGAAATAACTGCCACCAGGGATCCCGTAAGGAGGCCACTGCACCTTGTGCCACACATTGCCCCTGCCAGCGTTGCCAGTGATAGAAACAACCCAAGTGCTAACATTCACACTCGTACAAGTGTGAACATTCGGACTATGTCAGGACCCCAAAGAGATAAGAATGGCTTGGGTGGCAGGTATTATTCATTATTAATGTATATTGAGTTAATAATTAACTGTTGTTGTGGTCATCTCTAAATTAGTCAGACACTGCAAACTTGTGGCAGACTGTCGGAGGCCCCGGTGCTGAGAATTAAGTGCTGGTGCCGAGCACTGGAAACCACCTGCTCAAATTAAGCACTGCAGTGACTGCCCTTTCCATCGCCTCAGTAACGTCAAGGAGGTTCCAGAGATCAGTACCTGCGTCTAGAGTGTGCCCCTTGGACAGACTATGACGCAGACGCCCTCCTCTTAGCTCTGGTCTCCTCAAAGCCTGAAGGCAGGTGAGCAAAGCCCATTGGGTTGAAAGGGCTTTAGCCCCCTCGTGTTTCGTAGCCGCGTGGCGACTGTCCCACGGAGAGCCTGGGCAAAGTATGGCAGGAGAAGAGAGCGCTGGAATAAAAAATTATTTTCCCCACTTCTCAGCTTATCTTGCTGCTGCAGTGTCCTCCAAGGAGGCGGTGGGGGTCACAGGTCATTCACAACCTCTAGGACAAAAAACACCACACTGTGGGGGTTCTAATTGTGCAAGGCAGCGTACTTTACTGATCACCATTATTTTAAAGGAAGGCAATGCTGGCCAATTAACACTGGTATGTGAGACTGCATCTGCACTTCAAAGAGAGATTTGACCATCTTCCACTGCTTGGGAGCAAACAAGGAAGAAATCACAGATTGTCTTGATTTGTAATTCTAGTACAAAGCTTTATTTCGATATATTGATATCTTAAAAGCACATAACAATCAAAATGCAGTTCATATTATTAAAAACACTCAATAAATAATTAAAAAGACAGTTTAAAACAGTATTAAACGATTTACAGCTTTGAGTTTAAAAAAAAAAAAGAAACGAGGAACCAGGGATTGCCTAAGAGGGGGTTCGTCACATAGCTTTGCATCTGATCACCCACGCCCAACCAAGAAATTTGGCTACCCCACACGCCAGTACTGTGTTAGGATCAGATTGCAAGATTCTTAGGGCTGGGGCGTGACGTCTGGTCTCAAGAAGGAGACAAACAGGTTTTAACCATTTGGATCTGGGCTTCTTATAAGCACTACAGACAAAGAAAACATGTGGGATAGTTTCCAGTTCGGTGCTGCAGTGCGGGCAGGTGGCAGGCGTCTGGCGCGGCGGTTTCCATTTAGAGGTACGTTCACGGACTGGTAGGGTTCCTATTCTAAACTGCACATACAATACCCTATCTCTTGGTTTTCTAATGAAGTCCATGTAGGGTTCAAGAAAGGGAACAGTTTTGTGCAGACGAAACTCGTCGGTGAGTCTGCCCAAGTTATCCGCTCTAGATTCCTGGGCATCGACCCACCCCCAATAAGCCCGCTTGACCTCTAGTTTGGACAATGAGGCACCGGACTCCCATGTCACCCAAAGACCGATGGCCATCAGGAGTTCCTTAATTTTTGAGAGCCAAGCTATTTTATATGACCCCTGCAAGCTCATGATTTCTTTAAGGCCGTCTACGTAGCTCTCTAGCTCTGGTGTACGCCATAGACGAGCCCAATAAAGAAGCGGACGCAGAGTTATAAGGTCTTTGATAGATCTGCGTCCAAGATCGTATTGAATGGGCTTGCTTGAGGAACTCCTGGGGATGGACAGCAGGTCTTTATAAAATTGTTTTTCAGCCATTACTAGCTGGTCAACATTACAAAAGCCCCAGAGCTCTGCCCCGTACAATGCACTGCCTACTGCTTTTGCTGCATAGATCTCAAGGGCAGGGGCTATAGGTCTGGAAACTGATGATCTATGCTCCCTGCTTATGGCACCCACGACCCGTTTATGGTTTAAGGCCATCTTTTCAATGTGGGGCTTCCACTTAAGTTGATCAGATATCCTAATCCCAAGATAATCGAACGTTTTGACCCGCTCTATCGGCTCTTCATTGAGGGTGAGCGTGCGATTAGCTTTTCTGCTGGGATTAAAATAAAGGAGCTTTGTTTTACAAGTATTGATGACCAAGCCCCTTAATTTACAGAATTCACAGAATCGATCTAACAATTTTTGGAGCCCCATAGGCGTTTTGGAAACTAATAATGTGTCGTCGGCAAAAAGCATGGCGGGGATCTTCACACCAGCCAGACTCGGGGCATCAGCATCGATGTCAGTTAAAAAAGAAACCACCCCATTAACAAATAGGGAAAAGAGGGTCAGCGCCAGAACACATCCTTGGCGGACACCTCTGTTCCCCGGAATTTTTTCTGTTAGCTGCTCCTTCGTGCCCCACCGAATGCGTGCGTAGGTTCCATCGTGCATGCGGGCCAGCAAGTGCAGGATGGGCGGAAGGAACCCCATCTCGTGAAGGACCGCCCACAACCGCCCTCGGGGGACCAGATCAAACGCGGTCTTCAAATCTATAAAGGCCAAGTACAGTCCACCCTTGCTAATCGAGACTGTGTTCCAATGCAGTAATAACAGTCTGAAAGCCTGGTCAATAGTACTCGTACAAGCCCTAACCCCTGCCTGGAAGGGGGAGATAATGCTATTCTCCTCAGCCCAGGATAGGATCCTTTCAAGGAGGACTCTGCCAACTACCTTCTGACCGGCGTCGATCAAGCTGATCGGCCGATAGTTGGCAGGGTCGCCCCTTGACCCCTTCTTATAAATGGGGATCACTTCTGCTCCCTTCCAGGAGTTTGGGACTGGAGACCCTAGCAGGAGGGCATTGGTCAAAAGGGAGAAGAATTTGGACCATTGCTTGGGGCTGGCACGAAACAGATCGGCAGGAATGCCATCCTGGCCCGGTGCCTTGCCTTGGACGATTTTACTGATTGCTGATTCTAGCTCCCTCTGCCCTATTTGGTCCATGAATGGGGGTATATCATGGAGGAGTGGTGAGTATTCGGCTATTGCTTCGATATTCTCGGGGACCCCTACCCCTGCATACAGTTTCCTGAAGTGCTCGTACCAATCCCCATCCGTGATGTGGTTGGGTAGTTGGTCTGATCCATCATCGCTATTATTTCGCACCAAGGCCCAGAAACGTTCCCCATTCCTATTCTGACTAGCCAATTTTAACTCCTCCCAATGGGAATCATCCCAAGCCCTCTTTGCCACTAAAAAGTGCGTGCCTATACACGGCACGAGCTAGGCGAACCTCAGTGGGGTCTCGAGTTTTGATGGCACAGATTAAATTAGACTTAGCCTCCCTGGAGTCATGGGTATACCACCTGGCTGCAGGCTTCCTTCGTTTCTGTCGGCATATCGCACCTCCATCATGGAAGAGAGTGGCCATCCTATCTATTGTCTCCTCATATGCCATATTAGCCTGGACGGAGCCGGGATCATCAGCACAGAGTGTGGAAAGCTTCTCCGTCTGATCTTTGACGATTTCCTCCAGGGCATTGATCTTTTGCTCATTAATAGCAAATTTGTGCCATTTGATAAACCTTTTGCAGTTCGAAGGTACTATTTCTCTTGTCGACATTGTAAGTCTAATGTTGGACAGGGGGTTTTCCATGTTTATCAGATTGCTCAGGCTGAGAGATCGGGGGTTGTGGTCACTGTGAATAGACGGGATAACCACCATATCCAACACATGTTTCCACAATCTCCTATCTACCAGGATGTAGTCAATTCTACTCGGGCAACTAACTCTGTTATAGGTGCATGCTCCGGAGAAGTCAGACGGAGTACGTCCGTTGACTGCTACCAGAGCAAGTTCCAGCACCATGGCATTAATTTGGATGGTGGTAGACGTCCACTTTTTAATGGGCGCGATCGTCAATTGTGGGATTCCCCATCTCGCATCTTCCTCCAGTAGCCCTGCCGCGCCGTCGACAGTCAACGGCTCGAATGTGCAGTTGAAGTCGCCAGCTATTAGCGGCAATGTAACCGGGGAACAGCTACTGAGTGAGTCTGCAAGTAAAGCTATGGTTGGAGATTTACCCCCCCTGGTATACCTCTGGCATATATGTTAAAGACTTCCAGAGTCTCTGGGGCCTGGGGAATCCGAATTGTTAGCCTCATCATGTCATGGGAGATATTAGGGGAGAGGGAGATCTTGCAATTTAATGAGATTTTAACCCAGACAAGCAAACCTCCAGACGGGCGACCCTTTTTGGAGGGAGTTGCAGGGACATGGAAGGTAGAATAGCCGGGCTTGTATACTGGTTCCAAGCACCATGTCTCTTGGAAAATACACAGGTCATACCTTTCTATTAGTTCATTCCAATCAGGGAAGGTTGTTTTATTCCTGAGACCTGCGATGTTCCAAGAGACGACGCTCAAGTCTCTACTTTTGCCTTTAGTGGTTGTTGTAACAGGTATAGTCCCATGTCCAATGGTGGAATTTGGAGTAATAAGCTCCTTAATCCCAGCATTGCCTGTAACCTGCGGTATAATACAATCTACCTCAATTCTCCCCTCGCATGTGGAATAATCATAGCCCCGTACTTTGCGGTTGTCCTCCCCAGTTGCCAAAAGGGTGGGCATAGGATTACCACAGTCTAGGTTTAAGCTCTCTAAGTTACAAGTTTGGATATATGCAGTTTCAATTAAGGCTATAGGTGGGCGAGATGTTCCCAGGGGTTCCATACGTCAATCGACGGCCTCCAGTGCACTGTACCTATTATAACAGGGAATGGGCGGTTGGATGAACTGAGGGCCAAACCATTCCTCGCTACGCAAACTGTCTCCATGGGTCGACCAACCACCTCTGCGATGTAACAAATTCTGCCCTTCTGCTTCCCCCGCACCTGGGATAAACATATTCAAATCCCTTCGCACCTCATGCCTCCTCCCACCCCTGATGTGGTTATTATCTCTCAGCCAGCTCCAGCCATTGTCCGACTGCTCCCCGGGCATGTAAAAATAGGACAGCGGTCTAGCTACGATCGCGGTGCCGTGGGTTCCGGGTTTCCCCCTGCATATGTGCTCAACAGTGCGAGGATCCTCGACTGTCACAGCGACACAATCTCCCTGAAGTGCTTTTCTATTGGGGCCCACCCAAGGGGCTCTCTCAACCATCAAGATGTTACTGTGGGTATTAGGTGGTAGTGGGTGGATATTTGCTAGCCAGTGGCATACCTTGTTTTTAAGCGCCTAAAAAGGCTCTGAGGATGTCGGGGCCAATTCCGGTACACCTGTCAGAATGATTACAAAGCGACAGGCTTCAGGGGGAAGGTTGATGTTTCGGCGTTTCTGGCTCTTGGCGGGAAGAGAAAAATCTGGTTTTGGAGTTGGTTTTGGGGTGGGGGCAGCGTGATTGTTTATTTTTGTTTGATTAGTGCGCTCAGCTAATGGATTGAATCGAGCACCCCCATTTGTTGGATCGGGGTTAGAACTGGTTGGCAATGGAGTCTTGGGAGTGTTATTTTTTGCTACCACTGGGCGTTTGTTGGCTGGTTGCGTGTTACTTGCTAAAACAGTGGCGTTAGTGGCATTAGCTACCCTACTGCCACGAGGTGGTGCCTGATGCCTTGAGTCCTTTTGTATTTCTAGTAACAGTTTTTCAATTCCCAGGAGCCTGGCCTCTAGGGGAGCTAGTAGGATTTTAATGGCATTGGTCAGGGCGTGGACTACAGGCTCATCCCCTCCTACAGGGCCTCCCAGTCTAACGGCTCCAGGCTCATCAGCTATAGAGCTATCTTCAAGAATATCAGCCAAACTGTTATCTAAAATGGTGTCATCTAATATACTAGATGATAGGCATGGAGCCTCATTTTGTGGCTCTTTAATCCCCGTATTGTTCCCGTTAGCTACACCAGCTATTTCCCTCTCCTCTTCTGTTCTGCCTCTCTCGTTAATGGAGTGGCCAGTACTTCGAGCTTTTTTCCCTCTTGCTTTCTTGGTGTTGGGGATGATAGGCTTAGGTTGCCTACATTTCGGAATAGCCCTCTCCCGCTTCCCCTTCTTGCGGATGAATGAGTTATCATGTTTGGGGTCAGTCAAAGTGGCTTGAGGGCTGGAATCGAGTTGAGTTTGGGACAGGGACAGGGACTGTGCATCAGAAGGTGTAGAGTCTAATGCTGCTCGCTGACTGTTGGTATCTGTATGGATCTCAGCATGAATTGATAAGGTCTTATTAGTGCTTATGGAGGTATTT
Organism: Lissotriton helveticus; assembly: GCF_964261635.1. Lineage (NCBI taxonomy): Eukaryota > Metazoa > Chordata > Amphibia > Caudata > Salamandridae > Lissotriton > Lissotriton helveticus. The sequence continues at coordinate 96,596,348 of NC_136068.1, forward strand.
GGTGTGCGCACGGAACCGATATGGCCCAAAGATGACCTTTTGGCCGCTACTAGTTCTTGGGAAACTCTTCTTTCCATCAATACAATTCCTTGATCTATTAAGAAATTGGTGCGGATGATAAAATCGTCAAGGGTTCCAGTCAGTTTTTTCCTAGCGCCTGCCGCGGCCATGCTTCTAGTTTCCCGGCTTTCCATGGGCTGTGGCAGGTTCTAGAAGTGTTGAGACAATAAGGCAGCAATAAGAAAGCAAAAAGATGACCCGCTTTCAAAAACCCAATACGGTGTGTGCTTATCCCCGATCATTCACTAGCAGAAGACACCATCTGGCTATAACTGACGGGGGCTTACAGTTCTGTTGGATTTGGGTCGCTCCTCGGCCAGGGGATCTGGCCCAGTCCAGTCTCTTCAGGCCTCTGAGGGCCGTAGAGGGCCCGCTCTTTGCCCGGGCTTCTCCCGCGCGCTCCCGCAACGCGGGAGCTCAGCCTGGCTTTCTAGCGCCTCCGTGCGCGGAAGTGGGCGTGTGCGCCTGCGCCAGAGCGCAGGGAATCCTGGTGCCTGTGGTCCCCCTCTCAGCGGCCGTGCAGGTGTCAGAAGCAGCGGCGGCGGAGGGGACCAGCAGGTGATGCTGCCGTGTAGTGGGAGAAGCCTGGGGCAAAGTTCGAAATCCCCGCGATGTTGCCTTTATTCCTAGTAAGCCTTGTTCAGTTCAAAAAGCACCCTCGCGAAATTCGGTGTTGCTTTACAGGGAGCCCCCTGATTTGTAATTGAATTAAGATAGTGCTTACTACTCATTTGAGGGGTAATAAATATATGCTAAAAAGGGAATAAAGAGGTTTTTTTTTTAAATGGAGTGAGCACAGGTTGTTTAGTCTTTTCTGGCAACAGCTTCTTCCATGGGGGTTAGGTGGGAGTAGTGGGTGGTAGAGGGGGTTGTTGTTTTGGTTCTAGAGAGGCCAAGTATTGGCTAAGACATAGGAACATGCAAAATGATGTTGGCAACATAGGGATGGTGTGGGTGAATAGCAAAGATGATCAGTGGGTAGTTGACCCGATCTTCTGGGTAAAATGTTCCTGACTGCCTGTTGTTTTTATTTGTCGAGTTTTATGTAGAACTAACCAGGCCTAAAGGCACCAGGGTGCTTAACAAAATCACCAGGGTACATTTCACAAAATCAGATTTATTTTAGGTACAAGGAGATTAGGTGTTTTGACCAGGATCACAGGATGGTGAGTTGATGCTGAAATTAAAATCTTGTTGCCCAGCTCCAAAGTCGGCAGATCAGGCCCTTAGGCCCCCATCTCGTCAGTTATTATTGGTATCAGTGGCGGCTGGTGATCTTTGAAAGTGGTGAGGTGTAATAATGCCCAGAAGTTCACCCCATTTGTTTCGAAATTTGCCTCACTCATACTTACTTCATCTCACATTCAGACCCAGATAAAAAATATTTTGAGCGTGTTTGCATGACAAAAGTGACGCAAACCTGTGCAAAATGGTTTTTTTTAAATTTATATTTCAGCGCAAACACTTTTGCATTGGAAAGTTTCCTGAAAGTAATCAATCAATCAATCAATCATAGACATTTATAGAGCGCTTTACTTACCCGGAGGGTCTCAAGGCGCTAGGGGGAGGAGGGTGCTGCTACTGCCCGAACAGCCAGGTCTTGAGCTTCTTCCTGAAGGCGAGGTGGTCTTGGGTCAGGCGCAGGTCGGTCGGGAGGGAGTTCCAGGTCTTGGCGGCCAGGTAGGAGAAGGACCTTCCTCCTGTTGTCGTTCTTCGGATGCGGGGGACGGCGGCGAGGGCGTGACTGGCTGATCGGAGGTGTCGTTTGGGATCGTAGAAGTTGATGCGGGTGTTGAGGTAGCTCGGGCCTTGATCGTGGAGGGCTTTGTGTGCGTGGGTGAGGAGACGGAAGGTGATTCTCTTGTTGCCCTGGAGCCAGTGCAGGTCTCTTAGGTGTCCGGAGATGTGGCTGTGTCGTGGGACGTCGAGGATGAGTCTGGCTGAGGCGTTCTGGATCCGTTGGAGTCTCTTCTGGAGCTTGGCGGTGGTTCCGGCGTAGAGGGCGTTGCCGTAGTCCAGTCGGCTGGTGACGAGTGCCTGGGTGACAGTCTTCCTGGTCTCGGTGGGGATCCACCGGAAGATCTTCCGTAGCATGCGCAGGATGTTGAAGCACGACGAGGAGACGGCGTTGACTTGCCTGGTCATGGAGAGGGAGGAGTCCAGGATGAAGCCCAGGTTGCGTGCGTGGTCTGTCGGTTTGGGTGCGGTTCCCAGGGCGGGGGGCCACCAGGAGTCGTCCCAGGCGGAGGGCGAGGATCCCAGGATGAGGACTTCCGTCTTGTCCGAGTTCAGCTTCAGGCGGCTGGTCGACATCCACTCGGCTACCTCTTTCATTCCTTCGTGAAGGTTGGCTCTGGCGGCGGCGGGGTCGTTGGTCAGGGAGAGGATCAGCTGGGTGTCGTCGGCGTAGGAGATGATGTTCAGGTTGTGTTGGCGTGCGATGGCCGCGAGGGGGCTCATGTAGACGTTGAAGAGGGTTGGGCTCAGCGAGGATCCTTGGGGTACGCCGCAGATGACTTCGGTGGCCTTTGATTTGTGCGGTGGTAGGCGGACTCTCTGGGTCCTTCCGTCGAGGAAGGAGATGATCCATTCCAGTGCCTTCTCCTGGATTCCGACGTTGTAGAGGCGCTGCACTAGGGTGCGGTGGCAGACGGTGTCGAAGGCCGCGGAGAGGTCTAGGAGGATGAGGGCCGCTGTTTCTCCGTTGTCCATCAGGGTTCGGATGTCATCGGTGGCAGCGATGAGGGCGGTCTCGGTGCTGTGATTGGCTCGGAAGCCAGACTGTGAGGGGTCGAGGGATCCGTTCGTCTCGAGGAAGGCGGCCAGTTGCTTGTTGACGGTCTTCTCGATGACTTTGGCCGGAAACGGGAGCAGCGAGATGGGGCGGTAATTCTTGAGTTCGGTGGGGTCCGCTGTTGGTTTCTTGAGGAGAGCGCTGAGTTCGGCGTGCTTCCAGCTCTCCGGGAAGGTGGCGGTGGTGAAGGAGGTGTTGATGATGTCCCGTAGGTGGGGTGCGATGACAGCGTCGGCCTTGTTGAAGACGTGGTGAGGGCAGGGGTCGGTCGGGGATCCGGAGTGGATGGAGTTCATCATGCGGACGGTGTCTTCGGTGCTGATCGGGGTCCAGGCGCGGAGGGTGGTGGTGGGGGGCGTTGGTTCGGTCGTGTCGGACGTGGCGTTCGTCGGTTGGGTGTTGAAGCTGTTGTGTATGTCCGTGATCTTGTTGTGGAAGTAGGAGGCGAGGGAGTTGCAGAGTTCTTGCGATGGGGTGATGTCGTTGTTTCCGGCGTTGGGGTTGGAGAGCTCTTTCACGATGTTGAAGAGTTCCTTGCTGTTGTGTGCGTTGTTGTCCAGCCGGTCCTTGAATGCAGTTTTCTTGGTGGCGCGGATCAGTTGGTGGTGTATTCGGGTGGCGAGCTTGAGGGCAGTCATGTTGTCCGGTGTTGGGTCTCTGCGCCAGGTTTTCTCGATTGCTCGGCAGTTCTTCTTGGAGCTCTTGAGTTTGTCGGTGAACCATGGGGCTTTTCTGCTGCCGGGTCTGCTGGGCGGGGTCCTCAGGGGGGCGAGTTCATCCGCGCAGTTGCTGATCCACTCCGTGAGGTTGTCGGCGGCCTGGCTGGGGTTCGCTGAGCTGGCGGGAGGGTGCTGGCTCAGGGAAGCGGCGAGCTGGTCGGCTGTGATCTTGCTCCAGCTTCTGCGGGCAACCTGTTGCTGGTGGTGGTGGATCGTCGTTCTTCTGAAGGTGAAGTGGACGCAGCTGTGGTCCGTCCAGTGGAGTCCAGTGGCGTGGCTGAAGGTGATGTCTTTGCTGGATGAGAAGACGGTGTCGAGTGTGTGTCCGGCGAGGTGGGTGGGGGTGGTCACCAGCTGCTTGAGTCCGAGGTTGGCGAGGTTGTCGAGCAGGGTGGTGGTGTTGCGGTCGTTGTTGTTCTCCAGGTGGAAGTTGATGTCCCCCAGGAGGATGTAGTCAGCGGAGGGGAAGGCATGCGGGCTGACGAAGTCGGCGATGTCCTCGCTGAATCGTGTGCGTGGTCCCGGGGGTCGGTAGATCAGGGTGCCTCTGAGGGTGGTCTTAGGGTCGGTGTGGATCTGGAAGTGTAGGTGTAAGTAATGCAATGTTTTTTTTTTTAATGTGAAAGAAAGCAGTGGAAAGCTCTATTTTGTGTTACTCTGCATCAAAGGGGTGGTACATGGGCATTCCTATGCAACGACCCATGGTCTTTGATGTAAAACCCTATCTACGAATAATAGTAGATAGTGTTTGGTGCCAAAAAACCAATTTCAATTGAAAGCAGGCGTTAAAAATGAGAAATGCTTTTATTTCTCCTAACTTATCCCATTCTGCATGTGTACTCCACTGTACAGAACACATCTGAACTAGGAAAAGTTCTGAAGTTAGTCAAAGCATAGCATTTTGTAATAGCAAGGCACGCTTCCAGAGCAAAACCTATGCTAGACTCATGCAGACACCATGCACTATGATGCAAAGGTGTGTGCATGGCGCTCTGCAGCCTAAATTGTGCACCAGCGCTAGAGCGGGAGCAGGATAGTGCCATATCTTTGTAGATAGGGCTCTCTCCCTCTCACATTACGCTGCGTGGGGAACAGCCATTACAACGCGGGCATTACCAAGCGCTGCCATTACTACGCTGCTTTTACAACGCAAGTCGTTTCAACGACTTGCGCTGGAGGGTGCTGTTGGACAAGGAATAGTTTAATTTTCTATTCCAACACCTTCCCAACTGTAACGTGGGCTGGAGTTGGAATAGAAAATTAAACTATTCCACTATCCAGCGCTTACTGCGCAAGTCGTTGGAACGACTTGCGTTGTAAAAACAGCATTGTAATGGCACGCCTGGTAATAGCCCGCGTTGTGCTGACATACAACCACGCTGCGCTGTGTGAACGTTTTGATAATCTGGGCCAGTGGTGCACTGTGGGTTGCTGTAGCTAATTTAAGAGGGAAACAGCCAGGATTTAAGTGATTTCCTGAAAAGCTGCAAGTTAGGTTGCAGCCTCATGCTGGTAGGCATCTTATTCCATAGCGTGGATGCACGATAGGAAAAGCTCCTGCCACCCCATCTAGCTCTGCAAAATTTGGGAGTTTGAACAAGGCCCCCATTCGTTGATCTTAGGTTCCTCATGGGCACATACCGTGGTAAAAATTTTTGGATGTCAGCCGCTCCATCACCATAAAGTGCCTTGTGGACCTGACAAAGCGCCTTAAACTCCACTCGTTGCTGAATTGGAAGCCAATGTAATGCTCTGATTCCAGCTGAAGTAGGATGACCTTTGAGGATATTTAAAAGCAGATGGGCAGCTGCGTTTTTAGAAACTGTAATTTGGACAACTGAGTTTTATCAATGCCCACAAAAAGAGCATTGCAGTAGTCAATTCTAGATAGAATAGGAGTTACCAGCACCGTTCTCTCAAGTTCTTGAGGGATAAAGAGGAAAATCTTTCGTAGGATCTTTAGTAGGAAAAAGCAGGAAGATGCAAGGCGGTTTATCTGGCATGCAAATTTTAATTCATTGTCCAAGATGATTCCTAAATTCCGAACCTTGGCTTTTGGACAGGGACACTCACCCGCCTCTTTTGGCCACCAGGTTTGGTTCCACACGGAGGGGCCCTTACCAAATTCCATCACCTCACTTTTCTCTGTATTAATCTTCAGGAATTTTTGACCCGTCCAGCACATGATTTCAGTCAAACAGGAATGGAAACTAACAGCTGTGGCTTCTGGATATTTTGATACGGATATAATGAGTTGGAAATCATCTGCATAAGAGACCAAGGTGAAACCATACTCTAATGATTCTGGCCAGTGGGGTGACATATATGTTAAAGAGGGTGAGTGATAGGGTCGAGCCCTGCGGCACCCGCAAGGAAGGTGAAAAGTGTCAGATTGCAAATGATCCCAGACTATACTCTGCTCTCTGGGTGCTAGGAAGGAGGTGAGGAGGGCCAGAGCCATACCCCCGATCCCCAGAGTCTTCAGCCGCTGCACTAACTGTGATTCATGGTGTCAAATGCTGCCGATAGGTCTATGATGGTAAGCCCCCCCCCCTATCAACCTGACTGCGAATCCCTTCTGTAGACAATATCATCACCGTCTCGGTAGAGTGGCAAGATCGAAAGCCATGCTGACTGGGATCTAACAAATTGTTAGATTCAAGGAATTGAGTCAGTTCCATGTTCATTGATTTTCTGTGCATACAGAGACAGTGGAGCTCTTCCACAATCAGACCTTATCATCCTGTAGCACTGAACTCACTCCTCCACAGATAAAGTTGAGCTCCAGCACAGATGCAGCCAAGTCCCTGCATACTAAGGGGCCCATTATGATGGCGGACGGACCTGAGTCCGTCCGCTACCATAGAGTAGGAGGGACCGTCCGCAGGGGCAGCAGCGGTCCCTCCATGCAGATTAGGATGTGACCGCCAGGGTGGCGGTCACATCCTCTATTTTTAACATTGCGGCGGGTGCAGCTTCAATCTGCACCCGCCGCAATGTTAAAAATTGCATGCACGGCATTTGCGTGCACAAAGCGGCAGGCACCGCGCGGTGCCTGCCGCTTTGTTCACGCAAATGCAGGGGGGTACCATAGGTACCCCCCATGTGCACCCCCCACTCCCCCTTCACCCAGGGGGCCCGCAACGGGCCCCCGAAGTGAAGGTCCGTATGCTTTTCCATGGCGGAAAAGCCGCCGTGGAAAAGCATACTTTCTACTCCATCATAATATGGCTGGCGGTGTCTGATAGACACCGCCAGCCATGTTAATGCTTTTCCGCCGCGGTCGGAAGGCGACCGCGGCGGAAAAGCGGCGGACAGAATCAAAGACCCACCAGCCATCCTAATTTGGCGGTGGGTCTTTCACTCATCCGCGGCGGTTTTCCCGCATCCTCCGGGCCGGCGGTGGCTTCCGCCGGCCCGGAGGATGTGGGAAATCCACGATCCTAATGACCCCCATAGTGCGGAACCCATGCACAGATAGAGCAGAGCTCGTATACCCGTAGGTATTTTTCTTTCATTGAGCTGGATCAGAGTTCCTGCAGACATAGCTCTGTGGCCCTGTGCAGAGAGAGCTGAGCTCATCCAAGTATGCAGCTGAGCTTCCTTGCAGACAGTGCTGAGCCCCTGTGCGGGCATAGATCGAAGTGAGCCAGTTCACAGGCGGAGCTGAGCTCTTTCAGCATTCACTCCTATAATGTTAAAACCCGAGGTTCTGTGGGGGCTGAGAAAACAGGACCAGCTGATATTCCGTGAGAGTATCACAGGTCGCTCACCCAGGTTAATCTTTCACATGGCCTGTTTCTGATAGGGAGTGAGGAGGAGAAGGTGGAGGGAGGAGGACAGTGAGGGAGAAGGGATTGAGGTAAGTTATTGAAGAGAGAGACAAGGTAGATACACTGGCGTAACGAAACTTGAGGGGGCCTCCCGGCAAGGCACGTGGAGGGGCCCCCTCCGGGCTCAATCAGGAGCTCTGCAGCCAAAGTACTGTGCTGAGGGGCCCCCTTGCACCGCGGGGGCTGCAGGGGACTGTGCTACACCCCTGGGTAGGTAGTGGTGAAAGAGAATTAAGCATGTGTGAGCATAACGACAGAAAGGTGAGAAAGAGAGGAGAAAGAAATGAGAGGAGATTCTGGCTGAGATGGAAAAGAACAGAGCCTGAGGGTGAAAGGAGAGACACCAGAGTGAGAGACATATGAATAACACCACAATGATGCTAAAGCAATCTGTATGTTATGATTTTTTTAAGGGTATTTGTGCGTGCGCAGCTCACCCTAGAGTGTATCCCGGTGCTGAGAAAGCAGAGGTCATGTCGGCTGTGACTGGGTCTTGTCCAGGTGAAGGGCCATGTTTTAAGTTTCTTGCATAGCTCACGTACTAAGGAGGCAGCTCTAGTGTGTAGGGGCAGGCCGTTCCAGGCTTTGGGCACGAGGTAGGAGAAAGCACAACAGCAGACTGTGATTATTTGTATGCGGGGGATGTGTGCGAGCAGGAGTCTGGCTGAGCCGAGGTGTCTGGTGGTTGTATTGAAGTTGTTGTGGCTATTTTGGTAGGTGGGGTAGAGGTTATACAGGAATTTGTTTCTGTGTGTGATTTTTTTAAGAGTATAGGTTAGTGAATGGGAAGCCAGTGGAGGTCTTTGAGGAGCAGGGTGATGTAAATGCGGGGGGAAACCTGAGTGTGAGTCTGGCCACTGGGTTTTGTATGATCCGAAGTCTTCTAGCAGTTAGACAGTGATTCCGACACAGTGCGTTGCCATAGTCCAACTTGCGGGTGATAAGGGCCTTGGTGACCATTTTGTATGTGTTGACTGGAGCCATTTGAATATTTAATTGATCATTTTGAGGGTGTGGAAGCTGGAGGCGCTGACTACATTGACTGAAGTAAACTTTTAAGCACATTTCACCCATTCCTGTTGCTTTCTTCACCAGAAGTCTGCCTTTCACTGTGTCACTGGGCAGTAATGGCTGTGGAAGTTGCTGACACCAATCTCCAAAGAAACATTGTAGTCACAAGCACACGTTGTTTTTAGCAAATTAGGCACTGGGTTGGAGTGAAGGTGTTTTACATGTGACAGGTTCACTTGGCAGCTATGTTTTAAAGTTGTAAAAGATGGTCTAGTCCATTTTGAAATTGTGCTTCACATGGAACATCAAACGTAAACCCTTCAGATACTGAAGGAGTTTGCGTTTTATATATTTACTTCCCTGGCTTGGTTGAAGCAGGCTAACTCCAAAGTGAGTGAATGGAGGATTAAAGCATAACGCTTGTGAGGGCAGCTCAACTTCAAGGGTGCAATAGGTGGGATTTCTTACAGGAGCCTCTGTTAGTGCATGTGCGCTAATTGTTAATCTATGTCTTGGTGGCACCACAAACAAAGGGAATAAAAAAAAGTAAAGTCCACATTTGTAAAGCTCACAATCACCCGTAAGGGTCTCTAGGCGCTGGGGGCCGTCGGGAAGATTAAGCGAGCTATTGCCCAGAGTCATATGGTGCTGGGCTAACCTGTCGCCGGAGCCGGGGATCGAACCGTGGTCCCCAGATTCCAGTGTCAGTCGCCCTGGCCGCGGCGCCACACGACTCCAATCATGGTCCCCTCAGTGGACACAAGTTGTGTATATTCCCCTATACTGCTAAAGGCACCTTCCATCTTCCTGTGTGTGAGCACCAGGCATCTGTTTAGTTGAAGGAACATAAGATGCACACTGGCTGATGGTGCAGGGGCTGTGCACTGGCTGGAGCTACAGGAGCACATTGAGAGTGGTGCAGTGGGGTTATGGGCATGCACACACTTTCCCACATGCATGGGTCTACTCCCAGGTCTCCTTCTGGCTATCTCAATCTAACACCGCAGAATTGTCTTATGCTGTTCGTGCCCACCATAACAAAATTTAATTTAATTTTCACATGGCTTCAGCTCCCTCACTAATATGGCTGCCAAAACTACTTCCCATGATGAATGTCTTTTGCAGCATGCACACGTTTAAATCTGTGCATCTTTGTCCAGCCTTCTTTCATTTGGAGAGAAAGAAACAGTGACTGAGTAAAAGTTTGGCTAAGGTTTAAGTGTGTACTTTTATAAGAAAATTAACCTAGAAAGTGGGAACTGGCTGTATAGTTTCAATATTGCCTCATTTCCCTCACAGTGAAGTAGTGTGGCTCACTGGTTAGAGGCGGCAGACCCGAGAGCAGAGGACGGCCCGGGACCAGGGTTCGATTCCCGGCGCGGCAGGTTTCTGGACCAGGGTCAGCGGACTCGATAATTCTCTCGCCTCGGTGCCCACTCTGATCAGCGATCACACTTGGCAACTCTGGGCATAAGCTTGCCTCATCTTCACTAACGGCCCCACCAGACCGCCGGGGATGCCTGGTCTCACCCTGGAGATACCCATTAAGGGACCATCTCTCAGGGAAGCCAGGAAGGGTTTCGCAGCGGTCGAAGCGCCTTGGGACCCTACGGGTAAGTAGTGCGCTATATAAATGCCTATACATTACATTACATTACAATGGTGCTTAGGCATTTTAAAGAAGCATTGCAGGGCTTAAAAACAAAAAAAAGACTAATCAGACTTTTGAACACTACCTTAGATATCACAAAAATACCACATTAAAAAGATACTCATCCCCACCATGATCGCGGCTCCGCATGGATTGGTACAATGGAGATTATTGAGAAGTCATTACATCTTCGAGTAAAAATGTGTGTTTTACATGTTTTGGTGCTGATATTGCACAAAACCCAGTGGTAACAAAAACATGTATTTTTAAGGAACCATGGAAAATGTTTCACAGTTACGTGTGAAATAAAGATTTTGTGACATAATGGTAGTCCCCAAACCACTGTGCAGAGGTTTTTACATTGTCCAGGCTTCTAGGATTATGCAGGGTGGAGGACCAAGGTTATCTTTATATTATGCGGCAAAAAATGCAAATCACCAGAACCCCTCAATGATAAAGTTGGACCAGATTACACAGCTACCCCTTATGCATGCTCTGTACGTACTTAACTTTAAACCATTGTGTATATGCAAATAGATAAACCGCAACATTAAACAAGATACAACTCAATTTCGTTGCGAGCGCTGCATCGCATTTGGCAATGCAACGCGTTCACTGAAATTTGTTTTATTTATTCATTTGTTTACTTACCTCTGTTCGGACGTATGCCGTAGTTTACTACCCCCCACCCTGCTCCTCTCCTGTCCCACCTCACCGCCCCGCAGCACTCCCTCCAGGAGCCGCCACTGGTGGCCACCCACGTCTAAACCACGAATATGCCTTAGCCATGTATATGCGCGGTCTAGTTGCTGCTGCTGGGCTGAAGAGCAGGAAGAGGAAGGATTGGGACGAGGCAGCGAGGTAAGTCGGGCTTGAGGGGGTGGGGGTAGTTTGTAGGGGTTGTGGGGTAGTTTTCAGGGCTGGGGGTTCAGGGTAGTTTGCAGGGAGGACAGGGGGTCGGGAGATTTGGGGCTCAGGGCAGGGGATAGGAAAGGGGCAGTTTTAAGGCTGCGGGGGCAGTTGGGCTGGGGCGGGGGCAGGTGGGGTTATGTTTTAGGGGTGGGGCTTGTTTTAGGGCTCGGGGAGGGGGCTGGGGTCGTAGTAGGTTTTAGGGGCCTGAGTTTTAGGGCTCAGGGCAGGGGACGGAGGTGGAGGCAGATTATTTGGGTTGGAATTAGTTTTGGAGGGAGTCGGGTAGTTTTCAGGGCTGGGGGTTGGGAGTTTTAGGGCCTAGGGCAGGGGACAGGAAATAGTCAGTTTTAAGGCTGAGAGGGCAGTTGGGCTGGGGCGGGGGCAGGTGGGGTTATGTTTTAGGGGCGGGGCTTGTTTTAGGGCTCAGGGAGGGGGCTGGGGTCGTAGTAGGTTTTAGGGGCCTGAGTTTTAGGGCTCAGGGCAGGGGACGGAGGTGGAGGCAGATTATTTGGGTTGGAATTAGTTTTGGAGGGAGTCGGGTAGTTTTCAGGGCTGGGGGTTGGGAGTTTTAGGGCTTAGGGTAGGGGACAGGAAAGAGTCAGTTTTAAGGCTGAGAGGGCAGTTGGGCTGGGGCGGGGGTAGGTGGGGTTAGGTTTTATGGGTTGGGGGCTTGTTTTATGGCTCAGGGAGGGGGCTGGGGTCAGAGTAATGTTAAGGGTCCTGAGTTGCAGGGCTAAGGGCAGGGGACAGCACTGGGGCAGTTTTCAGGTCGAGGGGGCAGTTGGGCTGGGGTAGGAGTGAGGTAGAGATTTCAGGTTTAGGGTGTTTTTAGGGTTAAGGGCAGAGGGGCATTAGTGTTATCTTTACCACACAAGCTCATTTACCAAACATGTCTTTACCACAAAATTGCGTGGTAAAGGCATGCGTAGTAAAGGAATGCATGGTAAAGAAGCGGTCGGGGTTTAGACCACGTGGTTGAGGCATGCGTTTTTACATCACACAACCCTGGCAAATAGATCACTGTGCTATATTAGACGGATTGCAGCTTATGAACTGGAAGTATAAAAATGCTCTCAGTGCCAAAAGCAGTAGTAGCTCACCGACCTATCCACATAAAATACAAATCTGATATCTTCATGTTACACAATGTGCTTTGCAGCAGGTACATTAACAGTCTAAGCTACTTTATGAGTCAAAACTGTGATTGGACAAAACACAGAAATCTTCCAGAACTGCATTAACCCCGGGAGTTATTGTACCACTACTATAATGTTATGTTAAATAAATGTATAAAGTGCTACCTATACCCGAGGGTGTCTTGGCGCTAATAGTAGGCATTGTACGGAAGCATGCTGTGAAGGATAGTTCACAAGTTGAAAAGCCAGGTTTTGAGAAGGTTTCTCGAAGCCAGCAGAGAGGGTGAAGCTCTAATATGGAGAGGAAGGGTCTTCCAAAGTCTGGTAGCGGCTGCATGGAAGCTACTGCCTCCCCATCTGGCTTTCTTAAACCTGGACAGAATAACTATATAGGAACCGAGAGATCTGAGGTTCCTCTTAGGAGTATACCACGAAATCAAGTTTCTCAAAAATTCTGGACCAATGCCATGTAGGGCCTTATAAGTGAGACAGAGTTTTGAATTTGATGCGATTTCTGACCGCCAGCCAGTGTAGTCCCCTCAGCATTGCTGGGCACGCAATGATCTCTGCAGCAGATGTCTTAACCCTGTAAGATAATTTAAAATACAACCTCTTTGTGACCAATTAAAAAAGCTAGAATAGATTTGCTGTTACTTGTGTCCTTGTAGCCAATTTCTTTGCAGCATGAAAAAAAATGTATAAGTTAACCGTCAGACTCTGCTTTTCACTCACTGCAGATTTTGTAGTAACCATAAGAGTCATGATGACCACCATTAATACTCATTATTTACAGCGCTTCAGAATAGAATTGCTGTACGAAGCGCTACTGTAAAAATTAATTATTCGTAGGGTGGAGACTTCCTTTTGCTAAAAGCGTACCTTTCTCTAAGGGAGATCAGGGTCATCAATGGGCAGTACTGCCCTGAACCCTTGCATCACTACAGAGTCCCTGGCATGGATGGGAGAGGCCATGCTGGCAGAGAGCAGTGGAGTCAAGAAACTTGAGTGGAGGGCTGCAAAGTACATGGAAGGGACCCCCCATGCTCCAGACCCATTCAGGAGCTCTCAGGCCAGGAGCCCCGCCACCTGTGATCAGTGCGGAGGGGTCCCTGCCAGAGAGCCTGAAAACCAGGGGCCTCATTTATGAGAAATGACGCATCGCTGCGTGAAAGCAGCGATGCGTCACTTCTCAGTGCGCACTCCTTGCGACATACCTGATGCGTCATATTTAATGTATGATGCATCATGTCGCAAGGAGTTACAGATACGTCCGTATTTCTGACATATCTCTAAGCGCAAAAGTGACGCATTGCTGGAGTGTATCACAAAAGTGACGCAACTCCAGCAATGCGTCCTTTCACATGGGGCAAGCCCCATGTGAAAGAGCCTGCGTCAGTCTTACGCCTGCTGTGAGGCAGGCGCAAGATTTTGATGCAACGGCATCTGCTTAGATGTGTCACTTTGTAAATAGTGCGCAACAGGAGGCATGCTTTACGCCGCCGATGCGTCACAAAAAGTGACTCATCAGAGGCGCAAAACTGACGCAAGGCCTCATAAATGAGGCCCCAGGTGCTGCAATGCCCTGGGACTTGCTAATTATGTTCTGAGCTGAGGTACCACTAAAGACCACAGGCGCACAGCTCTAATTTGCTCTTCCAGGCACTGGGGCCGGACCACCATTGCTGCTACAACGAGTGAACTGAGACCCAACTTTTTAAATTGCTGTAGCACAGAGCAGTGTTTCAAGATTCACCACCTGGCATAAAGCTCCTAATTGACATTCAGGCGTGTGCAGGGGCACAAAGGGACCATACATCCATTGCAAGTGTCAGGCAGAAACCTGTGATACCTGCCCACACTATTAAAAAATTGAATCCGACTTGCACCTGTCCATCCTGGGCCCTGCCTGCAGTCAGCCACTCCTTGTTTGAGCAAACAGTGACAAAGCTCACTAACATTACTGATGGTCAGGGGTGCAACTAGACTCAAACTTCGATGGTGTGTCTAAGGAGTCAGCCCGCCAGGGCAGAGACATCATTATAACCATGTTAAAATTACATGTGGGGGCTCCCTTTCTTTTTGAGTGACAACGTATATCATGGGGGTCATTCTTCTGGACTACATGTGGCAAGTAAGCATTTTGAAGCACACCAGGTACGAAACATTAGTTTCAGCATAACAGGGTCTAATATCAATTGTAGGGTTTTTAGGCTACAAAATTAATAGCAAATGTTTTAATTTGTTACATAAGTGTACATTAAACATGGTACAATGTAGAATGTCAGGTTCCACTGTATACATCAATTTTAGAAATTGGGTTGTTGGTTGACTAGTGTGTGAGCCCTGGTCAAGCAGCAACCACAATCCTTGTCATGGTGAGGCAACAGCTAACCCTAAATTAACCTGTGCTCAACCCTGGGTAGCTTGACACAAAAAAGGACCTTAAATCCTGGTTAGCGGAGGGCTGCGAGAGTCTGCATCAAAGATGTGTCACACAGCTGAACTGATGTGTTGGTTCCAGGATACGGCGAGGCTTTGATGTGTGGTCCTTCGTCATCGGCGAGGATCCCAATGACGAGGGCTTGCTATGCAAAGTTCGACATTGAAGATTCGTTAGTTCCCAAAGCTGTGAGGCTGCGATGAGAAATACGGCATGATCATTGAGGCTGCAATCGATGAGGTATGCAGGGGTCTGTGCTGAGGCTGTGTCTCGCCACGCCGGTTCCAATGAGGCGCCGGCTGTAATGCGATGCAGGTCTTTGCAATGGAGTAGACCCACATGTTGTGTCGGGTCTGTTCGGGGTTGCACAGTGCACCAGAGGTGACATGTCAATTCCACTGGCTCCACAGAAGCTGGAGAAGCACATTGATCCCACTTCTACGGGTCAAGTGTTAAGGTGCTACCACTAGGCAGGATAGACTC
Organism: Lissotriton helveticus; assembly: GCF_964261635.1. Lineage (NCBI taxonomy): Eukaryota > Metazoa > Chordata > Amphibia > Caudata > Salamandridae > Lissotriton > Lissotriton helveticus. The sequence continues at coordinate 96,611,387 of NC_136068.1, forward strand.
ACAGATGACAGAGTCCAGGTGCTGGGGTCGAAGTTGTTGGAGCCTTCTGTCCCTGAGGCTGAAGTCAGTAGGCCAACCTGCCAGCCCTTAGAGTCACTCTGGGGTCCTGGGTTCAAGAAATGCAGTTCTAGTCCTTCTCACCCAGGCAAAAGGGCAGCTGGCAGCAGGTCAACACAGCAGGGCAGCAGTTTTCAGAGCAGCAGTCCAACAGAGTTGGCAATCCTTTCAGAGGCACAGCAGTCCTTCTTCCTGGAAGAATATCCACAGGTCCAGTAGTGAACAGAACAATTGGTCTCTGAGGTCCATTATTTACACCTAGTTCTGCCTTTGAAGAAGGAGAAGCATCTCTAGGCATGCCTTTGGAGTGCATATGTGTCCTGACTTCCTTGCCCAGGCTCCAGACTAACTACAGGGGGTTTGTAGTCCTTTGTGTGGAGGCAGGACACAGCCTATTCAAGTATAAGTGGAGCTATGCCCAGCTCCTCCCTCCCATCTTGACAGTGATGGCCCATCCATACAGTCCAGCGTCTCCCGGACCTTACAGTACCGACCCTACATCTGTGGTATTTCTGGTGCCAGGTACTGCAACACCTGTACAAACTGCACCCCAGAGTCCAGTGTCCCTGGATCCAAAAGCAACAACCTTACATCCTTCATACAAAGGGTACCCGGTACTGCAGCACCTCTGCAAACTGCACCCCAGAGTCCAGTGTCCCTGGATCCAAAAGCAACAACCTTACATCCTTCATACAAAGGGTACCTGGTACTGCAGACTCTGCAAACTGCACCCCAGAGTCCAGTGTCCCAGGCTCCAATGAAACTGGTTCTATAACATTGATACTTAGGATGCCTGGTTTTAGAGCACCTCTGCAAACCATTGTGTCTGGATCCAACACTACCGACCCTACATCTGTGTTACTTCTGGTGCCTGGTACTACAGTACCTCTACAAACTGCACCCCAGAGTCCAGTGTCTCTGGATCCAACAGTACCCACCCTACATCAATGATGCTATGGTGCTTTTACTGCAGCACCTCTACAAACTGTGCTGCAGAGTCCAGTGTGTCTGATCCACCAGCACTGACCCTACATCTGTGTTAGTTAGGATGCATAGTACTGCAGCACCTCTATAAATGTGCTACAGAGTCCAATGGCTCCGCATCCAGTAGTACCGACCCTACATCCATGTCACTTATGGTGCCTGATACTGCGGCACCTCTACAAACTGAGCAGCACAGTCCAGTGTCTATTGATCAACATTACCAACACTACATCTGTGGCACTAATGGTGCCTGATACTGCAGTACCTTTAGGTACTGTACAGCAGAGTCCACTAACTCTGTCTCCAACAGCACCGACCCTACATCCGCAGTACCCATGGGGCCTGATACTGTAGTGCCTCTACAGACTGCACCCCAGAGTCCAGTGTCCCTTTATTCCATCCTACATCCATAGGGCCTCATTTATGAGAAATGACGCATTGCTGTGTGAAAGCAGCGATGCGTCACTTCTCAGTGCGTACTCCTTGCAACATGATTGATGCGTCATATTTACAGTATGACACATCATGTCGCAAGGAGTTACAGATACGTCAGTATTTCTGACGTATCTGTAAGCGCAAAAGTGACGCATTGCTGGAGTGTGTCACGCAAGCACCATGTGAAAGGGCCTGCGTCAGTCTTACGCCTGCTGTGAGGCAGGCGCAAGATTTTGAAAAAGTGAAATCTCATAGATTTCACTGCGTCACTTCTACGAGGCTTTTTACGGGGGATCGCCCCCCCTGCATACATTATACCTGACGCAGGTCTAATGTAGCGCAGGGGTTTACAAAGTGACGCATCTGCTTAGATGCGTCACTTTGTAAATAGTGCGCAACAGGAGGCATGTTTTACGCCGCCAATGCGTCACAAAAAGTGACGCATCAAAAGCGCAAAACTGACGCAAGGCTTCATAAATGAGGCCTATAGTACTTATGATGCCTGATATTGTAGTGTCTCTAGAAATTGCTCCACAGAGGCTAATGTCTCTAGCTGCAACACTACCAACCCTACGTCTGTGTTACATATGGTGCCTGTTACTGCACTACCCTTACAAATGTCACCTTACAGTCCAGTGTCTCTGGATCTAGTAGTGGTGACCCTACATACGTGGTACTTATGAATCTTGCTACTGCAGCACCTCTGCAAGCAGCACCTCACAGTCCAGTGTCTTTGGTTCCAATAGTGTCGACCCTAATACAACTGTGGTTTTTAAGGTTCCTTGCCCTGCAGCACCTCTGCAAGCAGCACCTCACAGTCCAGTGTCTCTGAGGCCTATAGGACCGACCCTACATCCGCTCAGCGGTCTTCCAGTGGCTGTAGGTCCACTACCAGCTCTGGTTCCTCCACCTCAGAATCTGCCCATCCCTTCCTCTACTGCTACATCTGCCTATGGTCCAACACACACAAACAGAGGGGCAGGCCCTGCTGCACACTCCTTGGTACAAACCTGCTTACTGGGTCTGAGACATAAGGAACAGATCCCATTCAAACAGCAGGCTCTTTTTCCAAGTGTTATGCGCTGATAGAGATGTTCCTATTTGCTGAACTAAGGAGGCCTCGGAAAAGCCTCCTTCTGTATGGGCAGGGCCTGCGACATGTATACATCTGTCAGCCAATGGGTGGCTCGCCGACCACGAGCATCCAAGCGCATTCACCCACAGCTCATTTATTGAATGAATGAATGAATTAAACACTTATAAAGCACACTGCCACTCACTGGTGTTGCAAGTTATGAACTGATAAGCCAGCAAAGCTAAATAGATGAGAGAGTGGCAAAGTGCATCAGGGTCCAAACAAAAGTCAAGTCTTTAACTGCTTTTTGAAGAGAGCTTCAGATTCTATGAATGAAAGAGGTAAACTCTCAGTGGCGTAGCAAGGGGGACATGGCCCTAATACAAGATTAAAACTGAGCCCCCATTACATGGTTTTATAACAAAAACATCCCCGGGTAGGGGCAAAGTGGCCCCCTCACACCACTGGGCCCAGTGCACTGCACCCGCTGCACTCTCCATAGCTTTGCCTCTGGCGTTTGCTCTACTCACAACGCAAAGCGTCCCAGGCTCCAGACATCGGAGGAAAAAGCATAGTCCTTTGGAAGGTAGCCCAACGGCTACTGAAAGAGCCGCGGTGCTACGCCAGTGACCGTTTGTTCATTGCACAAATGCAAATAACAATTCCATATGTTATCTGTGACTTATTCTTTGCCCTGCAAAATCTTGTGTTGTAACTCTTTCTGTCTTGACCTCATATACAAAACCAGCTATAGCTATATAAGCAAAGTGCATCATCTGTACACGAAAGACACTGGGCCCGATTCACAGAACTAACTTAAGAGAAAATCCTAAACTTACTACCATTTTGGTATTCACAGAAGGAATTTACTCATTTTGGTATTCACAGAAGGCAGTTACTAAATTTGGTATTCGCAGAAGTTAGGAGTCCTAACTTTAGGACTCCTAAATGCCTTCTGTGAATACCGAACGTCTTAAAGTTAGGATTTTTCTCAGTTTATGAGTAGTAAAGTTAGGACTCCTAACTTTAGGGCTCCTAAATGCCTTCTGTGAATACCGAAAGTCTTAAAGTTAGGATTTTTCTCAGTTTATGAGTAGTAAAGTTAGGACTCCTAACTTTAGGGCTCCTAAATGCCTTCTGTGAATACCGAAAGTCTTAAAGTTAGGATTTTTCTCAGTTTAGGAGTAATAAAGTTAGGACTGTTATCTTTAGAACTCCTAAATGCCTTCTGTAAATACAGAAAGTCTTAAAGTTAGGATTTTTCTCAGTTTAGTTTTGCAATAGGTCTCGTATTTGCTAGAGATTGAGCTATTGGCATTGTAAATGACAATGCCTTTTATGTATGTGTTTTGAGAACCTGCAAGCAGTGCGTAAACATGCACTTTGTACTTATAGCCCTTGCTTACGAGAAGCAAGGCTGGCAGTAAAAGAGGCACAGTTACTGCCAGCCTACCGCTTGCAGGTTTTCAAAACATATAAATAAAAAGCAATGTTATTTACAATGCCAATAGATTAAACTCTCGCAAATGCGAGACCTATTGCATTGCAAATGCTCGTTTAATTTTCTGCAGGTCTCCACATGTGGGAGGCTAAGCTCAAAGTTAATATTGTCATTTTGAGTTCTTGTACTATTCTTGGGCAACTGCACTCAGCACCACATCCCTGAAACAGAAAGCTTTGCCTCAATCATTGCCTGCGTATGACCTATCTGAAAACAGTATAACAATGAATTAAAATCTACATAGATTCATGCAATGATGATATCAGTGTTGCACTTGGGCTGTTTCTGCAGGGCAGCCTTGTAATGCTACTTTCAGTAAAATGAATACTCCGCTTTTTGATAAGGGAGCTTGCTCGATCTCTGCAGAGCTTATGCATGAGCGAAGCTTAGTAAAACCGTCTCACTACAGACATTTAAACAGCTGCCATTGTCAGTGCTTGCAAAGGGTATGAAAGAGTATGATTTCCACCGAACACAATACTGTTCTGTACATGGAACCTAAAGTTGTAGACGTTTCTGCTAGCATAGACGGCATAGCTGAAGAGGGAGGGAAGTCTAGTTCAACTATATACCATAAAGATATAAAATATACTTGGAGGTACACATACATTCGAGCAGCAGGTGGATTAACTCAGCAAGCTGCATTTGAGAAATAGAAGCCTGTAACAGAATGCACACAGATCATGGCAACCACCTCACTGAACTGTGGAACCTGCAACTGACAGTCTCCGTGGCATGCTCAACTCACCCCTCTGTTGCTGTTTTCTCGAGCTATTTTCTTACAAGTACTAAGCCCTGAACGATAGGATACATGTAAAGGGATTCAAGAAAGTTGTTTACTTTTCAAAAGTCATGGTCCCTCCCACTTGAATCTCTTAAAACCCTCCTTATGACCAACCATCAAGCAAACCCCCTCTGCACCGGCTCTGCCATCCCTCTTTATCTTTTTTTTATTTGGGTCCACTGCTAGGACCGTCGATAAGTTAAACACTTGTCTCTCATCTACCTGCCGCTCACTTTAAATCTCATTAGGATAAACTCTTATAGGAAGCAGCATTGCCAACTAGGTCACTAGGGACAGCGTGTCCAATGGCAACACTGGCTAATGTTGACATCCATGTAATGTCCCTTCACTCTTGGTCACTGTTCCTCACCTGGAGGCACCCGCCGAGGCTCACATTAAATCATGGCTCTTCAGAACGGAGATCCAGCCAGGGAGCCGCCATCTTTAGCATCAGAAAGAACGCACACATCACCACGCACATCCGGTGTTCTGACAGACACTGCTTCTCCTCAAAAAGTGCTTCAAGGGTATGGTTAGGACAGGAACGGAAGCACGCCAATGCGTAACTGCAAAAGGAACGCTAGCTGACAAAACATCGGTAAACTTTGTAGCAGGCTATCGCTAAGCGATTAGTAGCAACCGGCAATCGAGGTTCATCTGGGGTACTATAGCAAAGCTATTTGAGTAAGCGCTGGGGCTGCGAAATTGCACCCCTGGTGTGGCAAGCAGCTAGGGAAAGTACAAGGGTTCCAGGTGGTGATCTATATGATGGCCAGATTTTCAATAAAAACAAAAAGAAAAGGCACGCAGGGGGAGTAAAAAAAAGTGGAAGTGCGCCATTTCCGCACACCATACCCGTGCACATGTCCTGTCCAGGCGCGTGCACATCTCCTGTCTGAGATGGAGGAAAAGTTAAAGTGCCCCCATGGGCACATTGTGCTGAAATGGCTGTACGCGTACCTGCACATCTCCTGTCCTCCATATGCGTGCACATCTCCTGTCCCCCTTCCGCTGACAAACCAACAACAATAGATCTCGCCATGAAGGACATGAAGGGAATACTTGGCTTCCTTCAAGACCTACAGTTCAACCCAACATGCATATTCCTTATTGGTTTAGATGTGGAGAGCCTGTACACAACCTTACCCCAGAAAGAAACCCTAGACATCATAGAAGAGGTCCTCTATGGAACGGAATGGACCTACCATACACCAAAAAGCCTAGTCCTTGAATGCTGCAAGTGGGCTTTGACGGAAAATAACTTTCGATTTAAGGAACTTCTGTTCCAACAACAGCAAGGGAACAGCATGGGCAGCACCTTTGCTCCAAGTGTAGCAGGACTATATGTTCACCACTTGGTCAAAACACAAAATCCTGTCTGATAACAACCCATACCACCCATAGATTCTTGAATGGAAAAAGTACATTGATGATGTCCTCCGAATTTGGAACGGCAATGAATCAGAAGCCAGTGACTTCATTGAGTGGCTAAATCGACAGGACCCGTACCTGAAATTCACTCACACCATGAGCAGATCAGAACTGGTTTTCTTAGACCTAAATATCTACGCTGCAGAAGGGGCACTCAAGACAACACACTTTAAACCTACTGCTAAGAACTGTCTTCTCCAGACGACAGTTTTCACCCGAGACACCTGAAAGAGAACCTCCCCTATGGACAGTTCCTCAGGCTCAGAAGGAACTGTTCAGAAATGAGGGACTACAAAGCTCAGGCAAAGGACCTATCCCAAAAACTCCAAAAGAGATAATATCCATTGACCATAATCATCATAGCCAAGAAAAGAAAAGCAAACAATCCAGGTACGCCCTCCTTGAAACTTATGAGAAGGAAGACAAAGAGAAAGACAAGAGACTTATATGCATCAAAACTTTTCACATCGCATCAGACAGGGTTACCAGATAGTCAATAAACATTGGCATATCCTCAACAGTGGCAATTTAATATCCCAAAACCTATGTTCTCACATAGGAGAGGAAAAAACCCATGGGACATCCTGGTACACACCCGTCCAAAACCTCCACTCAAAAATGACAACAACCAACAGGCCATCACCCATGAGGTAATTGTAAAGTGTGTCACTTAACTACTACCACTAAAAAGGTGACTTTCAACACAGGAATAACGTGGGAATTACACAAATTCACCACCTGCAACACAGAAGGGGTGGTGTACAGGATCACGTGCCTCTACGATCTACACTATGTGGGTTTGAGCATTAGGAGGGTCAGCACGAGGATATGTGAGCATCGTAGCAACATCAGATGCCACAGAGCCAGCACCAGAATGACTGCACATTTCAACAACATGAAACACACTCCAAACGACATGGGTTGGGTAGTTTTAGAGCACATAAAACACTGCAATAACCTAGATCAGAGGTTATTAGAAAAGGAGCAAAGATGGGTGTATAAATTGCACACAGACACTGCAGGCCTGAATGACAATATTCGGTGGGGACAGTTCACTAAATGAACCACATTACCTAAATATCACACATTCAGCCCCGAACCGTATTATCACCCTGGACGAATGTTTTGAAGAACTTTGATAAAATATCTATAACACCCTAGAGCTGTATCATTTTCATTCGTTTTGTTCCACCTCTATCTTTTTTAGACCCTAAATCAGAAACTCATGCTATCAGCAAGGGCCATCTAGTCTCATTTCCAACATTACCGTTGTAACACAAACACTGAGTGAATACTCGTCTAAACTGAGTATCACCATGCCATTTATGAACATTTCTCCTGCACGTGGACCCCCATGTGGGCCCCTATGTTTAATTTCTATATATATATATATATATTTAAATATATCAGCTTTGGCATCACCGTTTTCTATCCAATATGGCCCCACAATGAGCCACTCACGGAGACCAATTTCGTTTTTTGTCTGTCTAACAACCATTTTATTATTTTTTATATTTTTATTATCTTTATAACTTTCTTATTTTCATTCCATTTTTACGCGTTGACTGTAGCATTTCCTCTGTCCTAGACAGCCAGACGATACTAGGAGGGTACATATGATTAATGATTTCACCCCTTCAAGATGGTAGTGACGAAGTAAGTTCCTTTTCCTCAACAGGTTTTTCCGGACATTTCAAAGCACTATTTTTCTGTTTCTTTGAGCATCTGCCATCCACGTTATGGGCAGAAACAGCAACATGCTTTGCTGGTAGTTCTCTTATTTTCTTCTCTTTGCTCACAGTTAACTACAATGCTCTGTATCTCTTCAGGGTATGATTGCAATCCCCTCTTCCCCAGCAGACCATGAGGCATAGTATTGCCAAAGCACAAGTATGTTTCAGAAATTTAAGAACATTATGTGTTTATATGTTGTATGTCATGTGGTGAAACCAACGGGGATGATGGACGGAGTGTTGAACATTGCAAGCACTCACCCCAGTCAACCTATCTGGGTTTAATTCATCATCATTCTTTAGCTCACTCCGCCACCCCAATCCAGAGATGGCCATATGCAAATCAGTCTGACCCTGTGCCTCATGGGAACATTCCAGCCCGAACTGCCAAACCATGTCTTCCTTGGACCGGAAGCAAGCATCCTGGGACCAGTTTCTGGCTTATCAGCCTTCATCAGCCAGGCTAGCTTGAATCCGGTGGCAAACTGAGCAAGAGACCCACGTCTGGGCATACCCTGCCAACTTAGGGCGAACAAAGCAAAACCAAAGGGGATTATGGGCGGAGTGTTGAACATTGCAAGCACTCATCCCCAGTCAACTGATCTGGGTTTAATCCATCATCATTCTTTAGCTCACTCCGCCACCCCAGTTCAGACATGGCCATATGCAATTCAGTCTGACCCAGTGCCTCATGGGAACAGACTAGCCCGAACTGCCAAGCAATGTCTTCCCTGGACAGGAAACAAGCATCCTGACACTGATTTCAGCCAGGCTAGCTTGAATCCAGTGGCAAAGTGAGCAAGGGACCCACGTCTGGGCATATCCTGCCAACTATGATGAACAAAGCAAAACCGAAAGGGGATGATGGATGGAGTGTTGAACATTGCAAGCACTCACCCCCAGTCAACTGATCTGGCAGACCATGAGGTATAGTATTGCCAAAGCATAAGTATGTTCCAGAAATTAGAGAATATTATGTGTTTATATGTTGTATGTCATGTGGTGCCCAGTTCTTTCACTAGTGTTTTTTAAGTTATATTCCTGCATATAACTACGCTTTCTCACAAAGGAGATGTCTGATGTGTTTTATTATGTCAGATTAGATGAAAGCACTAATTAATTATTATTTCTAAGGGCACCATCTATAGAGGAGTACATTGATCGGATTACCTCATTGGGTATAGACCTGCCCACGTGCGAGGTGGGCAGGCATTATGTGCTAACTTTTCATTCTGTTTTATTCCCTGAACATATACTACGAGTCAAAGACTAAACCGTATGTATTTTTAATTGGGTGCTCACACATTAGGTGTGCATCCTCACTTTATTATAGGTTTTCACAAGGAGTGGCACGCATGGGGCCGGCCCCCGTTTGGTCCTGAAGAAGAGGTTTAGGTGATACCTCAAAACATGTCGACTGAATATTAGGGACTGTATACATATAATAGTTATATCTTTTCCTTACTATTTAACCCCCTTTTTATCCATACCAACTAGGAGCGAAAATAAAATATTAGTTCACTAGCTAGGTATTTTTAACATCACTTTCACCACTCCACTAACACTGCACTACACATTTCTTCACAAGAAAGTGCTCCTACGTAGTTCCGCAAGTCACAGCAAGTCTCAAACAGCAGCTGTTTGGGATCCCCCCAATGATGAAGCATGTCACCTAGGAGCAACCCTGGGTGAGTGAGGGGACTCAAGAAAAGAATTTTCTGTTTTTTCGCACATTCAGCGGAATCCCCATTCCCTTGGTTAGGTTTTTTTGGATCTGACATTTACAGATTTTTTGAAGATAGAGAATACACAATGGGACGTTCTTCAATATATTCATTGAACCAATGTTATTCTTGTATACAGTACATGTGCTGCGATAATCAGTAGACAGAAGCATATGAAAGCGATCACACGCACCAACATAGTAAATAACACCAATAATTCCACCATGTTGCTAAGTACAGTATATATATATATGCAAGCATATAAAACAAGATGGTAAACAGGCGTACTCCTATTATGCAATCCCTACCCTATGTGCGTCTAGGGTGTGTGTGAGTGTGTAGCCAGGAATCCCCCACGGGACGATCCAACCCCATTACCTGGCGAGACAGAATGTAGGACCCCGTCTTTATTGCGACCTGGACACCCCTCACGGAGCTGTTAGGCAGCTGCTTGGCGAAGCATCAGCATGCAGGGACCCCATGATGTCAGCAGAAGTCTCTCCTCTGGCTGACCCCCGGAAAGGCTTATTTATTTATAATAGAAAGCATCCTGGCGATGTATAAACAGATTAGCATTGTTATGAGTTTGCAGATAGCTCTGTCGCCCTGTGGATCAAAATAGAACTACATTGTACAGTGTGTACAAAGGCCTTGTACTCTGTGTTCAAGGCATCATAATAAGGTTGCGCGAAGCGAAATGTGTAAGAAAAGCAGTTTCAGAGAAACTAATCCAACATTGTCATGCATGCAAATATGTGCAAAAGGTTACAGTAAAATGTTATTGTGTAGAAAGAGGGCAATGTAAGAAAGTGTGCAGCGTTGCTACATGGTCCTAACTCTGGCACATAGTTCTTTTTTTTCAGTCACTGGGAGTTAAACGCCAACAGTTTTGAGCTGCCTAATTCCTTCCAGTCGGGCCTAAACTTAATTAATGCAAAATGCAATCTACTGGTTCTAACCTATTATAACAGTTTTAATTGTAAGGCATTTTGTGCCAAAACCTGGTCCCCAGCATAAACCAAAATTGGATTCTGATGAGCGCTCTCTGACTTTCTTCATGAATGACATCAACAGAATTTGTGACAATGCGCAAGCTGCGACATGCTCATAATATGCTTTTCCTGAATGGCTTACACGTCCTTGTTCTGGTAAGCAGCCTCCCTGCAGTGATAATACCGGCCGGCCCCCCATTCAGACACCAACAGCACTCACCCCTCAACGATCGCACCAAATGACACCCTCTAGACCCCCACACACGCTCTGCAAACCCCTTGTACCATATACACGTAAATGCTGGCTATACATCCACCCACTGCCTATACACCCAGCCAGAACCTCTACATACACTCAGATGCTCTACAAATAGCCTATACACTCAGACCCTGACTGTACACCTGCCTGCTGCCTATACAACCAAACAAACCCGGTAAACACACTGACCCTATCTACAAACATTGATACCCTATACACTCAGACATAGTGTATAGTGTAACGCCTACCGCACTCAGTGTATAGTGTATAGCCTACTGCCTATGAGCTAAGCCACACCCTCTACACATTATACAAAACAGCAATACCCTTTACACTCACCAACAGACTACACCCACCACGCCTATAGACCCAGCCAAAGCCTCTACCCATACTCACATGCTTTACAAATACAGATACCCTATGCACCAGACACTGGCTGTACAACCTCCCACAAGACACTAACTGTACACCAGCCTGCTGCTTAAGCAGCCAGCCAAAGCCTCAACAAACACTCACAAGTTCTACAAAAAAATAGATACCCTATACATTCCAACACTGTACACCCACCCATTACTTATACAGCAAACACAACCTCTACACACCAAACACACTCTACAGATACCCTATACACTAATCCACTGCGTATACACGCTCACTGCCCATGCACCCAAAACACTCACACTCTCTACAAACGCCAATGCCCTATACATTCAGACGCTGGATATACAACCACCCTCCGCTTTCACAGCCGGCCACACCCTCTACAGATAGCCATATGCCCTATAAAGACATCTATATAAACCGCACCACTCTCACCCTCTACACTGACTGAAACTTCGAAAATCACCATAGCTAATTCGCAAAAACACTCCCTTACACTCATCTACAAATCCTTTACCCATCCACACACTATATCCACTTACCTTCTACACCCACTCAGGCGCTCTACAACCACACACACTCTAGAACCATTTATAGCCCCAATACCCCCTTGAAACCCTTACAATTGACACTCCCTATAATTGTTTAGGCCTTATGGACCCACCTCACTCCCAAAACCCATCCACGCTCTTTACAACCACTCATACCATCTACTTCCATTGACAACCTGTGCACCACCCAATAAGATCTCCATGGCAAATACCCTATGGGAAACAACCTTTACAACGCAACTTTTACAGCGCACTACCATTACAACAAAACTTTTACAACGTAACATCCATTACATCGCATGCCATTACAACGCAACCATTGCAACGCATGACACTACAACGCATACCACTACAACGCATGTCATTACAACGCATACCATTACAACGCATCACATTACAACGCATAGTACCCTTACACTAGCCAACACTTACCCTACTGTTGCACCCCCCTGGAGTTAGAATAGTTATTTTTACCCCTTCACTATCCAACACTTATCCTTCTGTTGCACCCCCCTGGAGTTAGAATAGTAATTTGTACCCCTACACTATCGAATACTTACCATACATGCAATGTAATGTTATGCGTTGTAATGGTATGCGTTGTAAAGGTAGTATGCATTTATAATAGAATGCGTTGTAAAGGTAGTTTTTAAAAATTCGTTGTAATGGCATGCGTTGTAAGGAATGCGTTGTAATGGATGTTGCGTTGTAAAAAATGCATTGTAAAGGTATGCGTTGTAAAAGTATGCGTTGTAACATCATACATCCACATCCTATATACCCACCCCCACCCTCTGCATCTGCCTGAGCCACCTACACTCAAACCCAGAGTCTAGACTCTACAGACTATTTACACACACCCTCGGCCTCTAGACCGCTCTGAGAGACGTACGGGTGATACATGCGCCTAACAAATTCCAAAATACATACATACATACATACACCCACCTGCCCCTCTGTAAGCCCTTTGACCACCTCACCATGCTACTACATACTCCTACACCATCTACACACCTGCTCAAACGCTCTACTCCCAACATCGTCAACCAATCACATCCTCTTCAATCACTACTAACCTTCTGCACTCACTCTTACTAATCTACATCTTCCATCACCCCACACAGCTACACAGATGCTCAGCTCACCTTAAAACCCTATAAACAAATATCCAAACATAACACACACACCCAACATCACCACCTACACACACCCTTTACTTATACCCACACATTCTTTACACTCACATTCTTTAATCTCACTACACTTTGCCCAAACACTGCACAACTTCTAAAAAAAAACAAGCATACAACCATCCCACCCCACATCCTTTACCCAACCACACTGTACAATGAAAACCTTTGTGCCAATCTCCTCTACCTGCCTCACAACCTCTACAAACCAAACAACTGTTGATATCCATGCCCACACTGACTACACCCACAACACACAATCTAACCCGTATACAATCACCTCAACACCCATCCAACATTGATGACATCTACTACTTTTTAAAGTTAATAGTTTGACCCTAACGTTCTATGCCGTGTTCACTCACACCCTGCATACTGTTCCAAAACCTCCATTCACTATAAACCCACCTGAACACTCTACACTCACCCCAATTCTTCTACACCAGGAAATAAAATCACTTCCTTACAACCACACGTTGGTCCACACTACCTACATTGGAGAAGTGTGGCTCAATGGTTAGAGCGGAAGACCCTGATGCAAAGGTCTAGCCCGGGACCAGGGTTCAATTCCCTGCCTCGGCGGGTCTTGGGCTCAAAAATTCCACAGACCTGATAATTCTCGCCTCAGTGCCTATTCCAATCATGGAGTCCCACTCTGCAACTCTGGCCAATAGCTAGCTTAATCTCCACAACGGTCCCCACAACGCTAAGGATGCCTGGCTTCACCCTGGGGGTGCCCAGGAGTGGACACCTCACAGGGAAAGCCAGGATGGGTTCCACAGCGGTATTCGTACAAGCACCTTGAGACCCTTGCGGTGAGTAGTGCGCTATACAAGTATCAATTTACAATTTTTACATTCCTCCTAAATGCCCTACACTCACCTCATAAACACAGCTACACAGCAGCCGCATTGCTATAAAATATGGCTTACAAACATTGATAAAGCGAACACATCTTGTATAGGGGAGACCTCTTGGCTTTTTCAGTACTTTTCTTGCTTTGCAGCAAACTTTTTCCTCTTTTGCTTTTTCACCACACCACATGTAGCTCTTTCCCTCACTGGGGTATGTATTCATTAGAACAGCTACCCCTCTTCCGCACAGCTCGAGACACTCAACCTCTGTAAGATTGGCAATGCTCACTGTTGGCACTTTTGCCCACACCAGTTTTTGGACAATGGCCCATGGGTATATGTTGCCACCTTTGCCATTATCCATCAGATCACCGCTCGCTGGTGACTTTTTGACTTGCCACCGGGCCCTAATGCATGCCAGCCAGGCCAGTGCAGAAACAATGGCGCACAGAAGCAGCGGCTGCCACGCGTTGGCATCGCAGTACAGCGCGGACTGTGTGCCCGCAGGGATAAGAGGTGAGCTCGAGCACCTAATTAACAGCCTCACTGCCTAATGAGATGTTTGTTGTCACAGACGCGCTCCCAGCCCCCGGCCTTGCCTCCCGTTGGCCCCGTGCTCAAAGGGCCTGGCTTTGTCCTCCAAGAGCCTTGGCGCAGGGCCCTGCTGGCACCTGGAGGCCACTGGCGCGCAGGCCGCCCGGACAAAGGGCCTGGAAGCTTTGAAACCAGGCGCACCTGCCCGGGGCAATTAGTGGGCCAGGCAGGGAGAGGGCCTCGGTGAGGTTGGGGAGGGGGGAGCACGCTCGCCCCTCCAGGCCCTGGCGCCAAACATCCAACCCAAAGAACATTCAAAGTTGTCAAATTAACACAAATCCGGGGCTTTTGGGCTGAGATGATGCTTCTGGGCTGCAAGCCACAGCCGGGCACCGGCGCACCGCTGCTCCTCATCCCCAGACGTGTGACAATTTAACAACTTTCAGTGTGGGGTTGTTTTATTGAGGTCCTAGGCACCAGCATCACAAACCAGCATGTGGTTCACAAGCTGAAGTGCTGCTTCCAAGACGTGAGGCGGCGCGCACGTCCTGACGCCACTTCTGAGGTAAACGGACGCTAACAGCGGGGACGGTTGGTGGCGCTTAGCACGAGGAGCAGCACAATGACGCGTGCCCCATTCTGAGCAGTACGTTTTCGGACGTCACCACGTAAATAAAACATGGCTGTGGTCCCACTTGTGCCTTGTTGTCATAACAACGCAAAAAAATCATAAGGTCTAGTATTAACGTGGACACGTTAGGTAACCGAGTATACGTTATTATTATGATTATTATTATGATGATGATGATTATTATTATTGTTATTATTATTGTTATTATTATTATTATCATCATCACTAATATCACCCATAATAAGAATATTCATTATAATAGCAGTAATCGTATGACTGTAGATATCAGCTGTTTTTATTGTCCCTTCTCAATAATACTTCGTCTTATTTACCTCCGAAGCATGCAAAGCTGAACGCCTCTGCTTGGTTTTCTAGGTTACACACATCTATCTCTCAGCCACATTTGCTTAAGCCATCCAGATAGCTCTTCTGCATAACAATAAGAGCCACTATTCAACACAGACATTTGATTGAGAGGGGGAGTGGTGCACTTTCGCTCTAATTTACAGCGACTGATTCTGGGCCTGTCATACCCAGTGCTGGCCTTGGGCCGGAACCTCTCTGGTGGCCGTTCCGGGAGTACACACGTGGTCTGCTTAGATCTATGTTACACAGTACAAACAGGTTTAGTTGCCAGTGAGAGGAGGGCAATGCAGGTAGTCTGGCAGCACAGTCTGAAAAGCATAAGACCCCACCCCCTCCGTATGAGTCTTGCTAGAAGGCATCTCTGCTCTTGTGCACAAGCGACAGTGTCCCAGCCGCGGCCTGTTCAGGGACGTATGACGTTACAACGCACACTTTTACAACGCATACCTTTACAACGCATTTTTTACAATGCAACATCCATTACAACGCATTCCATTACAACGCATGCCATTAAAACGAAATTTTAAAAACTACATTTACAACGCATTCCATTACAACGCATAATACCTTTACAACGCATACTATTACAACACATTACATTACATTGCATGATTGGTAAGTATTGGATAGTGTAGGGGTAAAATTTACTATTCTCACTCCAGGGGGTGCAACAGTAGGGTAAGTGTTGGATAGTGTAGGGGTAAAAATTAGTATTCTAACTCCAGGGGGTGCAACATTAGGGTAAGTGTTGGATAGTGTAGGGGTAAAAATTACTATTCTAACTCCAGGGGGTGCAACAGTAGGGTAAGTGTTGGATGGTAATGTTATGTGTTGTAATGGTATGCGTTGTAATGACTGAGTTGTAATGACATGCATTGTAGTGGTGTGCGTTGTTGTGTCATGCGTTGTAATGGTTGCGTTGTAAATGCATGCGTTGTAATGGATGTTGCGTTGTAAAAGTTTTGTTGTAATGGTAGTGCGTTGTAAAAGTTGCGTTGTAAAGGTTGTTTCCCCCCGTGCAGGTAAGAGCAGTGGGGTGGTTGGGATATCAACAGACGACCATGAGGGAAAATTAAATAAATAATGCATTTCTCCTCGCCATCCTTCGAAATGCCACCTCCCACCAGCCCACCCACCCAGCCATACCGCCCCATCGCTCTTACCTGCACGGGCAGCGGCTGGTGCCAACACCCAGAATTGTTGTCATGGAGAAATGATAATTTTCCCCACGTATTCCTAATCATAGCCACAGACAGCTCATTGAATCAAACATGAGTTTCCGCAGGCGTTTTTATTGTCAAACACGTGTCCTGGCTTAGTGGATAGGCGATGACAGCTTTATTGTAGGGGTGTGCGAAATGTGAGTAATTTGCTTTTGTGTAATTACATGAAATTTCAGAATAATTATGCGTTCCTGTGTCCATCATGGACACGAAGACACATTTTGTGATAAGCAACTGCAAAAGCACAGAAGATCAGCCAACAGCATTCACATCCTGGTCAGTCGTCCATGTTGTTTATGTGCACTTGTGTTAAACTGATGCCGTGACAGGCATGTATTATGCAAAGTGGCATATTAATGCAATGTCAGGAATTTTGCATGACAATTACGAGAGATTATGCCAGCAAAACTGTAATTGTGTCCGAACCTCGTTTATTCCATGGATGGCACTGTAATTTTCTAAGTTGATTTCATTAAAGTATTTGCCATGAGTGTGAAATGAGCAACGAAAGCTCTCAATTTGTTTCATGAGAAGACTATCAAACATGAAGAAATGCAGTATAATATGAAAGGTAAAGATCACTTACAACGAAACTTTTACAATGCACTACCATTACAACGCGGTCATTACAACGCAAACCATTACAACGCATTGCGCTGGGGGGGCGCTCTAGGATAGGGAATATATTTAATTTACTATCCAACACCTTCCCTACTATCCGCGGGGACTGGAGTTGGAATAGTAAAATAAATAAATCACTATCCAGCGCCTAAAAGCACTATGCGTAAAGGTTTGCGATGTAAAAACCGCGTTGTAAAGGCAGGCGTTGTAATAGCCTGCGTTGTAACGTCATACATCCAATATGAAAAAGCTAGCTTCCTACGGCGCATGCCATCTGCCATTAAACTTTGAATCATGATATGTAACATTTAGAGACTTGTGTTTGCATATGTTTGATCATTCTGAGAACTAAAAAGGGAGGACAGATGCAATTACTCAGTCACAGAAATATTTGCTTCCTGCAGAGAAGTGCTGGCAATGCCCATTTAAAGAGCGGTAGCCCTCCTCAGAAGTGAGGTAATTCCTCCACAATAGAATGTCATTTTTTGCATAGAAGTGTTTGCTATATTGAATTAAAGATTATTGAATTAAAGATTCAATATTAAAGCAGCCTTTGTTTGCTCCAGTTTGGCAGGACTTTAAGAAACTGCACACACCAGGCAGTAGCAAACACAAGTTTCGGTGCTGGTGTGAGCGGGGAAACCACTGTGTCCCAAGGGTGGGCTCCTAGGAGACACACCAAGTCAGCCGGCTCCGGGGGATGGGGTCCCAAGGCCAATGAAGGCTCAGGGAGAGGGGCTTTCAAAGAGCTGACAACCGTGGGGGATGGGGTTGCCAGGGCCTTTTAAATGCTCATGGGGACGTGTGGCCCCCTCCACTGAAAAAATATTGTGGGACCCAAGGAAGGGGTCCCTGGGGCCAAATACGGCTAGGGTAGGGGGGCATGTGACCCTCACCCCATTTTTAATGAATCAGTTTAATGAATCAGGCCCCGAGGGATGGGGTCCTTGGGGCCAAATGCGTCTCGGGGAGGGAGCGGGGCACGCGCACCCTCCCCTTAATTAAACAATGTAGGCCTGGGCTCCCATTTTGTTTTGTATTTTTTTAGGAGTCTCACAGGATTCATGGCAAAAATTGCTGATTGCTTTGTATTTTGGCCCGGGGGGCCCTCTGGGTCCCCCCATTGGTCCTAGGGGGGCAGGGTATCCCTACCCTGCCCCTATGTTATTTGTTTTTAACTTCAGTTAAGGGGACTAAGGGCCAGATGTAGGTGAAATAGATGTACCGATTTTAAATTACCGAATTTTACCGATTCGGTAATTAAAAATCGGTAAATCTATGGGGACGACATGTAGGTATTCCAGATGTGCTGGAATACCGAATCGGATGATTTCGGTATTTACCGATTCGGTAAATACCGAATCGGTAATGCCCATTCATTCCTATGGGCTATGAAGCCCATAGGAATGAATGGGCATTACCGATTCGGTATTTACAGAATCGGTAAATACCGATTTCCACAAGGGAGCAGGGGGTGTCACTTTGACACTCTCTGGCACCCCCAAAACAGGCTCGGGTGCCATGTGGCAGGCATACATGCCCTAAGGGCAGGTCTGCCTGTCACATGGCATAGGTGTGCATGCACACATGTGCATGCACACCGGAATCGGTATTTTACCATCAAATTTATTTGATGGTAAAATACCGATTTGGTAAGGCTCCTGGGACTCTGAAGAGTCCCACCTACATATGGGTGGCTCAGATTCGGTAAATTTACCGAATTTTTATTTTACCGAATTTGGTAAAATAAAGCCCCCTACATGCCAATCACCTATTTGCCGATCGAAAATGCCGTTACCGACCGACCTACATCGGGCCCTAAGTCCCCAATCCTGTATTGGCTGCCAGCTAAATTTTTCTGATGTAGCTGGCAGCCATTCAGAGGTCATGCTCCCATGGGAGTGAGATGGCCCAGGGGAAAAATGGCTCCCTGGGTCAATCAGAGTGCTACCGCTAGACTCTTTTGAGCCTCTTGCAGACCCAATGGTCCAGATCTACAATTATTTTTAAACCTTAAATTCTTAAAAACTACTGAACAAATTTACTCCAAATCACAAAAAAGCAAGGGCCAAGATCTAACTTCCTTCCACATCTGGTTCCGTTCAGCAGTTTTTGTGGTAGCGATTCTTAAAAAATTCTATGAAAAATGCTTGGGGATTTTCATTTTGGGACCCCCCTTTTTCACAGCCCCTGCTTGATGGATCACCCCAAAATTTTCCATGCACAAACTAAGCAAAAAAAGATCACTTGTTTGGTAAGTTTCGTGGAGATTCATTTATGGGTCCAAAGTTAATAGCAACACAAAAACACATTTCCTATGCGAATGCTGACCTAACTATAACTACCCAGTGGTAACTGAAAAAAACAAATCTTACAGGGACATTATAGTTAGGCTCAGATGTCACATGTACAAAACCATAGAAATTCAGCAGTTATATTTGCCTGAGCTAACTATAACTTACACCCCCACAATGCACTGCTTAGGACCTCACATATTACATCACTCATGACTTGGTAAGTGACATTACTGATTACATCACTGATGACATCTCAAATGACATCACTGATGACATCATCCAGTGAGTAAGTATTTCGTAAAATTTTCTGTCACTGAAACATATAGACAAAGCTACTACATTTCTATGGGCACGAGGCAGGGATGTCCATGCTTCCCGTTGCTATTTGAGCTATACATTAACCCATTTTTGACTATATTGGAGGATAGTCCGAATAGCAAATCCATCCAATATAGACAGGAAAGTTATCGGGTGTTTGCCTACGCAGATGATGTTGCTGTTTTCTTTTTTGACCCATCCACTGCTATCCCGGAGATAGAGCAATTGGCTCACTTGTTCGGGCTGGCATCTGGTTACAAACTTAACACAGCTAAGAGGCAGGTCATCTGTACAAATTGAGGATGCTCCAGTGATCCTAGGGTTACGGATGAAGTCACATATCTTAGTAATAAAATTAGAGCATGCCTGAATGAATTGGTAAAGGTTAACTGGGGTTCTATGCTGGTGGAATAAAAAAACACTGCAATATAAGAAAAACGGTATAGGTGAAAGGATAAGCACAGAGAAATAAATGTATATATTAGTAATTGTCCACCAATTCACAAAGTCCGTACGCTCAACCACAAGGGATCTACGGTTAGGACCCCAAACAATCCAGAAAGCCACTATTACAGCTGAAGGAGCGTCTTGTAATTCAAAAAATGTCACAGGTTCAAAATTGTTGATTCCCAAAGTTCTTTATTGAAGTCAAGTTCATCAAATGATGGCAACAGCGTTTCATCAAAATCAAAGGTTCCAAATTAATCCAAAAGCATAAAGCATACAGATCACAATACAGCCAACGCGTTTCGTCCGGCAACGGACATCATCAGGGCTGCAGAAACAAAAGTTCAAAAACACAGAATTAGTCGAACATAATAACATGTAATTTCAACAGAACATAATCATTGCTAGCTCAGCCAGAATTAATCACATCCATATATACCTGCCTATTTAACATGCTATTCAGACATCAAATCTAAAATCATTAACTTGAAAACACATCTTTACCTCCAGTAAGGAGGTAAAGATGTGTTTTCAAGTTAATGATTTTAGGTTTGATGTCTGAATAGCATGTTAAATAGGCAGGTATATATGGATGTGATATCATTAATTCGGAATAAAAAAACAGTTGAACAGGATTCATTGTCTTCATCTCTCGCTGGTAGGAAGATATAATGTGCTCAAAATGAACATCTTACCTAAGGTGCTTTATTATTGTACATCAGTACTATTAGAACTTACTTGCACGTAGCTCCAGAACCTACAGTCAATATGCAGTACATTTTTGTGGGGCCTGGGGAAATCTCGTAGGGCAATGACATTCATGACCTTACCTTGGAAGTGCGGAGGGTGGGCAGTTCCCAACTTTACCTTTTATTTTTATGCCTGCATTCTGCAAAATATGTTGATATTACTCACAGGGGAGGGTCTTGGTAATATGGCAGAGATTCCCTCCATTTATCAGATGATACTTGGTTCAGAGACTGACAACTGTTTATTTAAGATACTTTAAGTTCAAAAAAAATATTTATTGGGGTAAAAGAATGCAATAGCATACAGAATATAGGAACAATAAAAATAGTAAGAAGTATACAATCTGTATCAGTTGGGTTGAAAGTTATACAAAGAATAAAAAAGCAAATTAGTTCTATTTAAACAATGAAAATAACCATAGCATATAATATTATACAGTGGAGAGAGAAAACATTGAAAATACATAAAATATGATAACATCTAAGAATATAAATAAAACTGTATAATAACATGGAGGAAGTCATGGAGGTTTAGCTACTTCTTGCTGCAATATTTAAGATCCTTGAACCAAGCTACTATAAAAAAAAGACTAAAAAAAAACCTTGTTTTAAGGTTTTGATAATTGCTTTTAAATTTTGAAAATCTGTCCGTAGATTTTTTCAAGATTGATGGAGTTTGTTATTACACACCTACTTCTACATCAACGCTCTTGCCCTCTATCTTTTGGGATTCTACAACACCCAGATGGAGACATAAGGGGATAAAGATGATAGGTGATTTCTATAAGGAACATGGTATTCTCACATTTTCAACACTGGCTGAAAAGTATCTCTTTCCAAAAACTGAATGTTTTGAAAGTTTTTACAGATTCGAGATTTTTTACAAAGGTAACAGAAGCAGGTGGTGGTAATGCAAAACTCCTTGGTAGAGGCTATCAGACAGTGGAACCGGATTGGTTGCCTATATAATTGTCTTGTGGATTCACAACAGAATGATTTAGAGGTGCAAAATCTTAATTGGAACACAGGGCAATGCTGGAGGAATCCCAGCTAACTATAACAGCTGAATTTCACAGGTTTTGCACAAGTGAAATGTCAGTCTAACAATAACATTCCGTTCCTGTAACCTGTGTTATTTTTCAGTAAATATAACATTTTATATATATATATATATATATATATATATATATATATATATATATATATATATATATATATTACCTACTGGCGGTCGCCAGTAGGTAGTTATAGTTAGGACCTAGTTTCCATAGGAAATCAGCAACATTCTATTGGGAATAACTTTGGCGCCGGTGGATGAATTTTCACAAATTTCTCAAATTAGGTGGCCAGTTCCGCTCCGCTCCTTCCCTGAAAGTTTGGGGGGGATTCGTTAAGCCCGGGCCGAGATAAAAGGGGGGTCCCAAAACGTGTTTTCCCCATGTTAATTTCCATAGGGCCATTGGACTCACTTTTAGCCCGAACGGCTGAATGGATTCCCACGAAACTTGGCAAAATTGTAGGGACTGGTAGCCCGATGTGCCTTTGCTATGTCTCAAGATATGTGCTCCAGAGGATTTTGAGTAATTTAGGTTCAAAAAAATATATATATCTATAAGCGCACCCTGCGCGCTACGCGAGTTCGCGCGCGGAAAGCTGATTGGCTCTCGGGAGTCTGTCAACATTCCAAACAGTCCGGTGCGGCCGCCATCTTGTGTCCCGGTAGGATCGAGACACAAGAGGTGGCAAAAACAAAGGGGGAAATGACCAAAAGGGGGCAGGGTAGACCCCCCTGACCCTCTAGGTTTGATGTGGGGGCCATAAAAGGGTACGCTCCCCGGTGCGCGTACCGGGGAGTTCTCTCAGCTCTGCAGCAGCATAGTTGTTGGGATGCTTGCGCTGCATATGCCGAATCATGGTGTAATTGCCAAATGAATATTTCTTATTAGGGTTCCCCCTTGAAAGTTCCGAGCCACAGATTCGGCAAGTCACCTTTGGCGCATTCACTTTCTTCTTGCCCTCTGGGATGGAAAAAAACTCCCATACAATGTGCTCCTTTGGCCTATATGGGGTATTGTCTTCTGGCAGGAATGTCCTTCTTCCCTCCTCATCCTCCTCCTCCTCTTCTTCTTCTTGACCACCAATGTGATGTTGTGGTGGTCCTCTTGCTGGTGGTGGTGGTGGTGGTGGTGGTGGTGGTGGTGCAGATGCTCCAGCTGCTGCTGCTACTGTAGCCATTTTAAAGTACAAAAGATTAGTGACAGATCTCCAAACAGGTCTTCCTCAGTCAAAGGACAAAGTCAGAATAAGGAAAAAAGGTGGGGGCTTTCATCATTTGGAAAAAAAAACTGTCCTGGACCAATGAAAAGTGTTATTTTCAGGTCACAAGACCTGGACTTTCATCATTTGGAAACCAAAAGTGTTCTGAACCAATGAAAAGTGTTATTTTCAAGTCACATGACCCGACGCGCTTACGCTACGTGCCCCGGGGCGCGCGTCCGGGGGAGCCTATGTTGCGCGATCGTTTGCGCTCGGGCGCTTCCGGGTGCGCTTACGCCGTGCGTGCATTAGACGCATCACGCGACTACGCGATACGTCACGATGATGTTTTCGTTCGCGGCAATAGCGCTAACGGGACGCTCACCGGTACGCACCCCGGGGCGCGCCGTAACAATGCGCTCACCGGTGAGCGCATCGGAATGCGCCCCGGGAGCGCTTTAGGGCAAAAAAAAAAAAAAGGGAAAAATATATATAAAAAAATAGTATTACATAAATATACAATATAAAATTCATTATAAAAATATTATATTTCATACCTATAGAGATTTGCTATTAAAAAAACTTGAGGCCCTATATATAGTTAGGAATTAGCATTTACAAAACCTATGAAATTCACTGAAAAACCCATAGGTTGCACACCAGTTTATAGTTAGGAATTAGCATTTAAAAAACCTATGAAATTCACTGAAAAAACAATAGGTTTCACACCAGTTATAGTTAGGAATTAGCATTTAAAAAACCTATTAAATTCACTGAAAAAACCATAGGTTTCACACCAGTTATAGTTAGCTGGAAATTTCACTTACAGTGAAAGTAGGTCTGTCACTCTGTCACAAGAATGGTGTCATGAGTGATGTCATGAGTGATGTCACTGACCATGTCAGGAGTGATGTAATATATGACGTCACAGCAGTGCATTGCACGCGCAAGTTATAGTGAGTCCAACTAACTATAACGTGGGAATTTAAATGGTTTTATGCGAGTAAAATTTCCAGCTAACTATAACTGGTGTGAAACCTATGGTTTTTTCAGTGAATATATATATATATATGTATATATATATATATATATATATATATATATATATATATATATCATACACGAAAATAATATTCCGGCACTCCACTTGATAGATGAAGCGTATCAAATAAATACCAACTTCATCTATCAAGTGGAGTGCCGGAATATTATTTTCGTGTATGATACAATTGCGAGACCCTGTCCCGGTCTCGAATCCGGCACCAGCTTGCCAAGTGCTCCTTCTGTGACGGGACAGCTCGTGATTGGTATTCAACTACAGAGGAGAGCCCGACATACATCCAGTCTCGTCTGATTCAAAAGACATTTGTAAGCTCTAAAACCAGCAAGGAACCGCGTAATCAGCGGTACACAGCGGTAGCTTCTAACGACAGACCATTGACTGTAAGGAAATACAAGGCGAACCGACAACCCGCCACGCCGACTGGTTGAGCACCGGAGTGCTGGGTCGGAGGACGCTGACATGACCGGGAGTCTCTCAGGTGAGCTAAACTGCGTGTGGTGGGCAATTGCCGTGTATGTCGAAGTGTGGTCGCGTTAACACAGAATTCTCACCTGAGAGTAAATCTGACAGGAGTGAAACTGACTTTGCTCGTGAAGCGACCGCGCTTGATAGAAAACGTGCATACGCTGAGATCAAGCTTCTTAAAGCAGGAAGTCTGAGCTATCTTTGAGAGCGAGTTGTCAGCCGCCGTGAGAAGGAACCATTCGGTACGAAACGCGTAGGCTGCAACAGCGTATCAAATAAATACCAACTTCATCTATCAAGTGGAGTGCCGGAATATTATTTTCGTGTATGATACAATTGCGAGACCCTGTCCCGGTCTCGAATCCGGCACCAGCTTGCCAAGTGCTCCTTCTGTGACGGGACAGCTCGTGATTGATATATATACATATATACATATATATGTATATATGTATATATAGCCTGGCTAACTATAACTCACGCCCCCGCAATGCACTGCTTATAACCTCACATATTGCATCACTTATGACTTGGTAAGTGACATCCCTGATGACATCACTGAAGACATCTCAAATGACATGAGTGACCTCATTGCCCCACCATCAGAGAGCCGAGAGGCGTGTTTGCAGAGTGGTGGGAAAAGGGCCATGGCCTCTGACCACCTCTCAGCAATCCCACTGTGTGTGGCTTACTGGAGGTAACAGGTGGGCTACTTGGCCCCTAAAGACCCTCAGCAGTGAAGGAGACTTCATCCCCCAACCAAGAGCACGCCAGGAGGAGCATTGGCAGAGTAGTTGAGAATGGGGGCGGGCCTCCGGAGAGTTGCCAGCTTCCTTTTTTAATTTTAGAAAAGGGGGCTGTATGGCCCTCCATTACCTTGATCCTTTTGGGCCCCGGGCCCATCCCCCTGGGCCTGAATAATTAAAAAAAAAAAAAAAAAAAAGGGAGGGGGGCCATGGGGCCCCCCTCCCAAGGCTGATTCCGGCCCCAGAGACCCCATCCCTGGGGCCTGGCCCTTTAAAAAAACAAACCAGAATTTCAAGGGAGGATCGCTACAGCCCCCCTCCCGAGGCCAATTTCAGCCCTGGGGACTCCATCCCCCAGGGCCAGGCCTGAACTTAAAAAAAAAAATGGGTAGGGGGCCTGAGCAGCCCGCCTGCAGGGGACCCTATCCCCCGGGGCATTGCCACATCGTTGGGGACCGCAGGGGAGCCTCAAGGCCCCCGCAGTTCCTACCAGCTCCCCGCCTCCTGCGGGAGCCGACATTGCTTTTGGGCAGAGGGAGCTGCAAACATGCTGCCCAAAAGCAATTCTGCTCCGCTTCATGCAGTGTTTGCAATGGCATAGCGGGAGCTGTACTCTTGCCAAGCCATAGCAAACTGCAAAGTTCCAGGGACGGGCACTGCGGGAAATTGTTGGAGTCGGTCCTGGCGGGTGGCGGTCCCCAGTGCCATAAAGAGCTCCTGGAAGGGGGCCGTGCGGCCCCTCCCATCTTCTCTATAGCCCCAGGGAGATGGTTCTCTTTACTGTGCAAGCTATTTAATTTCCCTTAAGTATCCATTTTTCTTTTTCTGTGATTATTTTCTCACTTCATCTCTCATTTTTATTTTATTCTGGTGCATGCAACCCTCTTATCTCTACATTCTTTTAATTGGAATTTTCCTCTGTTCATTGGAAAATTCGTATATACCCTAATATATGGTGGGGGTGTTGTGACGATGGGTATCGTCAACGGTATTATGATGTGTATCAGCAACATTAAGAAGGTGGATATCTTATGCGCAGATTCGCCACGCGCTGAACTCGGTTTTTCCTCCAGGTACCGTTATCCCTGAAGCATCCCCACTTGAAGATCGGGTGCTTGACGGATACGTTCCCGATAGCACTATTTCATTGATCTACAAGAAATTGATTAATGATCGGACTGACTTGTTGGTCTGACTTAGAGAGGTTTGGACTAGTGATGGTCTGGAGTTGGATGATGAGGACTGGCAGTCGGCGATATCCTCGCCGAAGAAGGTCGCGATTCCGGCTCGTCTCCGACTCGTACAGCTTAAGATCCTGCACCGGATCTATGTGACTGGCCCTCGCCTGATTCGTATGGGATATTCTATGGATGGGTTGTGTAAGCGTGGATGCTGTTTAACCGGTACTTTCCTCCACATACTTTGGGAGTGTCCGGAGGTGGTATGGTTCTGGAATCAGGTGCATGCTGTGATGGAGGAGGTCACGGGTGTTGCGCTGTTGCCTGAAGCAAGGCGTTGTTTGTTGAATGTTTGGGAGCCGACTGATTATGATGTGGCGCAGACTCGGTGGGGGACCCATGGGAATATGGTCGCCAAGAGAGATATCGCACAGTTGTGGGGATCTCAGAGAACGCCCACCATCCTGGCATGGAAGGAGAACATGGACTGGTGTATGTTTAGAGAGAAGACGGTATATGTGGCACGCGGCAGACCTAAAAAGTGGGGTAAAATCTGGGGCCAATGGAACTCCTACCGGGATGATATCTGTATACCTCCCTTCACAGATGCTCCGGATGTTCCGTCTTCCCCCTGACCCGACATTCCTACTGATGTTTCAGCTTTAATGTTTTAAGACTTTGAATTTCCCTCCTGCTCCCCCCTCCTGCATTGATGATCTATAACAAACTGAAATGCATTTCCTTCCTCGCTGAGCGCTTACCCATTTGTACTGACTTTATTGCCTTGTTTGTTTATGTTTATTCATCAATATAAAAGAAATATATAAAAAAAAGAAGGTGGATATCAGCAACTGTGCAGAGGATGAATGTTGATAACTATTCCAGAGATGGGTACAATCATTTGTCACAATAATGGGATGATTATCGACAACCGTGTAATGATGGGTATCAGCAACATCGAGAAGGTTGGTATTGGCAACATTAAAATGAAGGATATCAGCAACGTCATGATGATGGTGTTATGAACTGTGCAAATGATGTATTTCACTAAATTTGCTGTCATTGGGTATTGACAATGGGATCAAAGATGTGTTACATCACTGTATGATGGCGGATATTAACAACAGTGTTGACAAGGGGGCGAGTGTGGTGTGATGATGATGAGCCTCATTAATTGTGCTATGATGACTAATAGCGTATGAGCTAATGGTACAGTGGTGATGGTGGAATTCAGCAATTATGCTAATAATGGGTATCTGCTACTGAGCTGTCAAAGAGTTTCATGCAAATCTGACTACAACGAGCACTGGCAACAGTGCAAATGATGGGATCGCCGATCGTGGTGACAACAGGTAACAATAGCCATTTCGACAAATGGCTATGACCGATTGTGAAATGATTGGTATCAACAAAGGTGCTTTTCAGGAAGTGTGCAAATGGGATGTATGTCATTACGACACGGTGTTTACACCGTGCTACCATTACAACGCAGTTATCACAATGCAAGTCGTTACAATGATTTGCGCTGTAGGCGCTGGACTTAGGAATAGTATGATTTACTATTCCAACTCCAGCCCACGTAACAGTAGGGAAGGTGTTGGAATAGGAAATCATACTATTCCTTAGTATATAGCGCCATCCAGCGCAAGTCGTTGTAACGACTTGCGTTGTGATGACCGCGTCGTAATGGTAGTGCAGTGTAAAGACCGCGCTGTAATGGTCGTCTCCTGTGCAAATGTAGAGCATTAGAAAGTGTACAGATTATTGACATCAACAACAGTGGCATCTGTAATTGGATCTGTAGGCTTTAGAAGCACTTCCATAATATGCTAACCAGTATCCTAGGAAGTTCTTGTGGCACTCAGTAAGACCGTTTCGAGGCTGTTTACTAGCTGTACTTAAAACTTTTGTAGCATACATATGCCAAACTGGATTGTTTATTGACACTGAATGGAGAACATTCATTAGAGATCCCCTCAGGACACATTTAGTCAAAGTGAGAAGAGTGCCAGAGAGATGTTTTGCAGATATTTGTGTTGAGGGGTGGGCTCTGAGGTAGGAAGGATCACTGCTATGAGACAGGTGCATGGGCACAATTGAGCACCAGAAGTAGCCTGGGGTAGGTCATTATGAAATATACAAAATCCAAATGCATAGGCGCGGGTGTTGCCTATTTTTCTATATATTTTGCAGTTTTATATAGGGTAAATTTGAACCAAGGGTATTGGAGCGCTTCACATGAGCACCAGACTGCATTTGACATTTTGTCAGACACAGGAAGATTGTGATGTGCCCATAATTACAAGATGCTGAGCCAAGTCTGGTACTCAAACTCAGTCTCCTAATTCCACATTCTGCAGATCTGGAATATTGCCACATCTCTTATGTCATGTTATCACCCTTTATGTATTGCACTTCTACCATTTACAAGGCCTTCCAGTGCTCTCTGCATTCTGGAGGTGCTCTTCTGCCTTGTTCTGTGGCTTCTTGCTGGTGTGATCAATGTGGTGGGGATGTCATTCTGTCTCGGCTGTGCACTCATTGCTTGCAGATCACCAACGCCGCCACTGCCGCGAGCGCCGGGAGGCGCCCTTAAAAGTCGCCAGGGGCTTCCGCAGCGTGGGAACCCCTCTCGCCCAGCTTTTTTCCTGGACTTTGTTGGGGCCAGGTGCCCGAAGATCGGGAGCAGGGACGCGCTGGGAGGAGGACTCCACCTCCCAGCACCACTTGCGGTCCTGCCAAACACCGCCACTGCTACGAGCGCTGGGAGGCACCCTTAAAAGTCACCAGGGGCTCCCGCGCCCGGGCCAAGGGCGGGCCTGTCTGCACCCATCAGAGGACGGTAGAGGCCGGGGTAGGCCATCCCTCTAACATCAGCACCATCACAAGTCACAATGGGTAAGAGGAAACAACCATGTTCACAGGATCAGGGGCGAGACAGGGTGGAGGTCCCCAGGAACTCCGCATGCATTATATCTTATCTGACCTCGGCGGTGGGGGCCTTAAATAAGGAAATTCAAAACGCGGAGGTTGAATTTGGGTTGAGTCCAGACCCTGTTGGGCCCATAGCCTTACCGAATCATACCCCCAAAATTCCAGTGCCTATTGAGCCCAAGGTACTAATAACTAAGCAGATTACAGGGGGGGGGGAGAAATCCCCAGAAAATGATATATTGCCAACGGCCGCAGGGGGAGATCGTAACCTGGAGATACCTGGAGAGCACTTATCACTGCTAAAGACCCACTCGATCCATCAAGGGAAAAAGAAGGGGAGAAAAAGGCCAAGCAAACCTGGTGAAGTCACTGTAATTGCAGAAACGGCCCGGTTCATGCTGAAGACCTGGCACAACAGGCCCAAGGGGAAACATCGTTTACAACGCGGTGTTTACACCACACTACCTTAACAACGCTGCCATTACAATGCAAGTCGTTACTACGACTTGCGCTGGATGGTGCTGTTGGTTAAGGAATATTGTAATTTTATATTCCAACACCTTCCCTACTGTTACGTAGACTGGTGTTGGAATATAAAATTATAATATTACACAATCTGCGCCCTCCGCACAAAGTCGTTGTAACGACTTGCGTTGTAATGGCAGCGTTGTAAAGTATCGCGATCTAAAAGATCGCGTTCTACTGACATACATCCGGCCCAAGTAGCTGTTTGGACTACACTTGAGGAATTCTTTAAGACACGACTGGAACCCATTTTAATGAACATTGGGAAAGATATAACTGACCTATTGAACAAACTTGTAAGGGGGATTATGTTAAAATTTGAGCACTGGTTTTGTCAGCGGGGGGCACAAATGATGACAATAAAATCAGCAAAAATAACAGCACTAACCAGATCCAAATGCAACCCAAAATTATAATTGTGAGAGGGGTAATTCTAGTCATTTAAGTCAAACCTAAACAAGGAATAAGAGTGGGCCTACTGCTGCAACTAAGATAGACGCAACTATGGGGAGACATGTAGGGGCTAGTACCAGTAATCATAAAAACGTAGTTCAAAGCCCCTTGCCCAACCAAGAGCTTTTGCCTGAGATTAGGGATAGCCGTGAACAAATGGTTAACCCTGAGCCCAAAAGTGAAATACTTAACCTGCCCCCAGAAGCTACTCCTTTAGTGGCTGTCCTTACAGGGGTTCCCCCACTTAGAAAAAAATTGTCCAGAATCAACTATGGAGTTGCTTTGAAAAACTAAATATTGGTGTGACCAGCAATTCAAGGATGGTACCAACGTTTCACCACATATTATAATGGTCAGATGTGTAGATAGGGTTGGTCATAGACCTAAATAGGGCACAGATGACTGTGCTGTGATACACTTTGATGTGGCAGTTATTTAGGGGAGGTACTAGTGTGGGTCTGGGGATTATAAGGGCTGTGCCCCTTGTTTTTTTCCACCCACCAACAAGGGGGTTTCATTCATTTAGAGGTCACCCATGGGGGTTTGACCCTGCTGAGACTAATCGGGGCAGTTCTACCCCCCTCACTCAAGCACGAGGAAGGAGAATCGCTCTACGATCTCAAATGAGAATCTAGCTAGTGCTACTCAACTGTCAGCCAGATGTTTAGAAAGAACAGATGATGGGAAAGGGCTAGTATGTCAAAATAGATTCATCAAAACACACAAGATGATGGACGGAATGTTGCACAATGGCATAACATTCACCCCCAGTCACAGATCTGGGTTTAATCCATCATTATTTTGCTCACCAAGCCACCCCAGTTCAGACATGGCCATATGCAAATCAGTCTTGACCCTGTGCCTCATGGGAACAGTCCAGCCCAAACTGCCAAGCCATGTCTTCCCTTGACCGGAATCAAGCATTTTAGGACCGGTTTCTGGCTATCAGCCGTCATCAGCCAGGATAGCTTGACTCCAGTGGCCTAGTGAGCACGGGACCCACGTCTGGGCAGATCCTTCCCACATAGGGTGAACAGCAAAACACACAAGATGATGGACGGAATGTTGCACAATGGCAAAACATTTACCCCCAGTATAATAGAATTATCCCATTATTACTCTTAGACGAGAATGACTGACTAGAGCAGCCAAGTTATCATCAGGCCCAGACTGAGGAATATATTATAGAGAAGGGGTTAGACAAAATTGATGTTACCGACTGTAAGCTTATGAGTTGGAACATTGCAGGCTTAAGAAGTAAAAAGAATGACCCTAGGTGGCTTGACTTTAAAATAAATTATGATATAGTGAGCTTACTGGAGACCTGGGATTTGGAAAATAATTTTTGCTGGATGGTTTTAAAACATTTAGGGCCATATGTAGGTAATCTCAATTTACCTATTCTTAAATACCGAATTTTACCGATTTGGTATTTAAGAATAGGTAAATGGGATGTAGATAATTATTCGGTAAATTTTACCGAATCGGTAGGATTCGGTAATTAAGAATTGGTATTTACTGATTCGGTAATTCACATTCACTCCTATGGGCCTGGAGGCCCATAGGAATGAATGAGAAGCCATTCAGTATTACCGATTCGGTAAATACCGAATCGGTAATAGGGGGAACATTTTCAAGCGTGGCAGGGTGTCACATTGACACCCTGTTGCACCCCTGAATAGTTCATGGGTGCACATGTGGCACACATACATGCCCTAAGGGCATGTATGTCTGCCACATCACACTGTTGTAAAAGCAAATAATTGCTTTTTCAAAGGTTTTCGATATTTACCACCAACTTGTAGTTGGTGGTAAATAACAAATCCTTAATTCAGGAATGCACTAACTTGAGTGCTCCCTACATTATGGATTCAGTAATTTACAGAGTCGGTATGTTAAGAATTCGGTAATTTAATTTACCGATTCCTTAAATTACGGATTTGGTAAAGTACCGAATCCAGGAATCATGCCACCTACATTTAAAAAGCCAAATGCAGGTCGGTAACGGCCGAAATTCGGTAATTTCGGCCGTTACCGACCGGTATTGGGCGACCTACATGTGGCCCTTAGTATTCCTGCACTTCCCTCTGCGGCCGGTAGACCCAAAGGGGGCTTATTAATGTTATTCTCACTTAAAATGGCAGGTGCAAATAGGATGGTGGAGGTGGGGTCCTATAGTCTTCTAATAATTGAGTCTGTTGCTCCCAATTCAACCAAAAAGTTGTTAGTTAATTTTTACAATTCTGGGGAAAGCAGTTTTTTAAATGAACATTTATGTAATCTGAAATGTTTTTTAGAGGAGTATTGTCTGAAGCAAACCACTTCTTACTCAATCGAACTAATGGGCGATTTTAATGTGCATGCCTGTGAGATGAGTTGTCAGCTAGAAGATCCTTTAGGCCCAGGGAACTCTCTGATTCCTCATTTGGAGCACACACAATTTTTGGTTTGTTTGGAGGAGCTTTTGGCCTTGGTAGACCTTTCTGAACCAAGTTATGTCGATTCTAATGACAGGTTTCCCACTTTTAAAGGACGAGAGAAGGATACTATTATAGATTTTATATTTATTTCTTCTATCATGTTATCCCACGTATTTTTTTATATTGCTAGGTAGTCCTCCTACAGTGATCATAACCCAGTTATTTTTGCCTTGAATAGAGGATGCGGCCTAAAGGGGAATTTGGAAAAGCTGGGTAGTGACAATTGTGTGAAAGTAGCTGACCAGGGACGTAGGCTAAAGTGGGAAAACGTAATCCCG
This sequence comes from Lissotriton helveticus, assembly GCF_964261635.1. NCBI lineage: Eukaryota > Metazoa > Chordata > Amphibia > Caudata > Salamandridae > Lissotriton > Lissotriton helveticus. The sequence goes on from NC_136068.1 coordinate 96,644,899, forward strand.
GACCCTTTTTTTTTTTTTAAAGAACTCTGTGTGAAGGTGGAGGATAAGCTAGAAACCTGCCTTGATTATTTGAGTGAGGGGGCGGAGGTACTTAAAGCCTTTGAAGGGATTTGAGCACAGGCAGCATCAGGCCTCACCATAGTAACTAGTTTTAGGAAAAAACTGGTGACGGGGGGTTTGACAGCAATTGCTCCATGGCTCATTGTAAATTAATTGCTGCCTTAAAAATGGTTCCACGCGATAGAGCTCAAATAGCTATATTAAGGAAGCAGTACAAGCTGGCACTGGCTGTGCGTAGAAAGGAAATAAAGGAGAAGGCTTGGGAGGAGCTTTTATCAGTGGAAATTTTAAAAAATAGTTCCAGATTTTAGGCTATTGTTAATAAACTTTTTTTCTAGGCAATGAGAATACCCCTCTGGATAGCAATAATACTGATAACTAGTGGCTTTCTCACGTTGAACCTTCATATGTGGAATTGTTTTTAATGAAGGTGAACTACAATGGGCAATAATGCATATGACCAGTAATGAGGCTCCTGGCCCTGACGGAGTTCCGGCTGATCTATGTAAATAATACCCTGCCTTCTGGGCCACACTTTTGACAAATGTTTTTAATGTAACTAGTCACCAGGGTTTCCCATCATCTTGGTCACTATCTACGATTATCTCAAAGAGGGTACCTACGGTGTTACAGGCCAATATCAATATCATCAACATTATATGTAGAATACTGCTTTATTGTATCCCCCCCAAGACAACGTGCACTCTATAAGGTTATCTCAATACTCACGTACTACCTCAATGCTGCTCAGCACACCCGGACCTTCTGAACCTATATGTAGAATATGGCTTTATTGTATGAATCTTACTCAAAAACGGATGTGAAGAGTACTCTAAAACTCCTGTGAAGCGCTCCGATACCCTCAGGTCAGGCTACGCTATAAAAAACTCCTTAACTCCTTCCATGCTCATGATGGAGCCGCTCCGTCATGATCCTCGGTTGAGCTGTGTTCATGACGGAACGGTTCCGTCATGGCCCGCTCGGCGCGCCTGCGCGGCGCGAATTCCACACCTGCGCTGGACGTTCCATTGAGCGGGCGAGGCCATGATGGAACCGCTCCGTCATGAGCACAGCGCAACCGCGGCTCGTGACGGAGCGGCTCCGTCACGAGCATGCGAGCGCCGCTCGGCCCCCCTGCCCCCCAGCGCTCCGTCGTAATTGCCGCAGCAGCGAAGGAGTTAATAAATAAATAAATCATGAATTGACTCCGCAGTAAAAGTTTTAGGGAGAGTTATTTTAACCAAGCTAATGGATTAGCTGAATGAGAATGAGGTTTTAACTAATTTTCAAAATGGTTTTAGAAGGGGAAGGAGCATCTTGGATCAATGTCTTAATCTACATCTACTAGCAGGTAAATATATAGAGGCCAAATCGGGGTCACTGCATTTGGCCTTTATGGACCTCACTTCGGCCTTTGACTTGGTCAATGGGTCGAAGTTGTGGTTGATCCTGATGGGTATGGGCATTGATCCAAGTATGGTTCAGCTCATGGCAGACCTGCACAGGAACGTTTCTGCAAGTGTAAGGGTAAATCAAGAAGGCAAGTGCACAAGGCACTTTAACACTAGTAGAGGTGTCTGACAGGGATGCATTTTAGTGCCACTGCTATTCACCTTATATATTAATAATTTGGGGCCATATGTAGGTAATCTCTATTTACCGTATTTTACCGATTCGGTATTTAAGAATCGGTAAATAGTATGTAGGTAAAAATTTGGTAAATATTACCAAATCGGTAATATTCGGTATTTAAGAATCGGTATTTACTGATTCGGTAATTCCCATTCATTCCTATGGGCCTGGAGGCCCATAGGAATGAATGGGAAGCCATTCACTATTACCGATTCGGTAAATACCGAATCGGTAATAGGGGGCACATATTCAAGGGTGGAAGGGTGTCATTTAACAGCCTGTTGCACCCCTGAATCATGCATGTGTGCACATGTGCCACACATACATGCCCTAAGGGCATGTATGTCTGCCACATGGCACTTTTAAAAAAGCACAAAATTGCTTTCTAAAGGTTTTTGATATTTACCACCAACTTGTAGTTGGTGGTAAATAACGAATCCTTAAATCAAAAATGCACTCACTTGAGTGCTCCCTACATAGGATTTTAGGATTTGGTAATTTACCGATTCGGTATTTTAACAAATTGGTAATTTACCGACTCCTTAAATTACCGAATTGATAAATTACCGAATCCTAAAATCAAGCCACCTACATTAGAAAAAGCTAAATACCGGTCGGTAACGGCAAATTTACCGATTTTCGACCGTTACCGACCGGTATTAAGCTACCTACATATGGTCCATGGATAAGTCTCTTGAAACGGCGAGTAAAGAAATCCCGCGAAAAGGGGACATGAGTGTTCCTGAGCTCCTTTACGCGGATGATGCCGTTTTATTGGCCCATACAGCCATAGGGCTGCAGAGGCTATTGGATTCATTTGGGGCCTACATGAAATCATTGGATCTTGTAGTTAATATAGCGAAATCTCGAACAATGTCCATGGGGTAAAAAAAATAAACATTAAAATCTTTTTATTGTGATGGCATTGAGCTGACCAGGGTTTCCTCCTTTACCTACTTAAGGGGTCTTATTTGATGAGAAAGGAACATGGGCCCCCAAACAGTTCGTAAAAAAAAATCTGAAGACGAGATCAACTGCTGCTCTTCATGGCTTTGCACAACGGTTGGGGGCCAGACCAATCAAATCCATGCTTAACATGTATGGGTCCAAATGCATGGCTATCCCCTTGTAAGGCTCAGTTCTATGGGTTTACAAGATCAGAGAGGCAGTACATAGTTGAAAACACATTTTTACGCTCCCTCTTGTCTGTTCTTCAGTCTACCTCAACGTTTATCATACATCAAGAGGTTGGGGCGGGTTATTCGACAGATTTGTCGAGGTTAGCCCCGGTAATCTGTTGGTTAAAGACATGGCTTAATCCTGAACTAACCCTTAATCATCAGATTATTAGGGACTGTGTGGCCCTGGAGAACGCTAATAGCATCCTGTGGCTATATTATGTTATGAATATTTTAAGTGAATTAGGGCGCTCAGATGTATTTATGTTTCCTGATCAAATAAGAAAAGAAGATGTAACAAGGGTCAGAATACAATTCTTGAACCTGAGAGCTACAAAATCTACAGTAAAAGCCTATTTCTTGCTAAAAACCACAACTACGATTGAACCATATTTGAAAATTTGTCAGGAAGCACTATCATCGTCAGCTTTTAACGAGGTTTTGTTTTAACTTAATCCATACCCTTTTAGGTAATTCGCAAGGCTGAAGTAGGGTATGCGATTTTGGTCCTTGTACATGTGATAATTTCTCAACGCAAGATACTATGCATTTTATAAAGTTCTGTGAACATTATAGAGCCATTCGAAGGAGATTTTTAGTACCAAGTTTAAGGGGCAAAGGTTTTATACAGGTCAAACTCGCTCTACTTTATCTACAGTTGCTGAATGACCCAAGGGAGATTTTTTTATAGTGCAAGTTTTTTAGTTGCAGCCGTTCGACTCAGGAAAAAGATTTATAGTACATTAAACCCCTGATGAGTGACTTTTAGGTTAGCGGCAATCATTGTATTTATACTGTTAAAATTATGTTGTTTCGGTAGCCTGAATTTTTACATGATTTAATGAAATTTGATTTTATATTATTGTGTACTTTTTAAGTCGCCCATATGAGTTGAGTATTCGGATTTCAAATATTTTTATGGTATTGTTTATTGTGAAATATGTGTTGTACTTTTATGGTTTTTATTAACCAAATAAAGTGGTTTGACTGACGGACTGACACTGCTGGTGGATCTCTGGATAGATACCATCATTGATATGGCCTCACATGCTCTCTGCTGGCAGATCTCCAGATACGTCTAGGGATTTCTAGAGCTTTGAACTCTCTCTGCTTATGGTCCTCTGGATAGAAACACTCATAACAAGTCTTAAATTCTCACTGCAGTACTCGTTAGACATAGTATTCACGGACTCTCATTCCTCGTGGTTTCCAAGATCGATATGGTCATAACAGAGTCTCACTGCGTGTTGATCTGCTGATACAGTCATTGCTATAGGCTCACATTCTCGCTGCTGGCATTCCTGCGTCTAGGCATTGCTAGAAATTTGCACTCTTGATGCCCGCGGCTCTCTGGATAGATGTGCTCATCACGAGTCGGACACTTTCACTGTTGGTGGATCCATAGCTGGGTGGGGACATCATGGAGTCGCATACTCATGGTTAGTGGATCTCAGGATAGATCCAGTGATTTCTACACTCTCACCTTTCACTGTTGGTGGATCTTAAGATACATATAGTCACTGAGTACTCTCAGGCTGTCACCACCAATGGGTCTCTGGATGGAAGTAATGATCACAGTCTTTTTTTTAATATGTTTATTGAGTTTTTAAACAAGGAAAATAAAACAGGTCAATAAAAATAAAGACGGTGACATATTCCAAGTGACATCATCTACGTGCGACAGTCTAATGATCACACATCATAGCATCATTCTAAAAAAGGATAAGAAGGAATTATCACAGTCTTACACTCTCTATTGTGGTGGATCTCCAGGTAGATGTAGTCATCACAAAGTCTCACAATCTCACTGCCGACAGACCCCTGATACAGGTACTCATCGTCGTCTCAAGCTCTCACTACTTGTAGAACTCCAGATACAGGTAGTCATTCCAACTGAGACAGACACCCACACGGCTCTCACCTTCTTTTTACCCATCACCACTGTGTGTTGTGAGTGTGTCATACAAACAGGGGGCACGTGTGCTTTGTATTGGACTGTATTATGTGTTCCTATGTCTATTTCTTGTTTTTTATTTCACTGTGTTGGTCATGTTCTAACAGGTACTACACTGAGAGTATTGTTTAGGTTGGTTTATCAGGGCAACATCACCAGACAACCACCCTTGTGTAGATAGATCTGATAACATTAGGTCCTGATGAATTGCCGCTAGATCGTTTTGACTATTAGGCGAGACACATGTTGACCATGTAACATTGCGCCGAACATGAGATATTACCTCAGCAGTGCGCCTTTCATCTTTTAACCAGGTTGGAAGGCCTATTGATTAAAACTGTTTTATTTGGTGCTTCCATTTCCTGTTTTAATCTTCCTTTGAGTCACTTACCTTCATATACTTCATCTACACTGTTTAGGCCTCTTACGCCCACGGCACCAAAACGGCAATTTGGAATAAAAGATCTCCGCCAAAGTGCCTCTCATATTGAGACCGTCAGGTATTGCAGTGCCGACCTGATGAGGAGTACGCCCTATGATGAAGCATGACACCCAGCCGAGTGTGTGAGGGCCCTAATTCCAACAGGAGGAAACCCCCATACGCCCTGCAACCCATGACCACAAAAGCAGCTTGTCCCCCGCTTATCAGTTAGGAACTGCATACTTTTTGTATTTATGATAATTTGGGCACGTATGCTGGACCTGTTAAAAGCCCTTAGTCCCTTCTTTGTGATCCAGTCATTCCAGAGTCTCACACACTCACTTCTGATGGACCTCTGGATAGATCCTTCCATCGCTAGAATCTCGCACCCTCACTGCTGGTGGATCTCTGGATACAGGTAGATATCACAGGCTCTAACATCTGTAATTTAGGCAGATGTCCAGTTAGATACACCTATCCTTAGAGACTCATATTCTCACTGCTAGAGAATATCCAGAGAGATCCAGTCATCAGTGGAGTCTCACACTCTCGCTGCTGGTGGATCTTCAGGCACAGGTAGTGATCACAGGTTCTTGTACTCTCCTTGCTAGGGGATCTTAGAGTAGAACAAGTCATGGGTAGAGTCTAGCAGTCTCATTGTTGGTGGATCTCTGAATAAATATAGTTATACTGCAGGTTCATGCTCTCCCTGTAGGGGTATATACAGGGCCACTGGAATCATACGATTGTGCGGCTGCTGTCTTTTTTGCATGATTGTAGATTAACCTCATTTGCCACATAATCCATCATCATCTGCAGATATTAACACAAATAATGTGTCTAGCTCAAATGGTTCAAAAGTAACAAAAAACACAGTGATTTGTGTTGTGAGGTGGAAGGCGCTTTGGAAACGTTGACTGGTACCTTTTCTGCTGCTTATTTCTCATATTTGGGTGTGAAACTGGTACTAAAGAGGTGCAACCAATACCCAGACAATGTCAACAAGTGTAAAAATGACAAAATACTGAAGTATTACTATCACAAAATGTGCCACATTAAGCCACATGATTTGCTTTTTCTTGCTGCATTAGTTACTCAACCCTGCTGCATCATTTGGCCCTACCCTGCCACATACTTCCAGCCGCCGTGCATATATCGTGGGATAAGTTTAGTCATAACACAAGTCTTACAATCTTACTGCTGAAGGAACTCTGGCTACGGGTAGTCATCACAGTCTCAAAGTCTCACTACTTGCAGGTCTCCAGATACAGGAATCATTACAGAGTCTCACACCCTCACTTCTGATGGACCTCTGGCTAGATCCTTCCAATGCTAGAGTCTCACACTCTCACTGCTGGTGGATCTCCAGATACAGGAGTCTTTACAGAGTCTCACACCCTCACTTTTGATGGACCTCTGGCTAGATCCTTCCAATGCTAGAGTCTCACACTCTCACGGCTGGCGGATCTCTGGATACAGGAGTCATTACAGAGTCTCACACACTCACTTCTCTAGATATAGCCAGTCATCCCTAGAGTTTCTCACAGTCACTGCCGGAGAGCGCCAGTTATCTCTAGAGTCTGACACTCTCACTGCAGGAGGATCTCTGTGGAGATCCAGTTATCACAACAGTCCCGCACTCTCACTGCTGGAGGATCTCCAGATGGATCCAATCATTACTAAAGGTTCACATTGTCACAGCTATAAGATATCTGGATCGATAAGTCCATCATAGCATCTCCAATACTTCCTGCTGGCGGATCTCTGTATAGATCCAGTCATCCCTAGAGTCTCACAAGCTTACTGGTGGTAGATCTCTTGATAGCTCCAGTCATCACAGGGTCTCACATGATTACAGCTGGCAATTTCCTAATAGAACATTTCATCCCTAAAATCCCACATTCTCACTGCTAGAGAATCTCTGGAGAGTTCCAGTCATGACTGGGGTCTCACACTCTCACTGCTGGGGGACCTCTGTAGAGGTTTAGTCATTGCAAGAGTCTAACTCTCTCACTGTTGGAGGATCTCTGTATAGATCCAATCATTGCTGGAGTCTCACACTCTCACTGGAGCATCTTTAGATAGATCCAGCCATTGCTAGAGTCTCACACTCTCACAGCTAGAAGATATCTGGAAAGATCTAGTCATCACAGCATCTCCAATGCTTCCTGCTGGTAGAGCTCTGTATAGATCCAATCATCCCAAGAGTCTCACACCCTTACTGCTGGTAGATCTCTGGATAGATCCAGTCATCACAGTCTGACCTGCTTGCTGCTGGTAGATCTCTGGATAGATCCAGTCATCCCTAGAGTCTCACCCACTTGCTGCTCGTAGATCTCTGGATAGAGCCAGTCATCCCTAGAGTCTCACATTTTTTTTAAAACATATTTCATTAGGTTTGGTACACATCCATTACAATGGATGACCTGTCTCCATAACAACCTGTATTGGTGCTTCGCTACACATGTTGCAATTATTTTTCAATAGAGCAACTAGTGCAGCGGCACTGAATTTGCTATAGTCCAGTATCATAATAACTTACATGGATTTACATTTACACATGTGCAGCAAAGAAAAAACAGTTTGCATAGTTTGCCTCGTTATGCATCCTCACTATACCGTATATTCTCTATATCATGCCATGTAAACTTTCCCTTATTTTTCCCTACCTAACAAAACAAAATAAAAACGTTAACGGCTGAAGTAACTCATCCCCCCTCCCACCCTTTCGGTCACATTGTTAATTCGCTCATTTGCAGCTAACACCACTTTCTATACACTGCTTTGTGAGTTCTCAACTCAAGCTATATACTGTACATTAACAATAGGAACATTGCGTCCGGAATGTACCGGCAGCTGTACTATTATCATAATCCCTAGAGTCTCACATGCTTACTGCTGGTAGACGTCTGGATAGATCCAGTCATCCCTAGGGTCTCACACTCTTACTGCTGTTAGATCTCTGGATAGATCCAGTCATTACAGAGTCTCACATGCTTACTGCTGGTAGACGTCTGGATAGATCCAGTCATCCCTAGGGTCTCACACTCTTACTGCTGTTAGATCTCTGGATAGATCCAGTCATTACAGAGTCTCACATGCTTACTGCTGGTAGACGTCTGGATAGATCCAGTCATCCCTAGGGTTTCATAGACTTACTGCTGTTAGATCTCTGGATAGATCCAGTCATTACAGAGTCTCACATGCTTACTGCTGGTAGACGTCTGGATAGATCCAGTCATCCCTAGGGTTTCATAGACTTACTGCTGTTAGATCTCTGGATAGATCCAGTCATTACAGAGTCTCACATGCTTACTGCTGGTAGACGTCTGGATAGATCCAGTCATCCCTAGGGTCTCACACTCTTACTGCTGTTAGATCTCTGGATAGATCCAGTCATTACAGAGTCTCACATGCTTACTGCTGGTAGACGTCTGGATAGATCCAGTCATCCCTAGGGTCTCACACTCTTACTGCTGTTAGATCTCTGGATAGATCCAGTCATTACAGAGTCTCACATGCTTACTGCTGGTAGACGTCTGGATAGATCCAGTCATCCCTAGGGTTTCATAGACTTACTGCTGTTAGATCTCTGGATAGATCCAGTCATTACAGAGTCTCACATGCTTACTGCTGGTAGACGTCTGGATAGATCCAGTCATCCCTAGGGTTTCATAGACTTACTGCTGTTAGATCTCTGGATAGATCCAGTCATTACAGAGTCTCACATGCTTACTGCTGGTAGACGTCTGGATAGATCCAGTCATCCCTTAGGGTCTCAGAGACTTACTGCTGTTAGATCTCTGGATAGATCCAGTCATTACAGAGTCTCACATGCTTACTGCTGGTAGACGTCTGGATAGATCCAGTCATTCCTAGGGTCTCAGAGACTTACTGCTGATAGATCTCTGGATAGATCCAGTCATTACAGAGTCTCACATGCTTACTGCTGGTAGACGTCTGGATAGATCCAGTCATCCCTAGGGTCTCACACTCTTACTGCTGTTAGATCTCTGGATAGATCCAGTCATTACAGAGTCTCACATGCTTACTGCTGGTAGACGTCTGGATAGATCCAGTCATCCCTTAGGGTCTCACACTCTTACTGCTGTTAGATCTCTGGATAGATCCAGTCATTACAGAGTCTCACATGCTTACTGCTGGTAGACGTCTGGATAGATCCAGTCATCCCTTAGGGTCTCACACTCTTACTGCTGTTAGATCTCTGGATAGATCCAGTCATTACAGAGTCTCACATGCTTACTGCTGGTAGACGTCTGGATAGATCCAGTCATCCCTTAGGGTCTCAGAGACTTACTGCTGATAGATCTCTGGATAGATCCAGTCATTACAGAGTCTCACATGCTTACTGCTGGTAGACGTCTGGATAGATCCAGTCATCCCTAGGGCTTCATAGACTTACTGCTGTTAGATCTCTGGATGGATCCAGTCATTACAGAGTCTCACATGATTACTGCTGGTAGACGTCTGGATAGATCCAGTCATTCCTAGGGTCTCACACTCTTACTGCTGTTAGATCTCTGGATAGATCCAGTCATTACAGAGTCTCACATGCTTACTGCTGGTAGACGTCTGGATAGATCCAGTCATCCCTAGGGTTTCATAGACTTACTGCTGTTAGATCTCTGGATAGATCCAGTCATTACAGAGTCTCACATGCTTACTGCTGGTAGACGTCTGGATAGATCCAGTCATCCCTTAGGGTCTCAGAGACTTACTGCTGTTAGATCTCTGGATAGATCCAGTCATTACAGAGTCTCACATGCTTACTGCTGGTAGACGTCTGGATAGATCCAGTCATTCCTAGGGTCTCAGAGACTTACTGCTGATAGATCTCTGGATAGATCCAGTCATTACAGAGTCTCACATGCTTACTGCTGGTAGACGTCTGGATAGATCCAGTCATCCCTAGGGTCTCACACTCTTACTGCTGTTAGATCTCTGGATAGATCCAGTCATTACAGAGTCTCACATGCTTACTGCTGGTAGACGTCTGGATAGATCCAGTCATCCCTTAGGGTCTCACACTCTTACTGCTGTTAGATCTCTGGATAGATCCAGTCATTACAGAGTCTCACATGCTTACTGCTGGTAGACGTCTGGATAGATCCAGTCATCCCTTAGGGTCTCACACTCTTACTGCTGTTAGATCTCTGGATAGATCCAGTCATTACAGAGTCTCACATGCTTACTGCTGGTAGACGTCTGGATAGATCCAGTCATTCCTAGGGTCTCACACTCTTACTGCTGTTAGATCTCTGGATAGATCCAGTCATTACAGAGTCTCACATGCTTACTGCTGGTAGACGTCTGGATAGATCCAGTCATTCCTAGGGTCTCAGAGACTTACTGCTGATAGATCTCTGGATAGATCCAGTCATCCCTTAGGGTCTCACACTCTTACTGCTGTTAGATCTCTGGATAGATCCAGTCATTACAGAGTCTCACATGCTTACTGCTGGTAGACGTCTGGATAGATCCAGTCATCCCTTAGGGTCTCAGAGACTTACTGCTGTTAGATCTCTGGATAGATCCAGTCATTACAGAGTCTCACATGCTTACTGCTGGTAGACGTCTGGATAGATCCAGTCATCCCTAGGGTCTCACACTCTTACTGCTGTTAGATCTCTGGATAGATCCAGTCATTACAGAGTCTCACATGCTTACTGCTGGTAGACGTCTGGATAGATCCAGTCATCCCTTAGGGTCTCACACTCTTACTGCTGTTAGATCTCTGGATAGATCCAGTCATTACAGAGTCTCACATGCTTACTGCTGGTAGACGTCTGGATAGATCCAGTCATTCCTAGGGTCTCACACTCTTACTGCTGTTAGATCTCTGGATAGATCCAGTCATTACAGAGTCTCACATGCTTACTGCTGGTAGACGTCTGGATAGATCCAGTCATTCCTAGGGTCTCAGAGACTTACTGCTGATAGATCTCTGGATAGATCCAGTCATCCCTTAGGGTCTCACACTCTTACTGCTGTTAGATCTCTGGATAGATCCAGTCATTACAGAGTCTCACATGCTTACTGCTGGTAGACGTCTGGATAGATCCAGTCATTCCTAGGGTCTCACACTCTTACTGCTGTTAGATCTCTGGATAGATCCAGTCATTACAGAGTCTCACATGCTTACTGCTGGTAGACGTCTGGATAGATCCAGTCATCCCTTAGGGTCTCAGAGACTTACTGCTGTTAGATCTCTGGATAGATCCAGTCATTACAGAGTCTCACATGCTTACTGCTGGTAGACGTCTGGATAGATCCAGTCATTCCTAGGGTCTCAGAGACTTACTGCTGATAGATCTCTGGATAGATCCAGTCATTACAGAGTCTCACATGCTTACTGCTGGTAGACGTCTGGATAGATCCAGTCATCCCTAGGGCTTCATAGACTTACTGCTGTTAGATCTCTGGATGGATCCAGTCATTACAGAGTCTCACATGATTACTGCTGGTAGACGTCTGGATAGATCCAGTCATTCCTAGGGTCTCACACTCTTACTGCTGTTAGATCTCTGGATAGATCCAGTCATTACAGAGTCTCACATGATTACTGCTGGTAGACGTCTGGATAGATCCAGTCATCCCTAGGGTTTCATAGACTTACTGCTGTTAGATCTCTGGATAGATCCAGTCATTACAGAGTCTCACATGCTTACTGCTGGTAGACGTCTGGATAGATCCAGTCATCCCTAGGGTCTCACACTCTTACTGCTGTTAGATCTCTGGATAGATCCAGTCATTACAGAGGCTCACATGCTTACTGCTGGTAGACGTCTGGATAGATCCAGTCATCCCTAGGGTTTCATAGACTTACTGCTGTTAGATCTCTGGATAGATCCAGTCATCACAGAGTCTCACATGATTACTGCTGGTAGACGTCTGGATAGATCCAGTCATTCCTAGGGTCTCACACTCTTACTGCTGATAGATCTCTGGATGGATCCAGTCATCACAGAGTCTCACATGCTTACTGCTGGTAGACGTCTGGATAGATCCAGTCATCCCTAGAGTCTCAGACTCTAACTGCTGGTAGATCTCTGGATAGATCCAGTCATCCCTAGAGTCTCAGACTCTAACTGCTGGTAGACGTCTGGATAGATCCAGTCATCCCTAGGGTTTCATAGACTTACTGCTGATAGATCTCTTGATAGATCCAGTCATTACAGAGTCTCACATGCTTACTGCTGGTAGACGTCTGGATAGATCCAGTCATTCCTAGGGTCTCACACTCTTACTGCTGATAGATCTCTGGATGGATCTAGTCATCACAGAGTCTCACATGATTACTGCTGGTAGATCTCTGGATAGATCCAGTCATCCCTAGAGTCTCAGACTCTAACTCAGAGGTCTTCAAACTTTTGAAGGTTGAGCCCCCCCAGCTGAATTTTTTTAAATGTTGGGCCCCGCCCCACCACCTGACAGAAATTTCTGGACTCTGGTACACCACATAATCGACCGCGACCTGCATATCCCGGGCCATATCCGGCAAATAATGTTCAAAACAATGAGTGTCTCCTCCTTCTCCATGAATTCCCTCACTACCACTCACCAACAATGCACCTCATCTCTCTATGGACCTTTCTGGTAAACATATCATTTTTTTTATAGTGCTACTCTTATTTTCAACATACTCCGGGGCATATGTACAACCCCCTATAGAAGCCACACCGTCACTTTTTACGACGTGGTGGCGATAGGGGCATTGCCGTATTTACAAGGCAGAGTTAAGCCACTTAACTTGGTTTAACGCTGCCTTGTAAATAAGGCCCCCTTTTATGCTATGCTTAGCATGAAAGGGTGGGCAGTGGATGTTGTGGTGGGCGTTCCATTGCAACAGGCACTGATTTTGATGCTGCACCCTATTTACAAGGGCAGCGTAAAAGGGAGGCAGCGTTAAAATTAAGAAGAGGGAAACCCTGGTCTTAAGCTGGCGAAACTAGAAGAAATGCATTATTTCTCCTCATTTTTGCTTCATCCATGTGTGCTGCCTTGTGCAGCACACATTGAAAAAGCAAAATGCCTTGTATTTGTAATCTTTAAAAAAAAATAATGGTGATTTCCGTGTGTGCTGCATTAAGCAGCACACATGGAAGTGTGACAAATGGCATTTAAAGATTGTTTATGTACAGGAAGGTCCCCCTTCTGTACATAAACAATCATTCCCCTGCATTCAGGCACCCTTGCACTATGGTGCAATGGTGTCTGCATTGGTGCTACACTGCTAAGTGTAGCGCCAGCGCAGGGGAAACGCAAGGCTGCACCGTATTGTTGTAAATAGGGTGCAGCCTTCCGTTTCTGAAGTGGCGGAGAGAGGCCTTAACCCATGACTGCTAACGCCTCACTCTGCAACTTCCTTGAACTTATGCCCCTCAGTTCTTTGATCTGCATGGTACACCTTCTTTGTAGCAGGCACATTAACCCTCTGTGTTGTGAGGGTGGCAGGAATGCTCATGTGAGTGCACAGTGAGGTATGCGACAGTGTGAGAGTAGGGTAAGTGGAGTGACTGCAGGGTAAGTGAGGTGACGATATGAATTTGGGTGTGCATGTTAGTGCAGAGTGGGACTAATGAATGCATGGTTAGTGATGGGCTTGTTTAAGTGAGATTGCAGATTGAACAGTGAGGGGGACAGGTGAGTGAAGTGTCACATGAGTGCAGGGTGGGTAGTGTGCTTGTGTGGCTGCAGGTTGAGGTACAGGGAAAACCGCGCAAGTGCAATGTGAGAGAAGAGTGATCACTGAGTGCAGGGTGAATTGTGTGAGTGCATGGGGGTCAGTGTGAGGGAATTGTGATCGCTGTGAGTGCAGGGTGAGCATAAAAGTGAAGGGCGAGAATGAGGAGTGAGTGGTCTGAATGCAGGGTGCATTCCCAGACGCTTGCAGTAACTCAGCATGTTATTGACAGCAGCGCAGGGTTTCAGATATGTTAAAGTATTACTATTGCTATTGCTATTATGGTATTAACCTGGGATTCAGGGTGGAGGAAATAAATACTTGGCTGATCTTGCAACAAACTTCCAGTTTTATGATTAGGGTTGCCAGCTCCTTATTTTGATGTCCCAGGTGGTACAAAAATAAGCAGTCACCTAAAGCTTAATTTTCAGCACTTATCTGTGCATACTCTGAACAGCAAATATAAATAGAAAGCACTTTAAATTGTGTTTTAGGGCTCCTTGCCTCCCACTGCAGCTAAAGCATTTCAGCTGTATGAATTAACTTGGATAGCTGAGGTGAAATTGCAACAGCATGGGCACTTCGTGCCCCATCGATTTCCCTCCCTCCCCCTCCAACCCTTCGTCAAGCCCCACCCCCGCCCCGGAAACTGGGCAGCACCAAATGGACCAGCAATGTTACAAAAGCTCTCTTACCTGCTGGCAGGCGCGCTACGCCCATTGGACTCATAGTTGCCAAGGTTTCAGATTGCTGTGTGTGACATTTTCATAATTTCAGTGTAATTATGAGTGACATTTCAACAACTATGAGTGACACCTTCTCGCGCGCAAAATCAAGCAAAGAGGAGAAGGGAAACATATAAATATCAGAACCCATTTAAGCAACGAGAAACTGTAAGAACATCTTAAGATGGTGCAAAGCACCAGAAATGGAAGGGCAACAGTCCGCTGATTTTGTGACTCAACAATCAGCCCACCGCAGACCGCAGGGCACTGGGCAAGCCTCAGAAGAGTGAAGACTAGATGCCAAGTTTTGAGATTGCTTATATGAGACATTTTCATGGTTTCAGTGTACTTGTCACATTCTACTTCTAAATTCGTGATACTGAGTTACACTTTCTCACAAGTAAAACTAAGGAATTAAGTCCAAGTAAAGAGCTAAAGTGTTGTATGTGTGTGAACATCTAATCAATACCCTTCACATGCATTTCTACCTTGGAAACACTCATACGAATGGGGATAATAAATGTGCAAGCACGTTGAATTTATGATCTTGGAAGTGACATCTACAGAATGTAAACATTCTCCTCTTTTTAATTTGGGTTGAAATGTGTGTTCAGTGCCCAGTTTCTATGTACATAAATCACACGTGCCAAGGGTTTTTGGACTTTGTTGCAACCTGCCATCCTTTTTTTTCTGTTTAATATGGCCCACTTCAGAAATCAGTATGAACCCCCTGCGCTACTTTATTAGCGAGAAAACTGCCACTAAACTAAATGCTGATCTCTGCTACAAAAAAAACATTATTCACTAGAATTATTTTGGCATTTTTATTGTCTGAAAACGTCTGGAAAACAAGGAATTCAGCCCCACTGTCCGGTGGTTTTAAACCCATGATATTTATACAAAAGTACAAGTTCCACAAGTAAAAAAAAACGATCTCTGTGAGAAAAGTAACTCACAGGTATCATCAAACCTCATAAAATACAGTTTGCGAATATACAGCATGACTCGTACACATACACACACACGTTATGAACCCTTTGTGATAGATAGTAAATCATATCGAGCCAACTGCCAGTACACGAAAACCTCGACATTAACATAAACATTTATAGGACTCAAAGGGCTTCAGCTTCCGCCCCCCGCCCATTGTGTGTGTCAGCCCAGGCTGAGACACCTTCCCAGGCGCGCACACAGCCCCACCCGAGCACTTCACAGGTCTTTTAAAGACCATTCACTTATTAATGAGGCTTTGATGGTTTTCACCCCTTCTTAGGGCCCCTGCCGCTCCACTCTGCCGTTTGCTTGAAGAATCAGCCCCCTGAAATTTGACTCTAGGACGGTGCCCCTAGCTGCCTGCTTGTGAAGTAGAATTGAGGACAAAGGTGAGATTTTAAGGTGGAGTGCGCGCCCCCCCTGAGACGGTGTCGCGCCCCGCTGGGGGGGGGCGCGCCCCACAGATTGAAGAACTCTGCTCTAACTGCTGGTAGATCTCTGGATAGATCCAGTCATCCCTGGGGTCTCACACACTTACTGCAGGCAGTTTGTGGATAGATATTTCATCCCTAGAATCCCAAATTCTCACTGCTAGAGAACCTCCAGAGAGTTCCAGTCAGGACTGGAGTCTCACACGTTTTCCACTGGCAGATCTCTAGATCAATGCAGTCATATTAGAGTCTCACATTCACTGCTGGAGGAGCTCCAGAGAGATCCAGTCATCGGTAGAGTCTCCGAGTTTATTTGCTGAAGTATCTCTGCAGAGATCCCGTCATCAGCCGAGTCTCACACTCACTGCTGCAGGACCACTATATAGATTCAGTCCTCGCTGGAGTCTCACACTCTCAACCCTGGAGGATCTCCGGAGAGGGATCCAGTCACCCCCAGGGGTGTAGGAGACACTAAAATTCTGGGGGGGACAGGGACAACCTTGTGGACTTCCCAGTGACCCTATACAACTCACCGCCCGTTAAACAAATACAATTGCATACTTTCAAAGTGAAATATTGAGAAAAGCAGGCATGTTACAGTTTGCATGTATGCTTTATTGTTATTTACAGTCATATAGTAATCAGACCAAATGTTAAAAAAACATGTATATGAATCTTGCATCTTCATGCACCAAGGAAACAAAGGTCGCTGACTTAGGGTGGGGGCGTCGTGTTTGCAAGCGCATTATGGTTTGAAAAATACCTGCTGCTGCATTCCTGGTCTCCAGCAATTTTCAGGCAACAATAAAAATGTGAAGATAACTTCGGTGATTAATGTTCTTTATTGAGAGAGATCAGAGGTTTGTCTAGTGGACGTTTTGATTCTTGGTAAGTTAGCCACAGTGGGGTAATATGCCTGCGCAAAGAACGTGTACCACGCAGATCACAAAATGCATATCATGTAAATAGGTCAGTGAGTTACTGCTGTTATTCAGAGCTTCACGTCCCCGATGGCTCAAGCAAGTGTGTCGCTATCTTCACCTTCTTGGTGCAACACCCTTTCCTGCTGTTTTAGGTATAAGATTCAGGCTATCCAAGCAGCATTTATTCCTCGCAATAGCACTATGGAGAAACCTTTAGAATGTCATCTGCTGGTCTAGTCCCCACCTGGTCCGTATTCAGCACAGTGGACCCATTGGTGTGTCATAAAATTTTGAAGGTTCTGAAATCAGGCTTACCTTTCGACCCCTGCCCAGCAAGGACACTGGCAGCAATTGCCGAGGTTATCAACACTGAGGTTAATACCATTATCAATCTGTCTCTTCAGAAAAGGGTGGTCCTGCGGGCTTGGAAGGAGGCCAAGATCCTTCCTTTTCTAAAAAAAAAGCCGTTGCTGAACACCCTCTGCCTAGGAAAATACCGACCTATCTCCCTCCTCCTTGCTGTGGCGAAGGTGTGTGAGAAGATGGTCAATAAGCTGTTGACAGGCTTTGTGGAAAGGGAGTTGCTTCTGCACCCTGCTCAATCAGGGTTCAGGGCATCCTACAGCACAGAAACTGTGCTGGTGGAGGTGGCTGAAGCCATCCGGGAGTGCTTTGATGCAGGCGGGAGAGCAGCATTAATTTTGCTTGACATCTCGGCGGCTTTCGACACGGTCCCACACGTTCTTTTCTCTCATGTCTGGCTAAGATCGGTCTGTCAGGCGTCGTGTGGGACTGGTTTAGGTCATTTCTGGATTGGCGTGCCGAGCAGATCTTGATCCCACCATCCTCCTCCTCCCCTCAACCGGCAACAACCGGTGTTCCACAGGGTTCCTCACTTAGCCCCCTTCTTTTTAACATCTATGTGACCCCGCTGGTCTATTTGGCAGAGGAGTTGGGGGCTAAGGTGATGGCATATGCAGATGATATCCAGCTGCTTTTTACCTGGGACAAAGAGGCGGACACGGTATTACCGGTTCAACACTGTCTGTCCTTGATTTTTAAATGGCTGGCTGAGGCGCAGCTTAAATGTAATGTAGAAAAAAACGGAGGTTCTGCTCTTTGGCAAATTTCTCCTTAATTACAGAGAGCAGCTCTGGCCTCCTGAGTTTCCTTCACCCACCTCATCAGGGAATGCAGCAAAAAACTTGGGGGTTTGGTTTAATGAACGTCTTTCCTTCTCGACACACATCAACAAGCTGGCTGGATGTTGCTTTTGGCCTGCTTAAAACACTCAGAAGATTTTTCCCACTCCTCCCTCTAGCAGCGAGGAAAGCTGTTGCCTGTGCTCTGATCCTGTCTAGGTATGCGAATGCCCTTTATGCTGGTGTTCCTAGGTACCTGCTGAAAAGACTGCAGGTGGTTCAAAATACAGCAGTCAGACTTTTGTTGGGCATTCCGGCTAGAAACAGTATCCGACAACAGCTATGCTCTCTTCACTAGCTCCCCATATTGGAGCGAGTCAAATCTAAATCCTTGATTTTGGCCCACCGTGCCCTGCATGATCGTGGTCCTCTCTATTTACAGAGCCGCTTTTCTTTTTATGTTCCTGCACGTCCTTTGTGGTCCTTGTCCCTTTGCTATGCTCTGACCCCTCGCTTTAAGCTTCAGAGAATAGGGGGCAGTTCTTTTACGGTGAAAGCGGCGGCTGCCTGGAACGCCCTTCCTCTTGCTTTATGCACTATCCAGGACCCTGCTGTTTTCAGGAGGAAACTGAAAACTCATCTATTCTCCTGCTAGTACTCCATCTCCTCCCCTGCCAGGCTCCGCGCCGGGATACTCATGAGTAGCTGTGCGCGCTATAAATTTATGTAACATAACATAATAGAGATTCTTTTGGTATTTTCAGTTTATACGTTAAAATCCCAACATTGAACAGTGAGCTATTAACCGCCATCAAAGAACTGCATGAAAACTTCAAGGTATAGATTAGAACGTTTTGATTTTTCCCCAGTCTTTCCTCATCCTAATGTTGGAAAATTGATTAATTAGGATAGAAATCAATTCTGTTTAATAAAGGGAACCCCCCAACCATGGTGTTATGTTTTAAATTCTGAGTTTGTGCTTCTTTAGTGTTGCAAAGTCATCCTGTGCCCTGTACACTCCCCAAAGTTTTGCTGACTGGTACTGGTGGTACCTGACTGACTGACCCTGGCCTCTGCCTGAACAGGCACAGGGCCAGTGCTATTCTGAAAGAGACACTTAAAGATACTGTGAAAACACCTACATACACTAGGGTGCACTATGGGTTAGGGTACCCCTATGACCTCTCCTATATGGCCATAGTACATAATAGGGCAGGGGGATTAGAACTACCTTTAAGTCCCTAGAATATAATAGGGCATGGCAGTTTAGAGGCCAGCAGCCCTTTCTGCGTTTGCATGTGTGCACTGCTGAAGCTAGAGGTCAGTTTAAAAGTAGCCCTGTGTTGTAGGACTGCTTTTAAAATGCGAATTGTGTCCAAACTCGACTTTTGGGTTTGGCGTACTTACAAATTGATCAACTACAATGCTGGAACAAAATTCAGTTAAGTGGAAAAATGTTTTCCACTTAACTATGGCTGTATCATATTTGCCGCATAATACATCATCTGCTGCATAATCTAACGATTTTACCCAAAACAATTTTGTAGCTCAAACGGATCAAAAACTACTAAAAGAAATGTGACTTATGTTGCTGTGAAGTGTAGGGCCCTTTGCAAAGGTTGACTGGTCACCTTTCCCACTGCTGCATTTGTATGTTACACAGGTACTAATGATGCAAAAGCTTTGCAGAGGCTGTTAGTATGTATAAATATATCAAAATAATAAAGTATCATAAAATGCACCACATTAGGCTGCAGCCTTTTTATTGTTGCATAATTTAGGCAACACTGCGACATATTTTTGGCCTCCATTACTGCATAACTCCAGTGGCGCGAAAGCAGGCTGCACATGTTATAAGTGTTTGTGAATGAAGCAGAGGCCATGAAGTTTGCAAAATTAGGGGCTGATTACAAAGGCAGGCGGACTTCAGTCCGTCCGCCATCAAATCGGGGAATGGAACCGCTGGCCTTCAAGGTGGCGGACCCACGATAGTAATTACAATGCGACCGCCATCATGGCGTTTGCAGTGCCTATCTTTTACATTGCAGGAGGTGCTGCTGGCTGCTTCATCCGCTGCAATGTAAAAACTGACATGTTACATATATCACTGCACTACGTGACAGGCACAATGCGGTGCCTGCCACATGGTTTAGTGATATGTAGGGGGGCATCTTAGATGCCCCCGGGTCCCATGCCTGGGGGGAAAGGGGCCTGCTATGAGCCCCCAACGTCCCTTTCCGCCAACTTTTCCATGGCGGGTGAACCGCCATGGATAGGCTTGCAGGTAAGAGGTATCGTAATCCCTAGTGCGGTGCCTGGTAGGCACCACTAGCATTGAAGGAACCACGAGCCCCTCCGCCGCACTGGAGGGCCCAAGGAGCCAGTCGGGTGCGTGGCGGTTGGTCTTTCCGACCGCCAGGGAACCACCCACCATTGTAATATGGTTGGTGGTGATGCAGTCACCGATGGCGGTGGGGCCACCACTGACGGGGTGACATGGCGGTCCCACCTCCATTATAATCACCCCCTAAGTTTGGTGTGCATGCAAATCCTTCATTGCCGTTTCCTGGTGAGTTGCACTACTACTGCTGAAAAAGGCCAATGGAGGTACCAATGTGTGCGGTGGACTGGCATCAAGGATCTTGTGACCTCAGTGTCACTGTCGATCTAGAGTGTGCTTCTTCGTATACCTGCTCACAAGACTGGAGGTGAACTGCAGTATGGAATGTGGTAGACAGGCCTTCAAGGTTAACTCACACTTGCCACCGTTAGGGTCCACCTGCGGGTGCTAAGACACCAGGGCTTCTAAGGTCTTTTGGGCCTTCTAAGGTGTAGCATCAGAATCAGTTCTGTCAGGAGTGCGATCTGGTGGACTGGTCATGAAGGCTGAAAATGGTGCGCCAGTTCCAAATTCAGCAGCTCTGGCCAGAGTGCCACATCCTCTCCCACACTGAACACCATATTGCCCACTGAGAGAAATGTGCACTGCCTTCAGCTACAACTCAATTGTGCTGCGACTAAATCCAAATTATGCACTAGACAACAGTAAAATGCTGCCTGAAAAAAATGAATCACCCTGGAAAAAGTAAACACTCATAAGGAATGCAAGAAGAAGCAAAGCATGTGAAATGTATTCAGGAACAACATGGTTACCTTAACAGTTTTAAACTCAGAAATCAGTAAGTGATTTTGCTTGAAATATTCAGGACAGGACTACAGGATTAGGAAGGGACCCATTTCAATGTCCATTGCTTAAATCCTTTCAAAATGTAAGCAGTTTGGTTTAAAAAGGACCACATCCTCGGACACAGAGCCGCAGTACACATTTTATAAGCTAAAATAATTAAAATAGTTGAAAACGATCATATTAAACATTTCCACTCCACCCATCAACCAGGTATTGCAGTCCCTTTAGGAATGGTGCACTTACCCACCCTGAAAAAACAATGTTGTTCAAAGAAAGAAAAAAAAAAAAAAAGTAGCGTTTTCAATGGCAAACTCTGTAAAGTGGCGCTAATGTGTGTGGGTGTAAATAACAATCTGGCCTGTCTACTGACCACTCTGTGACGCTTTCTTTAGATATTTAATCATTTTTTTCTCTCTGTCTGAGGTTTTTCTTTGGAATTATACAACAGTCAGCAAATGCGGACATTTCCAGCCAAAGTGTTCTGCTCATTTTTGGATCCATTTCACAGGGAAACAAATAAGGAAAAGGTGAAGCAAGAGAGAGTACTTAAGAGCTGTCTCTAGAAATCAGAACTGAAGGAGGAGGGAGACCGAGACAGAAAGAGATGGAGGAATAAAGAAAGGGAGGGGGGGTGGAGGGAAGCTGCCAGAGGCAGATCAGGAGTGGGCACTGTCCTTGCCTTCCCTGGGCATGACAGAAAAGAGACAGAGTTTGTTTTCCTTCTCTGCCCTTCCCAGACTGCAGAGCCTTCATGCAGCATGACAAAGGGCAGAGGGCGGGTGGCCTCTTTGAAGACTTTGACTCCAGGCAGGTCAAGTACAGGGCCATTAGGTAGCACTTACATTGTCGCCTCGTTCCCCCACCCTTGTCCCCCGTGTCCCCCCACTCCAAAATCTGGGGGGATATATCCCCCGCGTCCCCCACGCTTCCTACGCCCATGGTCACCCCTATATCCTTGCTCCTCCCCTGCTCGTGCCTCTCCAGATTGTCCATAACTGTCGTGTTCTTGCTCCTGACCATGATGAGTGAGTCAGAATGGGGTTTCCCAGCCCTGAGAGAGAAAGAGAGAGAGAGAGAGAGAGAGAGGCACTCGCTGCTGACATTTCCTTGCCGGACTTCGAGCTTCCTAAATGCCAGATGTGTCGGCTGCCTTCATCGATCAGCTTGAGATGGAGGGAAGCAGCGCGTGGAAGCGGCAGCGATGGGGCAGCGCGAGAGATGCACCAGGGCGTTATCTGGGAGCAGAGAGCCCAGGGCTTCCTGCGGACCGCCTGTCAGGGATGGTTATGGCCAGACGATAACAACATACATCCCGGGCACTGACAGGCGCTCCCACGCTCCCCAACCCCCCCCCCCTCCAGGGGGGGCATTAGAGCTGAGAGTACCCCATGAAACTATTTAAGGAACCTGGCCCATGTGGCATCGCGTGCCCGTGTCAAAACCAGCCTGTTCCTGAAGAGTTAAAATGGTGCACATTACTCGCTTTATAGTGGAGAAGTGTGGCTCAATGGTTAGAGCGGCAGACCCTGATGCAGAGGTCTGGCCCGGGACCAGGGTTCAATTCCCGCCTCGGCGGGTCTTGGGCTCAATTTCCTCGGACCTGATCATTCTCGCCTCGGTGCCTATTCTAATCATGGGTCCCATTCTGCAACTCTGGGCAATAGCTTGCTTAATCTCCACAACGGCCCCAACAGCGCTGGGATGCCTGGCTTCACCTTGGGGGTGCCCAGGAGTGGGCATTTCACAGGGAAAAGTGAGGAAGGGTTCCACAGCGGTATGTGTTACAGCGCCAGGACACCCAAGTTGGGGTATAAGTGCGCTTTACAAGTACAAATTTCATTTCATAGTTCAGATATCTGAAAATATGGATTCAAAGGCACTGGGCTCGATTCACAACAGTAAACTTAGACGTTTGCTCTAAACTGAGGGCAAACGTCTAAGTTTACGACTTTGGGAATTTACAAAGGGCATTTACGAGTAGTATCTTTATGTCCTTATTAGGACCTGATCTTCGCCTGAGTGCCGACATAAAAATACTCCTCGTTAATGCCCTTTGTAAATTCCCAAAGTCGTAAACGTGGACATTTGGCCTATGTTTAGACCAAAAGTCTCATTTACCTTTGTGAATTGGGCGCTCAGTGGCGGCTCCTCTGCTAAGGCGAAGGAGTGTCGCCCAACTGCTTTCAGCAGTTGAAATTAAGGAAAAATAAAATGATAATAACTCGTTATTATCATTTAAATTTTCCTGCTGAAAATCCTGTGCAGGGTGGGGCGGGGCTGCTCTGCTCTCAGAGCAGGGGGAGGAGTGGTGGGGACACTGTAAGTGCGCAATGACTGACTGTCCGGCCCTCTCGAGCTGGCCAAATAGTCATGCGTACTTTGCATGTTCTCAACCCAGGCTGCATTACAGCCTGGGTGGGGGACATCCACAGGCTCCCATTCCCTGGCTGAGCGCCGAACCACAACGCTCAGACCAATCACAGCGCTGCATTGCAGAGTTGTGATCAGTCAGGGGAGCCTAGATGTGCTTCTTGTTCCTGGCTGGGAGTGACGTAGCTGCGACACAGGAGGGACGTGGCGGAGAGCTACGTTAAAAAAATAATATTTTTTACAACCCTCTTCCCCTCCAGCCCCGCCACCCCCGATCCGTGCTGGCCACCACTGCGGGCCCTGCAGGTTTTGCGTGCAGTTCTACAAAGACATCAATGTAATCTTACAATACGGCATGGCTAACACATTATTTCTTTTGAACAGCAAATCACGTATGTGCATATAACAAGAAAATAATGTCCCTCCCTCCCGGGGGATGCTTTCAGAGCTGGATGGGCTGCAGATATCCATCAGCCTGTTTCACAGAGCCTGACTTTGTATGGATCAGCTAGCAACATCAAAGCTGACTCTTCGTGTGTTCTTTACAGAGCAGGATGCTCAGAATTGTGTCAGTGATGGCCAGCTGGTCCCCAAAGCCTCTTTGACTCTTGTTGATCTGAGGAGTCACTGTCCAGCTGAATCAAGGTTCAGGCTCAGTCAGGTATTTTCCTTAGAGGTTTTCTACAGAACACACGTCATAGGCAACAATGGGCCCGAGTTCAGCACCATGGATAGCGCTGGGGAAGTCTGGCTCTCTTAACCCCTCCGCCGCCGGGCTAATTTCCCCGCAGCACTGGGGGGAGGGGGGACGCGCGCAGTGTCACGGTGCTTGTTACAAGCTTGGCTCGTCACGCTGCATGGTGACGCTGTGCTCATGACGAGCTGAGCTCGTCATGACCACGCCTGTTTCCGTGGAATGCTCAGCACAGCAGGGGAATTAGCCCCGCGTGTGAGCGCCGCGGTGGTCATGACGAGTTCAGCTCGTCATCAGCACACAAGGTGTTAAGGACTTCAGAGAACTGAATGAAGCCTATGGATGGAACCTGGGGATACAGGAGGTCAAAGATTGTGGTATCCTTGTTAAAGGTTATTCATGGGGCACTCACCACTGTGCTTGACTTACAAATAGGCCTCCTTCAAACTATGGGGTAGATTAGGATGGCGGACGGACTTTGTCTGTCCGCCATCCTGTCTGGGGCAGGGACTGTCCGCCACAAGGGCGGAGGTACCGTGCCCTGAATTAGGATGCACCCGCCACAGTGGCAGGTGCATCCCGCATTTTTAACAATTCGGCCCACGATGCTGAAAGTCCGCCGCAATGTCAAAAATGCATGTTGTGCCTTTCACAGCACAACATGACAGGCACCGCACGGTGCCTGCCATGTTGTACTGTGAAACGCAGGTGGGTACCATAGGTACCCCCCATGTGCACCCCCCTTCACCCTGGTGGCCCACAACGGGCCCCCAAAGCAAAGCTGCATGCTTTTCCGTGGAGGCATTGCCTCCACGGAAAGGCATCTGCATCCGGCCATCGTAATATGGCTGGTGGTGTCTGGTAGACACCGCCAGCTATATGAACCCTTTTCCGCCCCAGCCGCAAGGCGACCGGGGCGGAAAAGCGGCGGACGATGTTTCTGACCGCCGCGGTCCCCCCGCCTTTGTAATAGGGCGGGGGGGAAATTGGTGGCGGACGGGCACAGATGGCGGACGGATCCCCACCGCCTGCATGGCAGTGGCGATCCGTCCGCCATCCTAATCGGCCCCTATGTTTGTAGAAATAAGCACAAAGTTTATAAACGGTGAATCAAAGTTAGATGAATGTCAAATATCCCAGTCGACTGAGGTGAAAAATTAGTGAGCGAAACGCAATACAACATTGAGAAAGGACAGAAAAGTTAGGTGGAAGAAAGTAAGGAATAAAGAGGTTGGTACCAGAACATCAGTGTCAGAATATTGTCTGACGTAAATATTGTATCCTAATAACAACCACATACGTATCAACAAAGTGGAGCTAAAAATGTGCATCCAGTGGGGCGATAATTAAGGCCTGATGTTTATGCCAGAAGATACAGCTGTAGGTGATATGCTGAAAAAAACAGAAAAGCAGGACAAGGCAAACAGGGAATCAAAATGCAAGTGGGAGATGTAGGAAAGCATGCACAGAGTAGAAGGCAGGGGCGGATTGGTAATGCGGGCATTCGGGCATCGGCCGAAGGACCGGTGTATCAGTGCCCTCTGAGACACAGAGAGTGGACTGGGAAAGGGGAGAGAAAAACCTGCCCACAGAGGGCACGGAGACAGAAAAATGAAAGCAGCCTTGCTGTGGGGCCCTACAGCAATCATCAGCTGTGGCCTCTCCTTCACCCCTGCCCTGCCAAGCAATCACGCTGAGGGTGGGGTGGGGAGGGCTGATTGTTTGCAAGAATCGGCCTCCCTGGGGGCCAGGTTTTGCTTAGACCTTTGAGCCATTTTCACCTCGGGCCCCCTGGGGCCCACGCAGCCCAGAAACAGTGTCAGTCTTCACACCTCTCCCACAGCCCTTCACATTCAGGGCATAGTGGGAGAGGAAGAATGGGTCTCGCTGTAGGGGCCAGGTGATATTTGGAACTCGCACCATCGTCACCTCAGCCTCCCCCTGGCTACCGTGGATAACCCAGCAGCTGTGTTTTGTGCTTCCCTGCCAGGACATTGCCCTGAGGCCTGGAGGGATGGGGAGGGCTGATTAATTTACTAATTGCAGGGGCCTTACCTCTGTTCATGTGCTCCTCAGCTGAAGGTCTGGGGAGGGTTAAGTAGGTTAGTAATAGCAGGGGCTTCGCTGCTTTTCAGGTGCTCCTGCGCTGGAGGGCTCGAATAATTTTGTGACAGAAAGGGGCCTTGCTGTTTTTTTTAGTTGCTCAGCATGTAGACCATTGTCACCTTGGCCCTGTGTCCTGCACAAGAACAGTATCCTCCTACTTTCATTCCTTGACTGTGCAAATGGTGTTTGATTTTTCTTATGCAACTAACAACCATTGACAAAGCCAATAGTCCTGGCTGCTTGTAGGTGTAATGTTACTTGTTTTACATATCTGGATGCAATGACAGAAGCAGCGTAATACCTATCGGGAGCAGGGGCTCCCGACTGGTATTACGAAAGGGCATGCCCCTTGAATGTGGACCACGCCCCTTAAATGTGAGCCACGCCCCTTAAATGTGGGCCACTTTTTTCGTCAGTGCCCCGGCCAAATTGTGATCCCAATCCGACCCTGGTAGAAGGGGTGGGTTTAAAATGTAAGATGGAGTTTCTGTATTGTGCTTCCATACTCTTTCTCCTAAAAGCCCCCCATAGTTTAGACCCATGCCCACAGTTTAGCCCCATAAATCTGAGAAAAGCTAGTGTGTGCAGTATGTTCTGGTCATGCCATGGTTGTGAGGTGCACTGGGTTTTGTCGTCTTCAAAGACGCGGAATAACAACAGATGAAGGCAAAGAAAGAATAGGCTCTATCAGTGGATATTAAAAGGTGACCAGAATGACATATTTCCCTGTGCAACACCGCCTTACTAATCTCAGCCTAATGGTGTTAGGAAGCAGATGCTTTACTTTCAGCAAACAGTCTGTAATTAATGGACCCAGGATATAAGACATGTTAATTGGCCTTTTCTCTGCCTTATTATCTCTGCATCTGAGAGAGCAGTCATCAATATTCTGATTTCAGGCTTCCCATCAGAGCAGCTGGATACATTTGCTGTCAGAATAAAGTAGGGTCTTTACAGAATGTGCCCTCCTTACTGAATGAAATAATTGCCACCACAATTAAATTTCTCATTTGATGTTAGCATCTACGTCGTACTTTGACATCTAACGTGTATACACATATATGACACCATCTTCAATTCCTGACTTATTTTTAGAGGATTTACTTGTTTTTAATGTACACCTGATTTGTTATCCTGCAATTTAATGAAATATGTTTTTTGAAGCAACTTTGTTATTGTCGCAAGAACTTGGTACTGTTGGGATGGTGAACAACACTTACAACGCAATTTTTACATCGCAGAGCCTTTACAACGCAACCATTACAACGCAAACTATTACAACGCATTGCTCTGGGGGGCGCTCTAGGATCGGGAATAGGTTAATTTACTATCCAATAACCTTCCCTAGTGTCCACGGGGACTGGAGTTGGAATAGTAAATTAAACTATTCACTATCCAGCACCCCAAAGCACTATGCGTTGTAATGGACTGCGTTGTAATACTTACGTTGTAAAGGCATGCGATGTAAATGCATGCGTTGTAATGTCATACATCCTGTTGGGATATTATCTTACTCAATCGCAAATTTCCCGTTCACTTCCTCAGAGTGAAGTGTAAAATGGACCTATTGCAGAAAAGATGATCCTGGCACATGATACATAGGTAGGGGAGTGCAACAATACCCATGGGAGTTGTACGAAACCCGAAGACCCGAGTTACTGGGCCACCCCACCCGAGGAAAGGCAAAAATTAGCCTTAGAGGATGACACATTTTGTGCTTGAGAAAACTATTCTCAGGCTGTATTTGAAACACAAAACATAAGCTGCATTAATAGCAATTCCATTTTATAACACATTGTACATCATTTTTACATTGAAGATGAAAAGAGTTGGAGAACTGAAATACATTGGAATCTTCTGACAACGTTGTTGGAGTCATGTTTGCTACCACACCGGCCCTTACATCACTGGCTAATTGACTTGGGAATCCGACTGCAAGCCACTGGGCCAGTGCTTAATTTGAGCTGGTGGTTTCCAGTGCTCAGCACCGGTGCTTTTCATGAGCACCAGTTAAGGACACATTCACATTAATTTATGGTAGGCACAGGGAGATTAAGTGATTTGTCCAGAATCACAGGATGTTGAGCCGATGCTGAGACTTGAACCTGGTTCCCCAGCCCTGAAGTTGGCAGATCTGGCCATTACACCCCATCCTATGCCTACTTTCTTGGGTAGTAGTTGGTTCAGTGTTAATCTACGCTAACAGGATAAATGGGCTGGTGCGAGCTGCTTCCTGATGAGAGGCCCAGCACTTATTTTTTGACAAATTAACCACTGAACTGGGCCCCCCCAGATACAATCTTTACAAGGCAATTCTACCTGCTCCCTCACTAGGAGAAGAGACAAGGCTAGCAAGTCAGCTGAGCCCTTAAACATCCACACTAGAGGTAGCCCAAAGAGGTGTACCCCTAGACACCCTTCAGGAGAGGGACCTGGGCAACTAGGCTGTGTCTTAGCCCTTGCGCAAACTCCAACCCCCAACAATCCCAAGAAGCTTGTGTCTAGAGGAGCAAGGCGTGTCCACGGTCGGCAGCAGCACACCAATACCAGCAAGATAAATGTGGGTGGCAAGAAAACCCATGGCCTAAATGCCCCATCTTGTGCCCCATGTCAGCCACCCAGGTGACCCTACTGGCCCATTCAAGTCAATAGGCACCAGATGTGATCTCACAGGTGCTCCAAGAAAGCATGCACATTTCAAAAGCTGCACCTGGGCAGCTAATGCCGTTAAATGTCCTTTCCCCGGAACAAGTAACGGTCATACTTGTAACCGGGGCTCACCAATATGGCGTTGCCTCTGTGCTCGTCAGATAGGTTGGCAACCCATTCATGAGCCACACTGCCATATGCAAAGGAAAAGAGGTCCCGGTTCACACCAATGCAGTTTAAAGTCCCAATAATGTCCTGTAGGTAGTAAGACAAAATATCAAATTCAAAATATAGAATTACCAAAATATCGGAGTCAAAATTTAGAATGGACAAAATATCGAATGGACAGAATATAGTGGTGAAAAATATCGAATTGAAGGTAAGCAATTTAATATCGAATATTATTTTTACCCCTACGCTATCCAACACTTTCCCTACTGTTGCACTCTCTGGAGTGGGAATAGTAATTGTTACCCCTACGCTATCCAACACTTTCCCTACTGTTGCACTCTCTGGAGTGGGAATAGTAATTTTTACCCCTACGCTATCCAACGCTTTCCCTACTGTTGCACTCTCTGGAGTGGTAACAGTAATTTTTACCCCTACGCTATCCAACGCTTTCCCTACTGTTGCACTCTCTGGAGTGGGAACAGTAATTTTTACCCATACGCTATCCAACGCTTTCCCTACTGATGCACTCTCTGGAGTGGGAATAGTAATTTTTACCCCTACACTTTCCAACGCTTTCCCTACTCTTGCACTCACTGGAATGGTAATAGTAAATGTTATATTTATTATTTCCTTAATTTTAAATTACTTTTAAGACATTTAAAAAAAATCGATTTTTTGACTAACTATATTTTTTAAAACTATATTTTTGATTCGATATTTTTGTACTTACCTGTTTGTAGATAGGAATTCGATATTTTTGCATTCTATATTGTTTCTTTGATATTTTGGTACTTCTATATTTGTGTATTCGATATTATGTCAGTGATCCGTCCTGTAGTAACACAGAGGGATCTTACAGTTTTGGGGGCACTACTGAGATTTTTTTGTGAGAGTCCTATTTCAGGGAAAGGTTTAAAAAAATAAAAGGGCAAAATTGAGCAATGGGGTTACAAGAGTTCTCCCTCCATAAAAAGCAAAGAAATTCTGAGACCACAGCTTGGATTGCCCAAGATAAAGAGAGACACTTAAAGAAGAAAAGAAAATAAGGAAAACCCAGCATTAATTACTCTGTAAACAACAAGTGCAGAGTGACCTCAATGGGAGTTGTGGTATGATAATGCTCCTTGGCAGCACGTGTTGCACCTTGCCCTTTCAAGGCAGAATGCATTGCAATAGTTTTGCAGGCAGTTCTACTAAATCACACCAGATTGTTGGCTGTGGATGGACTCAGGAAGAGAGATGGCAGCATAGTATTTTCTTTTTTCAGTGCTTCTTCAAGCACATTTAGCTGCTCCCGCAGGCTGGTAAATATTGTGTTTTTTATCATGCTCTTTCTTTCTAAGTTGTGTTAATGTTAACCCATTAGCAGTGAACTGTTTGCATTTGTATTTAACCCCTCCCCTGCTGGTGACGGAACCACTCCGTTATCAGCTGCGGTCACGCTGTGCTGATGACGGAAATGAAATGAAATGAAATGAAATGAATGAAATGAAATGAAATTTGATTTATAAAGCGCATGGCTGCCCAAGAGCGTCCCAGCGCTAACAAAAATAGAACAGAGAACAAATGAGGAGGGAACCGATAATTAGGTATCCTTGGGGAAAATAAATGTTTTTAAGGCCTTTCGAAACTTAAGATAGCAGGGTTCAGTACGAATCCGACTAGGGAGAGAGTTCCAGTTTTTTGCAGCATTTACAGAAAAGCGGCGACCCCCTGTACGTACCTTCCTGACTCTGGGAACCTTGGCTAGGTTTCCAAAGTCCGACCGAAGAGCCCGAGATGATTTATAGGGGCAGATCAGGCTCCTGAGGACAGGAGGCCCTTTACCCTGAAGCGCCTTATGGGTAATGCAAAGTGATTTAAAGATGACTCTTTCAAGTATTGGGAGCCAGTGAAGTGCTCTCAAAATCGGTCTAGCCGATGATCTTCTTGAGGCACCCGCCAGCATCCTGGCTGCAGCATTCTGTACCCGTTGTAAGGTGTTGAGGGTCGCTCCAGGAGCTGCTAAAAACAGGGCGTTACCATAATCCAATCTGGATAATACCAACCCCTGAATCAGCAGTTTCCTAGACTGGGGAGGCAGGAGAGGGAGAACTTTCCGTACTGATCTTAATAGGCCGAAACAGATGCCTGCAACTTTCTGTGCCTGCGTCTTAAAAGTTAAATTAGGCTCAAACCACACCCCTAAGCTTTTAATTTTTTCTTTCGGTGAGGGCAGCTCACCCAAGCAGGGGGGCCAGACAGCTTTGGGGAGAGATGTACAATGATGACCCAGGAGCATGATCTCCGTTTTTGCTCCATTTAGTTTGAGCCGCAAACTAGACATCCAGGCAAATATTCCTGCAAGGCAGGCGGAGAGGTTATCAAGACATCCCTCTTGTTGGGTTAGCGAGACGACTAGTTGGGTGTCGTCCGCGTAGGTGACTGTTTTGATCCCGAAGGGAGCCGCCACCTCCTCCAGTGGGGCCATATATGTTAAACAAAGTAGGGCTCAAAGAAGAGCCCTGAGGGACTCCACTATGGAGGGGGGGGTTGATTTAGACAGTACACCCCCTTCCCAGATTCTAAAAGAGCGATTATTCAAAAAGGATGCCAGCCATTTCAGGGCCATTCCTGTAACGCCCAACCTGGCGAGACGGTGGGTTAGAATTTCGTGACGGAGCGGTTCCGTCATGGCCTGCTCGGCGCGCCTGCGCGGCGCGGATTCCGTGCCTGCGCTGAGCGTTCCATTGAGCGGGCGGGGCCGTGACGAAACCGCTCCGCCATGAGCACAGCGCAACCGCGGCTGGTGACGGAGCGGTTCCGTCACCAGCATGCGCCCGCCCCGCCCCCTTAGCACTGCAGCGGAATAGCCGCCGCAGTGAAGGGGTTAAACGATATATACCCCTTTTCACCCACTGAGCTGTGTATCTCGTGTATACAAGAAAAAGAAGTAGAGATTCAGGAACTTAATCCTGGCTTTTCATGCATCGACATGTTGCATTGTGTGGCTTGTTCTGCTTTTGACACAGTCACTACGGGCTCAAATTCTAGCATACAAATTGCTGTGGATTAAAAAGCCAGAATTGCTATTCATTATCTATTTGTTTCTTTTTGTCATGTTCACTTTTTCTGCCCCTCCCCTCACCTTGCTGACCATTTTGTGTAGAGATGTTGATACTGCCCTTCCTTGTCCTTCAAGGGCCCCACCTCATGGGAACACCACATGCTATGTACTCAGCACTCTGTTTCATCTCGCACTGTGTTTTTGCGTACAGTATTACTAATACATTATCAGCCTGATTCATGTACATGCCGTTTTGCGTGTCCCTAATAGCGAATCATAGCGATTCGCTATTGAGGACACGCAAAACGGCATTCATGTAGGAATTGCTACTTAAATAGCGATTCCTACATGTTCTTTATTTGCGAGTAGCAATTTGCTACTCGCAAATACTCCCCATTCATTCCTATGGGCCAAGAGGCCCATAGGAATGAATGGGGATTTGCGACTAGCAATTTGCTACTCGCAACTAAGATAGCGATTTTAAGGGTGCCAGGGGTGTCCAAAGGACGCCCTGTAGCACCCCTAAAATGCACTTTTGGACAGGTGTTGCGCACACACATGTCCAAAGGACATGTGTGTGTGCTACATGCAACTTTGAAAAATGCTTTTAAAAGCATTTTTCTGAGTTTTTGCTATTTACCGACAGGTCTGACCTGTCGGTAAATAGCGGCCCCAAAAGTCCAAAATCGCTATTTTGTTTTGTGTCATGAATAGCATTTGAGGAATCTCTATTAGAGATTCCTTAAATGCCATTCCACGCAAATATGCGAATTCTTACATAGCGATTTTTGCATTTGGTATCATGAATACCAAATGCAAAAATCGCACTCGCAAAGGGCCAGATTCTCAGAATCTGGCCCTTTGCGAGTGCAATTTACCTACATGAATCAGGCTGTATGTTCCCTGTGCCTACTTCCCCTATACACTGTTCTGTTTTAATCTTCCAATAAATAATTGTGAAACCAACAAACAAAAAAATCCAGAATTGCAGAAGATGTGATACATGAAATGGATCCACTTGTCTTCTATGTTTTAATAATTTAGGAAGTCATCAAGCAGATTTCAAAATCTGCTGATTTCACACGTATAACCGAAACTCTGCTCACACAGTTTGTGAGGGTACACTTTTTTATTCACACCATTGCAAAGAAATCATTTTGTCTTTTGTTTAGTGGAAAGGTCTGAACCAATTTTCACAAATAAATATACAACATGAAGAGCAACATTGCTCTCTTATGGAATGACTATGCATGCATGCACTCATATAGGATGCTGAATCCTCACCTACCTAGTGTGGTATGCTTCATTAGTGGGTGGCCCATGCTGCTCTTGGAAGAATACAAGAGTTCTGCTGTTCTCTGGTTGTGCAGTCTCTTAGTTATGAGGTCCCTAGTTTGGGTTAGGCTACGTCTCTTATTTATGTCTTATTTATGTCGACATTTGTATTATTGTCTTTGTGTTAACCACATCGCTGCTTAAGAGTTTCTCCTGCTGTGCTGGACAGCAACAAAAACGGGTGTGGTCATGACAAGCTCAGCTCGTCATGAGCACCTGAGAGGTATATGCCATGACGAGCTGAGCTCGTCATGAGCA
This sequence comes from Lissotriton helveticus, assembly GCF_964261635.1. NCBI lineage: Eukaryota > Metazoa > Chordata > Amphibia > Caudata > Salamandridae > Lissotriton > Lissotriton helveticus. The sequence continues at coordinate 96,678,878 of NC_136068.1, forward strand.
TGGAAGGTGTTAAACTATCAGACCTATATTTAAATTGTGTGTTTGTGACTAAAACAGTTTTTATTGGTATCTCCCCACCACAAGATTGAAAACAGGGGCTCAAGCAGAATACCGTGTTTTTCTATTCTGTCAACACGTTTCAGTGCTTGAATATTGCTCCTCTGGGGTCAGACTCCTTCCTCAGGGCTAAAGGTGTCTCATGAAACATTATGAAACAGTCCCTGGTCCATAGGACATGCTATGCAAGTGCATTCAATGTAACGTTTGTTTTTTCATAAGTTGGGGGGAACAGCAGTGGAAACACCTCCTTTTTATAGAACAAGTGCACCATGGCCAGAAACTGTGCCTGCTTCCCTTCTTCAGAGCATGGATAAAGCTAGGTCAGAAACAGTCAATCAATCAATCAATCAATCAATGACATTTATAGAGCGCACTACATCACCGTAGGGTCTCAAGGCGCTGGGGGAGGGGGGGTGCCGCTACTGCTCGAACAGCCAGGTCTTCAGCTTCTTCCTGAAGGAGAGGTGGTCTTGGGTCAGGCGCAGGTCGGTCGGGAGGGAGTTCCAGGTCTTGGCGGCCAGGTAGGAGAAGGACCTTCCTCCTGTAGTCGCTCGTCGGATGCGGGGGACGGCGGCGAGGGCGTGGTTGGCTGATCGGAGGTGGCGTTTGGGAGCGTAGAAGTTGATTCGGCTGTTGAGGTAGCTCGGGCCTTGGTCGTGTAGGGCTTTGTGTGCGTGGGTGAGGAGGCGGAAGGTGATTCTTTTGTTGACGGGAGCCAGTGAAGGTCTCTCAGTTGTCCGGAGATGTGGCTGGTTCGTGGGATGTCGAGGATGAGTCTGGCAGAGGCGTTCTGGATCCGCTGGAGTCTCTTCTGGAGCTTGGCGGTGGTACCGGCGTAGAGGGCGTTGCCGTAGTCCAGTCGGCTGGTGACGAGGGCCTGGGTGACGGTCTTCCTGGTCTCGGTGGGGATCCACCAGAAGATCTTCCGTAGCATGCGTAGGATGTTGAAGCACGCCGAGGAGACGTTGTTGACTTGCCTGGTCATGGAGAGGGAGGAGTCCAGGATGAAACAGTGCAATCTTTCTCCATCACATGACATGGACAAACCAAGCAGCAGCAGTGCAAACTTTGCTTGATTACAGAACAGGTTCCCTCTCTCATAGAAGATAGCAAGTGCATTCTTCCATTCACAGAACAGATCCGGCAGGGCAGACTAGTACACGCTTTCATTGCTCATGACCTTGTGAAGTTAAAGCATAAGTGACATCTAGGTTATAGACAGAATCCTTCAACGTGTGCTTAACACTCTGCGAAGAAAAACGTGTATGTGGATGAACGAGTGACTTTACAAGTTCTTGCAACATTCTAATGTAGGTAATATTCCACATCAACATCCTGAAGATTTTACTGCTATTACCTAGACACCTGCTGTTTGTGTAGATGCACATTTTGTGGTCTGCCTCCCCAGCCTTGGTGCTGCACCTGTTCGAAATGTGGATGGTTGCCACTGGTAATAGTGGGACAGACTTTCTGCAATCAGACCAGATCACTGCAGGAATGAGCACTGATTAAATTGCCCAGGATGTGGCACCAGCATCTTTCTTTTGAAACCAGGGGGCTGATTATGATGTTGGAAGGACCGCAACCGACCGACTGTCGGTTGCGGTCCTTCCAACGTGTGCCCCTGCGGTCCACCTGCCATATTACGATTTAGCAGGTGAAGCATCGGGTGGACGGAAAGATCCACTGCAGTTCCGATGGGTTCCTTAAGCCCATAAGAGCATTGGAAAGCCACCATAATCCCCAATGATGCTCCGCTGTCGGGATTATGATGGCACTTTCTGACAGCCTTTTCATGTGGGCCTTTCCGACATGGAAAGGCTGTCGGAAGTAGTCTTTGGGGACCCTAGCAGGTCCCCCTTCCTCCCTGGCCTTCACTAAACATCCCTGCAGCGTGTGGCAGGCACCGGTAGGAATATTTCCAAACTTTTTTAGCCCACCGCACAATCTTCCATTGTAAAATGGATATTTCCGACTGCAATATAGGGGGTTGCATCCTAATTGTGCGGTCCGACCTGCAGACCTAAGATTGGGCAGTTCCAGATGGAAATGGTGTTGTCCGCCCGACATCGTAATCAGCCACCATGTCAGAACCACACAAGGTCCCTCAACTACGGATCCAGACCAACGCGCCTGCCGATGAAGCAGATCAAATGAGGTCTTCTAAGACGAAAGGTTACCCCATGAACTCTCTCTCTCAGTTCTGATAACTGTTTCCCTTCAGGTTGTAAGAAAATTATTTTTTAGCATTGTCCTGTAAAAAAAACTATTTTATAAGCAGGCGTAAATTTGTAAAAAATGTGAGGCAGACAAGCTACTCTTTCTGTAGAGTAAATAGTACTAGAAAATTGCACAAAATTAATATCACTTTAAAAAAAATCCAGAGATACTGTTTGCTTTCTTGGTTTACACATACACCACTTTTAACACTATGATCAACGATTATTCTGAGAAAATACCATAGAAAGGCGCTTGGTTGTATAATCATGCACATATCTGGAATTTCTTGCGATAATTTGTCTAGATCAGTAGCATTTAAGAAAGAAGACAACCGACTGGGACCTAGATTACAAGTTTGAAAAATGACACTTGTGATGACTAACTCTGCTCATGCCAATCTGACCACCAGCCATGCCCCCTCCTAACCACCCCACTGAGCATTAAGGCGTTGATGAATCGTACCATTCCCTCTGGCTCGTGGTCTATTGTTGACTGGCTTTATGATCCACCGTGGCCACCAGATCACGTTTCATAGAAAGAAGTGACAGCATTTGCTTTAGCAGTGCCTTATATTTGCCATTAAGGGTTTTGCCAGCAGTATTTAAATGCCCATAGCATTTACCTCCTAGCACTGCTCATGTGTACCTTTTATGGAGTACCGGGGCACTGAAAATTCATAACTTCTGCTCCGAGACATTGGCCATGAAAGAGCGGTGGCCTTGACATCAGCAACGACGGTGATGCATTTCACCTGTGGGGACCAGGTGACCCCATGTCATAGGAAAAACCTGTTCCTAGTCTGGGATTGCCTTCAGCAGACAACTGAACTCTCAGGCTTTAGTTTGTGTTGGGTGAATTGTATTAGCACCCTTCCGTTGTGTGGTGCCGCATTAAGGATCTGCTTGAGGTTAATGTCTATTTTCCCTCATTCAAATGTTCTCATGCTGTTTATTTTCTCTGCAAAAACACCATCTGATTTATTTTGTGTTTCCAATAAAGTTAACTCTGCGACTGGGATCTGAGTACACTTGTCACTGGCCTCATGGAGTCTATTGTCTTTTTTCTTAGTGTTTTTCTTATGCCTCAAAGTGACTGCCTTCTTGTGCCTCTGAAATAACATTTCATTGTTTTTTGTTTGGATCTCATACTAGCTTTGCTGCCTCATCAGTTTTTTTAGTCTTTTTTTAGATGCACAGGATTGATCAGCTTTCCTCTCTGTAGCAGTGATTTTTGGCAGGTTAGCTGTCATTTCTATGCCTGACTAGTACTGACACTTGGTGTCCCTGCCTCGTTTGGGCTGCCAGTCTAGCATTCATGGTGTAACCCTTCCTGGTGTCCTTTGCTGTCTCCTCTTAGTCTGTGTTTGCCTTGCTTGTGAGTTCATCGTCCCTTTCTCATACCAGGTTTTCCTGTGATTGACATATGTTGAAGCTAATTGCAGCAAGGCACCACGGTTGCCTCTCAGAACATTGACAAAAATATTCTCTGACATAAATATGGTGTCCTAAACATTGTTTACAAAAATATCATCCAGTTTGCTGTAGATATTCTGTTATTAGCTCCAATGGGGTGATATTTTGCACACACTATTTGTGGCAGACAATATTTGGTCCATGACATCTGGTACCATACCCCACCGCTGACGTCATGGCATATGCCACAGGCATCTTCCGCCTAATCTTGGCCATTTGGGTTGAGTAACATGAGCTCTCCAAATCAGCGTATAGGATATCTGTTCTGCCTAGTGACAACTTGGCAAGTCGCAGCGCCAGGAAACCCGTAGGGTGACAGTTTTGCGCTATACAAATCCATAATACAATACAATACAATTTGAGTTGGCTATTAGTAGGTCACATGAAGGTGCGCTGATAGACCACCTTTGGTTGCCTGTGTGCCCTGTCCACCTCAGCTAGACTTATTTCCACCTGCTTGGTCCCTCCGTTTGCCGCCCGGTGCAGGTAAGAGCGCGGGTGGCGGTTGATAGACAACTTGTTGCTGGGGGGCTGGGAATGGGGTGGCGGTAGACAGACGACTTGTTCTTGGGTTAGTGGGGTAGTAGTCGACAGACAACTTGCTCACCTCTGCCACCCTGAAAAACAGTGTCCCCTGGGGTGGACCACCTAGCTACGCCATCGGGCCACCTGTGCAGTGATGCTGAAGCAGGGCTCGAGTCGGGGTACCAAGCGGGTGGACGGCGTCCCCCCCACTTATTTTACCGGGCAGACGCCGTCCCCCCTGCCAAACAGCTGTACTTCACTCTTTGGCCTCTCTGGGACAAGGAGCTCGACACCTTTAGTGATGTCACTTCCTGTCGCGACATCACTTCCGGTGACAGCGTCCCCCCCCACTTCTTTTTTTACGACTTGTGCCCTGGGCTGAAGGGCTATAATTTCATTTACTAGGTCCAGAGAAGGCCAATCTCCCATCCCAACATTTCTTTCCCCTCTGTTTGCTCTTGTTCTTTCTCCATGAATCTCACCTCAACAGCATCCCCAAGTCTCCCATGTGCAGCAAAAGGGCCCTCATTCCAGTGATGAGTGCCAACAATGGGCGACCTGCCCCCTGCCTGCCAAGAAGCCTCCCCAGCCAGGTACGGGAATTGTTTCCAGGGCCGGCCATTGTCCTCGCGCTCCGCGGGCTCGGAGCCCCGGGGGGCCGCGTGACAATGCGGTGCGACATCCTCCCGCCTGACCGCATCTCAATCAGGCATGAAGTGATCTCTCGCCGGCGCCTTTGTTCTCGCGGCGCTTTTATCCTCAGACTCATCTCCGAGCCCTTTATCTGCATGTACCGCTCGCCGGCTCCGCCATCTCCCTACGGTGCAGTAGGCGCTTCCTACAAGCGGCACTTCAAATGCTCTTTGCCGGGGCATTGTCGCGAGAACAAAGGCGGCGCGCGCTGACATTACTGTCTCAGCCCCCCCTTTACTTGGTAACACCTTTGATGTTTGGAAGTTGACATCCACCCTTTGCCCATCCCTCCCCTCCCCCCGGCTAACCCTTCCCTTGTTCATTACCCCCCCCCCCCCCCCCCCCTTCCCCACCCCTCTCAGCGCTGAGGATCAAACCACTGACGTGAGACCGAGCCAGCCACTGTAGAGATGATTCCTCTGGCCTTATGGAAAAGAGCACCGAGCTGGCCAACTCGGGCGCGGCCGTCCTGTAATCCGGCGTGGGCTACCTTGTTTTTATCATTTAATTGGCCCCATGGCTACATTCTCTGTGTTTTTTTGTGTGGATTTGGCCTAATTGCAACAAGTTGGCCATCTGCTCATAGAACCTTCGTAGTGAGACGAGTGGCTTCTCCTGGTTGAATAGCAGTGGCTAGCAAAAGCCGAGAGTCGCGGGCAGGCCGGCGTGAATACTGTTGCTGTGGCGGCGGGCGCGCGGCCAAGGCCGGCTGCACAATCTGTTCATAAAAAAAAAAGTTTAATTAGCACCCACTTCAGTCACAATTGAACCATGTGTATGGACAGTGCTTGGAATGGAAATAGAGAAGTGCCGGTACCCACTCTTTAGAGTGCCTGTCTGCTCCTGAGAAGTGCCGGTACCCACTCTTTAGAGTACCTGTCTGCTCCCGAGAAGTGGCGGTACTCACTCTTTAGAGAGCCTGTCTGCTCCTGAGAAGTGGCGGTACTCACTCTTTAGAGAGCCTGTCTGCTCCTGAGAAGTGCCGGTACTCGCTCTTTAGAGTGCCTGTCTGCTCCTGAGAAGTGCCGGTACTCACTCTTTAGAGTGCCTGTCTGCTCCTGAGAAGTGCCGGTACCCACTCTTTAGAGTACCTGTCTGCTCCCCAGAAGTGGCGGTACTCACTCTTTAGAGAGCCTGTCTGCTCCTGAGAAGTGGCGGTACTCACTCCTTGGAGTGCCTCTGCTCCTGAGAAGTGCCGGTACTCACTCTTTAGAGTGCCTGTCTGCTCCTGAGAAGTGCCTGTACCCACTCTTTAGAGTGCCTGTCTGCTCCTGAGACATGCCTGTACTCACTCTTTAGAGTGCCTGTCTGCTCCTGAGAAGTGCCGGTACTCACTCTTTAGAGTGTCTGTCTGCTCCTGAGAAGTGGCGGTGCCCACTCTTTAGAGTGCCTGTCTGCTCCTGAGAAGTGCCGGTACCCACTCTTTAGAGTGCCCGTCTGCTCTTGAGAAGTGGCGGTACCCACTCTTTAGAGTGCCTGTCTGTTCCTGAGAAGTGCCGGTACTCACTCTTTTGAGTGCCTGTCTGCTCCTGAGAAGTGCCGGTACTCACTCTTTAGAGTGCCTGTCTGCTCCTGAGAAGTACCTGTACTCACTCTGTAGAGTACCTGTCTGCTCCTGAAAAGTGCCGGTACTCACTCTTTAGAGTGCCTCTGCTCCTGAGAAGTGCCGGCTCTGTCACATTAAATGGAAATGTCGAAGTACGGTCTTACGCCAAAATTGGAATCACCACGCTCTGACTTTTTTAAATGTAGGGATGCGGCGTATTTACAAAAATATGGCGCACCTCTGCGTTTTCCCTAGCGCTGGCATTGAAAAAGCTGCCAAGCACTAGAGCAGGTACACTTGCGCCGCAAGGGCACCTGTGCTGCAGGGGCAATTGTTTATGTGCTGGAATCAATCAATCATATCATTTGTAAAGCGCACTACTCACCCGTGAGGGTCTCAAGGTGCTGGGGTGGGGAATGCTGCTACTGCTCGAAAAGTCAGGTCTTGAGGAGTTTTCTGAAGGTCAGCAGGTCCTGGGTCTGCCGTAGGTGGATGGGTAGGGTGTTCCAGGTCTTGGCAGCGAGGTGGGAGAACGATCTGCCGCCTGAGGTCGCTCTTCGGAAGCGGGGGACTGTGGCGAGGGCGAGATCGGCAGAGCGGAGCTGGCGGGTGGGGTTGTAGAAGCTGAGTCGTTTGTTGAGGTAAGTTGGTCCGGTGTTGTGGAGTGCCTTGTGTGCGTGGGTGAGGAGCTTGAAGGTTATCCTCTTGTTGACCAGGAGCCAGTGCAGGTCTCTCAGGTGGGGTGCGATGTGGCTGCGGCAAGGGATGTCGAGGATCAGGCGTGCAGAGGCGTTCTGGATGCGTTGGAGCTGTCTCAGGAGTTTGGCCGAGGCTCCTGCATAGAGGGCGTTTCCATAGTCCAACCTGATGCCGACAAGGGCCTGGGTGACTGTTCTTCTCGTTTCAGTGGGGATCCACTTGTAGATCCTACGGAGCATGCGGAGGGTGCTGAAACAGGAGGAGGAGCTGGCGTTGACCTGTTTAGTCATGGAGAGGGTGGAGTCTAGGATGACCCCTAGGTTGCGTGCGTGGTCGATGGGTGTTGGAGGGGTTCCCAGTGCGGTCAGCCACCAGGAGTCGTCCCAGGCCGAAGGGTTGGATCCGAGGATGAGGACCTCCGTCTTGTCCGAGTTCAGCTTCAGTCGGCTGTTCCTCATCCATTCAGCAACGGCCTTCATTCCTTTGTGAAGGTTGGTTTTGGTGGTGTGGGGGTCCTTGGTGAGGGAGAGTATCAGCTGGGTGTCATCGGCGTAGGAGAGGATGTTGAGGTCGTGCCGATGGGCAACGTGGGCGAGCGGTGCCATGTAGATGTTAAACAGGGTTGGGCTGAGGGATGAGCCCTGGGGTACGCCGCAGATGATCTTGGTGGCTTCGGAGCGGAAGGGGAGAAGGCGGATGCTCTGTGTTCTTCTGCCAGAGAGGAAGGAGGTGGTCCAGTCCAGGGCCTTCTCTTGGATCCCAGCGTTGTGGAGGCGTGTTCATAGTGTGTGGTGACAGACCGCGTCGAAGACGGTTGACAGGTCCAAGAGAAGCCGCAGTTTCTCCGTTCTCCAGCAGGGACTTGATGTCATCGGTGGCAGCAATGAGGGCAGTCTAGGTGCTGTGGTTGCTGCGGAACCCAGACTGGGAAGGGTCCAGAATGTTGTTCTCATCGAGTTAGAGGGTCAGTTGTTCGTTGACGGTCTTCTCGATGAACTTTGCCGGGAACAGGAGCAGAGAGATGGGCCAGAAGTTCTTGAGGTCCTTGGGGTTCGCCTTGGGTTTCTTGAGTAAGGCGTTGATCTCGGCGTGCTTCCAGCTCTCCGGGAAGGTTGCTGTCTCGAAGGAGGTGTTGATGACTTTCCGGAGATGGGGTACGATGGATGTGCTGGCTTTGTTGAAGATGTGGTGTGGGCATGGATCTGACGGAGATCCGGAGTGGATGGTGTTCATGATCTTGATGGTGTCATCGTCATTGATGTTGGTCCAGTAGAGCAGGCGGTTGGTGCGGATGGTGGTCATGGGGGCAGAGGTCTCAGTGGTTGTCGGGGCGGTCGTGGCATTGAAACTGTCGTGGATGTCTGTGATCTTGCGGTGGAAGTGGGTGGCCAGCGAGTCGCACAGGTCTTGCGAGGGTGGGACGTCGTTGGTGTTGGAGCTGGAGAGTTCCTTCACGATGTTGAAGAGCTCTTTGCTGTTGTGCACGTTGTTGTCTAGGTGGTCTTTGAAGGAGGCCCTTTTGGCGGATCTGATGAGGTGATGGTGTCTGCGGATGGCATTCTTGTGGGCGGCGTGGCTGTCCAGTGTTCGTTCACGGAGCCAGATCTTCTCCAGCTTTCGGCAGGTTTGCTTGGAGGCCCGGAGGTCTTCAGTGAACCAGCTGGCTTTCTTGTTGGTATGATTGTTGGAGGGTTTCTTGATCGGGCGAGGGTGTTGGCGCAGTCGTTGATCCACTGTCTGAGGTTGCGGGCGGCGGTGTTGGGGTCGGTATGGTCGGCGGGTGGGCTCTGGGCGAGGGTGGTGGTTAGCTGGTCTTCGGTGACTTTGCTCCAGCAGGGGTGAGGCATCTATTGGGTGTGGTGGTGCATGGTGGGTTTCTTGAAGGTGAAGTGGATGCAGCGGTGGTCGGTCCAGTGGAGTTCGGTGGTATGGTTGAAGGAGATGTGGGGGCTTGCGGAAAAGATGGGGTCAAGCGTGTGACCGGCGGAGTGGATGGGTGTTGTGACGAGTTGTCGGAGTCCGAGGTTTGCTAGGTTGTCAATCAGGGTGGTAGAGTTGGTGTCGTAATTGTTCTCGAGGTGGAAGTTTAGGTCCCCGAGGAGAATGTACTCCATGGAGCCGAGGGCGTGTGTGCTGACGAAGTCGGCGATGGAGCCGCTGAACTGTGGTCGGGGTCCGGCGGTCTGAGGGTTCCTCTGAGGGTGGTGTTGGGGTCGGTGTGGATCTGGAAGTGCAGGTGTTCGGCGGTGCTGAGGGTGTCGTCGGTGTTGGTCGAGACTCCGAGAGTGTTCCTGTGGATGATGGCGATTCCTCCTCCCGCTCTGTTGGTGCGGTTCTTGCGGGTGATCTTGTAGCCTTCCGGGATGGCTATGGCTATGTCGGGTGCCGAGGCGGGGTTCAGCTAGGTCTCCATCAGGAAGGCGACGTCTGGGGAGGTTGAGTCGAGTAGGACCCAAAGTTCAACGGCATGTTTTCGGGCGGAGCGGGTGTTGAGAAGGATGCATCTGAGGTGGTTGGGTTCTTTCCTGGTCGGCAGCATGGTGGGGCGGATGCTTGTGAAGCTGCAGTTCCGGCAGGTGAAAGCTCCGTGGGTGCGCTTCGGGACGGCCAGGAAGCAGGTGTGTGATCGTCCGGTGTTGAGTGTGTGGAGGGTTCTGGCATCGTAGTGGTGTCGGGTATCGTGGCGTTCGTGGTGTCCAGGGGTCCTGGCGCTGGGTGCGGTCCAGGCACGGACGGGCACAGACGGGCACAGACGGGCTAGCCTTAGGTGCGCCAACGGCGCGCCAGCAACGTGCACGCTGAGCGCGGCCGCTGCGCGGCCGCCTAGCGGCTTCCATATGAGGAAATCTGGGACAGAGGAGCAGCTGGGAGGCGTGAGCAGGGTGGCGAATGGGATTGCAGGTGGTCAGGGCCGCAGGGACGCAGCGGCGGGAAAAACGGGTGGGTGCCGCGGGAGAACTGGGCACAGGAAGGAAAAACAAGTTTAGGCAAGAAAACAAGTACAGGCACAGAGGAATAAAAACAAGTCTGGACAAGAAAGCAAGTTAGGCACAGGGGACTAAAAACAAGTCTGGGCAAGAAAGCAAGTGCAGGCACAGGGGAATAAAAACAAGTCTGGGCAAGAAAGCAAGTACAGGCGAATAAAAACAAGTCTGGGCAAGAAAGCAAGTTAGGCACAGGGGAAAAATACAAGATTAGGCAAAAACAATGCAGGCAGAGCCATGCAGCAGCGTGGGGAGCGACCTGCCTGCGAGCAGGGTCATAGGTCTTGCACATAAACAATCTTTAAAGGTGATTTGCTCTTTCTATGTGTGCTGCAGGACTCAGCACACATAGAAGGAGCAAAATAACAGGAGAAATTAATAATTTCTCCTTGAATCGCCAGTCTAAGACCAGGTATTAGCAGGCCTTAGTTCCTGCACTGCCCCACCCTTGTAAATAAATATAGGGCAGCATAAAAAAGCAATGGGTGTTGCGGCAGAACACCCACTGCAACACCCATTGCATGCCCTTTTCCACTAAATGAAGCGTGAAATTGGGCCTTATTTTCAAGGTGCCATCAAGTGGCTTAGTGCCGCTTTGTAAATAAGGCTAAGAGGCTATCGCCACCAGAACATCACTAAAAGTGACATTCTGGTGACGATATCCCTTTGTAAATATGCCCCTAAATGTACTGCAGCAATGCTGAGAAGTGCAGGAACTCTCCATTTCAAATCAAAGAAGTGCAGGTACTCAGTCCTGCACAGTACCTGCCCATTTTAAGCACTGTGTATGAAGAGGGAACATGTGAAAACCTACGCTAGTTGCAGCTTAATGCCTACCACACTTCCCAATGTCAAAACAAAATGGCGACCAGCGGACGTGTGTTCGAAAAACCAATAACTAATGACGCACCTGCAGCACATTCACGCATTCCACAGAAGGAAGAGAAGCTGAGATGAACTAGCCCTTCTTAAGTCCAAACAGGTCCTACTGTTTGACAGCCAGATGGACAGTCAGACAGATTACACAGGCAGTGAGATATCAAGCAAGCTATATAAGTAGATAATTAGGTAGTGCATTGGTGGTCAAAAAGGCACATAAGTATATACATCGAAATATAGGTAGAAAGTCAGGTAGAGAGGCAGACATATGGGCAGGCATCTAAATATATAGCAAGTAAATAGAGACTGCAGGCATGTTGCCAGGTTACAGCTAGACTTCAGACAGATAGAAAGAACAGACAAGAAGGTAGGTTCATTGGAAAGCATACCTATTGATGTATCTGTCTGTCTATTTTCAGGTTTATATAGTGGCAACTTGATCAAAAGAGGTGTGAGAGCTCTTTATAAAGTGGCATCGGTGGGGGTGAAGGCTAGATAAGTATATAGTAGACAATATATACATTCAAATGCTGTCCGTACAGTGTTATTAATAGATGTAGCACTGTGCTTCCTTCTGGCAAACTATTCAAGTTTGGTCAGATATCAGAAAGAGACAAGCAGGTAAATAGGTGAGAAAGCAGATAGGTGGACAGGCAGATCTATAGGTAAATTAATTGACAAGGTGGCGGAGATACTGTGAAATTGATTGAGAGGCAATTAAGTAAATCGATGGAAACATGGAGAGATAGATAGATAGATAGATAGATAGATAGATAGATAGATAGACAGACAGACAGACAGACAGAGACACATAGATGGATAGATGGATAGATAGAGAGATAGATAGATAGATAGATAGATAGATAGATAGCTAGCTAGATAGATAGATAGATAGATAGATGGATAGATAGATAGACAGACAGACAGACAGAGACACATAGATGGATAGATGGATAGATAGAGAGATAGATAGATAGATAGATAGATAGATAGATAGATAGATAGATAGATAGACAGACAGACAGACAGACAGACAGAGACACATAGATGGATAGATAGATAGATAGCTAGCTAGCTAGCTAGATAGATAGATAGATAGATAGATAGATAGACAATAGATAGATAGATAGCTAGCTAGCTAGATAGATAGATAGATAGAGAGATAGATAGATAGATAGCTATCTAGATTGATAGATAGATAGATAGATAGATAGATAGATAGATAGATAGATAGATAGATAGATAGATAGATAGATAGATAGATAGATAGATAGATAGATAGATAGATAGATAGATAGATAGATAGATAGATAGATAGATAGATAGATAGATAGATAGATAGATAGATAGAGGTCGGGGTATAAATGCATAGACAGTAAGGTCAATATGCATCAAATGAAACCGTTCTGCACTACTGAAAGAGCTATAAGGGCATTCTTCAGCTAGCACAGTTCGGGTTCCGACGCAAGGCGCTTCTCTTTCTACGTCATTTCCATTCTTTAAAGCCTTAGGGCCCTATCGGAAAACGGGACCGCCCGCCTTAAGGGCGGGGGTCCCGGGGGTGCCATTAGGATGTGCCCGCCACAGTGGCGGGCACATCCTGTATTCTCAGCATTGTGGCGGGCGGTGCTCTCTGCACCGCCCGCCACAATGCTGACAATACATCACAGCATTTTCATTTCCAAAGCGGCAGGCACCGCGCGGTGCCTGCCGCTTTGGAAATGAAAATGAAGGAGGGTACCACAGGTACCCCCCGTGTGCACCCCCCCACTCACCTTCACTCTGGGGGCCCGCAGGGGGCCCCAGAGTGAAGACCGCCTGCCTTTCGCCATGGAAAGGCATTGCACTCTTGCCATTGTAATATGGCTGGCGGTGTCTCATAGACACCGCCACCATATTCAACATTTTCCGCCCCGGCAGCAAGGCGACCGGGGCGGAAAAGTGGCGGACGGTGTTTTCTTCCGCAGTGGTCCCCCCCGCCATACTAATATGGCAGGTGGGAATTCAGGGAAGGATGTCGGGCGGATTGCCTCCACCAGGCTGGCGGTGGCCACCTCCAGCCTGGCGGAGGCAATCCGCCTGACATCCTAATGACCCCCTTAGTGTCTTCAGATCTCAATCAAATAGCGCCCGGTAAGTGCTTGTACCCTAAATAGGACTGGAGACCATTATTGGGAGATACATTTGGAGGAACAGGGAGGTATATCTCATCGAAGTATCAGGAGCCTGGAAGTAAGAGTGATTGATAGATATAAGAGAAAAATATACTGGTAGATGGAGAACTGGATTTAGACATCAATGAATGGGGCAGAGGAGTTGGCCTAACGGGTTGGGCGGTCGACCTCGAATCTGGGGAACTGGGATCGAGTCTCGGCAATGACGCTGAACATCCTGTGATCCTGGGCAAATCACTTAATCTCCCCAGTGCCTAACAAAAAATGAATGTGTCCTCATGTAACGCAACTGGTGCTATGTAAAGCGCTCTGATACCTGGTTCGGGTCAAGTTCACACTATAATTAAAAAAAAAAATGAATGAGGCAGCCACATGAATAGCGCTGGAATACTCCTGTTGTGGCTGAGATGTAAGCAGTGGAAGGACACATGTAATAAGGCCATGCTCGAGGGGAGGAACAACACAAGAAGAGGAAGGAAAGCCCTCACAAACTAACAAATAAAGGCAAGCAAATGAGAGTGACAGTGAAGCAGACCAATGGCAAGCAATTATCTCTCAGCTTACCACAAGCTGACAATAGGTCTTTTCGCAGACAGACAACTTGCACTGTCTGATTGGTGAGACATAAAATTGTTGGATAAAAGGGCTTGAATTAATCTGAACCACTGGTAATTAATCTGTGCTTATTCCATGGCACTGTTTTATAGACAAGGCAGAGACTGATGGATGATCCCTGTCTATAGTAACAGAGTGAGCAAGATATGATGGACTACATATAAATCAAGCACGCCATCCGGCACTTTTTTGTTTTTCTCTGTGAGACACTCTACGTGCAAAGGGTGTGCACAGATGCAGGTCCTATGCTTGCGGGCACATGCTGCACCTCAATGGCGAGTCCAGTGCTTAATTTGAGCCAGTGGTTTTCAATGCTCAGCACTGCCACTTAATCAACACTGGCACTTTTGTGAGCACCAGTTCAGGACACATTAATTTACGGGGAGATTAAGTGATTTGCCCAGAATCACAGGGTGTTGAGCTGACGCCAAGACTCAAACTTTGTTCCGTAGCTCCGAAGTCGGCATCTCTGGCCATTACGCCACATCCTTTCCCCACTTTCATGGTTCGTAGTTGGTCCTGTTTTAGGCGGCGCTAACAGGAGAAATGGGCTGATGCAAGTTGCTTCCTGACGAGAGCCCTGGCACTTATTTGGACATACGTGACCTAGCAGTGTGGGCAACATTGTCCCAAGAGGAGGATGGCCCGAGCTATTTTGCATATGGTTGGTCCCTATATGAGAGGCACAGAGGCAAAAAAAGATGGCCTGAAGCTAAGCTCAGAGTGAGTGCCACTTTTTGAGATTTATTATTATTATTATTATTATTATTATACAAAATTTATAGCGCGCTCAGTTACCCAGGAGCATCCCGGCGCGAGACAGAACAAGGAGGAACCTCAGCTCAATCACTACACTGGAAACAAATGAGTCTTCAGAAGTTTCCTAAAGAGTAAGATCTTGGGCTCTGAACGGATCTTAAGGGGCAGGGAATTCCATAAAGTCGCCACTTGCACTGAGAAACGCCTGCCCCCAGAGCGAGCCTTCCTTACTCTAGCTGACTGCAGACGATGTCCCTGAGCCGAGCGCAAAGGACGTGTGGGCTTGTAAGGGCGTACCATAGTGGAGAGAATGGGGGGGCCCTTACCATGTAGAATTTTGTGGGCCGTACATAACGCTTTAAATTTCACCCGCTCCTTAATGGGGAGCCAGTGCAGCATTTTCAGGGCCGGGGCAGCTGAATGTCTTCTGGGAACATCCAACAACAATCTGGCGGCTGCATTTTGTACTTGTTGGAGAGTTTTAAAAGTCGCTTCGGGAGCACCGAGAAATATCGCGTTCCCGTAGTCGAGCCTCGACAAGATTAAACCGCGAATCAAGAGCTTCCTTGCTGGATCAGGGAGCAGTGGCAACACCTTGCGAGCTGACCGCAGTAGCCCAAAACAGACCCCCGCGGTCTTCCTGGCGTGGGTCCTAAAGGACAGATCTTCCTCCAACCAAACTCCCAAGGTCTTGATCTCCTTCTTGGGAGATGGTGGATCACCCAGAGACCGGGGCCAACAGCTAGCAATAATAGAGGGACTGGATTTGCCTAAGAGCATCAGCTCAGTTTTTCCCCCATTGAGCTTTAGGGCAGAGTGGGACATCCAACGATGGACATTTGCAAGGCAGTCATGCAAAACTTCAGGTTGTTCCACCAGCTGGGTGAGGCCTACCACCAGCTGAGTATCATCAGCATAGCTGATAATCTTTACTCCTGAAGGGGCGACCACTCTTTCAAGCGGAGTCATGTATATATTAAATAAGGTAGGGCTCAAAGATGAGCCCTGCGGGACTCCACATTGAAGAGGGAACAGGGTCGACTGCTCTGCCCCTTCCCAAATTTGGTAGAAGCGATCAGAAAGGAAGGATTCCAGCCATTTTAGGGCCGTCCCTGCCACACCCACCTCTGACAGGCGTTGGAGGAGCACCTGATGACTTACGGTGTCAAAGGCAGCACTCAAGTCCAGGAGGATCACTGCCACTGACCCTCCTGTATCAAGAATGCTCCTTGCTTCCTCCACTACTGCCAGTAGGGCTGTGTCCGTCCCCTGACCGGGACGGAAGCCAGTCTGGGGGTCTCCCAACAGGTGATGTGACTCTAGATGACAGGAGAGCTGGCGGTTGACCAACCTCTCTGCGACTTTTGAGAAGCCGGGCAGAAGTGAAATAGGCCTGAAGTTGGCCAGATTAGAGGAATCAAGTCCTGGTTTTTTCAATAGTGTCTTCACCACTGCCTTTTTCCATCTCTGGGGCACTATGCCCTGAGAGAGTGAAAGATTAATTAGGTCAGTAAGCGGAGTGGACAGAGTGTTTGCAACTAGTTTAAGGTATTTCATGGGGACTGGGTCACTAGGAGATCCACTCTTCATCTCTTTCAAAACTTTAATGACCTCCTCCTCAGAAAAAGGGCCAAAGGAGGGGAGCTCATCAGGGCAAATTATTGGGCTAACATCTAGCTCCGGGATCTGAGGGGTTGCAGGCTGAGAGGACAGGATCTTCTCTATTTTAGAATGAAAGAAGTGAGCCAGTTCTTCACATTTTTCTTTGGGGTTATCATATACAACTGGCGGGACCGGGGCCTTCATAAGTTCCTTAAAGATTTTAAAGGATTCCCCTGGTGAATTACTTGCCCTCTCGATCCTATCGCTGAAGAAGTTCCTTTTGGCATCCTTCAACGCATTTTTATACTTCCTCATCTCTCTCTTGTAATTTTCTCGACTTTCTTTCGTCAGCTCTCTCCTCCATGCGCGTTCTAATCTTTTGCATGAGGTTCTGAAACCCCTAAGTTCGGGGGTATACCAAGGAGCGGAGCCAATTCTTCTTTCCCTGACAGGTCTCGTTTTTTTGGAATCAGCAAGTCCAAAGCATTAGTCAACCAAATTCCCATATGTTGGTCAGCAATAATGGGATCAGCAACAGGAGGAGGACAGGTTCTTGCCAACTCTGCCGCCCAACTGTCCGCTGGCAGCTTCGACCAAAGTCGTTCTACTATGTACTGTCTAGGTACAGGATCTCCCCACTTCTCCAACCGCCATCTAAGCGGCACTAGATAATGATCCGTCCAGGGGAGAGCCAACGGCTGTAGCGCTTGCAGGTTCTTTGAGTTGGCAAAAGCAACATCGAGCTGATGACCCCTATTATGGGTGACACCAACATTGGCAAGATGTAAATCAAGTGCACCCAGCGTGGCTTGTAGGTCTCTCGATACAACATCGTCGGGGTCATCGAAATGTAAATTGAGGTCCCCGAGGATTACAAAGTTGGAGGAAGCGGCAGCCAAAGGAATCACTGCCTCGATGAAAGAGTCTACAAAATTACCCAGCATTGCAGGAGGCCGATACACAAGAAGGCCAGAAATGGAGACAATAGAAGATATGCATAGGGAAAATTGACAGCCTTCAGAGTTGTTAATGCCGCAATCTACCGCTTTGCATACGTATTTGTCTCTGTATACAATAGCCACTCCTCCCCCCCTCCCGTCCGGCCTATCCAAATGGAACATGAGGTATCCCGAAGGGAGGGCTTTAACGATGTCAGGACCAGAACAAGAGGTCAGCCAAGTTTCCGTAAGGAACAAGGCGTCCAAACTGTGGTCTAACAAGAGGGAGTTAATTTCCGTGGCATGGCAAGGTAGTGACCTGCAATTGAGCAGGGCCATAGAGAGCAAAATCCGGTCCTTGCAGGTACTAGCAGGACAGCACACATGACAATGTGCAAACGGGGTACCTTCCACCCAGCAGTAGCTGCAGCTGGAATATTTGGACACACGTAACGACAGCAGAGACTCCCTAGAATATCTCAGAGAAGGATCCCTTTGCGCCACAGAGTTAAACAGGGTATCGTGCCCTGAGCCCGTCTGGGCCCGGACGGGCCCAGACGGGCTTAACTCTGGCGAAACTCCGGCGACATTCCGGCGATGACGCTGCGTCATGACGGTGCGCGTCAGTATGGCTGACTTAATGCACGCCGAGCACCTACCAGCTAGAGCGCTAACCGCGCCGCCGACAATGTCCCCCCTCCCAAGATGGCCGCTACCACGAGACAGTGGGCAGGGACCCGCGAGAAACGCGGTGATCTCTCCAAATTAGAGTGGGGGTAAGGTGGCAGTGATGCAAGTCTGCGAGCGGCCTCAATTTAAAAACAAGGGACAAGGGAAAAAATAAAATCAAACGCTATCAGAAAAAACGAGGGGAATTTAAAAACGAATTAAACAGTACAGCTAGTAACAGAGTAGCTGTGATTGCGAGGGCTTCCTGGCTTCTAATCAGATGTTAAGGCTGCTCACCTGCCCAAGCGCCTGCCTTTATGCACGCCGAGCACCTACCAGCTAGAGCGCTAACCGCGCCGCCGACAATGTCCCCCCTCCCAAGATGGCCGCTACCACGAGACAGTGGGCAGGGACCCGTGAGAAACGCGGTGATCTCTCCAAATTAGAGTGGGGGTAAGGTGGCAGTGATGCAAGTCTGCGAGCGGCCTCAATTTAAAAACAAGGGACAGGGGAAAAAATAAAATCAAACGCTATCAGAAAAAACGAGGGGAATTTAAAAACGAATTAAACAGTACAGCTAGTAACAGAGTAGCTGTGATTGCGAGGGCTTCCTGGCTTCTAATCAGATGTTAAGGTTAAGATTTGTTCCAGCATTTCACCTTAAAAAAAAGATTTCTCAGCGAGACTCTGCAGGTGTGATAGGTATGCTCAGGCATGGGTCCTCTACTCACTGTGACTACTGCCTCTTGCATGTTGGTTCACCAGTTTGTGCTGAAATTTCCCGAAAGAGGCAGAATTGAGACTGACTTGCAAATTGTTCATAAATAATTATGAAATGTGGCCTAGAATAATTACCAGTGGCTGAGATTAGTTCAAGCCTTGCATTCATTACTCGATTACTATTTCTATGTAAATTAGTTCCATTTACATTCATAGGAAGTACATTTATTCCACAGGGATATCCTGAAAATCTTGCCTGGATCCAGCCCTCTGGACCAATGTTGGACACCGCTACACCAGGCATTACTTGACATCAAGGTCCTTTCATCCAGCTGTTATTGATGAATTTTGTAATCCGATTAGCACTCTGGAAAGGTTTTCCCAATTTCCCCGTGCTCATAAGGTCACACACGCCATGAAATCAATTCTACTTGGTAGGTCAGTGGAAATAAAATATCTTTGATTGATTCCAGAGAAGCTCGCAGAGTGACATCACCAGAGACTGGACTTCACAGCCACAATGAACCCCGTAGGCCGTTCCACCAGGTTTTGTGTCACAAGTAACATTTGCAGAGGCGGCACGAAAGATTGTCACAAGCAAGCAGGGAACACGGAAGCCAGTGGATAAATCCGGGTAACACATTCTGCTCATCCACAAGATTGTAATGAAGTGAGCTAATTATCGCTTCCTTATTCCAAGCGTTGTGCAAAGCAGAGTTAAACTCTCGCTTCTTTATCAGGTCATGTTTTGAGGATTAGCCATTAAATCGGAAAAAGAGAGTGTCTATTAAAATCAAATTAATTTCATTTTTGTGTAGTGATAGGTCAGAATTTCCATAGGAAGAGCGATTTTTGTTTTCTAATAACTTTGGCGCTGTGTTATAGATGCACAAAACTTTAAAAAAATAAATAAAAAAAAGATTATCTACCTCGGCTTCTGCATGGAAAGTTTCGCACTGATCCGTCACGCGTGACCAAGAAGAGGGTGGAGGGGATTCCAAAACATTGATTTCCCATTTAATTCTTATAGGATATTTTGCTCTCCTATACGGAGAAAATGGCTGAATGGGAGTTATACCAAATTTTGCAGAGGGTTACAACTGTACTTAAAAAGCGTGCTTTTCATTATTTGGTGTAAATATGTTCCGAGGTTTTTGAGAAATAGACATTTAAAAAATGGCTTGGTGTATTTATGGGAGATTTATATGGTGCAAACTTGACTCGAAGGTATCAGACAGCCTGATTCATCAAGGTACCGTTTTGCGAGTCTCTAATAGAGATTCATAAGGAATCGCTATTAGAGACTCGCAAAACGGTATTCATGTAGGAATTGCTAAATTAATAGCGATTCCTACACATTCCTTATTTGCGAGTAGCAAATTGCTACTCGCAAATAAGGAATAACTCCCCATTCATTCCTATGGGCCAAAAGGCCCATAGGAATGAATGGGGAGTATTCCTTATTTGCGAGTAGCAATTTGCTACTCGCAAATAAGATAGCGATTTAAAGGGTGCCAGGGGTGTCCAAAGGACACCCTGTAGCACCCCTTAAATGCAAATTGGAACAGGTGTTGCGCACACACATGTCCAAAGGACATGTGTGTGTGCAACACGCAACTTAGAAAAATGCTTTTAAAAGCATTTTTCTAAGTTTTTGCTATTTACCGAGAGGTCTGACCTCTCGGTAAATAGCGGCCCGAAATTGCGAATTTGCAATTTAAAATTGGTTGATGAATTGCATTTAAGGAATCTCTAATAGAGATTCCTTAAATGCAATTCTTCGCACAATAGCGAATTCTGTAACAGCGAATATTGCATTTGGGATGATGAATCCCAAATGCAATAATTGCGCTCGCAAAGGGCCAGATTCTCAGAATCTGGTCCTTTGCGAGCCGATTTTCGTTTTATGAATCAGGCTGAGAGCGCTTTACGTGAGCACCAGTTGCCTTACAGGCGCAAACATTCATTTTGTTAGGCACGGGGAGATTTCGTTATTTGCCCAGAATCACAGGATGTTGAGCGTCCCTTCCCCGGTTCCCCAGCTTCGAAGTCGACCGCTCTAGCTGTTAGGCCACATCCTCTCCTCATGGGATGTACCATGGGACTCCTGGGGTAACGAAAATGAAAGAATGCTTGAAGAATCTCATTGGCTGAGGAAGCCTTTTCTCCTGTCAGCCAATGTGTACCATGGTACCTGGGACTATAATATGGTACCTCGTGAGCTAATTGGCTAGGCAAAATATCTCAGCAAAATGTTGTGGTAGGCCATTACATGGCATGAGACTCGATCATGGTATCCGGAGACAGTTTAAACAAGCATTGGCACAGCCAATAAGTCTCGCCTTTGGGACCTTATAAGTGTTTAGTTATCCAGCACAATATCCTTGGTGCAACAACATCAACTGTTGCATGGCTAAACACTTATAAGGTCCCAAAGGCGAGACCTTTTGGCTATGCCAATGCTTGTTTCTATATGAAGGCGTCAATCAGTTTTGGCTCTTTCAGGAAGGCGGGTCGTAAAAAAAAAAAACCCCGCAGTTGATGCCTCCACTACCAGGCTTTCAGGAATATGATGATTAGTCAAAAAATCTTGATCACCAGAGACTGGCCTAAGTTGTCTGGCCGCAGGTCCCCTTATTGGAGGGCCCAAACATGTCGTCAGTAAGGGCATCATTCAGTGACCAGAGCAGTTCAGATGAAGCTGGGCTTGGTTGGAGAATTTCAGGTACTAAATTTGCTTTGGTTTCAACAGCAAGCATTTGGAATTTCAAGATATCAGCTGCCTACACATCACTATGGTATAGAAAGGGGTGTTATATAGTACAGTGTTGCATGCCATGTCACAACATGGACTTACATGCTATGGTATACTGTGGTGAGGTATGCTGCTTGGAATTTCGTGGTGAGTAGCATTATGCCATGTTAAAGGGTAGGTAAGGCATTGCAGTAAAATAAAGGATGTTATATTATGGCCTGGTTAGGTTGTGTAGGTGCACAGTTACATCCGGTGTGATAGGCTGGTATATTATAGCCTTATAGCCCGCCGTAGAGGGCTATACCGGCTATTAAAGACCCTCTCCAGCGTTAAAGGCCCCGAGCCGAAGGCGAGGGCCTTTAACTAGGGAGAGGGACTTTAATAGCCGGTACAGCCCAGCTACGAAGGGCTATAAGGCTATTAGAACATTCTGCCACTAGAGGGCAGAATGTTCTAGCAAAAAAGAACAAAGCCTTATGGGAGCGTGAGGGGATTGGAATCCCCTCAGGGTCCTTGAAGCCTTTGTTCACAGCCAGAGCTGTGAACGAAGAAACATTGGAATGTTGGAGCTCCAGGCTTATACCAGCCATTATAAGCCCGGAGCACTCCAATGTTTTCAATGGACCGCCCGACATTTCAATGTTCTAATCTATGTTATGCACTACACATCTGTGGTATTCCATGATTTAATTCTTGTGGTATTCCATGATTTCATTTATGATATGGAAAACTCTGTTAATAGTCGCATAGGCTATACTATGGCATGCTATGCTAGGTTGTTATAGTGCACTATGTTATGATATGGGTTGCATCCCTCATTATACCAAGTTGTTGTACGATGCAATAGACTTTGAAATATGAAGATGTTTAATGCTATTTCATAATATGGTACATGGTCTGGTAGATGTGCCCTGTCATTTCATGTTACCATGTGGTGTGGAAATCAATACAGCACGGTGTGATGTATTATCCCCCATTATTTTATATGACAGCACTATATGGAGGTGTGTGCTTCTTATATGGTATAGTTTATGGTATTGTGCAGTATGCCACGGTGGTGGGGTACGCTAGGTTACAGTGTGGTGCAATACACTGCTATCAGCCACGGCCGGCAGTGAGAGTACCTGCAGGGCGGTGACATGGGGAGAGGGAGGGGCAGGGTGGGGGGTAGTAATGTATGGATTACGGAGTTTTACAGGTAAGTAAATATTTAAATAAATAAAACGAATTTCGTTGCACGCACTGCATCGCATTTGGTAATGCAGTGCACTCAACAAAATTCGTTTTATTTATTTAAATGTTTACTTACCTGTTAAACTCCGTAATCCATACATTACTACCCCCCACCCTGCCCCTCCCCCACCCCACGTCACCGCCCTGCAGGTACTCCCACTGCCGGCCGCGTCTGACTTCTATGCCTTCCAAAGGCAGCAATAACGCACCAGAGGAGAGACTAGAAGAGAGGAAAGAAGAGAAAGAGAGAGAAGGAGAGTGGAACATTTGTATTTCACAGGGCGCGGCGAGGACCTGACCGTAGGCGGCTGAACGCCAGGTAGAGGAGGGTGGAGGGAAGGTGAAGGGAAAGAGGTCGAAGGAGCAAGGTGAAGCGGAATTGAACTCCTGGAGCATGGAAGGAGATAAGAGGCGACGGTGACAGAAACCAGATCCTGGGAATTTAGAAATTCATGGCTGCTTGTTAAAGAGGTACTAGTGCAAACCAGGGCGAGCTCCTATGTAGGCGGCTGCCCCTCAGCGTCTCTCTCCGCGCCCTACCATAATGGCTTATTTTTAACACTGTTATGCTATGTTATGTTATTTGTACTTATAAAGCGCACTGCTACCCTGAGGTGTCCTGGCGCAGAGTACTGGTGACCTGGGAAGCATTAGGCTGTTTAATGAGAGAAAAAACAAGTGTTTAAACCCTTGCGAAAAGAAATAAGATCCGACGCGTTTTTTAGCTGGAACAGGAGTTCATTCCATGCCTTAGAGGCACAATGAAAAAAGCTCCTGCCTCCCCAGTTGGTTTTCTTAAAAGTAGAGGTTTGGACTAATTTAGAACCAGAGGATCGCAGGGTTCTGCTTGGGACGTACCATGTGAGTCTATTCTTGAGAAACTCTGGGCTAATCCCATTTACCGCCTTAAAGACCACACAGAGGGCCTTGAACCGTGATCTGAGTGGAACTGAGAGCCAATGTAATTTCTTCAGCTCTCCTATGACCGAGGCAAACCTAGAAGTTTCCGACAGCAATCTCGCTGCCGCATTCTGGACCAGTTGCAACTTGTACATATGTTGTTTCTGTACATTAAGATAGAGGCTGTTGCAATAGTACGGGCGGGACAAAATAAGGGCTGTAACGACCGTCCTTAGGTTGCTGGCTGAGAGGAAGAACTTGATTTTTTTGATTATTCTGAGGACCATGAAGCAGGCTGACGTCACCTGGTTCACTTGGTCCCCCATGGTGAGTGTGTTGTCAACCATGACTCCCAAATTCTTGGCTTTCCTAGAGGGTATTTTGCAGAATCCCATATCTTCTGGCTACCTGTCCGGTGTCCAGAACCGGGGATTATTACCAAATTTTAACACCTCCGTTGTAGCTGAGTTGAGCTTTAAACAATTAGATGACATCCAGGTGGAAATGGAGCTCATACAGTTCTGGAACCTATCCCTTGCTTCCCTTTCCGCTCCCTCCGTCAGCGATAGCACAAACTGTGTGTCATCAGCGTAGGAGGTGAGCTGGATGATATTGGCCAGAGGGGCCACATAGATATTAAAAAGCGTGCCCATCCCTGTTTGTGGAGGCCACAGCCGGAGAGGAAGGGCTACCTTTCTAGGTGTACAGACTTCCCAGAGGACGGAGGCATCAGAGTTCAAGGGGGCACTGGACCTGGGAGGAAACACAACATTTGAGGTGGGTCTGGGTCAGAAAAGAGTGCACGAGGGAGGCAGTGGGAGGTAACACGGCGTGTGAGCCAACGGGTCTGGCTGTGGGGGGGCCGGGGAGGCGCAGCAAAGAGTGCACGAAAGGCCACAGGAGATGGAAAACAGCCAGAAGTTATGGTTGATGTGGAAGCCTGCAAAGAATGTGACAGAGAGGAGAGGGACGGTAGCTGGGGGTGCGTGGCTGGTATGATGGTTATGGAAAGAGTGGAAGGGAGATTGGTGGTAACGAAGAGCATGAGCGGATGGAATGGGGCCTTTCAGAGCAGTGGGAACAGGAAGGAGGAAAAGCCTGAGTAGAGACAAGGAACAGGGGTTGTTGGTAGTGGCCATGAAAGGCGTGACTAAGATTGGGGTACTGAGAGGGGACTTGAGCGATATCTGCACAGGAGTGCACAAAGTTGCAAAAATTTTGGATGTTTTCTTCTTGGCAAAGGCTGGCGTTTTTATCTTTTTCACGGCCATGTGAAAAGTATGATGTTGCTGCACTTTATTTTGCGCATTTCCATATGAACGGTCACAAAATGGTTTGCCGTTCTACATTACCCTGTCATTAAGCACAACAAGCATTGGCCGCACGCAGTTCTACATTGCTCTGTCACCAAGCGCAACAAGCATTGGCCGTGCGCAGTTCTATATTGCTCTGTCATATGAACGGTCACAAATAAACGTACATGAAACAAGATGTGTGGCCGCGAGACACGCTCTGCGGTGGGGGAGTGGGAGGGGCGAGCAAAACAGAGAAGCGCGTGACAGCAAAAGTGAAAGCAGGCTGGCGAGTGGTGTGCAATGTGCGCGCACCATGACGAGAGAGGAAAGCCATATGGCGCCTCTGCTCGTCATTTTGCGCATAACAGCACACTCTATGTCAGCCAAAAAGCTGTGGTCGGACTTTTTAAAGCCTGTTTACTAAATGTCTTGCAGAGCAACACATGTGCTGGCTCAGCGAGACCTAAAAAAGGCATAAGGGGCAGGGTAGGAACACCCTAGTACCAAGACACTTGTGCAGGCAACTCAGAGGGACGCCCCAGAGATTAAATAAAAAGAAGAATTAGGGCAGCGGGTACCACGGTTCTTCCAGCCCTGCCACGGAGTTTAGCTGTACCTTTGTGGGTATGGCTGTGCAAGCATCCACCCTATAGTACTGCAGTACTGTACACGCTTCTGTGAGGGAGGTGGCTTGGTACCATGATACCACGGGGTGGAAGATTGTGTGGTAGGTACCGCAGGAATAAAGTCCCTTCTCTTCTCTAAGCCTGGGCAAAGCACTACACTATGCTCGCTTAGTTTGCGAAGTTTGCGCTACTTCGCACTACGCGAATTGCACATAGCACAGTGCAAACACACGTAGCGTAGCGTAGTGCAGCAGTCATTTTTTGCTTTCTTGCGGTCCTCAACGTCAAGTTGGTGACTGCGAGCAAGCAAAATGACATCCCAGCAAGACTTTTTCCTCGTTCGCGATCAGCAACATCAAGTTGCTGATCACGAGCGTGGAAAATAAACCTCCCGGCGAGCTTCTCAACGCGGGGAGGTCAGGTTTCTCATTGCGAGTGGTCATGTATGCTTGCGACCGCTCGCGATGAGAAACTACCAGTCTGCATTGAGAAAGCTGCCGCTTGAGTAGAAATCTACTCGAGCGTCAGAAAACGACCGCTTGCACTGTGCAAGATGCAGTTTGCACTGATTGCACAGGGCGGACAAGCATTCGGCACTGTGCAATCAGTGCGAACAGCATTTTGCACAGTGCACTACGCAGTTCATGTAGCTAGGCGTAGCTCGCATAGTGCGAAGTGCACTTTGCGTAGCTACGCGTAGAGCTACTTCGCAAACTACGCCCAGGGTTACTCTTCTCCCCATGGGAGACCTGAATGTGTCCCATGTTGGACCATGCATTTGTAGCATTTTCATTCTTTTTAGTTCTAAGAAAAAAAGTAGAAGATTTAATAATCGTACTAGATCCCCCACATTCCAACATTTTCTACGAGAAGGAGAGGAACACGAGGGGGAAGTCAAGACAGAACAGGAGAAGAAAAGAGTGAAGGAGAGGTTGAGAACAACGTAAAACATCAGAAAGGATGCAATGAAACAGTCTATCTTGCTACCAATATTTAATCTAGAGCTTTAACTGAGCTTGGGACTAAAGTTTTGAACAGGGGTTTAAGTTTTGCACCTACTCACCTGTCTAATGACCTTGTAGCCAAATCGGATCTACTTAGATTCACATGCAAATTGAGACTTAAAAAGTTTTTATTGAATAAACCACCACAGACAAAACATATAGCTGTCAGGAAGTAGGCAATAAGTACTACTATTCAAGAGCTGAGGGATATTACTCTACTTATGAGCTTAGAAGATGATCAAGAGTTAGACATAGAAGATATAGAAAGGCAGTTGGATATGGGAAACATCCTTTACAACGCAACTTTTACAATGCACTACCATTACGGCGCAACTTTTACAACGCAAGTCATTACAACGAATTGCGCTGGAGGGTGCTCTAGGATAGGGAATAATTTAATTACTATCCAACACCTTCCCTACTATCCACGGGGACTGGAGTTGGAATAGTAAATTAAACTATTCACTATCCAGCGCCCCCCAACGCAGGTCGTTGTAACGACTTGCGTTGTAAAACCTGTGTCGTAATGGCATGCGTTGTAAAAGCATGTGTTGTAACATCATACATCCGTTGGACATAGATGTAAGCAGGGCAGAGAGTGGTGGCCTGAGGGATAGGTCAAAATCTGTACCACCTTTACAGGCAGAGACGGTCATTGATGTGTTTCAAAATGTGATGCTACATGATGTAGATAACCCATTGAATTAGGGTGAGGAGCTGAGGTGCTGCGGAGGTGTCGCGTTGCGGCAGAATCCATAGCGGGGGTGTTCCTTCGTGGTGAGCCAATTTCGCCAGAGGTGGCAATGCGGCACGGAGCGGTCTGTACGTGACGTACAGGGTGGCTCTCCCAGTTTTGAATGTACGCACTGTACCTGGCTGGGTAAATCAAAAGGCTGGTCCGGAGCGAAGCTGGATGTCACAGAGGCAGCGAGACGGCACCTAGCGGCATGTACGGAACGTACTGGTGGCTCTCTTAGTGCGGTGTGGCCTCGGGGTGACACACGGTGCAGTACGCTTCCAATGCTAAGCAAATGCGAACAAAAGGTCGTGGTGGCTGTCGGCGGTGACGGTGCGGCTCCGGCTGTGAAGGGGAGAACGAGTCAGGTGCGGGGCGGCCCCGGGGTGACACGGTGTGGGCTACGGCTGCAATCAGCAGAGGCACCCGGTGTCGTGCGGCACCAGCACGGACTCGAAGCACTTCAGGGGCATATAAAGATTGCGAGGCACACTCAGCGGCGGCGTTCAGCGGGGCACGAGCATAGGCAGCCCAGCAGCTCGTCCTTGAAGGGGGGAGAAGAGCCCAATGGTCCTGGGGCTCAGTTCAGGGGGCAAGCTCGCTTCCAAGCCCTTGGAGATCGTTTTGAAGCACAAGTCTTTTTTAGCAAATAGCAAGTCTTTGAAAAGTAGCAAGTCTTTGTAGGTTTCTTCCTCTCCTTTGTCAGCAAGGCAACCACTGCAGGCCAATCCCCCAGGATAGGGAGAGTCTTCCTCCTTCAGCTTTCCCGGTTCCTTTTCCTCAGGCAGAGAGTTCTTCTTGGTTCAAAAGCAGGATCTGATTTCTTAGGAGCTGGGCTCCTACTTTTATACACAAAATCCTTTGTTCTTGCAGGCCAGGGGGGCCTTTGCCTAATCCAGTCCAGTCCCTGAGCACTTTGTTTTGCAGACTCTGGCTTCTCCTTTCAGTGAGCAGGGCAGGGACATCAGACGCTCCGCAGGAGGCGGAGCCAGCATTGTGGTGACAAGTACAGTCCAGGAGTACTCTGTTGACAGTCTTCCCCTCTCTCTTCACAAGGTGCAGGGCAGAGACATCAGACGCTCCCCAGGGGGCGGAGCCAGCATTGAGGTGGCAGAGCACAGCCCTATTCAGAGTCAAGGGGCACTCCTCCCACCCATCCTGGTGTAATCTCTCTATTCACCACCTGTCAGCCCGAGCCTGTCTCCTGGAATCCCCCAGGCCTATTACTCACAGAAACCAGACAGCAGATACACATCCTAGCAGAGGCGGGCTAAAGTGGTTAGGCAAGCAAATACTAGCTTTCTAAAAGTAGTATTTGCAAACACAGGGTATTACAATAAACTTTACTAAAAGATGTATTTTATTATTCTGAGTTCAGGCATACTAAACTTGACTTTCTACAATGTTCCCTGAGCCTGCTGGGTTTATAGGGTGTAATAATTCCTGCAGCCCATTCTGGCCTATGAGAACAGGTAGCCTTATAAATAGTGAAAAACGAAAATGGCTGCAATTCGCTATTAGGACATGCCACACACATCAGGACTTGTCCTACCTTATGCTTACAATGCACCCTGCCCTGGGGCCTACCTTAGGGGCGACTCACATGAAGTAAAGGGAAGGTTTAGGGGCTGGCAAGAGTGTGCACTTGCCCAGCCAGCATGACAGTATACCAGACTGCACGCAGGTTCTTCAATGGAAGACCTTAGACACATTTTACGAGGCCGCTTCTGAGGGTGGCACAACCAGTGCTGCAAGCCCACCAGGGGCATTTGTATTTACAAGCCCTGGCACTCCTGGTGCACTTTACTGGGGACTTACAGTAAACCAAATAAGCCAATCATGGAAACCAATCAATGTATACACTTTTCATAGGGAGCACTTGCACTGTGGCACTGATTGGCAGTGACACAGTGCCCTGAGCAGCTAACACCAGCAAAACATATGAGGCACATCAGCAAAAAGTGGAAGGGAGACTCACACCAAGGTGCCAGGTCTAACACCCATTGAATTGGGGTGAGGAGCTTACTGCAAGTGCCACACTCATTGATTAGGGACACCGTACTTATAGAGTGATAGGACTATCCTTTTATTTGGGTATCGGATGCGGGAAAGAAGAGGGGGGTGCAAATAACACCAATGTTTAATGGTACAGTAAGGATGTGAACTAAGTACAATGTGTACGACAAACTGGTGAATGGATTAATATATGTATTTAGGTTATGTTTTCAAGCGAATGTGGAATTTTGTAAAGTGTATGAACTCTATAACTTTGAGGTTAGTTATATTGGTGTTTTTTGTGTTACAGCTCTGAGGAAGTGTCAGAAGACAGGAAACACGTTTGGCTGTGAGATTTACATTTTTTATATATAAAGAAGATAGCTTGTGTTGAAGCCTACAACAAATGTTTTATGTATCATTCGAGTAAGCCATTGTGAAAGACTCATGGAATGTTTATATGGGCACGAAACTCTCATAGTTTCCAGAGAATGAGGAAGTGCTGAGCGTGCAACCTCATTACTGCCCATTGCATACTATATATACATATCAAAGCTCCAAGGTTCCCACCTGTTGGAGACGCACTCTGACATCCACTGCAGCAACCTTCATGAGGTAAAAGCCGGATTGGCGGGCGGATCCAGTTTACAGCATGCCTGTCGATTCACGCCGGACACGTTTCGTGCTCATTGCACTCTTCAGCGGCGCGACAGTCATTTTGGCATAGAGGCCACACCTCCCACTTAAAATATATGAGCCCTCCAATGGGTGACTCGAATGAGTCCACGTTGGTTTGTGGGTCTTGTGGTGTGTGCTTCAGTTATGTGCCGCTGTCTGAGATGTTTCAAGCCCACCAATGGGCCTCCACTCGCACATCTGGCTTGTCAATCCTCCATGGATGCCTCCACATTGAGACTCCGTGATTCGGAGCTCCGTGGCCCCAAATTTCCGGGTGGTGTATCTCCCTCGGCTGGGAGGCCGCGTATAAATCAAAGCTCCAAGGTTCCCACCTGTTGGAGACGCACTCTGACATCCACTGCAGCAACCTTCATGAGGTAAATTCCGGATTGGCGGGCGGATCCAGTTTACAGCATGCCTGTCGATTCACGCCGGAAGGGTTTTGTGCTCATTGTACTCTTCAGCGGCGTGACAGTCATTTTGGCATAGAGGCCACACCTCCCACTTAAAAATAACCTTGGCAGGAGCACATTAAAGGATAGCTGGCTCCCACCAGCACCATAGGATAGCTGCAGGCAAGGAAGCAGGTGGGTCCCGTGGGGGCATTGGGCCTCCCATGTGGTACCAAAGACAGAGTAGAGTTGTGGGTGCACCCACAAAATATTTTTTTAAAAGTGTGTCTGACTCCCGTCCACATCCCAGGATGGGTGCAGATTGGAAGGCGGCAGGGCTACAGGGGACTCGGGCCCCTCTATGGCTCCCAATGGAAGGTCAAGATCGGTGTGTCCCAAGTGGGACTAGGATACCCCTAAAAAAGTCCCAAAAATAATATATGAGTGGCCAGAGCTTCTCATTTATTAATCACTCCTCCTTGGCAAGGAGCGCCCTTTGCCTGGGCTAATTTGCACGCTTTCCTGCTTTAAGGGGCCCCAATCTGCGCAAGAGCACCACTAGATTGTTACAAAAATGTTCTGGGGTCTGCAGGTGTGCAGGCAGCACCCTGAAATTATTTATTAAAAATGAAAGGGGTGAATACAGCGTCACCCCCAGGGAAAGCGTACGGTGTTTGTACCAGATCTAGAGCTTGTATTTTTGCTCTTCAGCTAAGGATTGCAGCGGTCTCTTGTGGTAGTAAAAGAAAGACTCTAATATGTGTTTAATATTGTTGACAAAGCCAACAGACTTGTCTTATACATTGATGTTGTCACCCTTTGTCAAAGCCAATAGGCTTGCCTTTATATACTGATGTGGAGACCCCTTGACTAAGCCAGAAAAGTGTGCCTTTTATATTGATGTAGTCACCCTTTGACAAAACCAATAGGTTTGCTTTTATATATAATGATGTGGTGACTCCTTCCACCAAGCCAACAGGCTTGCCTTGTATATTGATGTGGCCACCTCTTGACAAAACCAATAGGCCTGCCTTTTATATATTGATGTGATCACCCTTTACAAAGCCAATAGGCTCTTCTTGCATATTGATGTGGTGACATCTTGACAAAGCCAATAGGTCTGCCTTTCATATATTGATGTGTTCACCCCTTAACAAAGTCAGTAGATCATGACACCACTTTGTATTGTGATGAGCACTCTCATTGCCTAACCATATGGGGGTGGGGGGATGGAGTGTTGTTGGCTGCCTCTAGTGGGGTTTAGGTGCAGGGTTGTCCATCACAGGCCAGTGACAGTATAGTTAGGTATAGTAGTAAGATTATAATTTGCTTGAAAAGACCCTCGAAATTCACAGAAAAAATCCAAGATTAAAGTGACATTATACTTTGGTAGGGTAATAAGATCTTACGTCATGTTACAAAAACCCTCAAGAAATTCAATGACAAAAACAAAGGTTAAGGTGATGTTACAGTTAGGGCTGGTAATAATATCTTACTTTAGCTTTAAAAAAAACTTAGAAATTCCCTGCAAAAACATATGACATCACTCATGACATGTTCACCTACATACTTGATGACATCACTAATGACATCTCAAATTACATAATTGATGACACCACTAATGACATCATCCACTCAGTTTGCTACACACTTCTGTACCTAAAAGGTATTTAGTGAGCTACATCTAGAGCAAATTTTCAATAGCTTCTGTCCCGCTAAGTGCAAGCTATTGCACAACGCTTGGCCTCCAAAGAGGACTTGCGTTCATAGATAGTCAGCCGCGGCCCGTGGAGGGAGTTACGGTGGGGCAGGAAGGCGAGGAGGGGGAGGGGTAGGGTGGAGGGTGCTAAAAACCGGCATATGGATAGTTGCAGGTTTGTAAACAATTTAATTAATAAAACGAATTTCGTAGCGCGCACTCCACAGGCCAAAGGCTGTGCATAGTAGAGCCTTCACCACCCAAAAGGTTATGAGAGTCTATAATTAGGAGGCTGTCCGTGAACTGTTGTGCACAGAACAACAGCTTTCGGTAGAAGGGGCTTGGAGACCTTCATATATCACTGTAAAAAAACAAAGGCTAAACTGATATTATAGTTAGGTATGATAATAACATCTTATTTTACAGTTAAAATATTTGTGACCTAAAGTAACTATAACTCACACTCTGGCTTTACACAGTTTTGCTGTCAATTATGTAATTTCAGATGTCATGAGAGATGTTATCAATGCAGTCATTGAGCATATCACGAGAGATTAAATATATGAGGGTACAAGCAGTGCATGTCAAGTGCGCGAGTTATAGTTACTTTAGTGCACAAGTTCTAGTTACTTGAGATAACTGGAGAATTTCAGTAGTTTTGTTAGTTTAGTACATTTGTTTTAACTGAATTTTTCAACCTAACTATAACATTCCTTTAACTTTTTCTTTTTAGTGAATTTCTAAGCTTTTTTATTTAAAGGTGAAGTAAGATGTTATTACCATACCCAGCTATAACATCGCTTTAACCTTTGTTTTTTTGTGTATTTGTGAGGTTTATTTTTAATGCAGAGTAACAATAAAAAAAGCTGCCATTTTATGATGTTATGTAAGGCAGGCATACTGGCTTTGCCACAGGGTCTTAGTCCAACATAGAAATTAGATGAACGCAAATCCTCAGTTAAACCTCATTTTTGAGGACAGAACCCAGAGTAGGCAATAATTATGGCACATGGATAGTGAATTTTCTCTGGATCACTGATAACATATTGGAAACAAAAATATTGAGGACCAAAATATCGAGAAAGAAAGTGCAAATAGTTAAGTATAGACTTACAATTCTTAACTCCACATCTACATACCTTGAAGATAGATATATCATCAAGGTACATATATGTGGAGTTATATATAGTAAAACTTTACTTACCTATAGAAACGCATCTTCACTATATTTTTGTCCTCGATATTCATGACACAATATTTTGTCCCACAATAGCGTTGTTTCCAATATTCTGTCTAAACACCAGTTTATCAGCTGGGAAAATTGCTGCATCCAATAATGCTCACTTTGCCACTGGATTCAAGCAAGCCTGGCTGAAGACGGCTGAAATGCCAGAAACCGGTCGCAGGAAGCTTGTTTCCGGTCCAGAGAAGGCATGGCTTGGCAGTTCGGGCTGGACTGTTCCCATGAGGCACAGGGTCAGACTGATTTGCATATGGCCATGTCTGAACTGGGGTGGCAGAGTGGGCTAAAGAACGGTGATGGATTAAACCCAGATCTGTTGACTGTGTGTGAATGTTTGAGTGGTTCAGATGCTCCGTCCATCACCACCCCCTGTTGTACCGCTTTGTTCACCATAAGTTGGCAGGGTATGCTCAGACGTGAGTCCCTTGCTCACTTTGCCACTGGATTCAAGCAAGCCTGGCTGAAGACGGCTGAAATGCCAGAAACCGGTCCCAGGAAGCTTGTTTCCGGGCCAGGGAAGGCATGGCTTGGCAGTTCGGGCTGGACTGTTCTCATGAGGCACAGTGTCAGATTGATTTGCATATGGCCATGTCTGAACTGGGGTGGCAGAGTGGGCTAAAGAACGGTGATGGATTAAGCCCAGATCTGTTGACTGGGTGTGAGTGTTTGATTGGTTCAGATGCTCCGTCCATCACCACCCCCTTTTGTACCGCATCCAATAATGAGGCACTGGTAATGGAGGCCTTGCTCTCTTTCAAATTAAACTCTAAATAAAGTACTTTAATTAGCTACATGCCTATAGCTTAAATACAAACAATAAAGTGATATCCTAAAGCTTTTAAAAACATCTTAGCTCATTCAGTGATTGTATGTGAAAGGACTCAGCTTTCATTATTGCTATCAGGAGCAGATGATAGCGGAGGTCTAAACCACTTCTATGCAATGCCCCTTTCTTGAAATGGTTTAGACTCCCTGAGTGGTCAGTGTTCAATAAGCTTCTGAAGTCTAACAGAACAATGATGATAGAACCAGCTGTATTCTTGTCTTCCAGGTTGACCCACTCTGCGCAGATCTTTGTTAACGAGGGCGTAAACTTTGGCAGAGCACAGATGACAGAACCATCTATCTTTGTCTCCCAGGCAGTTCCATTCTGTGTGATCAGTGGTCAACAAGACCATACAATTTGGCAGGACAAGAATGACAGAACCACCCCTATTATCACTTCCCAGGCTGATCCACTCTACAAGTGCCCACAGCCAACAAGAGTGTCAAGTTTGCCAAGACTTGGCGGATAAGCCACCCTACCCTTGTATTCTTAGTGGACAAACTCTATGAGCAACCTGTGGTCAACAAAGGTGTCAAATATGGCTTGGAGGACAGAACCACCCCTATCTTTGTCTCTCAGGTTTATATATTCTATAAGCAACTGGGTCAACAAGTTAAGTCTTGCACTATATAGCAGACAGAGCCACCTCTAGCCTTGTCTCCAAGGAGAGCCACTTGGTGAGCAACCAACAATCAACAAGGGCATAGAGTCTGGGTGTATGTGAGGAAAGAGGCACCCATATCCCCTCATCTTCCAGGCTGACCCACTTATTGAGGTTCCCGTTGATCTGCACAAGCACATCTGTAGACCTGCACAAGCAGAATGCCTTTGTGAGTCACAGTAGAGCTGGGTATTTGCTCGTGGCACAATGGACAGTGTACAACCCTTGCTTGAGTACCCACCATTGTTTTAAGAACCGGCTACATAGTCATTCTGTCACAACTGCAGCTCTGATTGCAATAAAATAGCAGCATCCGAAAAACCTTGACT
This sequence comes from Lissotriton helveticus, assembly GCF_964261635.1. Lineage (NCBI taxonomy): Eukaryota > Metazoa > Chordata > Amphibia > Caudata > Salamandridae > Lissotriton > Lissotriton helveticus. The sequence goes on from NC_136068.1 coordinate 96,713,805, forward strand.
CATAACCAAGAAAGCTATTATCACAAAGAAATTATGAACAAAAGCATATGCACATTTTTGTGGGGAATAGGAGAAAAATGATGCGATATGAGCTTCACGTGAATGCTGGGAAGTAGAATTCAGGCCTTTCCCATCAAATAAGAAGAGAAATGACCATAGGCATATTACATTGTGTTAATGATAGTTTTCCACCCAATTGGAGATCCCACCTGTTTGGGGAGGGAGGTTGTCATTTTGCCAAACATTCATATGGTGCTGTGATTGGCACACTGCCAGCAAAACTGGTACTGGATATGTCACCATATTATTCACCCATGCTAGACATTGTTTTCATTTTTAGATATAAGCCCTTAGTGAGAAAATGCCTCTTTTGTTTGTACACCCCCATTTATTGCTGAATTTTATTTCTGGTTTGTAGACTGGGCACTTTGATTCCTGCTTCCATTGCCCATTGTATGTGCTCTGATTCCTAAAACATGTAAAATGTGGCTAATACCTAATGGGCATACTTAATTTAGTAAGTTAAATGTTAGCTGTGGCCTGCAGCACTTATTTCCATCCACTAATGTTATGAGGAAAACAAAGCTTTTGGCCTATTAATGCAACATGGCTGCTGCAGCTTAAACCTGCAGTCTAACTGTCAAATAACCCTTTTGACATGAGAAAACCCTTCCTTTTGAATATTATTAAATCATCCCTGAGTGAGCATTGTAGTCCTCAAAGTAGAATGCTAGTATTTAAAAGTTGGACATTGAGAACTTCGATATTGCCTTGGCCCAAGTGTGAAAATCCCCCAAAAGCAATTTTCAGTGTGGAAAGCTCTGGCTGTCCTATGAAGAAAACTGAGTACAGATTAAAATAATAATTTTGCCATCTCAGGCTTTGAACAAGCTAGAGACATGAATCAACCACTATTTCTAATATTTATTAGAAATTCAATTCAATGGTGAAGTTAGAATTTTAATAAATATTTCGGAAAAGTAGCTTTCAGAATGTTACCTTTCCCTGCCTGAAACTCATGGGGGGTAATTTGCATTAGCCTACCAGCAGCTGCCCCTTTCAGTGCTTGGCTTTGATGATGTGTGAAAACTGCTCCCACAGCAGAGACAATGGCTTGAGCTTCATGAGAGGACAGGCTGGGAGTGAGGTTTGGGAAACCTGTCAGCCCACGAAGAGCAGCTGGGAGAGTTCAGAATTTTAATTTACTTCTAAGGAACAAGGGTGAGATCTATCTATTTACAGTCAAGTATAGGGGAAAGCCTGAAGAAACAAGCCTTTGATGGATAGGCACTCTGAGGCGAATTGGGCAGACCCTCCAGGGTTTCGCGATTTCGCGATTTGCCGCGAAATCGGCACTTTTGTAAAAATGCAGCGATTTTTACAAAAGTGCCCGCGAAATCTGCACTTTTGTATTAATCGCGGCATTTTTACAAAAGCCGCTGTATCCTGGGGGTTCTGGTGCCATTATAAAAGGCAGGGATAATCTGGAAGGCCCCCCTTGCCCCCCACCCCCGGTTTTGCACTCACCTCCTCAGGCATAGCAGCAGGCCACAGGCCAGCAGCAGGCCCCTCAAAGGCAGGCGCACCCTCATTCTCCTCCCAGTCACAAGTCCAACAGCTGGCCCGGCTGCAGCCCACACAATTCCAAGCTCCTTCGTGGGGTCTGTGCATGGGGTCCCTTCAACAAGGGTCTGTTTCTTTCTTTTTTTTTTTTTTTTTTTTTTTCCAAGACCTTTATTGCTCATTCAATCACTTTACACAGCTTCTGGCCTACAACCCCGGGGCCGGCCACCATCGTATTAGTATGCATGTTGTTCGACTCGATACACAGCCGTTTAGCCGCCATCCCTGGGGCGCGGCGGCAGGTCACTGTCACCCCTATGGGCGTGTCTGCATCGCAATACGAATCATAGAGGTCTAGTTTTTCTTTTATTATTGTATAACCTTGAACATTCAAACCAACTAGTAGTTACCACTTTCGGTCCCCAATAATTCCAACATTTTGCGCTGCGCCCCTGTGTATTCCTGGTTGATCTTCCTCGTATCAGTTATCGCAGACCCAGTGTTTGTAGTCCACCCTGAGCCCAGCCTTTGTGGTCGGTGTTCCCCCCTGTGCCACCGCTGCCATGTGTGCCTCCCCACTCCTCCCCCGCTCTACGGTTAACTTCCCTCCTGAGTTAGGAGCCACGGACCCCCTTCCTTCTACTCTAGCAATTCTTCCTCGCCTTCCTCGTCCGATGTCAACGGTTCTTCCTCTTCCAGTGGTTCACATAGGTCCCCCCTGAAAGTGTTCCATGGGAGCCATATCTTGTTCCACTTACGCGGGCATGCCCTAACTGTGTACACTGTTCTTTCTACAAGCATAACCCCGTCCATGTTCGCGCACCACTGCGTTAGCGTCGGGGCGTTCTCCGCCCCCCATTTTTGTGCTATGTCTCTTTTGGCAATCACCATACCTAAGGTGGCCCATTGCCGCCCGTGTCTGGTGAGGTCTGTGGGGTCCCATATGTTGAGTAGGCATTTCCGAGGTTCGGGAGTCAGTGACGTCTCCAAAGTTTGTGATATAGTTCTCATGACCTGTCTCCAATACTCTTGAATGTGGGAGCAGTCCCATAAAGTGTGGAACAGTGTCCCCTCCTCCCCGCACCCTCGCAGGCAAAATGGGTTTTGTGTTCTGTGGATAGTGTAGAGCAACGTTCGTGTATAATACACTCTATGCAAGATCTTGAGTTGCACAAGGCGGAATCTCGCCGATATGCCTACTTCTTTGGGTGCCGCCAACGCCTCGTTCCATTCCGACTCGTCCATATCCCCCACCTCCTCCACCCATTTAGCTTTCAGCGCTATGGTCGGGTCCACCAGGTTATTTACTAGTTTGCGGTATGTGAGGGAGGTTGCTCGCTCCTGCATGAAGTCTGTAAGTAACCTGTCTTCCATGGGTGATGCTTCTGGGATTGTCGTACCGTCGGGGATGGCAGCCAGCAAAGCATGTCTCACTTGCATATATCGATACTGTTCCGTGGGCCCCATCCCATATTGCTGTCGCAGTTGGTCGAAAGGGATTACAGTGTCTCTGTCCCACAAGTCTCCTACCGTGGACAGACCTATGTTGTCCCATGATGCGAATCCCTTACTGCTCCTCAAATTACCCAGGGCCCTTGCGTCCCATAGAGGGGTTAGTTTCGTGATCGTCCCTTTCCATCCCAGTTTCGCCTGTGCCTTATGCCACAACGTCACAGCGAGCTTCGTGGGCCCGACGAGTGTACGCACCTTCCTCATGTCATATAGTGGGGCTAGGATGGTGCTGGTACCCAACTGCAGTCTGTCCGCCCGGTATGCCGGGTCGGCCTGAGGCACATGCAGCCACTGGTTTATGGATTTCAATTGGGCGGCCCAATAATAGAGTTGCAGGTTTGGTAGCGCTATTCCTCCCTCGTACCACCCCCTATGCAGTTTAGCCTGGGCTATCCTTGCCGGGCGGTTATTCCACAGTAAACCAGCGACTACAGCGGATACCCTCCCAAAGTATCTATTGTGGACCGGGTAAGGGGTATTCTCTAGGACGTACAGGAACCGGGGCAGCGACATCATCTTGTAGAGTGCCGCTCTACCCAACAGTGTCAGTGGTAGCGCCGCCCAGAATTTAACATCCTGCTTAAGGCGTTCCAGTGGTGGCGACAGGTTTTTGTGGTAGAATTTCGCTGGGTCCCTCGTGACATGGATCCCCAGGTATCGGAATGAAGATCCCGCCATCGTGAGAGGGCACGTGTCACCCAACTCGGGGGACGGGCCTTGCAGTACATAGAGTTCCGACTTGCTCCAGTTCAAAGTATACCCCGACACCCTCCCCTGCTCGTCACAAAGCTTCAGCAGTGCCGGTATCCCCCGTTCCGGTTCCGATAGGTACACCAGCATGTCATCTGCGTACAGCGACAGTCGGTCTTCCCATCCCTCAGTCCAGACAATCCCCTTCAGCAATGGGGTGGATCGTATCTGGGACGCTAGGGGTTCCAATGCAATTGCAAAAAGTAATGGTGAGAGCGGGCAGCCTTGACGGGTGCCTCGCCCTAAGCGGAACGTCCGGGAGATATGGCCGTTTGCAACCACGTGGGCCAATGGCTTGGTATACAGCAAACGAATCCAGGCCACGAATTTCGGGCCGAAACCCATACGTTCTAGGACTTCAAACAGGTATCCCCACTCCACCATATCGAATGCCATTTTAGCGTCCAACGCCAGGATCACCGCCTTCTCGGTCAGCGTATCAGCCTTTGCCAGTACGTTATGTACCCTACGCAGGTTGAGGGCGGTATTCCTGTGAGGCATGAAACCTGACTGGTCTGGGTGTATCAGGTGGGGTAGGAAGGCCATCATCCGAGTGGCGAGGAGTTTAGCCAAGATTTTAAGCTCGGCGTTGAGCAGGGAGATAGGGCGATATGACCCGCACTCCTCCGGCTCTTTACCGGGTTTGGGGATTGCGACTATAGTTGCCACCCTCTGATCCTTCGGAAGGATGGCCCTTTCCAGGCTATCATTATACATTGCCAACAGAGGTCCACTTAGCCTGTCCGCTGCAGACTGAAACCACTCTATCGGGACACCATTGGGCCCGGCCGCTTTGCCCGGCTTGACTGCGTGAATCGCCCTTTGGATCTCTTCCATCGTGATATCTGCCTCTAGTTCAGCCCCCTCCTCTGGGGAGAGTGTGGGCATGGGGATATTCTCTAGAGCTGCTCTCGCCATTGCCGTTGTCACTGCATATTCTGGCATATACACCCCTTCGAAGTAGTCAGCCAATATCTCCACTATTTCTGCAGGGCACGTGCGTAGCCGCCCCTGTTTATCACGAATACTCTGTATACCTCTGGCACTACCTCCCCTCTTGTCTAGCCATGCCAACATTCTCCCCGCCTTGTCCCCTATGTCGTAAATTCTATGGGTCGTGTCCGCTATCTGGGACAACGTTTGTTGCCTGATATGTTCCCTAAGCTTTCGTTGTTGTAGGGTGACTGTCTGGGCGGCCTCTGGCGTGGGACCTGCTTCGTGTGCTGCCGTCGCTGCATGTAATGCCAGTTCCAATTCCTACCGTTCGTGATATTTCTCCCTGGTGTGCCCTGTTATAGTGGCTATGGCCTGGCCGCGCAACACCGTCTTATATGCTTCCCAGAGGGTAGCCGCTGACCCCACTGACCCAGTGTTCTCCCCAAAGTAGTGGGATGTCGTCGTTTTAAGTGTTCTATTAATCTGTGGAATTTTGAGGTATGATGCGTGTATCGGGTATATTCTCCTACGTTTCCGTTCCTGCGTGGATAGCTCGAGAGTGAGTGGTGAGTGGTCAGATATCCCTCTAGGGTGTATCTCAGCTGTGTCGATGTTTTGTATTCCCCCTCCCAGCGCCATGAAGTAGTCAATTCGTGTCAGACTATTGTGCACCGCGGAGTGATAAGTGTATTGCCTCGCGGCAGGGTGTGTGTAGCGCCATACGTCGATCAGTCCCAGTGCTGTCATGAAGTTTTGCAACTGAGAGGGACCGCCCGCTTGTGTCAACGCAGGCACCCTATCTGTAGTGGGATCAAGTACTGCGTTGAAGTCACCCCCTATTATTGTGTCTCCCTCAGGTAGGTCTAACAGAAATTTGCCCAACTCCGGAAGTATGGTCGAGTGTAGTGCAGGAGGGACATAGACGGATACTACATTCAGGGGTCTCCCCTCCCATTGGCCCTGGAGTGCTGCGAAACACCCCAGCGCATCCACCCTGGTGCCAAGTGTAATAAACTGTGCTGACTTCTTCACTAGAATGCCCGTACCCCTTGAACCTGTGGAGAACTCTGAATGCGCCGCCATCCTATATCCTTTTCTGTCAAGCGCTTTCGTTGCTGACCCTGTTAGGTGCGTCTCCTGGAGGAGCACCAAGGCTGGCCCCATCCTCTTGATCGCATTCAGTACCAACCCCCTTTTGATCTTGTCCCCCAACCCTCGCACATTCCATGACATGAGCTTGAGCGGCGTTACCCGGGACCGCTGCGCCCCCTCCTCAGCTGCTCGTGCTTGTGTGTCCTGCATTATGTGATTTGCGAAGTAAACAGTGGTATTCGGGACCCCGTCTCAGGGTGTGTCCGCTGAGCGGCAAACCCAGGTCGTGCGTTCGCACAGGTGTAGCGCTAGACCTCGCTCGTGGAACTACTAAAACATTGAAACAACCCCTTCCCTCCACCCCCCTCCCTGCCTCCCTGCATAACGGACTTGCAACCGCCCGCCTCCCCAACTTAGCAGAGTGCTTGACCCATCCCTTTAACAGTGTACTTGCGCGCTGGGGTGGAGAATCTTCCGGAGCAGGCGACATCCCTGCCCTCCTGTGAGTCCTCCAGGTCCAGTGCCCAGGTGTACCCTCCCGCCAGATATCGTCTTAACGGTCTCTTAAGCAGCGTCTTTCGTAGATTCAGCATTCCACCCCTCCTTCAGCGCCCTGACTTTCCGGCGTCGGGGAGCTATGTCCTCCGTCCCCTCCAACTGTCTGCGACTCAGGGGGGCGATCGTTCCTGTGGGTCCGGTCCTGTCTCCTCGGGCGATGGGGCTGGCTCGTGGTTCTCCAGCCCTCCAACCAGTCTTGTGCCGCCTCCGGCGTCTCAAAGAACCAGGCCTTGCCCTCTGCTACCACTCGGAGACGTGCCGGGAAAATCATAGAGTAGGGCATTTCCCTTGCCCTCAACGCCTTCTTCACCTCCAAGAAAGTCTTCCTTCTGCGTGCCACCTCAGCAGTGTAATCTGGGAAGAAGGCGATAGTCGTGTTCTGGATGCGGATGGGTGGGGAAACCCTCGCCGCCTGCAAGATGGCGTCCCGGTCTCTGAAGTTGAAGAGTCTCGCTAGGATAGGCCTAGGGGCTGCCCCCGGCTTGGGCGTTCCACCAGGCACTCTGTGGGCCCGCTCCACTGAAAAGAAGTGGGAGAGGCCCTTTGGCTGTAAGCGCGTCTTGATCAAATCCTCTACATAAAGGTCCGTTGCCCCTTTCCCTTCAGATTCCGGAACTCCTAGAATGCGGACGTTGTTCCTTCTCGAGCGCCCTTCCTGATCGTCCATCTTGTCCCTGAGGAATTTGTTTTCGGCCGCCATTTTCTCCATTGCTATTTGTAGTTCTGAGACGTCTTCCACCAGGGATTTCGTTACCACCTCCACTTGTTTTACTCTCTCGGTCATCTTGTGTAGATCGGCCCTGATCAGGGTGACTTCTGTTGCAGTGGAGCCCACTGTCGTTTGTACCTGAGCCAGGGCACGCATCACATCCTCCAGCGTTGGTTTCTTCGTGCCCTCCCCCTCCCGGGAGCCGCCCGTCGACGCACGAGAATCCACTTGCGGTGATGTGCTTTTGTCGTAGGCGAATTTGTCTAATCTCGCCTGTACGGTGTTGTGTTTGGGGCCCCTACCTGCCATGATCTTTCTTGCGTCCGCCCCACTCCTGGTTCGTGGGGCCGCCGTGCCTTCTGGGTCTGTCCGCCAGGAGCGGGCGATCTGTCCCCCCTCAGCCTCCGGGAGTCCAGTCGGCCTCTGTTGTCTCGTGGCCACCTTAGTCCAGTATCGCTTCACGGAGGAGTCCGCAGGTTTCTGGCGTCCCTCCCGCTCCTGGATACCTCTGTGCCCCTTCCGCCACCTTAGGCTGTTCCGATGCACTGTCGGGACTGTGGGGTGTGTGGTGGTACTTCGGGAATTCCCTGTGCTGTTTCAGTGCTTTTTGGGCTATTGCTGCTCAGTCCCCACTGCCCCCTTCTCTCGTGAGAGCTCTCACGCTCTCCCTCACACTCCCAGCCGCCGGCGATGGTCTTGTGGTGCGGCGGGTGTTCCGACTGGGCAAACCCCCGTGGTTGGGGCTGGCAGTGCGTATCACGGGCAGGCGATCACAGCCTCAGGCCGGCCCCGGTTCTCGACTCTCGCCGGGCGGCCCCCCCGGATGCGTCGCCTCTCTGCCTCCGGGTGTGCTGCGGGGGGGGGGGTCCCAGCGCCGCCACTTACTTTATCGGCGCTTTGCCAGCCGGGCGCCCGGTCCGCTTTCCTCCGTCCCCGGGTGCCCTGGCCTCACGGGCGTCGCGGCTGCAGTCCTGGGCTCCCTTAGGCTCCTGGTGGGGCGCCGATTCGTCCTCCGGGTCCGGTGCCGACAGCTAGTGCGCCGCCGCTACCTCCGTCCTCGATGGCGCTCCAGGCTACCGGCCACCGACCACTTCCTGCGCCTGAGTCCCGCCGCCACCTCACTTCCGCCCGGGCCACTGTCGTAGGGCAGGCCGCTGCTTATCTTTTGACACAGGCCGCACCTCGCCGGAATCCCCTTCGTCCGTCCCGGGTGCTCGCCTGCTCACCAGACGCCTCTGCGGGGTTCCGCCCGGTCCCAGACCCGGTCAGCCCCACCGGAGTGTAAAATTGGCCGGATGTATGCAGCGGATCTATGGGGGATATCGCCTTACTCACGGAGCTCCTCGGTTAAGCCGCCGCCATGCTCGGCTGCTAGCCACGCCCCCCAAGGGTCTGTTTCTTAAGCATGATTTTATTTTTCCCGGAGCCAGTTACCCTCTTGAAACATGATTCCTTACAGAGCCGAGCTCCGTACGCATGAGAGAACAGCAGTGACGTATACGCTCAGAAACAGTCCGGAGCTTTATTAAATAACTCCATCAACAGTGTCTGTGATTAATAAAAAATGGAGGAAAACCACTTTGTTTACATTTAATTGCGGGCCGCTACCTCAGAAAACCCCATGACTGATTAAAAAGGAGGGGGGGGGGGGGTAACAGCAGAGAGAGTGGGGTGGAGGAGCGAGGGGGAGGAAAGAGAGGCTAATGTACCATGACATTGTTATAAACTGTTTGGCGATCTTTCGAAGTTAGAGCCAAGAACATACTCTTCACAAAAGACAGACAGACACACACACGTATAGAGTACATAGATGCATCAGAAGGGGTAATCTACAATACAATGCATTAAATGACCTAAGAGGCTGCAATCATTCTTTTAGATTGGATGTGGTCGAAAGAAATGCGCTGCTCTCTCTTACACCAAAGCAACACACGCTAATCTTTTCTTCATCAAGCGGGTTTCCAAATTCCACAGGAATATGTCTGACTCCATTCATTTTCAGGTATGCGACGGATGCCCGCTCAGAAGGCGTCTTGGGGCTGAAGTGCTTCAGGTAAAATAACGGCAAAGATGACAAGGGCTGGGCATCTAGCCTGAAGAAGTCAATTTGTTATTGGGAGTGTTACATGCACCGAGCTGCGACGTGTCTCCCAGCATGGGTCATGTGTCAATTGTCAATTTGCATGAAGTGACAACTGCTTTCTAAGTACCCGCTTGCCATCCAGCATCTCTCCTGTAACCTGAGAACCTGGCACTCAGCTGTAGATAAAGAAGTCATCATTACCGTCGCTGGTGGACCAACACCTCCCCCCCCCCCACACCCAGGAGGCTGGCTGCTATTGCCAAAGTTGGATGAACACTTAACCAGCCCGGTCATGCAGTTTTCTTCAGCAATGAGATCCAAGTGGTGGGCCTCTGCCACAACTCTGCTCACACTCTAAACTTGTGCGACTGCGAAGGGCACACAACACCCACCCACAACTTTACTGAGGCATATTCGCACAGACTTTCCAGAGTGTCTTACGCTAGTACTGCACGTTGAAGGGAGTCAGAGTTTACTTTATCAGTGCTTTAACTTTAAAAGAAGTATTGGGTGCCGACACGAACTCTATTGCAAGACACAAACTGACCTGACATGAGTTTACCTGCATAAACCGGGTAATAAACTCTCACCTTGCCAATTCTAGCCCTAGGTTTTCCTGCAGTAGGTTGGTAGCTGCAGCCACAGAGATAGATTGATCTAGAACTGCTAAGAAATACATTTGAAGCATGAAAATTAGGACACTTGCCTCAAATTTGAATAACGGCACTTTGGTAAATCTACCAAAGGTAGTGACAAGAGCCTGTGTTTGGGGGAGGGGAGCGAAGAGAAGATGCATGGTGAGTGCTACAACAATATGACTCGGAAAACCGCTGTCGTCATATTGGAATAGATTGTATAGAGGCATTGGGCGCTCACCAACTCATGTGTTGGTAGACTGGGAGCTGCCATGTTAAAATCACGTAGTGCACCAGACGTAGTGGCTGCAGTACTAGCTGGAAAAAACTCCTGTACAGTGAGGAGGTTTTGTTGCAACAACAGGGGAAGGATGGGACGGGGAGCAAGATACAATAAAATATGGACAGGAAAGAAATATTCCTTCCTAGTTGTAGATTTGCTGTGAAACTGCAGCAGCCCATAATTGTGAAGCACACGCTCGAGGGAAACAAAGTGTCTACATTATAAAGAAACCAAATATACATAGCTTCATGTTGTTAAATAACTAAAAAAACTAAGATATCTGTGTTTGTTGTAGGAAAAATGGCCACATAAAATGCCGCCAAATTGCCGCTAAATTTCCATATTTGTGCCGCAAAATTTCCATTTTTGTGCCGCTAAATTTGCTAATCCATACCTCTATATCCTGGGGGGATCTGATTGCGCATCAACCTAGAGGGAAGAGAAGCTGGTCTCAGTACCAGTTTGAAGTAGTTGAGGAGGAGGAGACTTCTCATTTCCCTAAACAGACTAGTTTATGGCCCCCAGGGCCTTTCAGGGGGCAGTAGGCTTGTGCATCTTGAATTTCCTTTAGAATAGTGAACTCTAAGATTTGAAGTATGGTAAAGAATGCGCTATAAAAGTAGGAAAGGTTGCCCCAGGGAACCTTTTCACTATTGATTATTGAGTGACTGGGATTGACCCCCACCCACTGGCTAGTGAAATTTATAAACCTGGCACCTCACTATGTGGTTGAACTGTAGTTTGCTATGGTGGATACTCTCCGCTGTGGCCAAACCTCTCCAACGGCCTGACAGAGTAAAGGCCATCAGAGAATTGGCTATATGTTCACCCACCTAATTTAGATGACTGGACATATAGCTGTTTTACTGTCCTTCAAACCCTATTGAAAAGGGGTAAAACAAAACTTAAAATGCTCCAAATCTATCATGGGAAAAAACGTCCTTGAAGGAAGCATTTTTTTTTATTTTCAAACGGAAAATCCTGCTTTGTAATTTTGTTTTTGAAAAAAAAAATGTTTGATGGATGACTCCATCAAGTTGACGGAACCATGTGTCAAACTTAAAAAAACATTGACAAGGAACTGCCATGATGGAGGATCATGCCAATGGTTTAGAAATGACAGCCGGCTTGGCAGCCATTTAGAAATTTGGCTGGCGGGGACTCCGTTAGGGCAACAGAGTAATATACTCCGTAGCTCTGACGGAGGTAACCTACCTGCCAAATAAGAAATCAGGCTCTCATTCTGAAATCTCAGAAAAATTAGGACTTAGAAATATGTTGGATTTCCAGGATTCTGGAGGAATGGGACCAACCACCCAAGTCAATCCACTCAAGGTACAAATGTGTTGGCCAAGAAAGCCAGGTTGGCCCCACTCAAAGCTATTTGGCACCTGAAAATCCAGTTCAGCTAACCCTTTGGGCAAACCTATTCAACTTCGGTGTGACATTTTTGATACATCCTGCTGCCTTGTCCCACTGATGGAATACTAGCTCCAAAAAACAGAATAAATCTGAAGGTAGAATTCTTGATTGGGTGAAGCGCCAAACGTTTCCCCAAAATGTGTCTGTCTCGTCTCTGAGCTTTTCGTGCCAAAACCAATGGCTTCAGCAGGTCCTGGCTCAACTTTTATCTAACTTTGAAGGGACTTCACCAGATGCAGCCTGCTTCCTTGCCCCGCTAGTAGATTCTCACTTCCAATTCATAGACTAAGTCAGAAGATCAAAGCTTTGGTATTAACCTGCTTGGCGTGTTCAACCAGCACTCCAACACAGATGGACTGAAATCATGCCTAGGTCAAGGTCACATGAGAAGAGTACTTTTTGGTCCAGCTTACTGGATTCGATCTGTTTTGTGTCATTTGTGTCATTTTGTTTATTACATTTTTCTCCATTTCTTTAGAAATTGGAGTGGGATTTTTACTTTTATGTTTTCTGACTTTTTAATTGTTCTGGCACTTCTAAATGCTTCACAAGGTATTTAGACCGAATATCATAAAACACAAATATTGTGGGACAAACTATTGTGCCAAAAATATAGAGAACAATAATATAGTGCAGGTAAGTTTCTACAGGTATGTACATTTTACTATACATAACTCCACATATATGTACCTTGATGAAATGTATGTTTTCATGGTATGCAGATGTGGAGTTAAGAATAGTAAATCTATACTTACCTATCTGCATTTAATTTCTCAATATTTTGGCCCTCAATATTTTTGACATGATATTCTGTCCACACTATATTTGTGCTTTCGATATTCTGTCAGTGATTCGCATTTCACATGTTCTCTAAGTTAAGCCTGACTATTCAGTGGCACAGCTTCCAGGGGTTGAACAATTTTTTAAATAGTTGAAACCTTTGCCTGGCACTAACAAGTTAGTGACTAAGGGCCATATGCATCAAAAGCCTCTTTTGCGATTCTCAAATCGCGATTTTTTGCGAATTGCTATTTGAGAATCACAAAATCCTATGTATGTGGGATTTGCAATAAATTTTGCGAATCCTACATATTCCTTAATTGCGAATCTCAAATTGCGATTCGCAATTAAGGAATATCTCCCCATTCATTCCTATGGGGCCATAGGAATGAATGGTAAGACATTCTCAATTTGCGATTAGCAATTAGAGAATCGCAAATTGAGAATACAATTTCAAGGGTCCAAGGGTGTCAGAAGGACACCCTGTTGAACCCCTGAAATAAGCATGGATGCACATGTGATGCACATATATGCCCTAAGGGCATGTATGTGCTTCACATTGCACTTTGAAAAATGCAAAAAAGTGCATTTTTCAAAAGAAATCGCAAATATACCACCAACTTGAAGTTGGTGGTAATTTGCAATTCCTTAAGACCAAATTGTACTTTTTTGGTGCTTCTTACATTGCATTTAAGGAATCACATTCTTTAAATGCAATCGCAAAATAAGGAATCGCAAATTGTGCGATTCCTTATTTTGCATGCAGATTTTCCTTCATACATACCATTTAGCAAAATTGCGATCGAATTTCGGCCTTTTCGATCACAATTTTGCTTGATACATGTGGTCCTAAATTACTGGTTGTGGACTACCATCCACCCCAATTATTAATTCACTGTATTACACTATGACAACGAGATAGCAGGATTTTTGTCTAGGAAAGAAAAAAATAGCAATAAGGAGCAAGAGGGTTTCTTCCTGCACGTCAACAAAGACTTTGGGCTGCAGCCAATGGTTGCATCTGGCAGCTGATGACGGCTCGTCCAGCTCAAAATCAGCAGTTGTTGCACCTCGAAATGTCAGTGCTTCTTCTCAGCCAAACTTTGAATGAGGTCCATAGTGCCAGGACACTTCATTGACGATGACAGCTGCACTTTAAAGATCCACAAAACATAACATAGCATAGTATAACATACAGCATAGATCTCATGACATAGCACAACACGTTTTTTGTGTCTCAGCAAAGGCACAGATTTATGGATAAGCTAAACACACATTGTCCTTTTTTAATCCAACATTTAAAGTGTGCCCTTCCAGGGGGTTCATCTGGAGTCAACTTGAATTACTGGGATGAGTGTAAGGGTCAAGTATTGAACATATCTGCAAATATGTTTTTACAGTACAGTTATACATAACAATGTGTGACACAGTAGAACTATGACATGTATCTAGCAGCCCATTCCATTTTAGGAATGGAGAGTAACTGAGCAGTTGACTGGGAATTGACTGGACACACAAGGTGGCATAATTAACACAATTTGTGTTTAGTTAAGTAAGAACTGCTGGAACACCATGCTCATTTTACAACTCAAGTTTCTTAGCAACAACAGTTAGATGTGATGAGGACTGAACATTGTACACAGTACACCCACCAACACTCGAATGGGCATACACTAAGCTCCAAAAATAAAAGAGCTGCTGTTCGCACCTTCCTTTGTGGAATCACTGGTAGCAGTGGGCATGAAAGACTGTACTTTGTCCCTTTATAATGCCTCATTTCCAGCACTTTTTGAAGGATGTGTGTGGCTGGATCTTGAGCTTCTGGGGGCACAACAGTTTCCTGAATGCCCGCTTGAAGCTGTAGTGGCAAAGCGGGTACAGAATTGGGTTAACAGCTGAGTTCACCCAAAGAAGCCAGAAGGAGACCTCGTACCAGTAGTCGGGCACACAGTGGTCTTGGCAGGCGGCCCTGATGATCATGAGCAGCGTGTATGGTGCCCAGCAAAGGCCAAAGATGCAGACGATCACGGCCAGAGACTTAGCCACTTTCCTGTCTCTCGAGAGACGGAATCGGTGGGCAATGTTCTGCGACATCAGCTTCATCTTCTTCTCTAGGGATGGTGTTGAGGCTGTAGGGATTTTGCAGATCCTGTTGAGGGACCTAGTCTTGCCCTTACATGGCACAGTGCTGCCCCCTATGGATATCAGTGATGCCCTCTTGGGGGATGATGCCAGCGGTGGCGAGGCCTCTTCAGAATCATGGAGGTCCACTGACTTCCTCTGCTTTTGATGCAGGGATGTCAAGACCCTTACAGAGCTAGGCTTTGAGTCTGGAATGCCCCTAGCATCATCGGTAAAGGACGGGCTCCGGATCTCATGGGGATGATCCGACCGGCCACGGGCGCGCCTTTGAATGTTTAGGTAGATGCTCAAGTTGAAGAAAGTAACACTGAGGAAAGGTGTGAAGAACTCAAGGGTGGAAGCGGTGATGAGGAAGTACCAATTGTAGTAGAATTCTGCAAAGCATTTTCCATCCGGTATGATACTGTGTCCCACAATGTACTCCCAACTGATGATGGCTGGACCATAGAGGAGAAAGGCCAGAACCCACACCATTGTCATCTTCAGCACTGCGCTCCTGCTGTTGCCCTGCTGGGCTCTGTAGGACACCTAGAAAAACAAGCACATAGTAAAACATTATCTTATGATCATGGAGCTGATCCACAAATCCTGTGCTTCTCATGTTAGCTGGTTCCTTGCTAAGGAAAATTACAATGACTAAACTTTATGTCAATAATAATTCACAATTGTGATGGCCTGTGGCAGGATGGACCTAGAATGTAGATGTAGGTAAGCATGCCCAAAACATTGATCATAAATTTCCATTGATCATAAATTTCATGGGTATTTGGGGAAAATAAATTTACATTAAGAAATGATATTAATATTTATACAACTTGTTCTAGCAACTGTTGTGCCAAGGAAGTCAAAGATGTATTTTGTACTGCTAACACTTGAGTTGGTTGCCACCTGCCATTGGACCAAGTTGCTGCTCCGATTGCGGTGTACTATCCTCAACCAAGACAGATATGAAAGCTGTTTTTGCAACAAAAATAATGAATTTACTCTCTTCCTCCCAGCCTATTTTATTAAAAATTAAAAACAGAGTAACTATTATATTGTTATCTTTTTTATAGTTAGAAAACATAATAACAGTACAGTTCTGAGACATAGTAAGAGACGTATTCTGCTTCAGGCCTGGCAGGACTCTTCCTGTTTTGTACATAGTCCTCTCTCACATTACAATATTATGCTTGTTTCCATGATTCTAGTAAAAGGAATTGTGGGGCTGTGCAACCAAATGAGACTCACCCTGGGTGGTGGGAGGGGAAATAGTTTTCAGGTCCCACCTACTTTAAGGTCACACTTGGTCTCAAGACTCATCCTCTGTAATGTCAAGGACCTCATCAGTAATTGACACAACATGATATCCTCCAAGTTCAGGTTCTTCATCCTGTACATTTATTATATTTAATTAACTAGATGTGATATATATAGGGAAATGTCTACAGCTATTGCAGATAACATCTTTTGGCTATAACATAAACATATCTGAAATAAAAACTACAACCAATGATACACATTTTAGTAGGCAGTCTTCATACTTAACTTGGTACCTTTGTGTATTTTCAAGTTGTGCTTTTGTAATAAACCCCAGAACAAGATACAACAAACAAATTAACCCAATACCAGCTAAACTTGACCACCAAACTTTCAAAAATGAAGCTCATAACATCACTCCTACAAGTAGCGCTGTCAACGTAAGGTACTCTGAAAGCCTGAACCCCTAACAGTAATAGAATGCTATTCATAGCATAAGGACAAGGGAATTTTACAAGAGATTGAGGGGCCCATTAGGATGGCGTGCGGATTGCCCCCGCTAGGCTGCCAGTAGGGCCACTTTTAGGTTTTGCCCTTGTAGATCATTATATCATTCTATTACAATGTTAGTCCCAAGCATAATCTTTAGTAAATAAGGTTATTTTGTAACAGGACCAGAGCTTGAGAATGTGTTTGAATATTTATTTGTAATATGTTATTTGTTTTCAGTATTGTCTTTGTGATTTGTCCAATTGTTTCTAAAAATGGCATCAGCAAAAGGTTTTATGTGCGAAGATCATCATCTTTCCAGCTTTCAGGAACAAGCAGAGTTGTAAAAGAAAACAATATCGAGCACAGTTGCTGCATTTTTCTAACTGGGGGTCGATTTTTTCAATTTTTTGGTGGTTTCACCCTAATTGCAGTTTGTGGTAGAAACAAGTTTGAAAATCATGGATGAAGCCAGAAAGTTATACATTTCTGAAAACTAGAATATATTTTAAAACAGTAATAACAATTATACTAACAATACTAGAGGTTGCAATTAATATATTAACAAATATCTATTAAATTACTTAAAAAACTATATTTATTTAACATAAATAATATTAGAACATTGGAATGTTGGGAGCTCCATTGCAGACAATGGAGTGCTCCCTTCTTCTACGGGCCGGTAAAGGCCCGCAGAGCAACATTCCAATGTTCTACAAAGGCTTCTCGAAGTTCGAGGGGATTTATATCCCCTCGAGCTTCAAGAACCCTTTGTTTAATTTGTTAGAACATTCTGCCCTCTAGTGGCAGAATGTTCTAATACCCTTATAGCCCTTCGTAGCAGAGCTATATGGCTATTAAAGTCCCGCTGTTTCGTTAAAGTCCCTCGCCTTCGGCTCGGGCCTTTAACGATTCAGCGGGCCTTTAATAGCCGGTATAGCCCGCTACGGCGGGCTATAAGGCTATATTAAATTCAATGATGTTCTTAAAAAACTATATGATATACAAAATAAATTATACTCTTACCTTAGATAGTGTGTTATATGATATTCTGATAGTCTAAATATTTTTGCCATGATAATTATGTCACCGAATATTTTTTTGCAAACTTTTGGTCAGTCACCGATATCTAGTGTGCTTTCTGCTCCCCATTGACTGATTGGGGGTAAACAGTCCCTATGTGCCTCCTGGGGCGGCAGAAATATTGTCCTGCCTATGCAAGGGTGGGGTCATGGCTCTATGGCTTTATTGGGCCACCCCACAACTCTTGTATTTGTTTACTTTTTTCCACCTGGTGATAGTGGCTTTCTGCTCCACCCTCCGGGTCCAGGTTCGGGGTAAACACCCTGCAATCACCCACTTGGGGGGCAGAAAGACTATTGGGCCTGGGACGGGAAGCACTTCCCCATGACTAGGGGGCTGCTTCCTTCCAACAAACATGTCCATGGTGTCTAGTGTGATGTAACCTGGTTGTGTATTGTCCTCCTAAAGTAACCTCCAAGCAGGGATCCTCTAGGGCAGAGGTCTTCAAACTTTGTGATGCCGAGACCCCCCTGTCAAAAACTTTTAGGCGTAAGGACCCCCTCCTGACAAAAATTTCTAGAACTTGGGCCTCTTCATCATTGCCAACTGTTGACAACCATAAACGCCCCAATTCCCACAGCAAATCATTTATACATTGGGGAAATAAATTAAACAGTGTTTAGCAAACCAAAGGTCAGTGGTTGGGGTCGTGGTCTAAGGTGTGGCTAAAAACGAAGGGCCTAATTTATGAGGCATTGGCGTAGGGCAGCACCGCTAGTCTTCTTGCTGCGCTGCCCCACGCCAATGTGAAAGGGCAGGAATTCACCTTATTTGTGAAATATGGTGCATTCGTGTCCTTCTACCCTTATGTTGGCACACAAATTGCTGCCTAGCCCCAACAAAGGCAGGATGATTTTTGGCACAAAAACAATCCTGAGAGGGCTTTTCCTCCTTCCATGTGTGCTGCAGAATGCATCACACGTGGAAAGAGGAGAAAACGAGGAGAAATGAAAACATTTCCCCTCATTACGCCTGCTGTGGGGAGGCGTGAGGTTTGGCACTGCCCCAGGTTAACATGGTTTTGTACATCTGGGGCAGCGTCAGGGAACACCCACCGCAACGCCTATGGAACGCCTACTTGACATACCCCCAGATGCATCAAGTATCCATTTTGCGATTCCTTATTAGCGAAAAATAAGGAATCGCTAATAAGGATTAGCAAAATGCTATGCAAGAAGAAATCACTTTAAAAATAGCGATTTCTTAAAATTCCTTAATTGCGATTTGCAAATTGCGAGTCGCAATTAAGGAATACCTCCCCATTCATTCCTATGGGCCTAGAGGCCCATAGCAATGAATGGGAAGAATTTTCAATTTGCGAATCGCAATTAGCGAATCGCAAAATGAGAATGCGATTTCAAGGGTGCAGGGGTGTCCAAAGGACACCCTGTTGCACCCCTGAAATTGATCTGTGCACATATGTTGCGTACACACATGCTCTTAGGGCATGTGTGTGCGCAACATGAAACTTTGAAAAATGCACTTTAGTGCATTTTTCAAAATTTTTGCAAATTACCACGAAGTTCAACTTCATGGTAATTTGCATGGCCTATTAGTGAAATCGTTATTTTTTAAACTTTGATGCATTGCATTTAAGGAATCTCAATTTGAGATTCCTTAAATGCAAGTAATCGCAATTTAGCGAATTCTCAATTTGCGATTTTTGCATTTGGGATGATGCATCCCAAATGCAAAAATACGTGTCGCAAAGGGGCAGATTCTGAGAATCTGCCGCTTTGCGAGCGGTTTTTAGCGTCATGCATCTGGGCCATAGAGTAAGGCAACGCAGCGACTTGCGCTGTTTTGTCTTCCTCCATATCTATGAGGCCGTGCAAAGGCACCCAGGGTGACTTTGCCTCACTTCATAGATATGATTGAGATGCTTGTGCTACGAAGCTTCAAAAACCCAGATGCTTCCGTGGTGCAAGCCTTTCATGAATGAGCCCTACAATATTTTGTTTGTTTTTAGGTCTTTCGCCATTAGGTAGCTACATAATGGGTAGCTTCATAATGGGTAGCTTAAATGAAAAATACAGTTTAAAATGTGTTACTCTGTGGGAAATGCACTACATAGTACATTATAAAACCTCTATTATTTAATGCAGTGCAGTCTGTGTGTAACCATGAGCAACAGAATTAAAATTGGTTGGTGCAGCAGAGAATAGTGACATGTATTTTTAGTGCTATGAGGTCACAGCCTGTGACAGAAAGCACTGTGAATGTGTCATTCATTATTTTATACCTGCATTACACACATTACAAGATGGACTGCTACAAAATATGCAAAGAGTTTTAGTATAAAATGGAGCATCCAAAATGTAGATTTGTGTAATATCAGACCATAAGTAATGCATTTTATGTTTGCAAAACTGTCTTTTCAACACCTTTTCAGGGTACTAAGCGCTGTCTAAATACAGGTATGATTAAAAGCACACACTTCACACAAGCAGGCACCCTGACATGAAGACTTAGGGTCCGATTCCGATCTGGGTCGGAAAGCACTCCGACCAAGCCAGATCCGGGGTGTTTGCCGACCGATCCGGACTCCTGCATTCCGACCGAGCAAGTACGATGGAGCCGTATGCCGTCGGACTCGGTTCGGTCGGACTCCCATAGAAGTCAATGGGAGCCATTCGCACGATGCGTACATGGGGTCCCATTGACTGAATGGGTATGTCACGGACAAGTGAACCCCCTACAGTGGGTATGCGTCTGTGCCGTCTGCACCATACTTGCCTGTGTTGGGGAGACCCATGGGTCTCCCCCTGTGTCCAAGTCGTAAGGCTGCGGGTAACAGGGGGTCCGACGCAGACCCCCGAAGTCTGACTCTGGGAGCTATTGCGAGCCGGACACTCCGACTCGATCCGGCTGTCTGAATCGAGCATCGTACTAGCTTGGTCGTGAAACGTCTCCATTGCGCGCCACGGTTTGCTTGTGACCGAGTGGTACGGAGCGGTCCGGAACCGAAAACGATTCAGACAGAGATTTCGTGCTTGTTCGCATCATACTTCGACGTCCAGACCCGTGTAAGACTCAGACGGAAATACAGCCTCTGAATCAGATCCGCTAATGCCAAACCCGATCATGTGCCCTTCCGACCGAGATCGGAATCGGCCCCTTAGTTGAAGGATTGTTTTACCTGCCTGCTGGGCCTCTTCCTTTTACAGCACATGACACTCAATTAACGTCAGCTTAAGCAT
Organism: Lissotriton helveticus; assembly: GCF_964261635.1. Classification (NCBI taxonomy): domain Eukaryota; kingdom Metazoa; phylum Chordata; class Amphibia; order Caudata; family Salamandridae; genus Lissotriton; species Lissotriton helveticus. The sequence goes on from NC_136068.1 coordinate 96,734,281, forward strand.
TTTAAGGTTTGCGTTGTGTTTGTCCAGCGACCCCCTTCCCCGGACTCCAGGGCCCCTCTGGGGGTCACACCACCCAGATTGAAGACCTCTGCTCTAGGGAGAGACAGATCTGAAAAGCAGACACAGTTTCTAGTGCAGCCTCTTACACATTGATCAGTGCTTAGGGAAGAGTTATGACCTTTGGCACTGATCAAAAGTGAAAGCAGTCTGTACCATTAGTGCTGTCTGCTTTCACTTTGGCTTTTCTGTGATGTCAGCATGCACTGCGCATCACAGCAAAACAAAAATAATCAAACTCAAGAACCTAGGGAACATTTTTTCTTGTATCCTGACATTAATTTTGATTTTGAAAAAGAAAATGTTTCTGGTGTTTTCACCAGAACATTCTCTTTTCCATTATGGTGGACTACCCATTGACATCAACCGCACTGTGAAAGTAGAGTAGTAGACGCCAAAGGGTCATCCACTGCACTAAAGTAGGTAATTGGCAATCAAACAAATAACGGCTCAAGCTAATTACTGTACTAATAGCAGCTAAGCGCAGCTACTACATCATCAACATAGAAACTATTAGATCAAAGCGTTCATAGAATAAGATGCCAAAGCAACTACCACCTGTCCACCCTCCGGCCAAAAGAACTTGGGCCACCGCCAAACACTTAAAACCAAGACAGGAATCTGGGGGTAATTATGGTCTCGAATGTATCACCTGTAGTTAACATTGATTAAGTTACTCAAGGAGATTTTTTACATAATTCCCTACACATGAAGCACTTTCCCTTCAGTAGATTTCCCTCTAAGGGTACAAGCTAGTCTTGTCTTAGTACTTTGTCAAGTAGACCATGCCAACATTTTTTATCTCAATCCCCTTTCTACATGCTTCAGAAGCTACATACAATTCAGAATGCAGATGCAAGATAATTCTTTAATCTTCCTAACATGGCACACATCATACCAATATTCAGTCATTGCCCAGGCTGCCAGTGGCTAGATAGATCACTGTAAGTCAATCTGCATCACACATTGAGCCATCCAGTATGCTTGAACTCTCAACCATCAGCTGAAGTGTCTCACCATTCTCAAGGCTGTTGTCCAGAATCAGAACAGATGAATGATCAAGAATCGAGCTTATTCATGCTCGAGACTGAGGAGAGTGGGCCAGTGGATCCTGAAGAGGTGATAAACTCTAACCCACTAACTCAGTGGCTCACCCTTACACCCACTTCATGCTTATGAGTACACTTCTTGGGATTTATTGGGAGAGACAGTATTTATGACCACTTCTGATGTGTAGCTTTTGAATGGCAGTGTGTCAAGAGTTGCTGTTGCTCTTCGATTATAAATGTGCACTTGCAATCCTTCCTTTATTTGTATTATTTCTTACCTTTCGGTTTTCTCATTTTTGAGTCCCCTTTTGACCTCCTTCCCTACACTGTGCTTTTTTTTAGCTCAATGCATTTTAGTATCTATCTCTTGCTTACCTCCTCTGCAGTGGCGGCTGATACATAATGGAGGTGTCGGAGGGGAATAAAAAAAATCACTTACCTTTGCACGGCCGCCATCTTCGGACGTCACCTCTACTCGCTTCTCTTCCCGGAAGTACACAGGCTCCCCTAAGCCAGTCACGACGCTGCTGTCACCAGGACAGCAGCATTGTGATTGGTCTGAGCACTGTTGTTTGGCGCTCAGACAGGGACTGCAAGCCTGTGCATCATCTCCACCCAGGCTGTGCATTACAGCCCAGTGGAGAACATGCAAAGTGCGCATGACTGTTTGGCTGGCCCAAGAAGGCCGGCCAAACCGTCATGCTCACTTAAGTGCACATACCACTCCTCCCCCTGCTGGGTGTGACGACAGCAAAACACCGTCCCAAAACTGGCTACAGCAAGGAAAAATAAAATGATAATACCAGCCAGTTATTGTCATTTTATTTTTCCTTTTTTACACTGCTGAAAAGCAATGGGGCAACACTCCTCCTCCATAGCTGAGGAACCACCACTGCTCCTCAGCTCCGAACCAGTCTGGTCTGAGGTGGCATCCTGGAGTCCTCATCTGGTATCGGTCTGCTTAAGAGCCCGACACAGTAATATCTGCTGCGGAAACCGGTAAGCCTCATATTGTTTTTATACCATATGAGTTCAATCCATTGTGAAAAATGAGATACAGCTCAGGGTTTCTCTCTCACTTCTCTTCCCTGTTTTCCCCAAATTCTTACCACTGGTTAGCAAACTATATTTTGCACATGCTAAGGTTTTCACAGACATCAGCGGCTTTCGGCGGGTTTGAACATCAGGAACAACTTGTCCCACTCTTGACTATTCATCTCTTTAGAAAGTCTCAAACAGCTGGAAGCCCGTTCCCATTCATTACAGCCAAGATCTGGAGTGGATTCCCTTTAAAGTAGGAATAATTCACAACCACTGTATTTTGAAGAGTATGGAAACTGTGGTTCTTCCCCTCATGTAACTGTATTTGAAGACCAGTCCAAAGAACAAGGAAGAAAAAGCGGGAAGGCATCCGCATGTGCAACTGCTTCTATTCTCCCACTTTTCAGCAATACCTCCTGCTCAAATGCATCTACCACTTTACTGCACCGTTATTATGTCTCCAACCATCATTCACCACAATCAGTACAGGTAATATAAGCCAAACCACAAATCACTTCCTGCCAAGAATGCACTACAAAAGGACACAAGAAACCCATTGTAAATCGCAGCGCTTATCAGCCTCATCAGAGCGTAAGAAGTACTACTTAATTTCTACAATGTCGTACATCTAAAACCAAACAACATACTTCATCGACAGACTATTGATATCACGACAGCTAAATCAAAGTAACACTATTCAGAAGCCAGACTGCTAAACACAACAGCTTCACATTCAACACCTAAACCTCACCACATTACCACAACTGGATATGGTATCAGAAAATTGAGTATTTGATATTGTGCTAACATATTATCATAGCAAAAAAAACAATGACAACAATATCAACAAGGCAAGAATGTATATGTAAGGATAAGTATTACATACTTAACTCCACATCAATGTACCTTGATAATGATATAGCTTTAAGGTACATAGAGGGGGTTTAAGATTAGTACATGTATGCTTACTTGATATTTCGGTTGTAACTACATTTGCCACAAAATTGTGGTAGCGGGATATTATAAACCTGATGTTCCTGCATTCAATCCTTCAACTACAAACACAACCTGTACATTCCAAGGTCATCTCATTTACAGCACCCAAACAGTAAATCAAAAAACCACTCCAACAACAATTATACTAAACTACATACTTTGAGAAGTCATACAGTCATGCCCAACCACATTATCCCAAGCCACCAAACACTGCCACATCACTCACAACAGACTAAAAGCAATTTTATCAATTGAACAGGCCAATATACACCCAAACATTAAACCATCAACCACACATTCAGCTAAGCGCAAACAACACATGCTAAAACAAAAGCAACTACCACCACTTAACAGTAAAGGAGTATCACGAGCCACCACGTTAACCTTACAATCAAAGCCACATATTAACAACAAAAAAACAATAGACACCTAAGCCCCTAAAGTTAAAAATAACTGTTATACACAAATAGATAAACTTGACCACTATACAATCAAGTTAAATCAAAGAACCACATATCCAATGTTTAATCTCAACCACCATATCTTCCAAAAGCTAATTTCATCATTTGCACCACAAACAGCTGAAAGTAACCAATGTAAAGCACACTACAAAGCATATGTAGTCATCAAATCATTTCAGCAAAATATGTGCATTACTTCAATAGCTAAACTTAATTGCCACAAAGTCAAAGTCCAAACCAAACTATCGAATTCCAAAATCCTGAAACAAACTACTACCCCTCAAAGATACAATAAACTACACTGCAATGGATATACACAGATATGGTATTTCCAGCAGCTAATAGCAGTTAGCCATACCAACACGGCCAAATCAATTTACCACAAAACTGACAACTTAAAACAACCCCACAACTCCCATACCACTAACAAATAAAAGCAACTACCAGACAAAAAACTAACAACCACACCCCAACAGGTAAACAGAAAAAGCAACGCTTAATGTTGTAAAAGTAAAGAACACCACACGCAAAATGAGATGTGTGGTGTGGAGAAGTGTGGCTCAATGGTTAGAGCAGCAGACCCTGATGCAGAGGTCTAGCCCGGGACCAGGGTTCAATTCCCCGCCTCTGCGGGCCTTGGGCTCAAAATTCCACGGACCTGATAATTCTCGCCTCGGTGCCTATTCCAATCATGGAGTCCCACACTGCAACTCTGGGCAATAGCTTGCTTAATCTCCACAACGGCCCCCACAACGCTAAGGATGCCTGGCCTCCACCTTGGGGGTGCCCAGGAGTGGACACCTCACAGGGAAAGCCAGGATGGGTTCCACAGCGGTATTCGTACAAGCGCCTTGAGACCCTTGCGGGTGAGTAGTGCGCTATACAAGTATACAAGTATCAAGATGTTTAAATTTACACCAGGCTTTTTATATTCATGTTTCTTTCATTAGCTTCACATGTAAAGGTTTGTCAGTCAGTCCAAAAACTACAAATATTCACCAAACAGCTACAGAAAAGCTGAACCACATTCTTCAATTGCTGAACTCACCCACATCAGACATAATAAATGAATCATACAAATTAAACCACCACGTCGCAATAGGTAACAACAATCACCATCTCCGAGTACTAAAACCAGTGGTCACCTCCTGCCATTCAATCTACCCACCACAACTCGACATTGCATTTGTGTGATTTGATGCATAATTGCATGAAAGACCTGAAGAGAAAACAAATGTTCTCCAGGATTTCCTGTGGTAAATACTGAAAATAATTAACTCATACCAATACTTTTTGTAATTCTTTTTTTTAAAACATTTGGGTTATAAGCAGTGCTTTGCACGTGCAGGACTATATGCAGGAATTATATTATAGTTGATATTCAGACAGTATGTGTGCATACATATGCACACAGAAATAGAAATAAATTCAAACAGATATAAAGAAACCAATATATTCTGTCATATGTGTGCTAACTCAGAATATAAATAATGATAGTAAAACAAATGCCTTCATAAACAAATGAGAAAACTAGAAAGACAAAAACACACAAGAACATAAAAATGGCTGCAAACCAGGATACAGAAACAAAATGATATAGAGGCACAAACATGTAGATCCAGACAGAGGGGATTATTTACAGTACGAAAGTGGTCCACAAGGCCACCAGGTCCGTGGATGGCATTACCTCTGCCTTGCCAGTGGAAGACCTTACTTAGAGATCTCATTCTCCACCAGGCAGGCAGGTATCTCTCCGCCTTCAGTGGAGCTGCTGCTCGCACATCTCCATTGATGTTGTGTGTGATTTCATAGAAAAACGTTTTCATGGAATACCAATACTGAGAAACCATTTCACTTAAACTATTTAATGGAAATTTGCAGGATGAATGGCATTGACCATTTCATAGAAAACAATACATAGAATGCTTTTTTTCACCAAATTGACTTTTGCATGCTTGTTTATGGTGTAAATACAATGGTTGCAGGGCTTTATGTCAGAAACATTTTCGTCAGGGGTATTTATCGCAGTTTTTTACGTCAAGGAACATTATTTCAGAGTTATATATTTTACACTATCAACCAATTACTTTGGATGCTTTTAATTTGCTGGCCCCTCCCCCCTAAGCCTGGAACACCCTCCCCATCCTCCTACGGCAGACCCAGGACCTGCTAACCTTCAGAAGACTTCTCAAGACCTGGCTATTCGAGCAGTAGCAACATTCCCCCCCCACCACCCAGCGCCTTGAGACCCCCATGGGTGAGAAGTGCGCTTTACAAATGTTCTGATTGATTGAAACACCATCCATCCCTGACCACCTCCCTCAAAACCCTAAATTTGCTATCCACCCATCTCACTATAAATCCTTCACTACACCGAAACTCCACCCAGCCCAGAAGCCTAAAACGCCTAACTATCCACAACTCTTTATTCCTGAATCCTAAAAACCTCTGTCTCCGCCTAAACCCCACCCATCCCTGAACCATGAAAGCCCTCCCCACCCCTAAACCCCAATCACCCCTGATCCCTAAAACAACCCTCACCACCCCTAACACCACCCCTCCATGACCCCTAAAAACCTGCTACATCTCTAAATTCCACCTAACCCTGAACCTTAAAAAACACTTTCTATATCTAAACTCCACTCATCCCTCAACCCTTATAACCCCTCACGAGCCTAAACTCTGCCCATTCCTCAACCATTCAACTCTTTCTGCCCATAAACTCTGCCCATGTCTGACTCCTAATTGCCCTCACTATCCCTATTTTACTACCATTCCCGAACCCTAAAAAACATTCACCAGCCCTAAAGGCTACCAATCGTGGAACCTTAAAAATTCTCACGACCCCTAAACTCCACTCATCTGTGAGCCCTACAAACCCCTCACCACCCCTACACGTCTCTCTTTCCTGAACCACAAAAATTGCTCACTGCTCCTAAACTCCACTTATATTTTAAGCCTAAAACCCCTCATTGCTCCTTAATATCAACCATCTCTGAACTCAAATACTGTGCACTGTCCCAAAACTCCATCCAAGTTTAACCAGTTTAGCGTGGTGCAAAATTCGCCATGCTGCGGGTGTTCTATTGCACGGGCGGGGCCGCGTCGTACGTGCGCAGCACTACCGAGATAGTGCTGCACCCGTTGGCCAACGGGCGCAGCAAAGGGGTTAATGTACTTTTGGATTTTTCTTAAAATTATCTTTCCTTTAATTTTTTTGCCATTTATATTTCCTTAAGATGGTCTTTCCTTAAAACTGGTTTTCCATGATTTGGTTTCCTCCAGTGTGAGTTCTCAATTTTTGTTTTTCCATTAATTCACATACAACACGCCACAGACGCTTTGGTGAGCATGCACCAAGTTTGATGTACTGCTTGGCAGGTTTTTTTTTTATTTCAAGAATATAGTTCCAAAGCATGAGTTTTTTCTTGAAAAGTCAAAAGCAATGTCCTTGATGTGCAGGGAGATTTCTCCCTACAAGGGGCATTGGGTGATGCCCTCTGGCGCAGGCAGACAGGTCAGAGTTTTCAGACGGCAGATTCAGCAGAGGCCCTGTCATTGGAAATCTAGCTCTCCCCCTGACTCTAAATAGACAGGTGGAACTGCTGGTTTGGTGGGGTGGGAACACAGATTTACTGCAGCCTTCCTGTTCCATCAAACTGTAAATGACCCCATAGATGTAAAAAACCTCAGAGAGAAACATGTACACACACACACACACACCTACACACCCACCCCCACACACAGACACAGACAAATACACATACAGGTATGAAGACACAGATACACAAAATCAGATGAACTAAAAGAGAAAAAGACACAAGCAGGCATACACACAGTCACAAATATGCACAGCTTAAACAAATCACACACATTGATTTACTAGCAAAGTACTCTGAAGACATAGGGCCTTATTATAACTTTGGAGGTCTGTGGCCATGGTGACAGTGCAGGCACGCCGCACTGGCAGTCCGACCACTCCCTTACGACTTGGGCAGTCGGACCGCATTGGCACCAGCGCAATCGTCAGGTGTCAGAGATCCCTGGCGGTGTTGCAGTAGTCTTTAGACCCAATATGTTTGACGGGGCCGCTGCAGCCCCACCAAGCATATTACGAGTTTCCTCTCCACCAGGGTTTTCATACAAGTGAGTCCGCCATGAAAAGTGTGGCAGTGAGTAAACAAAGGTGGCCCTACAGGGCCCCCTGTTGCTTCTACACCAGGGGATGCATACAGGGGGACACGTGTTGTTCCCCCCTGTCTGCATGCATCCCCAGTTCCTGGAGGGCAAGGATTTAACAGTCCATGCCCTGCAGGAACCTGCAATGGCGTTCCCATTGTGGTGCCTGTTACGGCTCTCCCAAGAGCCTATAAACAGGCACAGCTGTAGGCCTGCTGCCGCAGGACCGCCCGACCCGGATTCCAGTTGGAATCCAGTGGGTGATCTATTTATGGCTTTGGTGGTGTAGGAGCCGTGGCGGCCCGCTCCCGTACCACCAAAGTCTTAACAAGGGCCATACACAGACAATTCCAGCCTCATAGAGTCAAACACATCCTTTCACTGGTTCTGACAGACGCTTTTACAAACTGAAAGGTAGACACACACATACACACAAACACAAAACAGATGGGAGTGATGAGGAAAAGTAGAAAACAATCAACAAAGCTATACACGCAGACAAGAGTACACAATGGCAGGTGGAAAACAAAGAAATGGAAATACGCCAACTTCTACAAGGGCACGCTTGGAGCCCAATACAAACACCCAAACACACAGACACGCTGCGTCCGCATTCATTAAAATGCACATTTCAAAAAGATATGGCTGAAAAGCAGATGTGCAAACATGCGAACATGTGTGTATTTTTGATTAAAGCGACCGCTCTTTGTTCCCGCGCTGATTGGCGGCCATGCTGCACGACTGCCCCTGTTTGCACAAGGGAGTGGCTCATATTATTGTGAGGGACTTTGAGCCCGGCTTTCAAAACCTTTAAGTGACAGGCGGTGAAGTGTTGCTATGGGGATTTCAAAACCTCACAACCCCCCTGTGGAGAGGGCACGCGCCACAATTAAGAAGGACCTGCCTTGCCAGTGTATTAAAGTGTCTAGTGCAATATTGCTCACAATTAGTCTTCGTGGCACCCTAATATTCTGTGCCAAGAAGAATTATAAACTGCAAAGGTGGATGTCTGCATTTAATGTCCCTGATTCCGATGGGCACAAGCACCACGTTGACACCAATACATTATAATTGATGGTAGCCTGGTAATTGGTCATCGCCTATGAAAGGAGAGTGAATTTTCTGTTGCTCCTCATTCTCCAAGTTAATTACATTTGCAGCGGGAAGAGCTCTCTGACACTCCTAAGGGAATAAATAAATTACCAACTTATTGCGTGGACTCACCGCTCTGGTCACGGAGAGGAACCTGTCGTAGCTGATCAAGACGATGTTGAAGACGGAAGAAGTGCAGAGGAGGTAATCAAAGACTAGCCAGAGCTTGCACAGGTGCCTTCCGAAGGTCCAGCGCCCCGTCAGCACGTAGGGCACGTAAAGCGGGATGCAGAAGGCACCTTAGGGAGACAAGATATCCAGGGGTTACTCTCTGTATGGGGCGGTCATCCATGTTTGGCTTGAAATTTGCTATGTTTCATATTGAGCTTCATACTGGAAGTTAGCTTCTCTATAAGGACAGCTCATTTCAACCACACTAAGGCTCAAGGGGCTACCATTTTGTGTCTAGGATTATACAATTTTGTCAAGTGTGGATTCCAGTGTTGGAACTCAATGTCTCTGAGTTGCATGATAGACAACTTAGATACTGGGCCATACTGGTACACAGTCAAAATATCGAGTAAAAAATATCGAATGGACATAATATCGAGTTTAAAATATAGAATGGACAAAATATCGAATGGACAGAATATAGACATCAAAAATATCGTTTTTAAGGTAAGTAATGTAATATTGAATGTTAAAAATATAGAAAGTTAAAATATCGAAGTATATAATATAGGTTATTAAAATTATCGAATTTTTAATAATATCGAATTTTTTATAGTGTTTGTTATGTTATTATATGTGTGAAAAGTGTGTATTTATGTTATAATTAATGAATTTTGTTTTTTTAATTTTTGCGTAATTTAATTCCGTAGGGGGTTGTGGGTTTATAGGGGAATAGGGTGGGAAGTAATTTAATTATAATTAATTAAATATGTAAATTTATATATTGGTATTCATTTTTAATTGATTGTTAATTAATTTATATTTGGTAATTAATTACATTTTAATTGCCAATTAATTTTAATTAATCGATTAATTGCTAATTATGTTAATTAATTAAATTTTAATTGGCAATTAAATTTAATTAATTGATTAATTGCTAATTATGTTAATTTTACTAATTTCTTTTCTGTAGCGGGTTGTGGGTTTATAGGGGAATTGGGTGGGAAGTAATTTATTTTTAATTAATTAAATATGTTAAAATATTTATTGGTATTTTTTAGAAGTACTTGTTAATTAATTTTTATGGGTAATTAAATAAATTGTAATTGCCAATTAATTGTATTTAATTGATTAATTGCTAATTATGTTAATTTTACTAATTTATTTTCTGTAGCGGTTTGTGAGTTTATAGGGGAATAGGGTGGGAAGTAATTTATTCATTATTAATTAAATAATTCAATTTATTTATTTGTATTTAATTTGAATTAATTGTTAATTAATTTTTAATTGTTAATTCATTATTTGTTAATTTGTAATTAATTTGAATAGGTAACTAATAGTAATAATTAATTGTAATTTGTCATTTTAATTGATTAATTATGATATTATATTAAATTGGTAATTACTTTTAATTAATTTTGTATAGATATTAATTTATATTTTATTAAATAATATATGAAGTATTTACTTTCCCTACTGTTGCACTCTCTGGAGTGGGAATAGTAATTTTTACCCCTACGCTATCCAACGCTTTCCCTACTGTTGCACCCACTGGAGTGGGAATAGAAACTTTAACCCCTACGCTATCCAACGCTTTCCCTACTGTTGCACTCTTTGGAGTGGGAATAGTAATTTTTACCCCTACGCTGTCCAACGCTTTCCCTACTGTTGCACCCACTGGAGTGGGAATAGTAATGTTTACCTCTACGCTATCCAACGCTTTCTCTACTGTTGCACTCACTGGAGTGGGAATAGTAATGTTTACCTCTACGCTATCGAACGGTTTCCCTACTGTTGCACCCACTGGAGTGGGAATAGTAATTTTTACCTCTATGCTATCCAACGTTTTCCCTACTGTTGCACTCTTTGGAGTGGGAATAGTAAGTTTTTACCCCTACGCTATCCAACGCTTTCCCTACTGTTGCACTCACTGGAGTGGGAATAGTAATTTTTACCCCTACGCTATCCAACGCTTTCCCTACTGTTGCACTCTCTGGAGTGGGAATAGTAATTTTTACACTTACGCTATCCTACGGTAATAATATTGGATATTTTTTAATTATATTATGTTACTATATATATATGTTTTAACAAATATGATTGTAACTTTTTTTATAACTTTAATTAATTATTTAATTAATATAAGGTATTTTAAGTATTTTTAAGTATATTTTAGTAATTAATTTTTAATATTAATTGGATACAAAGTCGATATTATGTCTGTCGATATTTTTTCGCCGATATTTTTGGCAGTCGATATTCTGTCCCTCGATATTATGTCAGTGATCCAAAACTATTTCCAAGTTCACAACCACTTCACTCTCCTTCAACTCATAGCCTATATGATATCTCAACTGCCTTAAAAACAAGACCACACCTCTTCTCACTGAGCCACAACACCATATCCTCTCAGCCTAAACAATTAGACTGAATCTTCTCCCACTTAGCCACTAGAATACATCTCCTCAACGTCAACCACTAGACCTACCTCTTCCAACATTTATACTAGATGGAATCTCAACTTTACCACTTGACAATACCTACCTCAATGTAGCTACAAGGCCCTACTTCATCCAGCTTAGACACTGGTACAGATCTCCTCAACCTTAACCACTAGGTAATATCACCTTCAACATTGCAGCAGACCACATCATGACAGTCCTTACTAGTATGCCATAATTCTTCCAACTTAAATATTTGGTAGCAACTTCTCAAACTTAACTACTAGACCACACTTCTTTCATTTAGATAGCAGACACCTTCTCCTCATTCCTAAACCCTAGAATACTCCTCTTTGAACTTAGATACCGGAGAGCATCTCTTCACACCTAATCATTCAACCACATCTCTTCCAAATTAGATACCAAACAGAATCTCCTCACACCTAACTACTAGATCATACCTCTTCCTGTTTAGTCTCTGGACCACATCTCCTCAACCCCTACAACTTGACCACACCTCCTCCTATTCCTGTGATGCTAGCGCACATCATCTGACCTAGACACTGTGCCACGCCTCCTCAGCCATAACTACTTGCCCATACGTCCTCTGGCCTAGCCTCTAGACAATGTCTCCTAATATTAACAACTAATCCCTATTTCATCTGTCTTTGCCACTGGACCACATCTTCTCTGACCTGGCCAGTAGGTCAAATATCCACCTTAAACATATTAACCTTTTTGGCTCAGATGTGTCTAAGAGAACATATCTTGGATTAGACATTAGACAACATCTCCTTTGATTAACTACCAGTCGGTCAAAAAACAACTTTATTTGGTTTATCATAACCATAAAGCATGAAGTTAAAAGATATAAATAGCATCCAATAGAAAACATCATGTTTCAATAAAACTTCTAAAACATTACCAAATCTTAACTACCAGGTTACCCTTCCTCCATCATGTCCTTTGGATGCCACTTCCTCAGCCTTGGGCAGGTTTGTCATCTGCTGGGCTGTGAACACTGTTCTGAACCACAGATCCTAACAGTTCTAAGACCTGCCATTTTCATCATAAGCTGTTATGATGTATATTTTCCAATATCTCATCTTGCTACAATATGTAATAGAAAGGAATGCTTTAGTTTGTTCTTGTCTTGGCTTTGGAAATGCTTCATATCTTGGCCTAACACACAATACAAAATTCTGCTGCCAGACCTCTTCTTGGCTTCACATTTCCCCAGGACTTCACCTGCTGAGTGTGTTCAAATCTTTGTATGTGGTTCAGCAAGACTTTGGTGATTCTGGACCTATTTCCAGAATCAAAATTAATACAAAACAAACACAAATTTCTAACATTCCATTCATATTCAGCTCAATGATCTGATCTACAAGTCTCTTGAGAGTTCAATCTTGTCACCTTGCAGGGTTTGGTAGGTAGGCTTTCTGCAAACAAACTGCAATGTGCTGCAATGCTTCTCCTCTCCATTGTAGGCATTACAAGCACTATGAACACTTTCAAGAAAAACTTAAAACATTTCTGCTTGCTGCATAACAAGATATCATAATCCACAGATCAGAAGTGCATGACACCTATCCAACTAAGTACTGCGGTACTGTTTAAAAAAGCATAACTTAGCAACAGGACAACACTCCACATACGTAGCAATAGAACCACATATTTTCCTGCTTAGCCACAAAGCATCTCTTCCTTAGACTTGACCATTATACCACATTTTCCCGTACTTATCCGCAAAAGCCACACCACTTTGACTTACGCATTATACTGCATCTCCCCGAACCTATTCTTTAAACCACACATCCGGGGCCTAAGCCGATAGTCTACACCCACTGCAACTAAACCACATTTCCTCTGCTTTATCCACTAAACCACATCACCTCCTGTTTCTCCACTAGGCCAGATCTCCACCAATGTATCCACTAGACCATGTCTCCTCTAGCTTGCTTAGTAGACTGCACCCCCCCCCCATTTATCCACTAGACCAGATCTCCTCAAGTTTGTCCAAGAGACGACATCACGCCCAATGTATTCACTAGACCCCATCACCTCTAGTTTGTTTACTAGACCACATCTCCTCCAGTTCACCCACTAGACCACCTAATGTTGTAGTTTGCCCACTGAAATGCATCTTGTTCGGTTTCCCTAAGAGACCACAGTACCTCCAGCTTGTTCATTATACCACATCACCTTTAATTTACCCAATAAAACACATCACCTCCAGTTTGTCCACTGAACACAGCTTGTGCACTAGGTATCATCTCCTCCAGTTTACCCAATAGAATATAACACCTCTAGTGCGAACTCTTGAACACATCTCCTCCCATTTACTCAATAGACCACATCACCTTCAATGTGTCCACTAGACCATATCTCTTTCCGTTTCTCCACTGCACCACATCACCTTCACTTTGTGCATTAGACCACATCACCTCTAGTTTGTTCACTCAACTGCTTAGCCTCTACTTTGTCTACTAGGCCACTTCTCTTCTAGTTTCTCCACTAGACCAATCTCCACAAGTTCATACACTAGACCATATCTCCTTTAACTTGCCCTCTAGACTACCTCAGCTCCCATTTCTCCACCAGACTACATCTCTACTATTTTGTCCACGAGACCATGTCACCGCAAACGTGTCCAATAGACCACATCTCCCCTAGTTCATAAACTAAACCACCTCATGTTCTAGTTTTCCCACCAAACTCCGTCTCCTTCAGTTTCCCTATGAGACCACATCACCTCCAGTCTGTCCACTAGACCACTTCACATCTAGTTTACCCTATATAACACACCAACTCCAGTTTGCTCACTTGACCACATCACCTCTAACTTGTCCACCCAGTCACATCTCCACCACTTTACCCAACAGACTATAACACCTCTAGTGTGTACCACACACAGATGTGTAGGACCACATCTCCCATTTACACAATAGACCACATCCCCTTCAATTTGTTTACTAGACCACATCTCTTTCAGTTTCTCCACCGCACCACATCGCCTTCACTTTATGCATTAGACCACATCCCCACTAGCTTGTGCACCAGACCACACCTCCTGCGGTTTAGCCACTAGACCACATCACTACCAGGTTGCTCATTAGACCATACTCCGCGCCCATAAGCCATTAATCTGCATCTTCCTAGCCTCAGCTGTTAGGCCACATCCTCTTCAATGTTCAGGGAAATCCAGGTTCCAGTGCACAACCCTCCAGCCAGAGAACACATTGAGTTGTTTTTTAACAAAGCAGCCGCAGCTCCCACTCGTTGTTTCATCGCTATATTTATAGCATGAAAAGAATTAATTCCAGAAAGAATAAGTCCCATGCTAGAAATCATATTATGGCTGAAGGGAGCAGAGCGGCAGCAGGGAACAGTCTTCAAGTTGTGATTGTTTAGAGTTAATTAAAGAACACTCATGCCAATTGGAGATCACACTGCACTGTGGAGGACTTGGGAATTAAATTGCTACCACACAAATGGAAACTCGTCACAGGAAAAGCAATGTCTTGGCTCCATTGTGGCTTTTAGTTAAATTTGTACTGCAGAAAAAGTAATGCCTGCAATACCATTTTTGCTTTAGTCTTAGCATCACAGAACATATTTACTGGTCTGTTGCAGATGTTAATAAAATATGATGTATGAATGTTCCATTTATCTATAGCTCTGTATTGAGGTTTCTGATAGTTATTACTCATTCCCAGAGTAGAAATGCAAGGGGGTTGATGGAGATAAAGCGATTTACCCAGGATGGCACAAGTTGTCAACTAGGGAAGCTGGGATCAGAAATCTTATTTACGATCCACACCAATGACTTAAACCAGCGGTGCCCAGAGTAGGTCCAGAAGGGCTGGCTCTATGACAGATTATAAGGATTACACCTGAATGAATAAGTTCCGTCTGTATTATTTGATTCCATTTTGCCTACATGGAAATCTTAAAATGCGACATGGATCTGACACTATTTTGAACATGCCTGAAATACAGTCTCTGTTCCAGGTCAGTCATTGGAGGATATCTCCTGAGATTTGAATACTAGACTACAGATGTATGACGTTACAACGCATACATTCACAACGTATACCATTACAACAAAATTTTTACAATGTAGGATCCATTACAACGCAGGATCCATTACAACGCATGCCATTACAACGCAGCTGCTATTACAACGCATTCCATTACAACGTAAGTATGGGTAAGTATTTTTTTTTTAATTAATGGGAATGTAATAGTAGTGCAAGTGTTGGATAGTCTAGGGGTTAAAATTACTATTCTAACTCCAGGGGGGTATAATAGTAGGGTAAGTGTTGGATAGTGTAGGGGTTAAAATTACTATTCTAACTCCAGGGGGGTATCATAGTAGGGTAAGTGTTGGATAGTGTAGGGGTTAAAATTACTATTCTAACTCCAGGGGGGCGTATTAGTAGGGTAAGTGTTGGATGGTGTAGGGGTTAAAATGTAATTAAATACTTACCCATACATACGTTGTAATGGCATGCGTTGTAATAGCAGCTGCGTTGTAATGGCATGCGTTGTGATGGCATGCAATGTAATGGATCCTGCGTTGTAAAAGTTTTGTTCAAATGATAGTGCGTCGTTTTAGTTGCGTTGTAATGGCTGTTTCCCCTAGACTACATTATCGCCAACTTCGTGGCTAGACAAACTCTCATTAAATTAAGGCAATGGAATTACACGGAAGTGGGGGCCAAATCATGCACCAAGGTTGACAAAATGATTCAGCTAGAAATGGTAAACTGGGTGGTATAATGCAGCACAATCTGTGGCAGGATTATTTCATTATTTTATAATTTAACAATTATTAATAGTGTCTGGGCCAAGTGACACCTCAAAGTACAAATTGAATCCCTGAATACCGCAATCAGCACTGAAAGGAACTGTTAACCTCTGAAAAGGAACTACGTGTAGCGCTCTCTGTTTAGTAAAGTGTTATCCATTTGAGCTAGAAACAACTTTTTGGGGAAAATCTGCACGTTAAGCAGCAGATGCTGGATTATGTATCAAATGTGTCAAATCCATGTTTATGCAGAAAATGCAAAAGCCGCAGAATGACATAATTGCAGTGTCACTGCCCTGAATCTAAGTACCTTACCACCTGGCCTCAGATCTAGCCTTTGAGCTATGTTCCTCTCCCCCAGCTTAAAAGTTGCACCATATTTCGTCTAACATGTTCATAAAACCACGTGCCCTCCAAAGTAGTCACTTGATTCAATCTCCCTTAACCTTACCTCACGAGATATCTAACACCTTAGCCACTGGAACATAGGGGCATATTATCTACAACTAGCGATATTTATCGCTAAATAGGCTTAGCGACATTTTTTTATCACCGGATTTTATTGCAGTGATAACATGCTATTAGCAACGTTTATCTCTGGAGCGATAACATTTCCAGCGATAGCAGCGAAATGCGTGAATATCGCTGTAAATCCAGCGATATTCACGCATTATCTCTAACAGGGACTTAGCCTGAATATCCACCTCCCATTGGATATACAGGCTAAGAACTGGTCTGAGCAGGCGTTAGGTTTTGGAGATATGCGCGCTTAGCGCAAATATTTCCATCGCTACACCTGCATTGCTAATAGGCGATAGTGATGCTAGCCACTGCTTTCAGTCACTAACAGGTTGGGTACACCCACTTTGCATGTCATTAGCGATAATTATCGCTGACATGCAAAGCAGGCCCCAAACCGCTCTCTATCGCCTACAAGCTGTCGCTAACTGCTGTTAGTGACAGCTTGCTGATAAGGCGATAGAATTATCGCCACTTAGGGTCCGAAAACGGCCGCTAAAGCGGCGATAAACTCTTATCGCCCGCCTTGATAATATGCCCCATAGAGACTAAAACCTAGATCGCATCTCCTCAAAAATGTCCACCAGACCACCATTCCTCAAACATATCCACTTATTCACATCCCCTCAAACTTTATCAGTATTACACAACTCCTCTGAGATACTCGATCATTACACTGTCTCTAGCTTAGCCGCAAGGCCATGCAATGTAAGGTGGACTTGTAGAGCGCTGCTTGTCACCCGTGATGGTATCCAGGCGCTGAAGACCATATACCAATATCACCTATAACGTAACCACAGAACAAACGTTGCTGTTGGACCACATCTTCTGAAGCGTAGAGTCTAAACTACCTCTCATACATCATAGCACGTAGATCTTCTCCCTTAACCTCATTCAGTAGATCACACACCCTTACCTCTTGAGAACAACAACATTTACAACATGACAGTGTGACCACATTACCACAAACCGAGTCAGTATACCACCAGTGCTCAAACCTATGTATCAGATCACATCTTCCCCAAATAAAATACCACACCAGACCTCCCTAAAAGTACTCTTTTGAAGTTGCCACCAGGAGTCCTTCTGAGATCAGCCACTATGTTATTGAGATCAGTCACTATGCTTCCTCGTGCAGCAGCCAAGCATGGCTACAGCTAGCCGGCTAACACTCCAACTACACTGAGTAGAGGTCTCATTCATACATTACTTGGATTGAAATCACATAGAGCAAGATTCCATAGTGCCTTAAAAGAACAATCTTCTAGAACGCACATTGTCAACAACAACATATTTACTAAATATTACCTCCCGAGCACTCTTAAATATCACAACAGGTTATATTCAACAAAACGTTTCAATAAGTCCTAATCAATTTGGCACAGTCTCCTGAATACAATGTTCAAATTTAAATCCAATATCCTGGAGTAAGTTGTCCAAATGTTTAATTCTTCATATCCTTTTCTTCACACAGGTACAATATATTTCTTCATCAGAGATAGCAGCCAACACGTGTTTCGTCGTGATATATATACACAATGACTTCCTCAGTGCTCCTCATTGACCATGTTAATCCGATTCACCATTCCTCATTAGAAATATCTTCTTCTCAAGACTTCGTATATTCCAGTTCCAGTGTTATATCCAAATTCCACTATATTCTCATTCTCTCAGAACGCCGATCGCGGGGGAGTGTTGATACACGCGACCCCCGTATGTGGTTCTCGCTCATGTTATTAGTATGAGAGAGGAACGTAATGGATATTGATTACGATTTCGAAGATAGAGAATTTTGAATAATACTGACTTGGACAGATACGGTCTTGAGAATATAGTGGAATTTGGATATAACATTGGAACTGGAATAAAACTTGACCTAGGTAAAACTTGGTGGGTGTTGGGTAACCGCACCCTCTTCCCTGGGAGCACCCTGATTACTGTACATTGTTTATATATATATATTTGTTTCCCCGGGATTTGCAGAACGCCCGTTTGCCTGTTGGTTACCTTTTTTCTTAGTAACATATTTACTAACCTATATATCCTTAAATCAAGCACTACACCACATTGTCTCCAAAGTAGTCACTATAGAGCTACTGGGCACTAGCTTGCAACTTTCCCAAATTAGGTCTGGCAACATCTCCCCAAAATCAATAAAAAGATTACTTTCCCCCAAGGTTTGTTCCTTCCCACCCCTCCACACTTACCTACTAGATCACATCTCCTACATTTTAATTATTAAGCAAAAACGTCGTAAGCCTAGGCATTAAATAACATCTCCCACAACTTAGCCACTGGGCAACATCTTCTGAAATCCAAGCTGTGGATACTTCTCCCACAATGTGGCCTCTAGACCACAGCTCACCAATAGGTATTGGACCACATCACCCACAACCTAGCCACAAGGCCACAGATTCTCAAGCCCAATGATTGGCTAACTTCTCCTACAGCTTAACCACCAGATGAAATGTTCTTATCCCTAGACATTAGACCACATCTCCATTGCCTAGCTACAAGGGTGTGTATTTTCACGCCTAGGCATCGAGCCACATTTAAACAACTTTGCGCCCAACCACATTTTCTCAAGCCTAGGCACTGGACGGCAATGCCCACCGTCTAGCCATAAGAACATATCTTCTTCGAGCCTAGACTTTGACCAACATCTACAGCAACTTAGCCACCAGCCACATTGTCTCAAGTCTGGGCATTGGACCACATGTCCCACAGCCCAGTCACTAGACTGTATCTTCTCAAACATAGCCGCTAAGGCCCTGGCACTGCCTCATGTATGCAAGGTGTCTGGCTTGAAAGTGTAACTTCTAGGAAAGTAAGGGTATATCACTTTACCTACTAGGAAATCAGAGATGGCAAGGTTGAGTAGGAAGTAGTTGTTCTGTGTGCGTAGACTGGAGTCCACGATGAAGGCCAGCATCACTAACGCGTTCCCCACCACAGTGGCGATGATCAACACAGACATTAGGGTGGCCAGCACGATGGTCCAGGCCACTGGGAAAGTGCTGGTGTAGAGGTCTTCTTCGCCATCCTCCTCATCGTCCATCACAGTCCAAGCCGAGGCGTTGGGGAGCCAGACCTGCATGGGGTGGGCCATTTCAGCAGTCACAGGTGGTCCGCGGCTAAAGAAAAGTGCCCATCACAGCACCTATCTTCAGCTCTGGAGGGTTCTGGCCATCAGACCAGCAGCAGGCTAAGCACTACCACAGGGAGCTGGCCATTGTCGGTCCAACACTAGTTGTGAGTCCTCTCTTCCAGCTGTCTACTTCGGATCATCTCTTCACTTCCCTGGGGAGCTGTCCCCTTCAGCACTGGCCAGATGTGCAGGGCAATAACAAAATGCCAAATCCATCACCAGCCCTGCAGCTGAGTCCTGAAGAGGTATATTGTAGCTCCTGTATGCAGTTTCTCCCCACGTATGTCTAGTCCATATTAGCCTGCAATCCAGTCCCACAGATGTCTAGTCAACAGTAGCGTGCAATCCAGTCCACAGAAGTCTAGTTCAGACCTATATGTGCTCCATACGTAGAGGTGTCTAGTTCAGCAACAGCCTTCAGTCCAGTCCCACAGATTTCTAGTCCATACTAGCCTGCAGTCCAGTCCCACAGATGTTTAGTCCATACTAGCCTGCAGTCCAGTCCCACAGATGTTTAGTCCATACTAGCCTGCAGTCCAGTCCCACAGATGTTTAGTCCATAGTAGCCTGTAATCCAGTCCCACAGATGTCTACCTATATGTGCTCCATACATAGAGGTGTCTAGTTCAGGAACAGCCTTCAGTCCAGTCCTACAGTCGTGGAGTTCATTACCGGTCTGCAGTCCAGCCCCATCAGTCTCTACCTCATCCTATGGTAGCGGTCCAATCAAATAATGTCTGGTCCAGCGCCTGCCTGCTGTCTCTTTTTATAGATGTCTATTCAGCACCTGCCAGCCATCCTTTCCTACTGATGTCTAGTTCAGCTCGTGCCTGCAGTCTCTTCATATGAAGGTCTTGTTCAGCACTGACCTGCAATCTCTTCCTATTGATGTCCAGTTCAACACCTGCCTGCCGTCTCTTCCTATTGATGTCTAGTCCAGCACCAGCCTGCAGTCTCTTCCTGTGGATGCTAAGCAGTCGCATGCAGTCTTTTCCTGCTGATGCTCAGGACCAGCATGCAGTCTCTTCCTATGGATGCTCAGCACCAGCCTGCAGTCTCTTCCTATGGATGCTCAGCGCCAGCCTGCAGTCTCTTCCTATGGATGCTCAGCACCAGCCTGCAGTCTCTTCCTATGGATGCTCAGCACCAGCCTGCGGTCTCTTCCTATGGATGCTCAGCACCAGCCTGCAGTCGCTTCCTATGGATGCTCAGCACCAGCCTGTGGCCTCTTCCTATGGATGCTCAGCACCAGCCTGCACTCCGGTCCCGTATGCAGCGCCAAGCACCGGGTCAAACTTGCCGACGTTGCCCAACTCAGCACCCGTGAGAGCTTCCGTTCTGCAGAGAGCTGTCCGGTTCAGCACCACCCTCCCATCCTGCAGGGAGCTGTGGATTTTAGCGTCTCGCTTCTGCAATGCAAGAGCTGTCCAGATCAGAGGCTCACCCCAGCAATCCCTGAGCTCTCCACTTTAGAACCTCGACCCAGATATCCCGGGAGCTGTCCACTTCAGCACCACAGAGATGCCCGGCGCTGTCCACTTCAGCACCTCACCTCAGAGATACCCAGAGCTGTCCACTTCCGCACCTCAGAGAAGCCCGGAGCTGTCTACTTCAGCACCTCAGAGATGCCCGGAGCTGTCTACTTCAGCAGCTCAGAGATGCCCAGAGCTGTCCACTGCAGCACCTCACCTCAGAGATACCCGTAGCTGTCCACTTCAGCACCTCAGAGATGACCGGAGCTGTCCACTTCGGCACCTCACCTCAGAGATGCCCAGAGCTGTCCACTTCAGCACCTCAGAGATGCCCAGAGCTGTCCACTTCAGCACCTCACCTCAGAGATGCCCGGAGCTGTGCGGCACCTCACCTCAGAGATGCCCGGAGCTGTCCACTTCAGCACCTCACCTCAGAGATGCCCGGAGCTGTGCGGCACCTCACCTCAGAGATGCCCAGAGCTGTCCACTTCAGCACCTCGCCTCAGAGATGCCCAGAGCTGTCCACTTCAGCACCTCACCCAGAGATGCCCGGAGCTGTCCACTTCAGCACCTCACTGCAGAGATGCCCAGATCTGTCCACTTCAGCACATCAGTTATGCCGAGAACTGTCTACTCCAGCACCTCAGTGATGCAGTGAGCGGTGCACTTCAGCACCTCACCTCCGTGCAGCCCAGAACTGTCCACCTCAGCACCTCAAACTCCAGCACCTCGCTTCAGTGGTGACGGGAGATGGCCATGTTAACACCTCATCGCAGCAATCCCATGAGTTGCACACCGTAGCGCCGCACCTGAGTGATGCCGTGAACTGTCCATTCCGGCACCGCACCTGAGTGATGCCGGAAACGCTCCGCAGCTCATCTCACGGATGCAGGGAAGGCTCAGCAGTTCATCTCACTGATGTCGAGAACGCTCAGCGCCGCACCTCAGCAATGCCGTGAGCTGTCCACTTCGGCAGCTCAACTGAGAGATGTCTAGCTCAGCGTCAACCTGCAGTCCAGTCATACAGATGTCTAGTCCATACTCGCCTGCAGTCCAGTCCTACAGACACACTGATGCCGGGAGCGCTCCACTCCAGTCCTTCTTCACACTGATGGTGGCAGCGCTCCGCTCCTCTTCACAGTGATCATGGCAGCGTCCACTTCAGACCCTCGCCACACCGATGCCGGGAGCGCTCAGCATCTCATCACACTGATGCCGGGAGAGCTCAGCATCTCATCATCACACCGATGCCGGGAGCGCTCAGCCCCTCTTCACTCTGATGCCGGGAGCGCTCAGCATCTCATCACGCTGATGCCGGGAGCGCTCAGCATCTCATCACACTAACACCGGGAGCGCTCAATTTCAGCCCCTCATCACAGCGATGCCGGGAGCGCTCAGCATCTCATCACTCTGATGCCGGGAGCGCTCAGCATCTCATCACACTGATGCCGGGAGAGCTCAGCATCTCATCATCACACCGATGCCGAGAGCGCTCAGCCCCTCTTCACTCTGATGCCGGGAGCGCTCAGCATCTCATCACGCTGATGCCGGGAGCGCTCAGCATCTCATCACACTAACACCGGGAGCGCTCAATTTCAGCCCCTCATCACACCGATGCCGGGAGCGCTCAGCATCTCATCACTCTGATGCCGGGAGCGCTCAGCATCTCATCACACTGATGCCGGGAACTCTCCACTTCAGCCCCTCTTCACACCGATGCTGGCAGCGTCCCCTTCAGCATCAAACTGCAACGAAGCCCACCGGTTGAGCTTCCGTTCAAACTCCGTATGTTGTATCTGTGCACGCGGTGGGCTCGGCTCATGTGGCCCCCGTCATGCGCCACAAGCCATGTTATGTCCAGTGGACCCTTGTGGGGACCGAAGAGAAGTCCGCCTCGGACCGTGCGGTGCAACCTGTGGCTCGCCCCGTCAGTCTGGCGGCGTCCTCGGGCTCCGGAGCCCGTCTGGCTTCAAGCCCTGGGGGACGTGACTGTGAATCCCACTTCAGAGAAGCGCAACGCCGCCTCCGCCTATTCTGCTTTCAGCGCTACCTGTCCATCATCCCTCCTCGCGGCGCTGCCAGCGCTGGCATTCCATTCCCAAGGCAGAGAGGGTGTTCTACTGCTAGTGACAGGTACTGTGCTCCCAGTGGCACGCGCCCTGCTTCCATTGACAAGCACGGCACACCCCGTGTTGGGTATTCGGTTCCCAGTGCAGGGAGGGTGTCTTGCAACCAGTGCCATATAGTGGACTTCCAGTGACAGGTACCATACTTCCAGCGCGGGCTACTGTACTCCAAGTGACAGATGCCCTACTTCCAGTGCCAATGCACTGTAGTCCCAGTGGTGGGGATTGTGTGTTCCCAGTGCAGGAAGGATGACCTTCGTCCAGTGCTAGACCCTGGACTTCCAGTGGTAGGAACTGCACTTCCAGCGCAGGCTACTCCAAGTGACAGGTACCTCACCTCTAATGCCAAATACTGCACACCCAGGGGCTTATGTACAAGCCCCTTGCGCCGCCGGTGCGTCACTTTCTCCGATATTAATAGTGACGCAATGGTGGCACAAGGGGGTTGTAAATAAACCCCCCCAGAGTTGGCTAATGTGTTGCCAGTGCAGAGAGTCTGCCTTTTCTAGGTACTGGACTTCCATTGCCAAGTACTGCACAGTCAGTGTTGGGTATCCTGTCTCAAGTGCAGGGATGGTTCCCTGCATCTCGTGCCAGATCCTGGACTTCCAGTGGCAGGTACCATACTTCCAGGGAATGCTATTGTACTCTCCATGACAGGTACCCTACTTCGAGTGCCTAAGCCCTGTAGTGACAGAGAGGGGTACTGCGTTCCCAGTGCAGGGAGGGTGTCCTGTATCCAGTGCCATATACTGGAATTCCAGTGGCAGGCACCAAGCTTCCAGCACAGGCTACTGTACGCCAAATGACAGATACCCTACTTCCAGTGCCTATGCACTGTAGTCGCAGTGGTGGGGATTATGGGGCATATTATCAACAACTAGCGATATTTATCGCTAAATAAGCTTAGCAAAAAAAAATGTATCGCCGCAAATCGCCGGATTTTATCGCAGAGATAACGTGCTATTAGCAACGTTTATCTCCAATGCGATAAAATATCCGGCGATAGCGGCGAAATGCGTGAATATCACTGGGAATCCAGCGATATTCAGGCATTAACGCCAATAGGGTCTTAACCTGAATATCCAACTCCCATTGGATATACAGGTTAAGAACTGGTCTGAGCAGGCGTTAGTTTTCAGCGATATTCACTCTTAGCGCACATTTTTTAATCGTTACGCCTGCATTGATAATAGGCGATATCGATGTTAGCGACTGCTTTCAGTCGCTAACAGGTTGAGTACGCCCACTTTGCATGTCATTAGCAATAAATATCGCTGATATGCAAAGTGGGCCCCAAACCGCTCACTATTGCCTACAAGCTGTCGCTAACTGATGTTAGCGACAGCTTGCTAATAGGGCAATGAAATTATCACCGCTTTGCGGCCTATAACGGCCGCAAAAGCAGCGATAATTTCATTTTGCCTGCCTTGGTAATATGCCCCTATGCTCCCAGTGCAGGAAGGACTTCCTTCCAGTGCTAGATCCTGGACTTCCAGTGGCAGGAACCCTACTTCCAGAGAAGGCTACTATACTTCCAGTGGCAGGAACCCTACTTCCAGAGAAGGCTACTATACTTCCAGTGGCAGGAACCCTACTTCCAGAGAAGGCTACTATACTTCCAGTGGCAGGAACCCTACTTCCAGAGAAGGCTACTATACTTCCAGTGACAGGAACCCTACTTCCAGAGAAGGCTACTATACTTCCAGTGGCAGGAACCCTACTTCCAGAGAAGGCTACTATACTTCCAGTGGCAGGAACCCTACTTCCAGAGAAGGCTACTATACTTCCAGTGACAGGAACCCTACTTCCAGAGAAGGCTACTATACTTCCAGTGGCAGGAACCCTACTTCCAGAGAAGGCTACTATACTTCCAGTGACAGGAACCCTACTTCCAGAGAAGGCTACTATACTTCCAGTGACAGGAACCCTACTTCCAGAGAAGGCTACTATACTTCTAGTGACAGGGACCCTACTTCCAATGACAAGTATTGCACACTCAGTGTTGGGTATTGTGTCTCCAGTTCAGGGAGGGTGTCCTGCATCCAGTGCCAGATCCTGGACTTCCAGTGGCAGGTACCATACTTCCAGAGAAGGCTACTGTTCTCACAGTGACAGGTACGCTACTTCTAGTGCCTATGCACTGTCGTCCCAGTGTTGGGTATTGTGTTCCCAGTGCTGGAGGGTGTCCTGCATCCAGTACAAGGCACCGGACTTCCAGTGGCAAGTACCATACTTCCGGCGCAGGCTACTGTACGCCAGGCTACTGCACTGTAGTGCAGGCTATTGTACTTCCAGTGAGCAGTAGCCTACTTCCATTGCCAAGTACTGCACATTCAGTATTGGGTATTGCATTCCAATGCAGGAAGGGTAGCCAGCACCCATTGCCAGATCCTGGACTTCCAGTGGAAGGTACCATACTTCCAGCGCGTGCTACTGTACACCAAGTAACAGATACCCTACTTCCAGTGCCTATGTACTGTAGTGTGTTCCCAGTGCAGGGGGAGTGTCCTTCTTCCAATCCTAGATCCTGGACTTCCAGTGGAAGGTACCATACTTCCGGCGCGTGCTACTGTACGCCAAGTAACAGATACCCTACTTCCAGTGCCTATGCACTGTAGTCCCAGTGGTGGGTAGTGTGTTCCCAGTGCAGGGAGAGTGTCCTTCTTCCAGTGCTAGATCCTGGATTCCAGTGGCAGCAACCATACTTCCATTGTAGGCTATTGTACTCTCAGTGACAGGGGCCCTGATACTATTGCCAAGAGGGGCACACTCAGTGTTGGGTATTGTATTCCCAGTGCATTAAAGGTGTCCAGCATCCATTGCCAGACCCTGGACCTCCAGTGGAAGTACCATGCTTCCAGAGCTGGTTATTGTACTCCCTGTGACAGGTACCCTACTTCCAGTACCTATGCAATTTAGTCCCAGTGTTGTGCATTGTGTTCCCAGAGCTGGGAGGGTGTCCTCCTTTCAGTCCCAGGTACTGTACTCCCAGTGGCAGCCACTGCTGGGCTAGGTACCCCTAGTGGAATATATCTTACACGAGGTGCTGAGTACCATACTTCCAGAGAAGGCCTTTGCTCTCCCACTGGCAGGTACCTTACTTCCAGTGCTAGGCACTGTACTCCCAGGTCTGGGTATTGCATTTCCAGTGCAGGGAGAGTTTCTTATATCTGGTTACCGTACTCACAGTGCGAGGAACTCTACTCCCAGTGCCAGATATGCTATTCTGAGTTCTAGTTATCATACTCCTGGTGGCAGATATCTTACTTCCACTGCTAGGCCCAAAACATCCAGTGACGATTGTGGTAATGAGAGTGCCATGTTACTTTCAATGTTGCATGTCAATCAATCAATCAATCAATCAAAGCATTTATATAGCGCACTACTCACCCGGGGGGTCTCAAGGCGCTAGGGGGGGGTCTGCTACTGCTCGAACAGCCAGGTCTTGAGCTGCTTCCTGAAGGCGAGGTGGTCCTGGGTCAGGCGGAGGTGGGTCGGGAGGGAGTTCCAGGTCTTGGCGGCGAGGTAGGAGAAGGACCTTCCCCCTGTGGTGGCTCTTCGGATGCGGGGGACTGTGGCGAGGGCGTGGCCTGTCGATCGAAGCTGGCGTTTGGGAGCGTAGAAGTTGAGGCGGTTGTTGAGGTATCCTGGGCCTTCGTTGTGTAGGGCTTTGTGTGCGTGGGTGAGGAGGCGGAAGGTGATTCTCTTGTTGACCGGGAGCCAGTGCATGTCTTTCAGGTGTCTGGAGATGTGGTTGCGACGGGGGATGTCCAGGATGAGTCGGGCTGAGGCGTTCTGGATCCGCTGGAGTCTCTTCTGGAGTTTGGCGGTGGTTCCGGCGTAGAGGGCGTTGCCGTAGTCCAGACGGCTGGTGACAAGGGCCTGGGTGACCGTCTTCCTTGTCTCGGTGGGGATCCACCAGAAGATCTTACGTAGCATACGCAGGATGTTGAAGCACGACGAGGAGACGGCGTTGACTTGTCCGGTCATGGAGAGGGAGGAGTCCAGGATGAAGCCCAGGTTGCGTGCGTGGTCTGTTGGTTTGGGTGGGTTGCCTAGGGCGGAGGGCCACCAGGAGTCGTCCCAGGCGGAGGGTGAAGATCCCAGGATGAGGACTTCCGTCTTGTCCGAGTTCAGTTTCAGGCGGCTGTTCTTCATCCATTCGGCTACTTCTTTCATCACTTTGTGAAGGTTGGCTCTGGCGGTGGCGGGGTCGTTGGTGAGGGAGAGGATCAGCTGGGTGTCGTCGGCGTAGGAGATGATGTTGAGGTTGTGCTGGCGTGCGATGGCTGCGAGGGGGCTCATGTAGACGTTGAAGAGGGTTGGGCTGAGCGAGGAGCCTTGAGGGACGCCGCAGATGACTTCGGTGGCTTCTGATCTGAACGGGGGGGGAGGCGGACTCTCTGTGTCCTTCCGGCGAGGAAGGAGATGATCCACTCCAGTGCCTTCTCCTGGATTCCGACGTTGCTGAGGCGCTGCACTAGGGTGCGGTGGCAGACAGTGTCGAAGGCCGCGAAGAGGTCTAGGAGGATGAGGGCTGCTGTTTCTCCAAGTGTCAGGTATTGTGCTGCCAGAGCAGAGTATTTTATACACAGTGCTGGGCATCCTGTTGCCAGCATGGGGAATGTTCTCACACTGATGGGTATTGCTCTCTCAGTGCCAGATATCATGTGACCAGTGCTGCGTATTGTACTCTAGTGTCAGGTATTGTACTGCCAGTAATGAGTATTAATCACTTCCTTTGCTGAACATCATAAACCCAATACTTGGTGTGTTACTCCAAGCGAAGCATATCACACCCTACCAACGATGAGTATCATCCTCCCAGTGCCTGGTATCATACTACCTATGCTGGGTATGCTTCTCCCAGTGAAGAGTACCACACCCTACCACCAACGGGTACTCCTGATGCTGGGTATGCTACTCCAAATGAAGAGTATCACACTCTACCACCAACGGGTATTGTCTCCTCAGTGTAGGGTATAGTACTCTTGATGCTGGGTATGCTACCTCAAGTGAAGAGTATCACACCCTACCAATGACATGTATCGTCCTCCCATTGCCAGTTATTCTACTTCCGATGCTGTGTATGCTACTCCAAGTGAAGAGTATCACACCCGACCACTGACAGGGATCATCCTCCCACCTAGTGCCGGGCATCATACTCCCGATGTTGGTATACTACTCCAAATGAAGGGTATCACATCCTACCAATAACGGGTATCATCCTCCCAGTGCCTGGCATCGCACTCCCTATGCTGGCTATGCTACCCGAGTAAACAGTATCACACCCTACCACCACCGGGTATCATCCCCTCAGTGCCAAGAATCTTACTCTCATTGATGGGTATGCTACTCCAAGTGAAGAGTAGCACATCCTACCACCAACGGCTATTATCCTCCCCGTGCTGGGCATCACACTCCCAATGCGGCTCTAAGTCAAGAGTATCATACCCTACTTCTGACAATTATCATTGCCTCACTGCCGGGTATCATACTCCCGATGCTGGGTATACTTCTCCAAGTGAATAGTATCAGACCCTACCACCAATGGGTAACATCCTCCTAGTGCCGGGCATTGTACTCCCAATGCTGGATATGTTACTCCAAAAGAAGAGTATCACACCTTACCACCGATGGGTAACGTCCCCTCAGTGCCAGGCATCATACTCCCGATGCTGGGTAACATACTCTGAAAAGTATCACACCCAACCACTGACAGGTATTGTCCTCCTAGTGCTGGGTATTGCACTCCCAATGCTGGGTATGGTACTCCAAGTGAAGAGTATTGCTCCCTACCACCAACGGGTATCGTTCCCTGAATGCCAGGTATTCCACTCCCAATGCTGGGTATGCTACTTCAAGTGAAGAGTATCACAACCTGTCACCGATGGGTAATGTCCCCTCAGTGCCAGGCATCATACTCCCGATGCTGTGTATGCTACTCCAAGTGAAGAGTATCAAACCCTACCAATTACAGGTATTGTCCTCCCAGTGCCAGGTATTGTACTTTCAATGCTGGGTATGCTACTCTAAGTGATGAGTATCACAACCTACCACTGATGGGTATTGACCCTCAGTGCCGGACATCGTACTCCCAATGCTGTGTATGCTACTCCAAGTGAAGAGTATCACACCCTACCACCGACAGGTATCATCCTCCCACCTAGTGCCGGGCATCATACTGCCGATGTTGGTACACTACTCCAAGTGAAGAGTATCCTATCCTACCACCAACGGGTATCGTCCTCCCAGTGCCTGGCATCGCATTCCCTATGCTGGCTATGCTACCCCAAGTGAAGAGTATCACACCCTACCACCAACAGGTATCAGCCCCTCAGTGCCAGGAATCGTACTCCCGTTTATGGGTATGCTACTCGAAGTAAAGAGTACCACATCCTACCACCAACGGATATTATTCTCCCAGTGCCGGCATCACACTCCCAATGCGGGGTATGCTGCTCTAAGTCAAGAGTATCATAACCTACTACCAACAAGTCTCATTGCCTCACTGCCGGGTATCATACTCCCGATGCTGAGTATACTTCTCCAAGTGAATAGTATCAGACCCTACCACCAATGGGTAACATCCTCCTAATGTCGGGCATTGTACTCCCAATGCTGGTATGTTACTCAAAATGAAGAGTATCACACCTTACCACCGATGGGTAACGTCCCCTCAGTGTCAAGCATCGTACTCCCAATGCTGGGTAACATGCTCTCAGTGAAGAGTATCACACCCTACCACTGATGGGTATTGTCCTCCTAGTGCTGGGTATTGCACTCCCAATGCTGGGTACGGTACTCCAAGTAAAGAGTATTGCACCCTACCACCAACGGGTATCGTCCCCTGAATTCCAGATATTCCACTCCCAATGCTGGGTATGCTACTTCAAGTGAAGAGTATCACAATCTATCACCGATGGGTAACGTCCCCTCAGTGCCAGGCATCATACTCCCGATGCTGTGTATGCTACTCCAAGTGAAGAGTATCACACACTACCAATGACAGGGATCGTCCTCCCAGTGCCAGGTATTGTACTTCTGATGCTGGGTATGCTACTCCAAGTGAAGAGTATCACAACCTACCACTGATGGGTATTAACCCTTAGTGCCGGGTATCATACTCGCAATGCTGTGTATGCTACTCCAAGTGAAGAGTATCACACCCTACCACCGACAGGTATCATACTCCCACCTAGTGCTAGGCATCATACTCCCAATGTTGGTATACTGCTCCAAGTGAAGAGTATCCCATCCTACCACCAACGGGTATCGTCCTCCCAGTGTCTGGCATCACATTCCCTACGCTGGCTATACTACCCCAAGTGAAGAGTATCACACCCTACCACCAATGGGTATCATCCCCTCAGTTCCAAGAATCTTACTCTCATTGATGGGTATGCTACTCCAAATGAAGAGTACTACATCCTACCACCAACGGATATTATCCTCCCAGTGCTGGGCATCACACTCCCAATGCGGGGTATGCTACTCTAAGTCCAGAGTATCATACCCTACTACCAACAAGTATTGTCGCCTCACTGCGGGGCATCATACTCCCGATGCTGGGTATACTTCTCCAAGTGAATAGTATCACACGGTACCACCAATGGGTAACATGCCCTCAGTGCCAGGCATCGTACTCCCGATGCTGGGTAACCTACTCCAAGTGAAGAGTATCACACCCTACCACTGATGGGTATTGTTCTCCTAGTGCTGGGTATTTCACTCTCAATGTTGGGTATGGTACTCCAAGTGAAGAGTATTTCACCTTACTACCAACGGGTATTGTCCCCTGAATTTAAGGTATTCCACTCCCAATGCTGGGCATGTTACTTCAAGTGAAGAGTATCACAACCTACCACCGATGGGTACTGTCCTCTCAGTGCCAGGTATCACATTCCCAATGCTAGTTATGCTACTCACAAGTGAAGAGCATCACACCCTACCACTGATTGGTATCTTTCACCCAGTGACAGGCATTGAAATCCTAATGTTGGGTATGTTACCCCAAGAGTATTAAACCCTACCACCGACAGGTATTGTCCCCTTAAAGCTGGGCATTGTACTCCGGATGCGGGATATGCTACTCCAAGAGAAGAGTATCACCCTCTACCACTGACAGTTATCATCCCCTCCGTGCTGAGCATCGTACTCCTGATGCTGGGTATGCCACCCCAATTGAAGACTATCACACCCTACAACTGATGGGTATCGCCCTCCCAGTGCCAGGCATTTCACTCCCAATGCTGGGCATGTTACGTCAAGTGAAAAGTATCACAACCTACCACTGATGGGTATCATGCCCTCAATGCCGGGCATCCTACTCCTGATGCTGGGTATGATATGTCAAGTGAAAATGATCACACCCTACCACAGACGGGTACAGTCCTCCCAGTGCTGGGTATCGCATTCCCGATGCTAAGTATGCTACTCTAAGTGAAGAGTATCACACCGTACCACCGATGGATATAGTCCCCTCAGTGCCAGGCATCATAATCCCACTGCTGGTTAGGGTACTCCAAGTGAAGAGTATCACAGCCTACCACCGACTAGTACCGTCCTCTCAGTGACAGGTATCGCACTCCCAATGTTGAATATGTTACTCCTAGTGAAGAGTATAACCGTCTACCACTGATGGGTATTGTGCTCCTACCCCGTGTCTGGCATCATACTCCTGATGCTGGGTATGCTACTCCAAGAGAACCGTATCACACCCTACCACTGATGGGTATCGTCCCCTGAATGCCAGGTATCCCACTCCCAATGCCGGGTATGCTACTCCAAGTGAAGAGTATCACACCCTCCCACCGACGGGTATTGTCCGCCCAGTGCCGGGCATTGCAATTCCAATGCTGGGTATTTTTCCAAAGTGAAGAGTATTTAACCCTACCACCAACAGGTATTGTCCCCTCAATGCCGGCCACGTACTCCCGATGCTGGGTATGCTATTCCAAGTGAAAAGTATCACACCCTACCAATCGACAGATATTGTCCACTCCATGCCGGGCATCGTACTCCCGATGCTGGGTATGCTACCCCAATTATTATTATTTTTTGTTATTTATTCATAGAGTTTTCCATAGTTCTAGCTAGACCCGTGGGTATCAGAGCGCTTTACATACATAAAGGAAAAGAAAGATTGCATGACATCACAGGACATGAGGATGCATCAAGATATAAGCAAAGTCATAATACTTATGTATCCAGAGAGGGGAAAAAGACGTAGGTGGATAACAAAGTCAGATAACCACCATCCTTGAAGGTCAGAGTGAGTGGGGAGTCCATTCGGTTATAGATGCCTAGGATGGTTGACTTGGTCGGTGGAGTATTTTTTGAGGAGAAGGAGTTTGAGGCCCTTTTTGAAGCAAGCAAAGGAGGGGTTGCATCGGAGGTCAATAGGGAGTGCGTTCCACATCCTGGGTACGTTGCCAGAGAAGGAGCGGCATTGAGTCATTTTCTTTTTCAGTTTCGGAGGGATGAGAAGAAGTGAGTTGGTGCTTCTCATAGTTCTGGATTTTCCTGCTTTTACTAGTTTGCTGTTTAGGTAGTTTGGGGATTGGGCACGCAGGGCCTTGTGTGTGGGGCAGGCCAGTTTGTAAGTACATCTACCTTCCATGGGAAGCCAGTTGAGTGCGTTGAGGGTTGGCGAGATGTGATCAAATCTCTTTCCCCAGTTATGAGTCAGGTTGCCATGTTAAGGACTGACCTTAGTGGGGCTAGGTGAGCTTTTGATGACCCTGTTATGATGGCGTTTCCTTTGTCCAGTTTAGCAAGAACTAGGCATTGTATAATTGTCTTGAGATCATCTTGAGGAGTGAAAGGTTCAATTTTCTTGAGTTCTTTTAGAGAATAAAGTGCCCTTTTTGCAGAGTTCTTGATGTGGTCCTTCTTTGACAAGTTCTTGTCTAGGGTAATGCCTAGAGACTTTACCGAGTTGGATAGGATGAGGGAGCAGTTAAGGGCATCAAGCTCCTTAAGCCAGGCTTGAATTGGTTGGTGGTTATTTTTCGGAGAGAACAGTATTAATTTGGTTTTGTCCGGGTTCAGTTTTAAGTGGATTGCATTAAAGCAGGCTTGGATCTTGGTTAGCGTGTCATTGAGGTGTCTGACGTTACTGGGTAATTTGATTTTGTAGTATATTTGAGTGTCATCTGCTTATAGGTGGTATTCAACGTCTGCTTGTTTCAGAATAATTGCAAGGGGTTCCATGAAGAGATTGAAGAGGGATGGCGAGAGGATCGATCCTTGTGGCATCCCAAGTTTGACACGTATTGGTACAGAGAGGCAGGAGTTGATTTTGACCTGTTGCGAACGGTGCTGAAGGAAGGAAGTGAACCATTCTAGTACTGTGCCATTAATGCCAGATCGCCTCTACAGAGTCTCAAGTAAAGCTCGATGGTTTATTGTGTCAAATGCTACTGATAAGTCAATAAGGATGAGGAGACAGGCTTCACCTTCATCTAAAGCTCTGTGGATATCGTCTGCAATATTGAGCATCACTGTTTCGGTGCAACACCCTTTCCTGAAACCCGACTGAAAGGTGTTGAGGAGGTTAAAGTCGTCAATATGTTTGTTAAGTTGTTGGAGAACGCACTTCTCCAATGTTTTAGCTAGAAACGGATGGTTGAAATAGCTCTGAGGTTGTTGAGCTCTTTGGGTTCGGCCCCTTGGTTCTTGAGTATGGGTGTGATTTGCCTAGCTGAAGGGCGTCTGGGACACAACCTGATGTGAGAGAGGAGTTGATGATTTTTATTTAGAAAGGGGCAATGGTGTGGTTGAGTTTTTTTTACTATTGTGGATGGGAGGGGTCCATAGTGTGGGAAGTAGGCTTTAAGCTTGCAATTATATTGAAGACTTCGATTTCCAACATGGGTTCGAAGTTCGACTAATTAGCGTTGTTTTTCAGTTCGAAGTGGGCCTGGTTGTCCGTGGTAAGATTTTGATCTGTTGGGTCAGGGGTGGTTAAAGGGGGGCAGGTTGCGAGGGAGGGTGGATTTGAGGTTTGGATGAAGGATTGCTCAATTCTTGAGACTTTATCTGTGTAGAAGCTGGCGATTTCTTCACATCGGTCATTGGTGGCTTTTACATCTTGTGGGGGTGTGCCATTTGTTTGACTTTTGACAATATTGAAGAGTTCTCTATGTCTATTCTTCGCCTGGTCTAGTTGGCTGTGGAAGAAATTGACCTTTCCTCTAAAATGTGTTTTTATATGCCAGTCGGGTTTATCTAAGTTTTGCTAGGTGAATGGTCAAAGGGTTTAGTCTCCAAGTCCTTTCTGATTGTTTGAGTTGGTTTCTTTCGTTATTAAGATCTACATTGAACCAAGATTTAGATTTAGTAGTTCTCAAATGTTTGAGTTTTAGTGGTGCTAATTGATCTAACACCTCTGTCATTGTGGAATTAAAGTGAGCTGTGAGGTTATCGGCCGTCATATTGGAAGGCAGGGGTTGTAGATGGGCATGAATCCTGGATTCCAGTTCAGTTATGGGGACTCCTTTGATGTTCCTGGTCCAATGCTTAGGTTTGCTTGGTTGTATTGGTAGGTTTCTGACAAGTGAGTCAATATTAAACAGTACGAGGTGGTGGTCAGAGCAGTCAATGGGCGAAATCGATCTCAGAGAGACAAGCTCATTTTTGGTGATGTTCGTATCCAGAGTTGCTCCTTTAATGTGCGTTGGTTCATTGCAGAGTTGTTTAAGGTTGGTAATTTCAAGCAGGTTGGAGAGGTTGTGAGTTGTAGTGTCTTCTGGGATGTTCCAGTGGACATTGAAGTCACCCAGGAACACATCTTCTGTGTCAGTTAGGGAGAAACGAGTCATTAGGTCGGTTAGTTCCTCAGCGAAGAGGGTACGTTCACCCGGAGGATGGTCGATAGTGTGAAATCTGATGGGCGTGGTGCCTTTGACTGTACGTTCAACACCCAGGTACTCCAGAGTCAGGT
This sequence comes from Lissotriton helveticus, assembly GCF_964261635.1. Classification (NCBI taxonomy): domain Eukaryota; kingdom Metazoa; phylum Chordata; class Amphibia; order Caudata; family Salamandridae; genus Lissotriton; species Lissotriton helveticus. The sequence continues at coordinate 96,769,796 of NC_136068.1, forward strand.
ATTCTGTGGATTTTAATATGGTAAGCTGAATTCTTTCTTTATGAATGACAGCTAGGCTGCCACCTGTTTTGATCAGTCTGTTGTGTCTGATGATGTTGTAGCCTGGAGATGAGAAGGTCTAGGATGGGGGTAGAGTGTTCGTTGAGCCAGGATTCAGTGAGGAATGCGATGTGAATTTCTTCCGCGAGTATAACTTCAGCAATATATGTGGCATATTGTACTGCTGATCTACAGTTGAGGAGAATGCACGACAGAGGCCGAGGAGGCTCAATATTGGTGTGTGCTGTATGTATAGGAGTGTATTGAGCAAGGGGTCTGGGCAAGAGGACAGGTTTAGGGATTCTATTAGTGCTCACTAAAACTGGAATACCAAAACGGCTGAGTTCTGGCTACTTTCGAGGTGAGAGTGGTTGATATCATCTGCTTCTCGTACTGAAATGGGTCGCAGAGTTTGGCTAGGTCAATGTGCCTGATTCCTCATAGGATTTGTCAGCCATGGGGGTGCCAAGAGGGGCCATGGCAGGGGCTGGATGGGGGGGAAGGTGTGCAGTTATCCAGAGTGTGTGAGGAGTGAGGTTTAATCCGGTTGGGAAGTTTTTGTTGAAGGTGTGATATATATGCCGCTAGGGAGTCTATTTTCTGTTCCACTCAGGTCAGTAGCTGGGTAAGAGTGCTGAACAGGCATGTTTTATTCGACGGGGCAGTGTATGAGTAGGGTCTGAGGAAGGAGAGGGTACTAGGTTATGGCATTGAGTGGCCTCATTGGGTTGGGATTGGGGATAGATTGGGCGTGAGGAGTCAGGTCGTTGTTGCTTCTGGTCAAGAGGTTAGGAGGGGGAGTTGTGGGTCTTGGGTCCAAGGGAGGTGAGTGAGCAATGGTAAGAAGGAAGTCCGTGTCTAGGGGATTGGCAGTGTAATTAGCAGCGGGTCGGTTTGGGCAAGTGGTGGTGGGTGGGGGGTCTAGGGGTGAATTGAAGAGTATCACTCCCTACAGCTGACGGGTATCATCCTCCCAGTGCCCGTAATATCACTCCTAATGCTGGGTATGCTACTCAAAGTGAAGAATATTACACCGTACCACTGACAGGTATAGTGCTCCCAGTGTCAGGCATCATACTTCCGACACTGGGTATGGTACTCCAAGTGAAGAGTATCACACCCTACCACCGAAGAGTCTCGTCCCCTCAGTGGCGGGCATCATACTCCCAACTGTGGGTTTGTTACTCCAAGTGAAGAGTACCACATCCTACCACCGATGGGTATCGTCCTCCCAGTGACGGGCATCGCACTCCCAATGCTGGCGATTGTACTCCAAGTGAAGAGTATTGTATTGTATTGTAATTGCATTTATATAGAGCTTACTACCCCTGACGAGGCGTTGAATCATTTTTTCAGCGAGTAGCACGCTACTCCGGGACCCATTGAGGATTATTGTTGAATTAGTATAGTGAAACGTGCAAGTACATTTTAAGTGGTGGATAGGTTAGTCAGTTATTTGCATTTGGAATGACAGCAGAAGGATAGAGGAGGAAAAAAGGTTTGTATTTATATAGCGCTTGTTACAGGGTAATTCTGGCTACAACACTGTATTAGGGATAGAGAGAGCCTGAGAAGAAGACCTTGACGAAAGAACATGGAGAGCCCGAGCGTTAACTTAACTGAGGATTCCTATTCAGCAATGTTTCAACGTGGCTTGGTTTAGCAAGAACAACGTCATTCCCATGTTTAGTGTGGGATATTTTGCAAATGTATCACACCCTACCACCGACGGGTATCATCCTCTCAGTGCCAGGGAACGTACTCCCAATGTCGTGTCACTTTCTAGCGATGGGCATTATATTCTTCCATGCCAGTATTGTGCACTTCTAGTGCCAGGTGCCATTCTCCCACGAGCCATATGGGCGCTGGTCGTCTCCCATGGACCAACAGCCAGTGAGTAGTGCCTGGATGCCGTGCCTCATGTACCGCTCAAGTCGGCGCTGTACACATCAGCCCAGGGGCAGATGTACAAGCCCCCTGCGCCTCTTTTACGCTGCCGTTGTGTCACTTTTGTGATGCAGCGGCAGCGCAAAAGATGCGCCATGGTGCGGGGAATTTACAATGTGACGCATCTCCCAGATGCGTTACGTTGTAAAGCCCTGCGCCAGAAGGGGGCGTTCCATCGCGGGGGGGGGGTTGGTTGGGGGGTGCAGGAATGCCTCCCAAAAGTGGCTGAGTGAAATCTACAAGATTTCACTCAGTCACTTTTGGGCCCATGCTGCGTCAAAACCCTGCGCCTGCTTGAAGCAGGCGCAAGGATTGACGCAGCATTGTGGAGATAGGGCCCCCCAGAGCATTGCTGGAGCTGGGCCATTTTTGACCCATGGTGCGCGGCATTGTAAATGCGGCGCATCCAGGGTGGCGGAGGCATGGCGCACAATAACTGGCGCATCCCTGCTGATATGCAGGGATGCGCCACTTATTGTAAATCTGCCCCCTAGTGCCGAGAGCTCTTGGCACAATGTACACAGCGAGAGGGGACAAAACAAACCCATCGCCGCTCACTTGAGAGATATGGGGGGGGGGCTGCATCTATGCAGAGCCTGCTCCGTGCAGCCCACGAGCGCCCGCGCGTCCCCCCTCTATGCATTAATGGCCCTCATTGCACAGCACACACGCCACTTATGCCGGCCTTTGATGGAAAGCAGGCCGAGCTCGGATATATAGGGCTGTAATTGGACTCGCTGGACATAAACGTCCCCAGTGGGGGGAGGGCGGCGCGAGAGATGGATTCCATTCGTAGCTTCTCACTGGGGGGTGCCACTGTTGATTTGCACTGCACTGGTCTGGCTGAGGGAGGGGCTAAACCTGGAGTGATGTCTACATTGCTCTGAATTTCACAGGCTTCTTTCTCTATTTCTCTATAGAGAGAGATGTTTATGCGAGGGGAGCTCTCAGGGCAACGGCACATACAACATTCATTGGAAGGATGTAAAAAATAAGAACCATTTCCGTTCTCCTTTTTTTTTTTTTTTACAGAAGAGATGTGTTAGGGGCATATGTAGGTACTTTCCATTTTGCGATTCCCAAATAGCGATTTTTAAGGAATCGCTATTTGAGAATAGCAAAATGAAATGTAGGTAAAAATGCGCATTTCTTTTGCGAATCTCTAACATTCCTTAATTGCGATTAGCAAATTGCGAATCGCAATTAAGGAATGAGTGTCCCATTCATTCCTATGGGCTAAGAGGCCCATAGGAATGAATGGGGATACATTCTCATCTATGAGAAAATCACAATTTGAGAATCGCAATTCCAAGGGTGGGAGGGTGTCCAAAGGACACCTGTTGCATCCCTGGAATGTGCCTCTAAGTACATGTGGCGTACATACATGCCCTAAGGGCATGTCTGTGCGCCACATGGCACTTTGAATAAAAAAAAATGCATTTTGAAAGGAAATCGCAATATACTATCTACTTGGACTAGGTGGTATTTTGCGATTCCTTAAGCAAAAATCTCATTTTAAAATTCACTCCTACATAGAATTTAAGGAATTGCAAAATTGCGATTCCTTAAATGCTTGAGCAAAATAAGGAATCGCAATTTTTGTGATTCCTTATTTTGCTAATGTGCACCTACATACCAAAACGCCGTTTGCGATTCGCAAATGCCGAAATTCCCCGAATTTTGGCATTTGCGAATCACAAACGCCTACCTACATATCCCCCTAACCACCAGATTCATCAAAGTCCCGTTTTGCGAGTCCTTAATAGCGATTATTAAGGAATCGCTATTAAGGACTTGCAAAACGGGATTCATGTAGAAATCGCAATACTATTTGCGATTCCTACAGCTTCCTTATTTGCGATTAGCAAATTGCTAATTGCAAATAAGGATGCGATTTCAAGGGTGCCAGTGGTGTCCAAAGGACACCTTGTAGCACCCCTGAAATGAAAATGTAGACTGATGTTGCGCACACACATGTCCAAAGGACATGTGTGTGTGTAACATACAACTTAGAAAAAAGTTTTCGCTATTCACCACGAAGTCAGACTTCACGGTAAATAGCGGCCAAAAATTGCGATTTCGCAATTCTAAAATGGTTCATGAATTGCATTTAAGGAATCTCAAATAGAGATTCCTTAAATGCATTTCCTCGCAATTTAGCGATATCGCAATTTGCGATTTTTGCATTTGGGATGATGAATCTAAAATGCAAAATTTGCGCTCGCAAAGGGCCAGATTCTTAGAATCTGGCCCTTTGCGAGCCGATTTTTCGTTGATGAATCTGGCCCTAAGTCCTAGTCCAGTTTCCTCCCCCAGCCCTCTCCGCCTCTGGAGGGCGCTGCACTGCTCCTACCCTTTCTTTTCTCTTTTTCCTTTCTCCTCTCCTTTTCACACTCCCTACTTCCTCCCCTTCCCCCAGCCCTTTTTCTTCCTCCCGCGCATCTCTACCCTCTATCATTCAGTTCCCTCCATTTTCTTTTTTCTCATCATGCCATCTTGCTGATTTTGTTTTCCTTCAGTGACTTTTGCAGGTGAATCTCCTCCAGATCCCCCCTCCCCCTTCATCTCTTCCGAAATATACTTCCCTACGAACATTCGTAGCCTTCCAGACTCGACGATTCTATTACGGAACAAAAGCAAACACTCAGGCTCGCCCTCTTTCCTGCCTGTCAATCTGTTTTCTCAAGATGAGTTCTGAGATCAGCTGTCCCTGCTCTCAGCGCAGAACGCGGTGCAGTCTGGGATCGATTCTTAGCTGCACAATCTGCAGCCCGGAGATCGAAGGCAGTGCTCCACGACAAAAAGGCAATTTCTCAGTAATAATGGAGGTTGTCAAGTGACCATTGGGGGGAAGGATGATGATCGCTGATGCGATACAGGTAGAAAGGATGCAGCCATCCTAAGAGACACTTGTAGAGAGAACATTTGCAAAGCAAATATTGGCCCGGCTGTGCCTACGAGCCACCAATTTTCACAGACCTCTTGCTGGCCTTGCACACACCTGTAAATTGAGCCCTCCTCCTGTTTTAAAATGTAAATGAAGATCTTCCCTATTTCATATTCCGGGGCCAGGCACTTTGCATCCATGCAATAATGCATTTGCAACCAGTGTCACTTCATCAGTCCGCATCCAAAGAGCGACCTCCAGCGCCAGATCGTTCTCCTACTTCGCCGCCAAAACCTGGAACACCCTCCCCATTCTCCTACGGCAGACCCAAGACCTACTAACCTTCAGGAGGCTACTCAAGACCTGGCTTTTCGAGCAGTAGCAGCACCACCCCCCACCCCCAACCCCTAGTGCCTTGAGACCCTACAAATTTCCTGATTGATTGATTGATTGAGCTCGGTCAACTCCTTAGCATGTGCTCAGGGGCCATTGCTTCTTCCAGGGTCCTGGTAGGGTTTCTCGTCAAATGGTCTTAAGCAGGAGTGCAATAAAGGGCTAATAGAACCTGGTCTTCTTTCAGTTTGTTGGTGATTCTTTTGTCTTGGGTAAACTTTTATGGTCTTTGTGTTGTCCGTGGGCCGTAGTGGCTTTACCTTTCTGAATCGAAGTGCAGACTTAGGGCCGGTTTTAGATTTCGGCGACGGGTTACTGTATCACAAATCTGACAGATATCCTGTCCACTGAAATATGAATCCCATAATATCCTATCGGATATGTAAAGTCTTACGTCAAGGATGCTTTGCACAGTCGGGGCGATTCGTCGGTTCTGAGAAGCTGCGAGGCTGCAATGCAAAGTCCACCATAGTCGTTGAGGCTGCCGTTGACGAGTGATGTGAGGACCAGCGCAGAAGATGTGTCGCGAAGCAGCAATTTCGAAGAGGCTGTGGGCAACTGAGGTGATGCAGCCTTTGCAACTGGTTCAATCCCCGCTACAGCGGCAATGTATCAGTTCTGCTCAGGAGTTGTGCTGTGCAGCAGAGGACATGCGTCAGTTCCACTGGTTCCACAGAGCCTGGCAGAGCACCATAGGTCCACTTCCAAGGGTCCAGGACTGCGGTGGCACCATGTGGCTGGGTAGACTCACAGATGACAGAGTCCAATTGCTGCAGTTGAGGTTGTTGGAACCTTCTGTCCCTGAGGCTCAATTCAGAAGACCAGCCAACTAGTCCTTGAAGTCACTCTGGGATTCTGGGTTCAATCGATGCAGGTCGAAACCATCTCTCCCAGGCAAGAGGGCAGTAGGCAGCAGATCAGCACAGCAGGAGAGCAGTTCTTTTAAAACAGCTGGCCAACAGAGTGGAAGTCGTTTCAGGAGCACATCAGTCCTTTTTCCTGGCAGAGTATCCACAGGTCCAGAATGTGTACTGAAGAAGTGGTGTCTGAGTCCAATATTTATACCCAATGCCTACTTTGAAGTTGGAGAAGCTTCTAGAGGTTTCCACCCCCCCCGAGGTGTCAGGCACCCCCTTCCTCCCTATCCTGCTGCCAGCTTGCCTGGGGTCACAATTGTCAGAGCCCATCTAAGCGCCTGCATTACAGCGCTACGCGGTAGAAAGACTGCCTTCCTTCTGGGCAGGAAAGACTACATTTCCCAGATGCCTCGGCTGAGGTTACTTTAGTCGGTGTGACACGCTTCCTGTTGCGTGTTATTCTGAGTCCAGATCTCGAGCAGAGAAGGGAGGTCGCGTCTTGCTGCTTCTCATTGAGGCTCGTTTGGACGGCTGCCGTGGTGATTTTCTGCATCAGGTAGGAGCGGCCCCCGCCCTTCTTAATACGCCGTTGAGCGGAGCGCTGTGGTGCACCCCACGCGTTGCCGTTTTCCGGAGCGCGCAGTGAATGAACTGCCGCGCATTGTCTTCGTTTAGGATTTTGCTGAAGAGCGGAGCGGAGTGGTAGGGCGCCACACGCTGCCGTGTCTTCTTCTTCACTTTGTACATTGTGGTGGCCAAACTTGTTTCTCTACTACCTTGGGTAGGTGGTGCGCGGTGGCGGTCACAGCTCCGTGTAGCCAGAACAAGCGCTTGTTGTTGTTATTTGTTTTGGACCATTTGATTACCTTTTTACTCGCGGAGCGCGGTGGCGGTCGCAGCTACGTGTTGCCGTGAGAACTGTTTGTCACGTCTAAAGGAGGTTGTGCTTATATAGTGTTAGCCTTTCTGCTTACTATTCAACAGCCTTCTGTCATTATTCGTTGATCTCTACCATTGTATGGTACCTGAGGACTACTTTGAGTTTTGGGAGTACTGTACCAGACGGAGCGGAGTGCAGTGGTTCTTGCTTCCCACGCATTACCGTGTTCTGTATGTTTGCACTCTTACTGCTACACTGTTCCCTCTTAGTCCTATTATTCTTTCATGGTGGTAACTCCCACCCGGAATCCCTTATTGAGCAGGCTTAGACTATGCTTCAGGTATGAAAGGAGGTATCTTGCCTGGTTCATGTGTGTCAGTAGTTGATACCAGATTGATGTTAACCTATGTATGTTCCATATAGGTCTCGAGCTTATCGATCTAGAGGGGGAACAGAGAAAACCTATAGCCAAGTCCTGCCTTTTCCCCACAGGTATCTAGTCTATTACAAAGTGCTTTAGATAATTACGGTGTTGCATGAATGGTGATCTTACCCCTGTATGTTCTGTCGTTTCAGGTACATCCCTTTCCCAGCTGTCCCCTTCCTTCCCTTCCCTGTTTATTATTTTACATTTCCCCTCACCTAATGGCTCAAATCCTCTGTAGATAAGATATCAGAGTGTTTGTGACGTTTGGAGGTGGGCCTTATATTCGACATCCGGATCCTGTGGAGCGTACCTGACAGAATAACACGCCCACGAATTAAGCTACACCCGATCCGGGTGGAGACTATATGGCTACCTTGGAGGATGTGCTTCAGGCGTTGGTATTGGTGCAACAAGAACTTGTTGCTTCCAAGGCTGAGGCCACTGCCCTCAAAGAAAAGGTGGACAGATTGAGTAGGAACCCCTTTGATGCCTCTCCCTCACAAATTCAGGTTACGGTTCCTCCTCCTATACCCCTTGCCAGCCCAGAGAGATATTCAGGGGATCCAGCTAAAACCCAGGTGTTTCTGACACAAATCATGATGCATTTTTCATGCAAACCGGCCTCCTTTCCGACCAACCATTCCAGAGTGGCTTTCGCCATTTCCTATTTGATTGGAGATGCGGCTAATTGGGCAGTACCTTTGGTGCGCAATGATGACCCTGTACTGAACAACTGGACGGCGTTTAGGGCTGAATTCGAGCGAGTGTTCGATCGCCGGGCTACTCTACCTTCTTGTCGTGTGTATGCTCTCTCGGTTCCTGAGACAGCTCACTTGAGGGATTATCTCGACCACTATGTGGACATTGGGTTCATCCGTCCCTCTAGATCCCCGGCTGCCTCCCCTATGTTTTTCATAAAAAAAGCCAACGGGGAGTTAAGAGCGTGTGTCGACTACAGGGTGTTAAACAAGAACACCGTCAGGAACCGATACCCCTTACCCCTAATTACTGTTTTACTGGATCAGGTGAAGGATGCTCGGATTTATACTCGGCTTGATTTGAGGGGAGCGTATCACCTGGTCCAAGTAAGAGAAGGCGATGAATGGAAGACTGCATTCAAAACCCGTTATGGCCTTTTCGAGTATACTGTAATGCCGTTTGGGCTATGCAACGCCCCTGCGGCATTTCAGTATTTTTTGAATGATGTCCTGAAGGAATTTGTGGATGTCTGCGCTGTTGTCTATATAGACGACATCCTTATTTATTCAGACAACACCACGCAACATCATGCTCAGGTGTCTCAGGTTTTGCAGAAACTAGGTGAGAACAAACTGTTTTGTAAATTGTCCAAGTGCGAGTTCAGTGTGTCTGAAGTGGAATTCTTGGGGGTGGTGCTGAGTCATGCTGGTTTACAGATGTCGGAAAGAAAGGTGAAGGCGGTGCAAGAGTGGCCGATTCCGACAAGAATGAAGGAAGTGCAAAGCTTTCTAGGGTTCTCTAATTACTACCGCAGATTTATAGCACAATTCTCTCAGGTGGCTGCACCTTTGTCTAAATTGTTAAGAAAAGGGGTTCCTTTCCAATGGACAGAGGACACCGATAGAGCCTTTCAGACCCTAAAAGCTGCGTTCACTTCCGCTCCTATATTGGCACACCCTAAACCTGAACATCCTTTCATCGTTGAAGCTGACGCTTCGGATGAAGCTGTAGAGGCCATCTTGTCTCAAAGGAATCACCTCACGGGTCAATTGCATCCAGTGGCATATCTCTCAAAGAAGCTCAGCCTGGCAGAGAGGAATTACACCATAGCGGAGAAAGAACTGCTAGCTATTAAAAAGGCATTTCAGGAATGGCGCCAACACTTGTTGGGGGCTGCGTTTCCTGTTACTGTTTATTCCGACCACCGAAACTTACAGTATATGAAAACCGCCCGCAACCTCACTCAGAGACAAATGAGGTGGATGCTCTTTTTTTCGGAATATGACTTTGTTATCACCTTTCGTCCTGGGGCTGACAACAAAAAGGCTGATACTCTATCTCGACAACATCAGGGGAAGGTGTCAACAGAGATCACCAGGCTTGAACCCATTGTGGAGCCTAGGAAGGTGTTGTGTGTGATACAAGCTGACTCGTTCTTGGACCGCATCAGTCGAGCAAAGACCCCAGGGGAGTGGGTTGTGTGGGCCACCCAGGGGAGTGGTCGCACCCTGAAGAAAGGCCTCCCCTTTCAAAACACAAAGTTGTTCCTCCCAAGTGAAGCAACCAAAAAGACTGCCTTTGAATGGTGTCACGATTCCCAATTGGTGGGACACCAAGGGGTGTGTAAGACTATGCAGTTGTTACAAAGGTACTTTTGGTGGGACACGATCAAGAAAGACGTTGTTGCCTGGGTAAGAGCCTGCAGCGACTGCGCCATGGCAAAAAATGAAACTGGGAAAAGGAAAGGTTTGTTGTTTCCGCTACCAACTCCCAACAGACCATGGCAGACTATCAGTCTAGACTTTGTTACCGGTTTACCCCCGGATCAGGGTATGACCGCCATCCTAGTGGTGGTAGATAGTCTCTCCAAATTGGGTCATTTCATTCCCTGCGTGAATTTGCCTACAGCAGGACAGACTGCCCAACTACTGATGTCCAACGTCATCAGGTTACATGGGATTCCTGAGGTCATTGTATCTGATCGGGGTCCGCAATTCATCGCTAGGTTTTGGAAGTTTTGGTGTCAGGCCCTGGGTATCCGTTCCTCTCTTTCTACCAGCTTCCATCCGCAAACGGATGGACAAACGGAGAGGTTGAACCAAACCCTGAAAAAATATCTCCGGTGTTATGCTGCGGATGCTCATGACTCATGGGTCTCGTTATTGTGGATGGCCGAAGTGGCCTATAATAACGCTTGGCACTGTTCCTTGGGGGTGTCTCCATTTTGTGCAACATATGGGTATGACGCTAAAATCCTTCCCCTTACTATTCCTGGTGTTGTAGCCGATCAACCTACAGTTTTGGGCCAGATGCGTAAGGTTCAGGCCGTTCACAAGAAAATCAGGTCTCATCTAATAAAGGCTAAGAAGGAATACAAGAAGTACGAAGACAGACACAGAAGACAAGGACCATCGTACGCGGTGGGTGATAAGGTGTGGCTTTCGACCAGGAACATCAGGTTTAAACTCCGCAGCATCTTTCACCCTAAGTACATAGGGCCTTATGTGGTGGTAAAACAGCTCAATCCTGTGGCCTACAAACTGAAACTGCCTGGTTCGCTTCGTATCCATCCAGTGTTCCATTGTAATCTGCTGAAACCTGCGTTCTCGGACAGGCGCAGGGCGCCTCCCCCGGTGTTGTGTGACGGGGGCTTTGAATATGTGGTGCGAAGCATCAAGGATTCGAAGTTTCGGAGGGGGGTGTTATGGTACCTGGTGTCGTGGAAGGGGTATTCAGTTGAGGGTGACTCCTGGGAACCTGTGTCCAACATCCATGCTCCGGAGGCTATCCGTTCCTACCATAGACGGTTTCCTCTGCGACCTGGTCCTAGTAGGCGCTGAAGGGGAGGGCATACTGTCAGAGCCCGTCTAAGCGCCTGCATTACAGCGCTACGCGGTAGAAAGACTGCCTTCCTTCTGGGCAGGAAAGACTACATTTCCCAGATGCCTCGGCTGAGGTTACTTTAGTCGGTGTGACACGCTTCCTGTTGCGTGTTATTCTGAGTCCAGATCTCGAGCAGAGAAGGGAGGTCGCGTCTTGCTGCTTCTCATTGAGGCTCGTTTGGACGGCTGCCGTGGTGATTTTCTGCATCAGGTAGGAGCGGCCCCCGCCCTTCTTAATACGTCGTTGAGCGGAGCGCTGTGGTGCACCCCACGCATTGCCGTTTTCCGGAGCGCGCAGTGAATGAACTGCCGCGCATTGTCTTCGTTTAGGATTTTGCTGAAGAGCGGAGCGGAGTGGTAGGGCGCCACACGCTGCCGTGTCTTCTTCTTCACTTTGTACATTGTGGTGGCCAAACTTGTTTCTCTACTACCTTGGATAGGTGGTGCGCGGTGGCGGTCGCAGCTCCGTGTAGCCAGAACAAGCGCTTGTTGTTGTTATTTGTTTTGGACCATTTGATTACCTTTTTACTCGCGGAGCGCGGTGGCGGTCGCAGCTACGCGTTGCCGTGAGAACTGTTTGTCACGTCTAAAGGAGGTTGTGCTTATATAGTGTTAGCCTTTCTGCTTACTATTCAACAGCCTTCTGTCATTATTCGTTGATCTCTACCATTGTATGGTACCTGAGGACTACTTTGAGTTTTGGGAGTACTGTACCAGACGGAGCGGAGTGCAGTGGTTCTTGCTTCCCACGCATTACCGTGTTCTGTATGTTTGCACTCTTACTGCTACACTGTTCCCTCTCAGTCCTATTATTCTTTCATGGTGGTAACTCCCACCCGGAATCCCTTATTGAGCAGGCTTAGACTATGCTTCAGGTATGAAAGGAGGTATCTTGCCTGGTTCATGTGTGTCAGTAGTTGATACCAGATTGATGTTAACCTATGTATGTTCCATATAGGTCTCGAGCTTATCGATCTAGAGGGGGAACAGAGAAAACCTATAGCCAAGTCCTGCCTTTTCCTCACAGGTATCTAGTCTATTACAAAGTGCTTTAGATAATTACGGTGTTGCATGAATGGTGATCTTACCCCTGTATGTTCTGTCGTTTCAGGTACATCCCTTTCCCAGCTGTCCCCTTCCTTCCCTTCCCTGTTTATTATTTTACATTTCCCCTCACCTAATGGCTCAAATCCTCTGTAGATAAGATATCAGAGTGTTTGTGACGTATGGAGGTGGGCCTTATATTCGACATCCGGATCCTGTGGAGCATACCTGACAACAATAGCATGGTGACTTTCTCTTTGGTAGTGTTCTCAGGAATGTCTTTGTGATGTGCAAGTGTGGCGGTGATAGCTCTACCCCCGCGTTAACTCAGAGTGGCCCATCCTGCCAACACCTGTCTTCCCTTTGTCTCACTGTCTGAGAGCAATACACAAATACCAACTGCCAGCTACACCTAGTGATGTGACCCAGGAACAGGCTGCAGGCACTAATTGGTTAGGACAAGAACATGCCAACTTTCTAAAAAGGTATTTTCCGAACTTTGAATAAAATCCCTACTTTACCATCAAAGAAGACTTTACATTACAATTCTTTAGACACCAGACTGGATCTGTCTACCTGGTCCCAATTGGAAGTTACTGCTTATTACATGTAATAAGGTACCTCCGATATAATTCTATGGGTGAGGTAGGTCTTGCAGTAGTGAAAAATTAACTTAAGCGTTCTTCACTAGCAGGACATGTAAAACTTAAAAGTACATGCCCTACTTTTTAAATACACCGCACACAGCCATCTGGGCTGTCCAGAGCCTACTACAGTGGTGAGTTATATTTATTAAAAAGGAAAGTGTGGCTCTGGCAAAAGGTTTCTTTTGCCAGGTTGAAAAGGCAGTTTAAAACTGCACACACAGGCTTCAATGGCAGGCCTGAGGCAGATTTAAAGGGCTACTTAAGTGGGTGGCATACTTAGTACTGCAGGCTACCAGTAGCATTTAATTTACAGGCCCTGGGCACATGTAGTACCACTTTACTAGGGACTTACCAATAAATTAAATATGCCAATTGGGTGTAAGCCAATTCTACTATGAAACTAGACTATAAAGAGAAGGAGCGCCACAAATGTCAATTCGTATCCCAATCAATTATTGAAGTCTTTCGAATAAACAGTCCTCAGGCAGTAGTTTCAATGTATTTAATTATCAATAAAGTAGTTTCTTCTTTGTTAAATATCAATAAACATTCTTTTCAAGCTGCTCAATTCTCATTTAAAGTCAGCCAACACGTTTCGTCCTACATGGACATCATCAGGGCTGAAATAATAGAAAGAAAACATATATATCAAAAATTATTTGTCCTTACATCTTCAAAGTAGTCAAACTTCCACTTTGTCCTGATACAAACAAAATCACCTGCCTGTATCCATTCAAATATATTTATAACGTCATGGTGAAGAAAAGACATATATATCAAGAACATAAATATAGACACTTTAGAGCAAAAACATTTCTTAGGCATTTTACACAAGCTTCATGTCATCAGCTGTTCTGCCTTATTTTTAAGAACCCAACAATTCAAAAACAATCAGATCCCACCTAACTTTTTCATGAATCTAGTGCCCTAGATTAATGAAAAAGATATATATGTCTTTTCTCCAACATGACGTTATAAATATATTAGAATGGATACAGGCAGGTGATGTAGCTTGGCTGACTTTAAATGAGAATTGAGCAGCTTGAAAATAATGTTTAGTCATCTATACTACTATTATAAAGAGAGAACTGTCAACCTTTGAGGCGGGTAAACTCGGGAACCACTGTGCCAATCCAAACACCCAATACATCATTGGAATTGTCAGGGTCTGCAGAGTGACATAGGCTATATACCACAAAAAAATATACGTTCTTTAAAAAATATACTTAAAAAAAAAGTAGTCCCTTGGAAGTAGCGCCGGCCGTGTGCGCTAATGACGCGCGTGCTGACATCATCAGGAGCGCGGAGAGGAGCGGAGGACAGGAGCGGTGAACAGTGAACTTTGGCGGACTGGAGCGGGCTGAGGTACGTGAAGCGCGGGGAGGAGCGGTGAACTTTTGCGGACTGGAGCGGGTTGAGGAAGGTGAAGCGCGCGGAGGAGCGGTAAACTTTGGCAGACTGGAGCGGCCCGTGTGCGGCTGATTGGGGGCCCTGAAGGTGGCAGTCTGGTGCGGGCTGAGGAAGGTGAAGCGCGGGGAGGAGCGGTAAACTTTGGCGGACTGGAGCGGCCCGTGTGCGGCTTATTGGGGGCCCTGAAGGTGGCGGTTAACTTTGGCTGGCTGAGGAAGGTGAAGTTTGAGGCTGAGGAGCGGCGGCGCCCGCGGTGGGCTGACGTAGGTGAGTGTGGGGTTGCAGCGTGGAGCGGACAGGAGCGCGGGGAGGAGCGGGGAAGTTTGAGAGCCTGATTGCTCCCGAACAAGGTCGGGACGGGCTGCTAGTATTTAATAAAGAAGAAGAACTTTGCATTGAATCTACTGCCTGAGGACTGTTTATTCGAAAGACTTCAATGATTGATTGGGATACGAATTGACATTTGTGGCGCTCCTTCTCTTTATAGTCTAGTTTTCTGGAAAGGTGGTTGTTGTGCGGTGGACCACAAGGAGTGAGCATCAAGATAATTTGAATATACTTTTCGTTTTATAATCACTAAATCAACTAGTGCGCTGTTGTGTTAAGCCCTCACCACTGGAACTGGACAATTAGGGGCAATTCTACCATGATTTAAAAAGAAAATACAAGCACTTTTGCACTGGTTAGCAGTGGTAAAGTGTGTTGAGTCCTAAAACCCAATAAAAACATGTTTGGCAAACAGAAGGGTGAAGGCAAAAAAGTTTGGGGCTGACCCTGCAGAAAAGGCCAAGTCTAACGCAACCCCCTCCAGCCAAAATCCAGGATAGACTAATCAATACCTTGATGGGATTTCCTGCTTAGGCGATAGAACATGGATGAAGGCCTTGCTAAGTGGGGTCCTGACCCACAGGGAACCTTTCTATTCACCTGTGGACCCCATCTGTGAAGTGCCTAAACTTAATTTGCTCACAGATTCATCACAGTAGGCATACAGAATCACCATGGCCAACAACGTGCTGTGGTCCATTTTACCGCTTGGATCAGATGTCTGTTTTCAACCCAAGGAAAACTCTGTCCTTAAAGACAGTAACCAACAGAGGCCACTGGCATCTGCCAGCATGAAGAGCCAGGGCCAAGGCCATCCAGGATTCTCTGACCTGCAGTTTCTCAGATTGGAAGGAAATAGCCCAGGTGTTGGGCCCTCTATTTCCACTCTCCCTCCTGCGAGTTCAGGAGTGGTATTCTGAGACACTCAGCCCAATATCTATCCCCTGAGGCTGAACAGGAGTCAGGTGTGAGTCCACCCTCATCCTGCCCCTCCATCTGCCTGGTCCATAAGGCCCTATACCGGGCTGGTCCAATGTACTTTCAGGAACGGTTCTCCTGGTATAATCCTAATACGAATCTCAGATCCAGCTCTTCACGGACGGTCACTATCCCGAGAATAAACAAAGCAAGATGGGGAGGAAGAGCATTTTCCATTTGTGCTGGAAAACTATGGAACTCACTTTCTCTTACCTTATGTCTCCAACCACCCTGTTGTAATTTAGGAAGAAGTTGAAGACTTGGCTTTTTACCAAAGCCGCGGGATAAGCTGCAGTCAGAGTAGCTGTGCTCCAGCAGGCTGGTTGGCTTTGTTGTTCTACCCTTAGTGCTAAGACACCTATGGGTAAATGTGCACTTTATAAAACTATCTCATTCATTCATTCTTCTGGGGTCCCGTACCCACTGCTTCGGAGTGGTACCCCCAGAAAACCGGGCACCTCGGACAGCTGCCCCTCCTTCCTCTTCTGACACCGGGGGCAACTCGTTCCCCAGAATGCTGTCTTAGCGCAGTCTTCGATACCATGTCCCACGGCTGGGGAGCTGCAGAATTGGTTACAATGCTTATTGGGGGCTAGCTTCTTTCTTACAGAATTGCACCATTCAGGTGGCACAAAACCCTTTTTGATCTACGGATTTTCCACTGCAGCATGGGGTGCCTCAGGGCTCGTTGTTGAGCCCTACTCTATTCAATTTTTATATGTGCACGCTAGTTGATATAATTGAGCGCTACAGTTTTAAGATTGTATCATATGCCGATATTACGCAGGAGATTATCACACTGTCTCAGGATGAAGCAAATACAGTGGTTCAGTGTAGGTGCTGCATGTCAGAGGTGGCTGAGTGGATGTACCTCAGTTGCCTTAAACTGAAAGAGGGGAAAGCTGAGGCCCTCATTCTAGGCGTGCAGCTATTGATGTGGTTCTCTGCCTGGTGACCCGATTCACTTGGGCCATTACCTGACCCTAAGCCAAAAGTTAAGAACCTTGGCAGCTGATTTGATGCAAGACTCTTGTTTGACAATCAGATTAGGAGTTTAGCAGGAAAATGTTTTGGGGTTTTAATAACTCTAAAAAAGATCATCTGACTTCTCCAGGAAGCCGCTAGAAAGACAGTAGTCTAGGCCCTCGTTATGTCTAGGCTGGACTACTGCAATGTCTTATATCTGGGTGTCTAACAGTTGAGACTGAAGAGACTCCAGCGTGTGCAGAATGCCGCAGCTTGTCTGCTGCTAAACCTTCCAAAGTGATCCCCCACGAGTCCCACTCTCGCTAAATTGCACTGCTTACCTTTGAAGAAAAGGCTCTTGTTCAAAGCCATTTGCTGTTGCCATAAATCTTGATTAACACAGTTCCTCGATATTTGTACCCTTTTGTCAAACCGTATTTTTCTAGAAGGAATTTAAGATCAGAAGGGGCTCTTCTGGCTTGTATTCATATGGTGAAAAGCGCAATCATCGGAGGGAGTTCCTTTAGTTTCCTAGCCTCCCAGATGTGGAATTCCCTTCCCTTTGAACTCAAACAGAAAAAGTTTAATTATCTTTTCGAAACAAATTAAAAACCTGACTGTTTAGATAGATCTGATTGGCTTGCTACTTTTAGGATGTTGTTTGGCCCTGAATCTGAAAAACCTTAGCACTGGGACACTTTTTTAGAATTAACTAAGCACTTTACAAATTATTTTGTTATTTATTATAATTATTATGGGCATTTGAGGACTAACTATGGCCCTCCTCTGGGTCACCTCCCCACCCCATTCCAAGGATACCAGGGCCATGGTGTGGACAAGGACCTGCCCCTGGGCTGAGTTATCCTGCACACTTGGCCAGTGTACTGCTCAGGGGAAACCAGCCTCTCCACTACCATTGTCTGGCTGGCCATGGAGTCCCTCAGAGCCATTACAAAGACCCCATTCACCTTGAACTTGTGGAAGTGAGGACTCCCACCCTCGGAGATCACCAGTCTATCCTCTGAGTTCACCTCCCAACTAAAGAGATTAGGGCATAACCTGCCTCCTGCCCCAGGGGACTACTTACCCTTAAGGTCATATTGGTCACCCCTATAGATAGTCACAGAGTCCCCCGCTTGTGTCTTAACTGAGAACACTCAAAGTAGTGAGATTGGAAATAGGGGCACCCTGAGCCACTGCCCACCAGAACCTCCTCCCTGTTTCTCAGAAGGGGCATGGGAACCCTTTCCTCCCCCTTACTCTGGAAATTGTCTGGGTTAATTTTAACCTCCCCCTAACTCTGCTGGGGGAACATTAACCACAACTCTTGGGGTCACTTCCGAATGCCTTCTTATGGACACCAGTGGTCCGTCTAGTTAGCAAGCTCCCTGGGACCAGCGAGCTTGCTATCAATAAGGTGTTGGCACAGATCTGCAAAACTAAGACAGAACAAGTGCTCCCTCACAATCAAATTGTGCAGTCCTTGATAATCCTTTACTTTTCTGTCCTTCATCCAGCCATCCAGTGCCTTGCAAAAAGAGTCCCCGCAATCCACCCAGAACTGTTGGTCCTGCTTAAGGCTGTCCATAAACTTCTCTGGGGGGAGGTCATACTTCCTGACACGGGTGTCTTGCATGGGGCGATATCTCATCCCTCCCCTTGCTAGGGATGTGCTTCCAGAGGCTAGCCACACAATCCTTCAAGGATCCTATGGACCTGCAGAGCCACCTCATACGCTTCAACCTACTTGACTAAGTCACCCCTCACAAGAAAGTCAGGCACCAGACCTTTGTGAATATGGACCATCCCTCTTGTCTCCAAAGGGCACTGTGGAGATGCTGCCACCATCACTGTTAGGCTATGCCTGCCTTGCCTTGAGGTCCAGCTTCTTTAGACTCAGTTCATGAGCCAACAAGATTTTAGTCAGCTCCAAGGCCCTCTCAGCCTTTATCTCCTCCATGGCTAGCTTATTTTGCTCTGCTTCCATTGCCAGTTTCTTCTCTTCTACTCTTAACTAGAGGAGAGGAGTTGGCCTAACGGCTAGGGCGGTCGACCTCGAATCTGGGGAACCAGGTTCGAGTCTCCCTGTGCCTAACAAAAATGAATGTGTCCTCATGTAATGCAACTGGTGCAATGTAAAGCACTCTGATACCCGATAACTTCAGGTCAAGTTCGCGCTATATAAAACTTCGAAAAAAACAAGACCATCTGCAGCTTAAACTTCCTCTCCACCTTCGGGTTGGCCAGCTCCTCTGGGGACAGGCTTCAAGAAGACACATTACTTTCTGCCCTGGCAGGGAGTTCCATCTTGGGGGTCAAATCATCCCCCTTAACTGCATGCTGTACACAGGAAGATCCTCTCCATGCCTTTCCCTCTCATCATCTCCCTCTGTGGCTGCAGCCAATGACTGGTGGGCTTCCCACCCAGGCCCTCAACACCTTTTGGAGCTCTACCTTCCTGGTGTTGTTCTTTGCTGGAAGTTCCCTCTCCTTACAGAACTCCTTGAGCTGGACTACAGTGTAAGCATCCACGTTGGCCAGCTCAAACTCCATTCTTGCAGGTGTGGTTTCAAGCACAATATTCATGGAGAGAATTTAGAAAAAACAAAAAAAAAGCCAATCAAGGAGAATTTCAACTCGAGTTAGTCTCATATACAGGATGGTAGTGTACACAAAATTACTGTATGGCACTGCACAAACACAAGTCCTAATCCTCACCACTGATCACCAATGTAAGAAACTGGGATGTTGGCTGGCTGTGAGCTCTGGTTAAGCAGCAATCACAATCCTTGTCACAGTGAGGCAATCAATCAATCAATCAATCAGAGTACTTGTAAAGCGCGCTACTTACCCGTGAGGGTCTCAAGGTGCTGAGGGGAGGGGGTGCCACTACTGCCCGAAGAGCCAGGTCTTGAGGAGTCTTCTGAAGGCGAGTAGGTCTTGGGTCTGCCGTAGGTGGGTAGGGAGGGTGTTCCAGGTCTTGGCGGCGAGGTAGGAGAAGGATCTGCCACCCGAGGTTGTTCGTTGGATGCGGGGGACAGCGGCGAGGGTGAGGCTGGTGGAGCGGAGCTGGCAGGTGGGGGTGTAGAAGTTGAGTCTGCTGTTAAGGTAGGCTGGTCCGGCGTTGTGGAGTGCTTTGTGTGCGTGGGTGAGGAGTTTGAAGGTGATCCTCTTGTCAACGGGGAGCCAGTGTAGGTCTCTCAGGTGGGGGGTGATGTGCCTGCGGTGGGGGACGTTGACGATCAGTCGGGCGGAGGCGTTTTGGATGCGTTGTGGTCGTCGTAGGTGTTTGGCTGGGATTCCTGCGTAGAGTGTGTTGCCATAGTCCAGTCTGCTGTTGACGAGGGCCTGTGTCACCATTCTTCTTGTTTCGGTCGGGATCCACTTGTAGATCCTGCAGAGCATGCGGAGGGTGTTGTAGCAGGAGGAGGAGACGGGGTTGACATGTTTAGACATGGAGAGGGTGGAGTCAAGGATAAATCCTAGGTTGCGTGCATGGTCGGTGTGTGTTGGTGCTGTTCCCAGTGTGGTCGGCCACCAGGAGTCGTTCCAGGCTGAGGGGGTGGTTCAGAGGATGAGTACCTCCATCTTGTCCGAGTTTAGCTTCAGACGGCTGTTGCTCATCCAGTTGGCGACGGCCTTCATTCTCTTGTGGAGGTTGGTTTTGGATGTGTGTGGGTCCTTGGTGAGGGAGAGGATGAGCTGGGTGTCGTCGGTGATGAGGTCGTGTTGGCCATGTAGACGTTGAACAGAGTTGGGCTGAGGGATGAGCCCTGGGGGACGCCGCAGATGATGTAGGTGGCCTCGGATCGGAAGGGTGGGAGGCGGATGCTCTGGCTTCTGCCGGAGAGGAAGGACGTGGTCCAGTCAAGGGACTTCTCTTGGATTCCGGCTTCTAGGAGGTGTCTCTTTAGAGTGCGATGGCAGACCGTGTCGAAGGCGGCTGACAGGTCCAGGAGGATGAGGGCTGATGTTTCGGCATTGTCTAGTTGGCGCCTGATGTCGTCTGTGGCGGTAATGAGGGCTGTCTCGGTGCTGTGGTTTTGTCTGAACCCAGACTGGGACGGGTCCAAGACGTTGTTGTCTTCCAGGTGGTGGGCCAGTTGCATGTTGATGATTTTCTTGATGACCTTCGCCGGGAACGGGAGCAGGGAGATGGGTCGGAAGTTCTTGAGGTCCTTGGGGTCTGCCTTGGGCTTCTTGATGAGGGCGTTGATTTTGGCGTGTTTCCAGCTTTCCCGGAATGTTGATGTTTCGAAGGAGATGTTGATGACCTTTCGTAGTTGGAGTGCGATGGCTGCGTCTGCTTTGTTGAATACGTGGTGTGGGCACGGGGTCTGACGAAGATCCTGAGTGGATGGAGTTCATGACCTTGCGTGTCTCGTCGTCATTGACGTTAGACCAGGAGGTCAGTCGGGTGGCGCTGGTGGTGTTCACAGGGGAGGTGGGGTTTGGCGTAGTCGGGGCGGTCACGGTGTTAAAGCTGTCATGGATGTCGGCGATCTTGCGGTGGAAAAAGATGGCTAGTGAGTTGCACAGTTCTTGTGAGGGTGGTATGGCGCTGGGGTTGGACAGTTCCTTTACGATGCTGAAGAGCTCTTTGCTGTTGTGTGCGTTGTTATCCAGGTGGTCTTGGAAGGAGGATCTCTTGGCTAATCTGATGAGGTGGTGATGTCTGCGGGTGGCATCCTTGTGAGCTGCGTGGTTGTCCGTAGTGCGTTTGTGGAGCTATATCTTCTCCAGTTTCCGGTATGCGCGTTTGGAGGTCTGGAGCTTGTCGGTGAACCAGGTGGCTCTCTTGCTGGCATGGTTGTTGGAGGGTTTCTTGAGTGGGGCGAGGGTGTTGGCGTAGTCGTCGATGTACTGTCTGAGGTTGTGGGCTGCTGTGTCTGGGTTGGTGGGGTCGGTGGGTGGGTTTTGGGTGAGGGTGGTGATCAGCTGGTCTTCGGTGACTTCGCTCCAGCAGCGGCGAGGTAGTTGTTGGGTGCGGTGGTGCGTGGTTGGTTTCTTGAAGGTGAAATGGATGCAGCGGTGGTGTGGATGAAGGCGACGTGGGTGCCTGGGGAGAAGACGGGGTCCAGCGTGTGGCCAGCGCCGTGGGTGGGTGCGGTGACGAGTTGTCTGAGGCCGAGGTTGGCGAGGTTGATGATCAGGGTGGCGGAGTTGGTGTTGTTGTTGTTCTCGAGGTGGAAATTCAGGTCCCCGAGGAGGATGTAGTCCATGGAGGTGAGTGCGTGGGTGCTGGCGAGATCGGTGATGGAGTTGCTGAATTGAGCTCAGGATCCGGGGGGTCTGTAGATGAGTGTTCCTCTGCGGGTGGTGTTGGGGTCGGTGTGGATCTGGAAGTGCAGGTGTTCGGCGGTGTTGAGGGTGTCGTCTGCGTGGGTGGCGACCCTGAGGGTGATCTTGTAGCCGTCCGGGATGGCTATGGCGATGTCGGGCACCGAGGAGTCGTTCCACCAAGTCTCGGTCAAGAAGGCCACGTCTGGGGCGGAGGTGTCGTGCAGATCCCAGAGCTCGACGGCGTGTTTGCATGCGGAGCGGGTGTTGAGGAGTATGCAGCGGAGGTGGTTGGGTCCAATCCTTGGAGGTTTGGTGGCTCTGTCGCAGGTGAAGCTGCAGGTTTGTCAGGAGAAAGATCCGTGAGTCCGTTTCGGGGCGGCTTGGAAGCAGGTGTGGTTTCGGCCAGCATTGAGTGCGTAGAGGGTGCTGGCATCGTAGCGGAGTCTGGTGTTGTGGCGTTCGCGGGGTCCAGGGATTCTGGCACTGGGCGCGGTCCAGGCGTGGACGGGCACAGACGGGCTTGCCTTTGGTGCGCCAGCGGCGCGCCCGCTGAGCGCGTCCAATGCACGGCCTCCATAAGAGGGGGAGAGGGAGGGAGGAGCAGCTGGGAGGCGGGAGTTGGGTGGCTAATGGGTAGCAGGGGGGCGGGGCCGCAAAGACGCAGTGGCGGGAGGAGCGGGAACGGCGGGAAAACAGGCAGGCGGCAGAGAAAAAGCACGAAGCAGCTGGCGGCCGTGTGGTGGAGTGGGGAGCGACCTGCCTGCGAGCGCAAGCCAACCCTAAATTAAACAGTGCTCAACCCCCTGGCAGTTTGGAACAGAGCAATCAGGCTTAATTTAGAGGCAATGTGTAAAATATTTGTGCAACACTTCAAACAGTAATAAAGTGAAAACACTGCAAAAAAGGTATCCAACACCAAGTTAGAAAGAAAGAGTAACTTTCAATAAATACAACAAAACACAGATAACAAAATAACAAAAATCTCATCTGCAGAACCGGAGACAAGCAAATTTAAAGATTTCAATGAAAATAGCGCCAAAAACCACAAAGTGCTAACTATGGATATCTTTTTGCACCAGACCAGGACAAAATCACATGCTCAGGCCAGCTACTGGGACCCAGTAAAGTCCGCTTAATAGAGTATCTTAAAACCGGGTTTGCAGAGCGTTGCGCTGGTCCGCGTCAAAGTTGTGTCGCACATTGTAGGAAGGTTGACCCCTGACTATGGTTGCCCCCAACTTTTTGCCTGGTGTTTTGCTGGGTTTCTGACTTAGTTGACCTGAGGCCCTGCTATTCAGGACCTCAGGCCCACTGCTCTCTCTGTAAAATGGATTCCATGTACCTTAGGTACATATCTAAATTGGATACTGAGTCACCTTACCAGTCCCTGTACAGTGTACCTTAGGTACCCAGGGCATAGGTGTACCCAGGGCCTACCAGGGGCTGCAGCATGTATTATGCCACCCCTGGCTGGCCATCCAAATCTGACACAACTGGCTGCTTGACAGCTGGGGCAAGGTGGTGTAATCACCCTTTGCTTTAGATATAGTATACCTATATCTAACCCTAAAATGGACACACAGATCTCCTATCAGTCACTCCTATGGCAGGCCTTAACAATCCTGAAGGCAGAGTGCTTGGAATCGTGTGAGATGGTGCTCTAGCATGAGCTGAGCCTGTCTGCGGCTTTCGGGATCCATCCCTTAGCCGTTTCCATGATATCGCATACCATATACTCTTAAGTGCATTATAATCCTCGCGGTTATGTGCCAACTCTGGTATCGCTTTATCAAAACATGTCGAGTAAGGTGTCATACGAATTGGAATACTAACCCCTCGCCAATTCTGGCGACGGGGTTAGCATTCCACCCTTCTAGAGGGACACGACATGTATGTAACCCCTAACCCCGGTTAAAGTCAGACAGAGCCTTAGCATCCACAAAATGGATGCTGCCACCGAGACACAAGTCTGCCCTCCTGCTGCTGGGAGTCCTCCCAGAGCAGGAGATAAGGACAAAGGGTTTCCTGCCAGGGGCGGTGCCAGCACCGTCCCAGACAGGGTTTTGTGTATTGTAGGTAGGCAGGGCTTTAGAGGAAGGTGACTGCAAGTAGCACCCCGGTGCTCACTGTGCATAGGCTGGCTGGAACCAGTTCCAGGGGCACTCCAGCCCCTGGCCTGGGGAAAAGCCCGCCAAGGAAGTGGGTGTAACCACCCCCCTCCTGGTCCCACCCATAGGGCAGGACCTAGTCGCGTGCCAGCCCCCTTTTCCCAGATAAAGGTAGAGACTGGCCCCCTTCCAAATCAGATCATCTTTGAATCCTGAAACTACTTTCTGCGAAAGGAACTCAAGACTTCTTCCTAAGATTTCTCCCTTGTGACTAAGGAGTAGTCACCCTGCATCCGCAGGCACCATCTAAGAACACTGCGGTCTGCTGCAAGTCCTTCCTCCGGAATCCGACTGCCCAGCTCGACGAGAACCAGCTTCCCTGGCACCTCTGACCTCTACCCACCTCTACAGCCCAGCTGAGAACCGTGGGTGTGACGAGACCTCAAGGGACCGGCCATCTGCAAGACTGCACGACTTCTTTCCAGCAAGCCCGCCGAGTGAATTCCTGGTGAGTGCTTTGGGGTCCGAGAAGCCCCCACCCTGAGCAGCTCCAGCACCGAAGAGCAGCCCCCCAGCATCTCCACGATCTGCGTGGGGCCCTTCTGCTTTCCGCTGCTCACCGCGTTGTTTGGCTACTAGCCCGCTGGCTTGTGGCCTCCCTGACGACGCCCGACGACATTTCTGCTGCTGGTCTGGTTGCTCCAGACTGGCCCTTGCTCCCTCCCAGAAGAGGAGCACCCCGGACCCTCCTGGTCCACTCAAGACGCCATTTTGAGTCCACCGCGTGGGCTTGAATTAGCCAAGGCTTGTTGCCCAATCCTGGGTAACTTCGACGCCAACGACTTCATCCTCCGTGGGACAGCTCGCACCTCCATCCTGGTCGCCGACAACGCCTCCTGGTCCGAGAGACTGCAGAGCCCAGCAGCGCCCACTCACCTGACTGCGGTGACTTCGCCCGGTGCCATCCTGGTGCCCACTTAATCACTGGCTAGTGATTCAAGAACTTGGTCCCCTCTGCTTTCAGGTTTCTTCTTCCTTGATCCAGGCTTGGATCCATCGAACTTTCCTTCACTGGTCGCCTGCCAGCAACTTCTTCCTTCCAGGCTCCTGGTCCGGCAACGAGATCCCCGACGTCTTTTCAGACCTATGCAGCTGCAGCCCCTGGGCTAGGTAACTTCGGCACTCCGGTGTCCCAGCATAGCCTCACTATCCAAGGGTCAGGATCCACTGTCGTTTTCTCCCTACCAGGTCGGGTTCGCCCGTGAACACTAACTTTGTGAATTCTAGCTTCCATAGACTTTGTCCCGCATCCCGCGTGAGAGTGCACACTCTGCACCCGAGTTCCCTAGGCCTCCTGCTAGTAATCTAAAGGTTCAGTAGTCCAGTCCTAGCGATCCCAAAGCCTCTGAGAATCGTTACTTACCTGCTAGTAATTCGCATTCCACTTTGAAAGTATATGGTTTTTCGTGCCCCTCGGGCATTTGTGTAACGTGCTAACTTAAAAGTATTTTCGTAAGAGTTTTGTTGTGTGCTTAGCACCCTGTCCTCATAAAGAGTACAGGGTTGTTGTGATTCTAATAAATACATTGTTTATTTTCATAACACTTGTGTGGTGTCCTTTCACTGGGTGTTCAAGGGGTAATGTGATGGTAAAACAGCTGGCTTAACACGCCCTCTAGAGTCTTAGCCTTAGACTGCTCGTATCCATGCTACTAGGATAGCTGGTCTATAAGGTTGACTTACAACCAATCATCAATAAGGGTTGTTTGGACTGATATATAGTGATCACTAGAATAGTGAGCACTGCACATCAGGCCAACTTCTCACATTGGTGAGCAGCGGTTGGGATTTGAGCTTGCTGTTGTTTTACCACACATGCCCTAAGAATATCTTGTGAAAGATCACATAAGTACTAAAGGTACATATAACTTAGCTTAGAATACTCTGAGTTCTACTGAACCAGCTGTTGTAGCTCCTAGGGCCTAGCACACCCTAAACTACAACTCTAGCAAGGGATCAGTAGGCAAACATATAGTGTAGGTAAGTGCACCACTTACACCTCACTAGAAAAGCATGTCGACTCAGGGGGACTCTACTGAGACTCCCCTGGTCAGTGTTGACCCTCCACAGGTCACTTCAAGATATGCAGCTCTCAATTTTCAGGAGATGAGGCAACTCTGTGTCTCCAGGAAACTGAAGCAGGGGTCTAACCCCACCATTCCCTTTCTGATAGGTCTCTTAGAGACATATGATGCCAGAAAGCTCTCTCAGTTACATGAGAGCATGCCAGCCTTAGAGGGAACCTCTGGGGATCCAGACCTCCCCAACACTGATTCAGCAGTTGAGGAGGAGGAGGATCAGGAGGAACTCTCTGGGGATGAGGTAGACAAAGGTCTTGAGGTAGTCAGAAGGCTAACTAGGACCAACTTAGACCTACTTGGGGAAGGATCTGGGGGACCCCCAGTACTGACCCTAATAAGGCCTAACCTTGGAGTTAGGAGAGATAGATCTCTTTCTAGGGACTCCATTAGATCTCTGCACTCTAATGCCTCTTCTCAGGGGAGAAGGAACTCTCCCCAGAGGAGATTGACTTCCCCTCAGAGAAGAGAGCATGAAGCAAGGATGAGACAAGCTAGACTGAGGATTGAAAGGGAAGAAATTGCCCTGGCCAAAGAAAAGCTTGCATTTGCTAGAGAGCAGAAGATGTGTGGGTTAGCTCCCACTGGTGGCAGCAATCTCCCAAGAGATAGAGAGAAGGGTTTAGATACTAAACACCTGACTAAAATAGTGCCCCCCTTTAAGCAAGGGGATGACATCCAGAAATGGATGGC
Source organism: Lissotriton helveticus (assembly GCF_964261635.1). NCBI lineage: Eukaryota > Metazoa > Chordata > Amphibia > Caudata > Salamandridae > Lissotriton > Lissotriton helveticus. The sequence continues at coordinate 96,796,401 of NC_136068.1, forward strand.
TGCTCTGGAGAGGGCCTGCACTGTGCAGAACATTCCCCAGAGTCAGTGGGCAGCTATACTGTGGCTCTCCTTTGATGGTAAAGGTAGAGATAAGCTCCTCACTACAAGGGTGGAGGATGCTAACAATTACCAGGTCCTGAAAAATGCACTGGTTGATGGGTTTGGTTTAACCACTGAGCAGTACAGGTTGCTGTTCAGAGACACCCAGAAAACTCAGTCTCAGGACTGGTCAGACTTTGTTGATTGTGCCACTAAGGCTCTGGAAGGCTGGCTACTGGGTAGTAAGGTTACTGATTTCAAGGGATTGTATAATCTAATTATGAGAGAGCAAGTCTTAAATAATTGTCAGAACCAGTTATTACACCAGCACCTGGTAGACTCTGATCTGACCTCTCCACAAGAATTGGGTAAGAGGGCAGACAAATGGGTCAGAACCAGGATTAGGCCCAAGAACCAAGGTGGTGACCAGAAAAAGGAATCAACCAAGCCTCAAGAGAAGGGTGGGAATAAATCTCCAGATCAAACCACATCAGGGCCCCAAAAATCCTCTGAGGGGGGTGGGTCCCAGAATCCTTCAAACAACCAGAAGAAACCTTATTGTTATCCCTGTAAACAGGTGGGTCATTTAAAAACTGACAGCAGTTGCCCAAAGAATAACAATAAGGAAAACATACCCCCAAGTAACATTCCCAAACCTCCTGTTACTACTAGTAGTAATCCCCCAGGTGGTGGGAGTGCCCCCAAGAATTTGGGTGCATTTACTTTGGGAGTTCCTGGGGACCCTGGCCTAACCAGGTCCCCAAACTTAGATACTCTTGTCTGTGAGACTGGCATGGGGTTTGCCAACTTCACAACTTGTCCCAACACTTTGGGCAAGTACAGACAGGAGCCCCTCATCAATGGTATAAAAGTTGAGGCCTATAGAGATACAGGGGCTAGCATCACTATGGTGACTGAGAGTCTAGTCCCCTCCAGGCAACTTTTACCTGGTGCCACATACCAGGTGACCAATATTGATGGAGTACAGAGAAATCATCCCATGGCAGTGGTCAATCTCAGCTGGGGAGGTGTCACTGGCCACAAGAGAGTGGCAGTGTCACCAAACTTGCCTGTAGATTGCCTACTGGGGAATGATTTAGAGCTCTCAGCCTGGGCTGAAGTAGAGCAAGAGACCCATTCTAGAATGGTGAACACCCATGGTAAGGTTAGTGGGGCAGTGGTAGCCACAGCCCCAGTCCAAGATGTCCTCCCTGAACAGGTCAGGAGGGTTGTGCCAGTCACAACCCCATCTCAGACAACTTCCTTCCCAGAACAGGTTGTCAAGGCTGTCATGGTAACAGCCCACACCCAAACTGAGCCCCCTCCTGAAAAGGTTGGGAGAGTTGTGATGGCCACAGCTCAAACTCAGACAGATGACAGTGTTGTGAAGCCTGAAACTATGGATCACTCCACTCAGACAGAGAGTATTGAGGAGGAAGAGAAATCTCCCTCCCACCAGACTTTAGGAAAGGATCAGCCTCCTCAGGGAACTGATCTGACCCCTTGTGAAGAAACTGCCACAGAGGTAGTCAGGCCTAGCCTGGCAGAACCCCTGATGTCAATGGACCCTTCCAAGGTGGGACCCAGTCTGGAGCAGGTAACCTGCCCCTCTCTACCCTGCCTCAGTCAGCCCAGGGCTGTAGAGGTCAGGGAGGCCAGTGTTGGACCCCAAAGGGCCCCCTGTCCAAAAGAATTTCCCAATCAGCAGATTAAGGGCACTGAAGCTAGTAGTCCTAGCCAAGTGAAAATAAAACATACTCCTGAGGGATCCCCCTTAAAATTAGTTAGGGACCTCCCACAGATGGACACTGTTGGGCACAGCCAAACTTGGGACCTGAGGGCCCCAGACCTGACCTGTCCCTCCAGTAAGCCAAACAGAGGGACCCAACCTCCAGCTGTAGGTAGCCAGAGGTTGACCCTGAGAGCCCAAAACAACTCAGTCTTGGAAAGAAAGGCCTATATGGTGGAAAATGATTGGAGGAAGCTGAGCCCAAAATTAGTGGAGCCTCACTTCAGTACTCCATTTCAGCACCAGCCTTTTTCTTTGACAAAACACACCACGGGTAGAGATTCCCTATGGTGGAGACCCTCAGACACCCTTAGGGTGAGGGATTGCTTAGTGGACCATGCCAGTGCTGGTACTTCCTTAAATGGCCACTTAGGCAATATAGGCTTACCTGGACAAGGATAGCCTTATCTCCTTTCGTTTGGGGGGGGGTTATGTAGGAAGGTTGACCCCTGACTATGGTTGCCCCCAACTTTTTGCCTGGTGTTTTGCTGGGTTTCTGACTTAGTTGACCTGAGGCCCTGCTATTCAGGACCTCAGGCCCACTGCTCTCTCTGTAAAATGGATTCCATGTACCTTAGGTACATATCTAAATTGGATACTGAGTCACCTTACCAGTCCCTGTACAGTGTACCTTAGGTACCCAGGGCATAGGTGTACCCAGGGCCTACCAGGGGCTGCAGCATGTATTATGCCACCCCTGGCTGGCCATCCAAATCTGACACAACTGGCTGCTTGACAGCTGGGGCAAGGTGGTGTAATCACCCTTTGCTTTAGATATAGTATACCTATATCTAACCCTAAAATGGACACACAGATCTCCTATCAGTCACTCCTATGGCAGGCCTTAACAATCCTGAAGGCAGAGTGCTTGGAATCGTGTGAGATGGTGCTCTAGCATGAGCTGAGCCTGTCTGCGGCTTTCGGGATCCATCCCTTAGCCGTTTCCATGATATCGCATACCATATACTCTTAAGTGCATTATAATCCTCGCGGTTATGTGCCAACTCTGGTATCGCTTTATCAAAACATGTCGAGTAAGGTGTCATACGAATTGGAATACTAACCCCTCGCCAATTCTGGCGACGGGGTTAGCATTCCACCCTTCTAGAGGGACACGACATGTATGTAACCCCTAACCCCGGTTAAAGTCAGACAGAGCCTTAGCATCCACAAAATGGATGCTGCCACCGAGACACAAGTCTGCCCTCCTGCTGCTGGGAGTCCTCCCAGAGCAGGAGATAAGGACAAAGGGTTTCCTGCCAGGGGCGGTGCCAGCACCGTCCCAGACAGGGTTTTGTGTATTGTAGGTAGGCAGGGCTTTAGAGGAAGGTGACTGCAAGTAGCACCCCGGTGCTCACTGTGCATAGGCTGGCTGGAACCAGTTCCAGGGGCACTCCAGCCCCTGGCCTGGGGAAAAGCCCGCCAAGGAAGTGGGTGTAACCACCCCCCTCCTGGTCCCACCCATAGGGCAGGACCTAGTCGCGTGCCAGCCCCCTTTTCCCAGATAAAGGTAGAGACTGGCCCCCTTCCAAATCAGATCATCTTTGAATCCTGAAACTACTTTCTGCGAAAGGAACTCAAGACTTCTTCCTAAGATTTCTCCCTTGTGACTAAGGAGTAGTCACCCTGCATCCGCAGGCACCATCTAAGAACACTGCGGTCTGCTGCAAGTCCTTCCTCCGGAATCCGACTGCCCAGCTCGACGAGAACCGGCTTCCCTGGCACCTCTGACCTCTACCCACCTCTACAGCCCAGCTGAGAACCGTGGGTGTGACGAGACCTCAAGGGACCGGCCATCTGCAAGACTGCACGACTTCTTTCCAGCAAGCCCGCCGAGTGAATTCCTGGTGAGTGCTTTGGGGTCCGAGAAGCCCCCACCCTGAGCAGCTCCAGCACCGAAGAGCAGCCCCCCAGCATCTCCACGATCTGCGTGGGGCCCTTCTGCTTTCCGCTGCTCACCGCGTTGTTTGGCTACTAGCCCGCTGGCTTGTGGCCTCCCTGACGACGCCCGACGACATTTCTGCTGCTGGTCTGGTTGCTCCAGACTGGCCCTTGCTCCCTCCCAGAAGAGGAGCACCCCGGACCCTCCTGGTCCACTCAAGACGCCATTTTGAGTCCACCGCGTGGGCTTGAATTAGCCAAGGCTTGTTGCCCAATCCTGGGTAACTTCGACGCCAACGACTTCATCCTCCGTGGGACAGCTCGCACCTCCATCCTGGTCGCCGACAACGCCTCCTGGTCCGAGAGACTGCAGAGCCCAGCAGCGCCCACTCACCTGACTGCGGTGACTTCGCCCGGTGCCATCCTGGTGCCCACTTAATCACTGGCTAGTGATTCAAGAACTTGGTCCCCTCTGCTTTCAGGTTTCTTCTTCCTTGATCCAGGCTTGGATCCATCGAACTTTCCTTCACTGGTCGCCTGCCAGCAACTTCTTCCTTCCAGGCTCCTGGTCCGGCAACGAGATCCCCGACGTCTTTTCAGACCTATGCAGCTGCAGCCCCTGGGCTAGGTAACTTCGGCACTCCGGTGTCCCAGCATAGCCTCACTATCCAAGGGTCAGGATCCACTGTCGTTTTCTCCCTACCAGGTCGGGTTCGCCCGTGAACACTAACTTTGTGAATTCTAGCTTCCATAGACTTTGTCCCGCATCCCGCGTGAGAGTGCACACTCTGCACCCGAGTTCCCTAGGCCTCCTGCTAGTAATCTAAAGGTTCAGTAGTCCAGTCCTAGCGATCCCAAAGCCTCTGAGAATCGTTACTTACCTGCTAGTAATTCGCATTCCACTTTGAAAGTATATGGTTTTTCGTGCCCCTCGGGCATTTGTGTAACGTGCTAACTTAAAAGTATTTTCGTAAGAGTTTTGTTGTGTGCTTAGCACCCTGTCCTCATAAAGAGTACAGGGTTGTTGTGATTCTAATAAATACATTGTTTATTTTCATAACACTTGTGTGGTGTCCTTTCACTGGGTGTTCAAGGGGTAATGTGATGGTAAAACAGCTGGCTTAACACGCCCTCTAGAGTCTTAGCCTTAGACTGCTCGTATCCATGCTACTAGGATAGCTGGTCTATAAGGTTGACTTACAACCAATCATCAATAAGGGTTGTTTGGACTGATATATAGTGATCACTAGAATAGTGAGCACTGCACATCAGGCCAACTTCTCACACACATCCAAAGCAATGTGTCAGTTCTGAGATGCGGAGCTTCGAGGGCCAAAAGGGGGTGGTGATGGACGGAGCATCTGAACCAATCAAACACTCACACCCAGTCAAAAGATCTGGGTTTAATCCATCACCGTACGTCTACTTGTATCAATGTTCTGTGTGATATTGGCGTAGACAGGTATGGCAACAGTTGCAATATTACCCTTCTGGTTTTGGGGTCATAACTCAACAACTGCTATAGTTGGACACATGTCATTTTCTTCACTGCATAATATTTCTGTTGGTCTTGAAATCCATCACCGTTCTTTAGCCCACTCTGTCACCTCAGTTCAGACATGGCCATAGGCAAATCAGTCTGACCCTGTGCCTCATGGGAACAGTCCAGCCCAAACTGCCAAGCCATGCCTTCCCTGGACCGAAAACAAGCTTCCGAGGACCGGTTTCTGGCAATACAGCCGCCTGCAGCCTGGCTTGCATCGTCATCGAGGATCCTGTCGACAGAACTTGCAATGCAAAGTCCAACAGGCTACAATGAAAGGCCTAAGACATGTTTAAAGGGCACTCGTTAGCTGTGGTAAAGTGAGCAGAGTTCTACAAGCCAACAAAAAGGGTTCAGAAAACAGGAGGGTGAAGGCAAAACGTTTGGGGATGACCCTGCAGAAAGGGCCAAGACCAACAGAAATATTATGCAGTGAAGAAAATGACATGTGTCCAACTATAGCAGTTGTTGAGTTATGTCCCCCAAACCAGAAGGGTAATATTGCAACTGTTGCCATACCTGTCTACGCTAATATCACACAGAACATTGATACAAGTAGACGTACGCTCTTCATATCTCTTCCTTTCTTGTTGCGCTGCGTTTGCTTGGTGGATTTAAAAAAATACTTTTATTATAAATTAAAAAGTAATCCAGGTCCCACAAATCACCCATCGAATAGTGCCTTGACTGTTTCAAGCAGACTTGAACCAAGGTTTTAATGATTGAAACCTATTCAAGCTGTGAATTGAGTCAAGCAAGCAGGCAAAGGCCATTGGTAGCCTGGGATGAGGTGTCAGGTCTCATCATTGTGTTAAATGACCCTTGCTTGGATGACTGGCACAGAGTCATTTGAAGCAATTTGATGTTTGACTTTACTGAAAAGTCACATTTCAGAAGAGATAGTTTCAACCTGCCATAGATGAGGACACATGCCATTTGGGAGGGATGCTTGGCGTGATAAATTGCTGGACAGTGCAACAAATTGAAAACCTGAACTTAAAGGGCATACCCTTGAACAGAGGTCACTGCTGTTTTAGACAAACAGCTTAAAAATACAATATGTACCCATATTTCATTTGGAAATGCTTCTATTATGCCAGACCTTTCTAAATGGCTTTTTGCCTGTCTGCAGAAGCCACATACAAGTCAAGCATGACCCCTCACCTATTCCAAACTTTTTAAAATCTAAATAACTTTAGATTCAGTGGATTGGTGTTTGTTGGATCACAGAAGCATTGGTTTGAAACTGAGATACTGAAGACAAATTCAGTACTAACTGTGGGTGCCACACAGTAAGAGTCTGATTTTGAGGCAGACTGAGGGCCTTATTCTGAGGTTGGCGGTCTTTGTCTTAAACCACCACGGCGCCAGTTCCAGGAAGACCGCCAAGCCCGTGGTGCACCCGCTCACCAGATTCCAAGTTGAATCTGAGGCGGGGTGGTGGTATGGAGGTGGTGTCATGGCGGCGGTCTGTTAAGCTCATAAGTGATCCTGACAAGCATACCGCCGGCATGACAGCGCCTACTGCATGTTTCTGCACGGTGTGGCATGCAACATGTTGTAATTACAGTGGGGCACAACATGTGCCCCCTGCGCACAGCTCCATGGCCAGATGCGGCCAGTCCTGTATTTCTGCCAACCTTTTCATGGCGGGCTCCCAACCATGAAATAGGTGGTAGAAAAGCAGCTTGTAATATGCTTGGCGGTGGCTACACCAGCACCGCCAGCATTTACTGCCCCTTTTTCACACAGCCACCGCTGTGGGATCCTAGATCCCCAGCAGAGGTGATGGTCTTGTGCGGACCCACTGCCATCATCGTACTACCGTGGGCAGATCCACCATGGTGGTCGGACCGCCACAGCGAGTATGGCGGTCCCAGGACCGCCGTACCCGTAATAAGGCCCTAAGTGGTATCTCCAGTGGCAACACTACTCTCCTTCATCACAAGTAGCCTGGTGTTCCTGCACTCTGATTATCTGGGTGTGCAAAAAGTGGGGCACATTGAACCAGCCTGAAAATCCAGCTGGTAAAATGGCAGAAGGATTTGACAAGGGCTGTAGACAAAAGTGGTGCCGGGCTCTCACCCGACTACCCCCTAGAACACGGGGGACGTGACTGACTTCCCTCTGTATGTATGTACGTAAATTATATTTTCAATCAACTGAACCCAGACAAAAGGCAAGGTTCTGCCTTGCTCCACCTTCCCCTGCCATGGTCATCCACCACCATCCCGACTCACACTGATCCTTCTCCCCCATTTGCCAACCTGCACCTTGCTAACACAAGTCTTCATGGAATCGCTGAAGGTAGCCCAGTCTCCTAACTACACATGCACACAGATACACAGAGGATGTGGTTTGGATGAAATTATAAATCTGTATTCTCATTACGTTTTCCTGAATTAGAATGAATTCTCACTGAGAATGTTTAGTAAACACACTAGTTTTATCCCAAGATACAATTTCTTTAATTCCCTTAAGTACACTTATATTAATCCTCCCCCGAAAAATTTTCACATGGCAAGTATCACACTCAAATGCAGAAAATTGCATTTGCAAGTCATTCATTGCATTCACATGCAGATATTACATTTAAACATGTAGGAATGATGCACTATTACATGCACAAGTGGATATAGTCACTCCTAAACATTACACCTATGCTTTTAATTCAGATATTTCAGACAAGGAGACAAAAGGCTTGATTAACATAGCAGCATCCAAGAGATTAGGCCTATGAACCTGTAAAGAAACAGCCTTCTTCCATTTTAATTCGAGCACTCAAATTGTAAGAAAGAGTCAATGTTCAATCCAACAGTAGATGATATCAAGTCCACTTTAATTCAATGCATCTGTTCTGGTCAAAGGAGGTTTTAGTCCAAGTATCTTCAAATGAGAAACCAGTTGACTTTCACATAGCCAAAGAGAATTCCAAACACTAATGGAATTTCACATTCATCACAGAATAATTCAGCCAACACGTGTTTCGTTGGTAGGCATGTAATACCTCGACTTCCTCAGGGCTGAAAACAATTAAATAAGGACAATCAGAAACAAGTAAAACAGAAACTAAAAATAGCCCTAACCTTCACCCACCACAATGTGTCAGGCTTAAAAGAAGATAGACACACAAAGGAAAAGAAATTGTAAGCGCAGAAGTAGTGTGCATTAATAATACCAACAATACAAGACGAAACAGCCTAAATCAGTATAGTTCATCATGCAGCATCACATACAGATTTGCAACATAAGCAATACTTAAACAGAGTGAATATTCATGTCAAGTAAGCATAACCATCTCAAAAGATAGCCGCAGTATATACTCGTCCCGTGACAGTTAGACACAAGATACAACCATACTCCCCGGCATGCAAGGGTATTCAAGCCACGAGTGCCAGATCTCACCAAAAAGGGGGATACCAGTGTAAAGTATATATAATAACCTGATGCATAGGAAGCAATCCATTCAAATCCAAAATTACATATCAGGATAACCGGCTCAATAGTGCCGGGAACATAAACCATCCGATTAGTGTATTAACTGAATGAAGAAAAAAGAGAAAAAAAAAACAACCATCTTCACAAGAAAGTAAAAATTATAATAATGTCATTCCAAAACAAGTGAATCTAAATTCATATACTAAAAACATCAGAAGGTACCACATTCATAAGGCAATCACCTATGTCCCAAGCAACCAGCTAAGGCTGGTGAGTAAAAATAGTAACTGGATCTGGCTTCTATACAAAACCATACCTGCACTATCATTCTAAAAGTATATAATCTCGAATAGAGACCAATAGTAAGTAGATAGCACAGGCATGTTAGTCATGAATCTCTATGAACAATGTTGCAAAACTTGCTAAATATGACCGTTCTAATCATTAAATCAATAAATGACCATATATATCATTGCAAAAACATCTTAAATAGATACAATACAAGGCCGCACCCCCATGGTAACATAATAGCAGGAAGACAAGATTAACTTACAGTACAGCAGCAATGTGAGGCATAAGGAGAGCACTCCTCATGTGTACTACGGCGTGGACCATGGGCGCCATTTTTAAGGTGTGATGCTGTATGATAAACTATTCTGATTTATGCTGTTTTGTCTTGTGTTTTAGTGGTATTATTAATGCACACTACTTGTGCGCTTACAATTTCTTTTCCTTTGTGTGTCTATCTTCTTTTAAGCCTGACACCTGTGGTGGGTGAAGGTTCGAGCTATTTTTAGTTTCCATTCTATTTCAACAGCTTTATTCGACATTTGCAGTCATAAAAGCGATGTACAATAAAACACATGGAATTGATTATACAAAATCATGGGTGATAAAAAAGACACACATAGATCATATAATAAAACTGCTTTGCATCCCTATAGGTAAACGTACATTTTTAGTTTCTGTTTTACTTGTTTCTGATATTCCTTATTTAATTGTTTTTAGCCCTGAGGAAGTCGAGGTATTACATGCCTACATATGAAACACGTGTTGGCTGGATTAATCTTTGGTGGATGTGCAATTACATTAGTGTTTGGAATTCTCATTGGCTTATGTGAAAGTTAACTGGTTTCTTATCTGAAGATTATTGGACTACACCTCCTTTGACCCGCACAGATGCATTGAATTAAAGTGGACTTGATATCATCTACTGTTGGATTGAACATTGACTCTTTCATACAATTTTAGTGTTGTTTTACTTTCCCATACGCAGTGCAGGGCACCTATTGCTGTGTTTTGATACCAAAGTTCTTCCATTTTAACAACATAGATGGTTTATTCAACAACTTTGTTTAATTTATGAGCTTGTTGCAAGGCATGTTGGACATTCAATAAGGATAAGGATAACAATATTCTACAGCTGACAAAGAGAACTGCAAACATATGATTTTAGATTGCAAAGTGATAATTGAATGACAATTTTATTGTATTGTTTTCATTAACTATCAATAAATATAATGTTATTATTACCAAAGGTAAATTTACATATTATTGTATTGTTTTCATTAACTATCAATGAATATCATTTTATTATTACCAAAGGTAAATTTACATATTATTGTATTGTTTTCATTAACTATCAATGAATATCATTTTATTGTTACCAAAGGTAAATTCACACGTGTGGATTTACTCATGTGTAAATTTACTCCTGCACCTAGGATTAACAATATACGGTTTTTGCTACTCACCATTTCCGAGTGTAAAGTTACTCCTAAATGCAGATGTTCTTGGAAGCAATACTGCTGGTTTTAGGAGCCAGCGCAGTACCGCAGGATGCTTACAATTACAAACCAAAGCCCTGCATGCTAGTCCAAGGAGGAGCCTGGCTTCAGAATCATGAATAATCAGAAGATAAGATTAAAATATGTGTTAAGGCCAAGATAATTGGGATAGCAGTAACCCAGTCATGAGGTTACCATTACCAGGATGACAGATGTATGCCAATGATGATATAAGATACCTAGGGCTTTTCCTAGTGCCCAGAAGATGAGGGAGTACGTGGAGGCCGGCATATTAAAACTTGGTTTAAAAGCTGAAATATTTTCAAAAGATTCTCCAGGTTTTGAACCATGTTAGATGAAGTGGAAGGCGATCCCTTGGAGAAGTTATGATCCGTTCTGACGGAGGAGCGCCACCCCCCTGCCAGCACAGATGCAAAACTTGTAAAATAAAATAACACAAGTTTATTATCAATTCATTCAACTTCATAGGGCCGAGTCTAGGGGGCAGGCCATCATGATGATGGCGTAGGCGGAGTGGTGGGCACTTCTGCTCAGTGTGTGTGTGGGTTTGGCCGACCATCCTAGGACAGCCAAACTCACATGCGCACTCAGATGTTTCCAACCCAAGCTGTGTTGCCAAGTTAGAAACAGCAGGCACAAGTTCTCAGTCTCCGTGGGAGTGCAAATCCAGGGTGCTCAGGCCAATCCCAGCGCATCTCTCATGCTGCCATCAACATGAGAGCAACATCTGTATTGGCCGTAGATGTGTCTGGGATCTTCAGTCTGTGCTGGAGAGGAGCAGAAGAGTGGCTCATATATTTTTTTTGTGCTGTTGTCATTGTCCATTTCTTTCCCTCCCCCATGCTGCCCAGCGACTTTTCCCTGACACCAGGCCTCCAAGCAGTATAACAGGCAGTCGATGGGCCATTAAGATATAAACCTCTGCCTTGTCACAATTATGTTTTAGGTAGCAAGTGTTCAGACCATAGGTGCTGGAGGTAGGGGTGCTGGTGGTGCTGCAGCACCCCCACAATAACTATGATGGAGTTGTGAAGGTGAATGAGCAATTGGGAGGCCTTTAAATGTTGTTTTCATCTGGTCACATTTTCAGTGCTACAAAAAGAGCGGTCAAGTGACATGCAATAACTTCTGGTGAATGGCTATTAACCTGGAGATTGGGGTTTAATTTCTCTAACTGCCAAGTGTGGTGATTTTGTAAAGTGACCTACGTGGCAATCTTGCAGGGGTTTAGACAAAGTCATTTTTTCTAATACCTGTTAACATTTAAATGGATGTATGACGGTACGACGCGTACCGTCACAACGCGTGCTGTTACAACGCGTCTTTTACAACGCAAGTCGTGACAACGACTTGCGTTGGGGGCGCGGATCGAGAATAGTATAATTTACTATTCGAACACTAGTCCGCGTGGACACTAGGGAAGGTGTTGGAATAGTAAATATACTATTCTTAATCCTGTAGCGCCCTCCAGCGCAAGTCGTGGTTACGACTTGCGTTGTAAAGGACGCGTCGTAACAGCACTGCGTTGAAACATCCGCGGTGTAAAGGATGTTTCCCCATTTAAATACCTGTAAGTGACCTGAAGAAACATTTCACGGTGCACAGAGATAATATCGACTCCAAAATATCGTTTGGACAGAATATCGAGTTTTAAATATCGTTTGGAGAAAATATCGACAGGACAGAATATCGACAGGCAAAATATCGTTTTTAAGGTAAGTGAAGTAATATCGACTGTAAATAATATCAAAAGTGAAAATATCCAAGTATATAATCTAGATAGTAAAAAATATCGTTTTTTAAATAATATGTAATTATTTATAGTGTTTTTATGTTATAATATGTGTGAAAAGTGTCATTTTATGTTATAATTATTTTTAATTAATGATTTTTTTAAAATTATTGTGTAATTTTATTCTGTAGCGGGTTGTGGGTTTATAGGGGAATAGGGTGGGAAGTAATTTAATTATAATTAATTAAATATGTAAATTTATTAATTGGTAGTAATAATTAATTAATTGGTAATTTAATAATATATGTTAATTATTTCAAATTTAATCGGTAATTAATTTAATTTAATTTATTAATTGCTAATTATGTAAATTAAAATAATGTATTTCCTGTAGCGGGTTGTGGGTTTATAGGGGAATAGGGTGGGAAGTAATTTAATTATTATTTATAAAATATGTAAATGTATTAATTGGTAGTAATATTTAATTAATTGGTAATTAAATAATATTTGGTAATTATTTAAAATTTAATTGGTAATTAATTTAATTTATTAATTGCTAATTATGTAAATTAAAATAATGTATTTCCTGTAGCGGGTTGTGGGTTTATAGGGGAATAGGGTGGGAATTAATTTAATTATTATTTATTAAATATGTAAATGTATTAATTGGTAGTAATATTTAATTAATTGGTAATTAAATAATATTTGTTAATTATTTAAAATGTAATTGGTAATTAATTTATTTTAATTGATTCATTGCTAATTATGTTAAATGAAAGGGGTATTTTTAGGGTTCAGGGTCAGTTTTTAGTTTTTGGGTAAAGGGGTATTTTTAGGGTTCAGGGTCAGTTTTTAGTTTTTGGGTAAAGGAGTATTTTTAGGGTTCAGGGTCAGTTTTTAGTTTTTGGGTAAAGGGGTATTTTTAGGGTTCAGGGTCAGTTTTTAGTTTTTGGGTAAAGGGGTATTTTTAGGGTTCAGGGTCAGTTTTTAGTTTTTGGGTAAAGGGGTATTTTTAGGGTTCAGGGTCAGTTTTGGGTTTTTGGGTAGAGGTGTATTTTTAGGGTTTCAGGGTCAGTTTTTGTTTTTTGGGTAAAGGGGTATTTTTAGGGTTCAGGGTCAGTTTTTAGTTTTTGGGTAAAGGGGTATTTTTAGGGTTCAGGGTCAGTTTTTAGTTTTTGGGTAAAGGGGTATTTTAGGGTTCAGGGTCAGTTTTGGGTTTTTGGGGTACAGGGGTACAGTGTAAAAATAAAGTAAAATTAAATTTACATTAATTTAATTTAATGAAATGAAATGAAATTAAATTATATTTAAATAATTTTAAATAATTTAAATTAAAAAAATTATTATATACTTACCAATACTTACGTTGTAATGGTAGTGCGTTGTAAAAGTTGCGTTGTAACGTCATATATCCACTGTTGCACTCTTTGCAGTGGGAATAGTAATTTTTACTCTTTTGTATTTGTACGTTAATAATATTGGCTATTATTTAATTAAATTATGTTACTATATATATATATGTTTTAAGAAATATGATTAAAAAAAATATTATTTTTTTACTTTCATTAATTATTTAATTATTAAAAGTTATTTTAAGTATTGTTAATTATATTTTAGTAATTAATTTTTTATATTAATGTAATTAAACATTGTTTTTATTAAAGTCGATATTTTTTACTACTATATTTTTGTAAACGATATTTTGTACTCGATATTTTTGTACTTACCTGTTTGTACATACAAACTCGATATTTTGGTTGTAGATATTTTTTCCTCGATATTTTGGGTAGTCGATATTTTGGTAGTCGATATTATTTCAGTGATCCACATTTCACACTATATCAGCAGTTTGGAAAGCCCAAATGATTCACAATTTTGTTTGTATTTCTGATGTGTGGTGGAAACACGGCTTTTAATAGGATCACAATAAATCAAAGCGTTCTTATTTCCTAAAACCCCATTTTCCTGGATGCTCTTTGAGTAGCCTTTCGCGTTACAAATCCTCTTTTTCATTCATTCATTCATTCGAAAGGAACTTAGGTTAACTTGTCTAGACCTCTGGCCCTCATCCTAATGTTCTAAGACCATTCCAGGAAGAAAAGGTGAGAAGCACTATCAATGGTTGGAAAAGATAAGGAAGAGGGCAACAGAGTTGCCGACACTGAGGGGTAGTGTAAGATCTATTTATGCTTCCACTAGAACAGAGTTCATGCTGTGGCAGAGATAAAAACCTGCTTGACCAGGTTATAAAAGATATTTCTGTTCAATAAACAGGGAGACGTGTGTGTAGATAGCAATCTCAATCATTTTAGAGGGAATGGGCTGATGATTGACCAGGACAGGATTCTGACTCAGTAGTCCAACTATCTTGTTTCAAAAGATCTGGGACTGAAGCCGGGAGCAGACATCCGTGTAGTGATGGAGAGTGACCAAGTCTGAAAATGGTAGCCTGGCCTGGGTCAGAAGAAAAGTCAAATTTGAGTCTGAGGATTTTTTTCTCCGTGTAGATAGTGGAAATAGAGGAACAAGGGTTTTAGAGACCCGAAGTGAGATGGAGAAGGGTGCTGTCCCATGGGATAGGAGACACACCAACAAGTAGAGTATAAGAAAGCTCTAATGAAATCTATTTTGACTGTGCAGAGTTCTGACCGATTGCCTGAGACAACCTGCAAAGCCAATACAAGAGTAGTGCTGCAGGTGGGTTTGGAAATATTCTTGACTATCTTGAAAATTCCTGCATAAAGAGGTTAAGAGAAAATCTGCTTTAACTTTCCTAAGGATGCTTCAAAGATTCAGAGTAATCTTTCATTTCCTATCCCACCATCGCAGATCTTGCAATCATATGGAAAGCTTTGCATTAATTTGCTGTTCAAAAAATAACATTAGTTAGTTCTTGTGATCGTGGGGTTGTGGCGGACCGGAATAACAGGCGTGGAGGCCGTATATAGTGGGCGATGTCTTTTTATTATATGGTACAACAGTTAATCCGGGCAAGGTGGCAGGAATGGGTATTCGGGTCTTCTCCGGGAAAAAGTGGGAGGAATGGGTGTTCGGATCTTCTCCAGATGGTACATCGGGATGTCTGGTCTCGGGAGAGCTGCTCCGGATGTCGTCCTCGGAGGTCATAGGGAGTGGAGAAACAAAAAGGGGATATTAGTCCGGCTGGACTCAAATAATCGAGTACTCAAACCGACACCAGGGGGCTGCATGGAATTTGAAGACATCGTGAGGAAGGGAGGGGTTTGGATACGAGAAGGGAGGTTGAGAGCTTAAAGACGGGAGGGTGTTTAGGTGTGGGTCAGTGCACGGGTATTTACACTAATGACCAGGTGTAAGCTCCAGCGATGCTATACAGATTCTATATACAGTGCACTTATGGTCCCAGTGAGATAATTACTATATACACTGCACGTACGGTGCTAGAGAGTATGTTATCCAGGTTCTGGTACTCACATGCCCCGCCGCAACTCTTCCGCGAGTTGAGGCCGCTCCCCAGCCACCTCCTGCCGACTCCACCAGTCCTCACTCCACACGTCTTCTTCCTCGTCCTGGAGCGCCGTCTCTAGTGCTGTGTTCGACCAAGCCTCCTGCCACGAATTCGCCGTGTTGCACACCTCTCCCCCTTCGGCGCCGTCTTTTCCGGTTTCGGGCTCCGGGATTAGGGTGGAACTTGCGGGGTCACGAGAAAGTACTTCCGGCCCAACTCCGGTTTTGATTGGCTCCTGCAACGAAGTACAGAGGGGTGGAATCCAGGTTGTCAGGGACGCTTCAGGGTCGGGTTCCGTGAAAGGGGATTGTCCTGGATGACGCTGTGCCGGAGAGGTAGGGGAGGTCTCCGTATCACAGTTCCAACCAAGCTGACAATATCATAAATGATCTTGCATTATAACGACTATACCAGTTGTTAAAGGTCCTCAGCCGAGTTGTATCTCGAGCCTAAACCAAGGAAGAGGGCCTTTAATAAACATGTAACCCACAGAAGAAGGGCTACAAGACTATTAGACATTACACTCACTGAGAGTAGAATGTTCTAAATCAGAAAGGAAGAAACAGAGAGACAAACATTGGAATGTTGGCGCAGACGGCTTACACCGACCTTTATTAGCCGTGAGCCACTTCAAAATCTTCAAAGAATCTTTCAAATTCCTGTGTTCTAATATAAAGCAGGCTCTAACGGCCAATAAAGGCCCACCCCAGCGGTAAAGGCTCGAGCCGAAATGCAAGAGCCATTAACAAGGGAGCGTGCCTATAATGGCCGGCAGAGCCCGCTACGGAGGGCTCTAAGGCTATTGGAACAGTCCGCCCCTAGAGAGCTGAATGTTCTTTTTCAAAATAAAGTCCTTACGGAGTCCGAGGGGGTTGAAGTCCTCTCGGGCTTCGTGAGGCCTTTGATCACAGCAACAGCTGTGAACAAGCATTGGAATGTTGATGCTTCAAGCTTCTACTGGCCAATAGAAGCCCAGAGCCCTCCATTGTCTTCAATGGAGCGCTCAACATTCCAATGTTCTAATAAAGAATATTAAACTCAGCCATACACACTATCCATAGAACACCTCGCCTCTGGTCAGTGAGATTCCAGACCCATAATGGGAATCCAGATTTTGAATGTGCCACAGAACCCTACACATGGCAGACATGGCTATACAAATGAACCTAACAAGACAAAATATATGCCAGAGTTCATCATCATTAGATCTATGATTTTATGGCCTTTATTGTTTTGACATTCCCACCAGTATATACCCATAGTGATTGTTTGCACGCTTTACCTGTATTCTTCCATTTTTACTCACTATATGAAACAAATATCACACCCAGTACCTTTCTACTTACATGTCAGTGATAAATCTTTGAGTTGGTGCTATCATTAGCCATAGACTGTGCAATTGTCATGATCGCGCTTGGTGAAGGAACTACATTTCCCAGCAAAACGCGAGTCAGAACTACAACTCCCATGATCCTCCGCGAATCTCGCGAGACTTCGATCAGGGAAGCATAAGGAGGAAGCCTTTCCCGAGCTCGGCGTCGGGAATTCCTCCTGTCCAGCACTTTCTGGTGGCCGTTGCAGATCGTCTGTGGGTGCGGTAAGGGTGCTTGCACCAGGAACTGTGGCCACGTGTTGTTCTAACTTTGTTTTGGCCATATTGGCAAGGTTTGCCTACACGCTTTATTTTGGATCTTCTTGGGGTGACTTCTAAGTCAGCCAGGAACTTGACCCGGTCGGTATTGTCGGCCGACGGAGAGGTGGATGTTTTGAGATCCACTAGTATCTCCAGTTATTTTGGTTGTGCATATATTTGTTATTATGGAAATAGGAGCAAGGAGCTCTTAACTATGCTAAAGAAATACTCGAGGGTATTTGCCTCTGCTTTATTTGCCACGAGTGTTGTAACTACGGGGCAATTCAAATACAGTAACTTTAATTTTTCTTGATGGATATTGTGTACAGGAGGTATGGTGTATTAACCCAAACTGTCTCTGGCTCCCTTTATTAACAGGGGTTCTTAATGAGTGGTAGTGGTCTACACTCTATCCCTGTGAAGCGTAAAAGGAGTGAGTTAGGGGTATGTTCATGCATCATTATAATCTCATTGCTTTATAGTATGATATGCATCCATTGAGTTGTTGTTATATGTTTATGTTTGTTTTGTATCACTGCAGCAACAACCTTTATACCTCCCTCTTCATATACAACCATCATCTACCTATTCACTGGAGTGTATTTTGCTTTTCAGGTATTTCGAATGTATAAGGTGCTTAGTGAGGGTTGACAGTATGACTAGTGCGATTGGAAAATTAAGGTATTCATGATATACGATTTCTTTGTGTTTTCCAGATCTCCCTCCCTGCTGTCCCCTTCCTTTCCTTCCCTTTCCCCAATCACCCTTAATCCCTCACTTAATCCTTCCACTGTACTGTGCCATTACGGCAACTCAGACATTGGCTAGATTGAGAGGTGGAACATAATACTTCAAAACGATCCCGAGGACATCCGGCATAACAGAATTACCGACCCAAGAATTTTGTCCTCCCGGTCGGGTTGATTATTATGGCCACTATTGATGAGGTTATAGCTGCTTTGACCAATCTCCAGATAGAAGTGGCTGCTTCTAGACAGGAGACGGCGGACCATAGGGCTAGATTTGATGGTCTTCAACAGAATCCGTTTGATGCGGGTGCATCGGCTCCTTCCCCGTCGGTGGTAGTAGAGATGCCCGTCTCTATACCGTTAGCATCACCTGAACGCTTTCAAGGGTATATGGACAAGGTGCAGGTGTTTTTAACCCAGGTGGCGCTCCATTTCTCGTGTAAACCGAAATCGTTTCCTACCAACCAAGCCAAAGTGGCCTTCTTGATCTCTTACCTAATTGGGAATGCCGCACATTGGGCATCGCCTTTAGTTAACCGTAACGATCCGCTGTTGAATGATTGGGAAGCCTTTCGGATGGAATTTCTGAGAGTGTTCGACAGAAGGGCTGACTCGTACACAGCAGATCGGGAATTGCTAGAACTACGTCAGGGTAGTAAGGATATGGTGGTTTATTTGAACACGTTTAGGAGGTTAGTGGCAGAGACCAATTGCCCAAATGTAAACAAGCCTCTCTGTTTCATCAAGGATTGAGGGAGGAGCTAAAAGATGTCATAGCCCAGATTGACCCTCAACCAACTACGGAGGAGGATTTGATTAATTTAACTCTGCGTCTTGACCATAGACTGAGCGAAAGGAGAGGAGACAATCGTAGGAAGCCCCCAGGCGACCGGGGTAAATCAGTTGACTTTCCTACAGCCGCTACCCCTGAACCTATGGAAATAGGAGCAGTTAGATCAGCTTTAACACCAGCTGAGAGAGAGTCGCGACGCAAGCAGGGGCTTTGCCTATATTGTGGTAAACGTGGACATTATGTAAGGGAGTGCCCAGTAAGCCCAAGGTTAATCGCTTTCGTACCACTCGAGTAGCCTCTGCGAGTGCTGATTTGGGGTCGGAAAACTGACAGACTCTAAGATTCAGGAAGGGGTTTCTTGGAGTCCTGTATATGTCCCTTCGTTATGTGATGGAAAAATCATTTCAAAAGGTCATCTCTTTATTCCGATTATGGTGATGCTTGCAGGTGAAAAGGTGTTCATGTCTGCTATGGTTGACTCGGGGGCCACTGGGATGTTTATGGACATTCAAGAAGCACAGCGTAAGCGTATCGCATTGATACAGAATGAAAACCCTGAGGAAATCTATGCTGTAGATGGGAGGAGGCTGTGTACTGGCCCCATTGAGTACATAACTGAGGAATTAGAGGTACTTTATGGGGATTCACATATTGAAATGATAACATTTAGTGTTATCAGGGCCCCACAGTATGGAGTGATATTTGGCCTTCCTTGGTTAGAGAAACACAACCCTAGCATTGATTGGGACACTAGAACCTTGCTCATGGGGTCTGAGTATTGTGTGGAGCACTGCCATGTGACATCTATGAAACCTGCTAGGGCATTGTCTTGGGGTTCCAGTATTGCTACTGCTGCAGAGAAAAGCGTTCAACTCCCTGCTGCATACAGTAAATATGCGAGGGTTTTTAGTGAAGTCCATGCTGAGGAACTCCCCCCACATAGGAAGTATGATTGCCAGATTGATTTGATACCAGGGGCAGTAGTTCCTAGTGGCCGTATTTATGCATTGACAGAACCAGAGATTAATCATCTGAGGGCCTATCTAGACAAACTGTTGGCATTGGGTTTCATTCGCCCTTCTAAATCACCTGCCGCCTCGCCCCTTTTTTTTTATTCCTAAGGCCAACGGAGAATTGAGGGCTTGTGTGGATTTTCGCGCTTTAAACGCCATAACTGTAAAGAACAGGTACCCTTTGCCTCTTATCAGCGTTTTACTGGAGCAGGTTAAATGGGCCACTGCTTTTACTAAGCTTGACCTGAAAGGGGCCTACCACTTGGTCCGGATGAGAAGTGGGGATGAATGGAAGATGGGCAAGCAGTACTAGATACGGACACAAGCTGTTACTGGACCTTCCACCCTCCTGAGTGGTAAACAGTGTCTGTTGATCAATTGATCACTTGTCTTACCTCCCTCCTTTTTGATAAAAAGATGAATGGAAGATGTCATTTAAGACCAGGTACGGTCTTTTTGAATACCTGGTAATGCCGTTCGGGCTTTGTAATGCCCCTGCAGCTTTTCAATTCTTTCTTAATGATGTCCTTGGTGAGATACTGGATCATTATGTGATAGTTTACATTGATGATATCCTGGTGTACTCTGAGTCTGAGGAACTTCATTGTCAACATATGGAATCAGTACTGGGCATTCTGCAGTCGCACAACCTGTTTTGCAAGCTGAGTAAGTGCGATTTCCATGTCCGGTCAGTGGAGTTTCTGGGGGTGATCTTGAGTCCTGAGGGCCAGGAAATGGTAGAAAGGCAGGTTTCTGCTGTTATGAACTGGCCTATTCCACGCAACGTCGTGTTGTACAGTGTTTCATTGGCTTCGCCAATTTCTACAGGCGATTTATTAATCAGTTTTGGAAGCTTGTAGCTCCCATCACTCAATTGATAAAGAAATCTAGTGTTTTCAAATGGACTGACAATGCGCAGATGGCTTTCTCTGCTCTGAAACTTGCCTTTGTGTCAGCTCCTGTACTGGCTCATCCAGATCCAGACAAGGCATATGTGGTCGAAGCCGATGCTTCGGATGTGGCAATAGGGGCCATATCGTCTCAGAGACATGCCGAGACTGGTCAGCACCACCCGATTGCGTTTATGTCGCAGAAACTCAATACCGCTGAAATAAACTATCATATTTCTGAGAAAGAACTGTTGGCTATCCGGGACTCCCTTCAGGAGTGGAGGCATTTCCTTATGGGTGCCAGACATGTGGTCACTGTTTACACGGATCACAGGAACCTGCAGTTCATGGCTGCAGCCCGTCATCTTACCCCTAGACAACTGCGGTGGATGATGTTTTTCTCCGGGTTTCATTTTGTCATCACTTACCGGCATGGGGCTGACAATCGTAAGGCGGATGCTCTTACTCGTCAGTCGTGGGTGTCTCATTATGATGGGGCTCCGGCAGCCAGCATCATCGACCCGGGAAAGGTCTTATGTGCGATGCAGCCAGGTACATTTCTGAAAGATGTCATGAGAGGAGTTGCATCTTTTTCATGGAGGTCATGGCTTCGGGGACACCCTGAATGGAGAATGCATGGGGGTCTCCCGTTGTTCAATAACTGGTTGTTAATACCCACTGTGCAGCTGAGGAAGAAGGTTTTCGTGTGGTGCTATGAATCCCCCTGTGCGGGTCATTTGGGGGTATAAAAGACAGTGGAACATGTTCTCAGACATTTCTGGTGGCCATCTTTGCGGCTCGATGTTGGGCAGTGGGTTTCCGCCTGGGAGCAATGTATGCGGGTTAAGTCTGACCATAGCCGTCCACAAGGCCTCCTACAACCTCTTCCCACTCCATATGATCCTTGGGATAGGATCTCATTGGATTTTGTAGTGGGTCTGCCTAAAGATCAGGGGTGTACGGCGATTCTGGTTGTGGTCAACTATTTGACCAAAATGGGGCATTTTATCACTTGTGCACAAGTACCCTCAGCAGGTCAACTGGCGGTAATGCTCATGACTAACATGGTGCGCTTACATGGCTTGCCGAGTGTTATAGTTTCCGACAGGGGTTCCCAGTTCACTGCCCAATTTTGGAAGACGTGGTGTTCTGTGCTCCACATAAACACAGCCCTTTCCACCAGTTTTCACCCGCAGAGGGATGGGCAGACTGAGCGTCTGAATCAGACTCTCAAGCAATATCTGAGGTGTTATGTTGACCAGAGCAGAGACAACTGGGTGGACCATCTGTGGTTGGCTGAGGTGGCTTATAACAATGCCACGCATGGCTCCACCAAGGAGACGCCTTTCTATTGCAATTATGGAAGACATCCCAGGTTCCTTCCTTTTGTCCATCCTAGGGCTGATCCTGCTCTGCCTGAGGTTGCACGGAGGGTGGTGCATATACGTGAAACTTTGTCTAAGGCTCAGGCGCATCTTGAATTGGTCAAAATCAAGTACAAGTCTGCTGCTGATAAACACCGGAGGCAGGGTCCGTTGTATTGCAGAGGGGATGCTGTGTGGCTATCGACTAGGAACTTACATTTCAGGAAGTGCAGCCTGTTTAACCCTCGGTACATTGGGCCTTACACCATTGTTAAAAGGGTGAATCCGGTAGCTGTAAAGCTGAAGCTCCCTTCGCATTTACGTATCCACCCGGTCTTCCATGTGTCGCTGTTGAAACCATCACGAGCGCGGGGTCGATTGCGTCCTCCTCCGGTGATGGTGAACGGTGAACTTGAATACGAAGTCAAGAGCCTGTTGCATTCTAAGTACCGAGGCCGCAAACTGTGGTATTTGGTTTCCTGGAAGGGGTATGGCCCAGAGGAAAACTCACGGGAACCTGCTGCGGGAATCCACTTGCCAGCCCGGGTGGCAGCCTTTCATCGGAGGCATCCTGCGAAACCCGGGCCTTGATGTTGCCTTCCCTGTGGGGAGGATGTACTGTCACGATCGCGCTTGGTGAAGGAACTACATTTCCCAGCAAGATGCGAGTCGGAACTACAACTCCCATGATCCTCCGCGAATCTCGCGAGACTACGATCAGGGAAGCATAAGGAGGAAGCCTTTCCCGAGCTCGGCGCGGGAATTCCTCCTGTCCAGCACTTTCTGGTGGCCGTTGCAGATCGTCTGTGGGTGCGGTAACGGTGCTTGCACCAGGAACTGTGGCCACGTGTTGTTCTAAATTTGTTTTGGCCATATTGGCAAGGTTTGCCTACACGCGTTATTTTGGATCTTCTTGGGGTGACTTCTAAGTCAGCCAGGAACTTGACCCGGTCGGTATTGTCGGCCGACGGAGAGGTGGATGTTTTGAGATCCACTAGTATCTCCAGTTATTTTGGTTGTGCATATATTTGTTATTATGGAAATAGGAGCAAGGAGCTCTTAACTACGCTAAAGAAATACTCGAGGGTATTTGCCTCTGCTTTATTTTCCATGAGTGTTGTAACTACGGGGCAATTCAAATACAGTAACTTTCATTTTTCTTGATGGATATTGTGTACAGGAGGTATGGTGTATTAACCCAAACTGTCTCTGGCTCCCTTTATTAACAGGGGTTCTTAATGAGTGGTAGTGGTCTACATTCTATCCCTGTGAAGCGTAAAATGAGTGAGTTAGAGGTATGTTCATGCATCATTATAATCTCATTGCTTTATAGTATGATATGCATCCATTGAGTTGTTGCTATATGTTTATGTTTGTTTTGTATCACTGCAGCAACAACCTTTATACCTCCCTCTTCATATACAACCATCATCTACCTATTCACTGGAGTGTATTTTGCTTTTCAGGTATTTCGAATGTATAAGGTGCTTAGTGAGGGTTGACAGTATGACTAGTGCGATTGGAAAATTAAGGTATTCATGATATACGATTTCTTTGTGTTTTCCAGATCTCCCTCCCTGCTGTCCCCTTCCTTTCCTTCCCTTTCCCCAATCACCCTTAATCCCTCACTTAATCCTTCCACTGTACTGTGCCATTACGGCAACTCAGATATTGGCTAGATTGAGAGGTGGAACATAATACTTCAAAACAATCCCGAGGACATCTGGCATAACAGCAATAGACTAATTGGAAACTTTAGCAGGCTACTATAACCACAGGTGACCACAGCAAGTGAAGCTTCATTACACAATGTCCTACCATCTTTTAACTATCCATGCTGCCTAGCAGCAAAGCTCTTGCACCTGTAGTGATGACTGATAGCATGGCCAGTCACTCAAAAGAAGACCTCATTTGTATTTTTGGTTTGTCTAAATCTACATACAGATAAGGATTTTTTTTTTCCATTTGTTTTTCTGCATAAAAAATTACAAATGGGATCCCTAATAATAATAGGCAAGTGGGAGTGAGTCATAAGATAAAATGTATTGAAATGTATTGCCATCATAAAGCGGTTATCATCATCATTCACCAACTACTACCACAATATTCTGGGTATCACCATAATATGGAAAGGGTTGTCATCACCTACCAGGTTTTGCCATGGTATGTCAAGTATTATCATCTTATTCCTGATAGGCCCTTGTAAGGAAGATATCACTATGTTTTGCCAAGTACTTCCACCATATACCAGGTATTCCCATTGTAAGGAAGGGATCAATTACTATAATACGGCAAATAATTCCATCGTACGCCCAGGCACTCTGACCAAATGTAGACATTCACACCAAAGCATTCCTAAACAAACACACACACTGATATGAAAAGACAGACAAAGACAAGAACACAGATACACCCATGGACACATGCAGAAGAAAGACACCTTAGAAGTGCAGGAAGACATAAAGCCACCGCATGCTCGTAGGCAGACCTACAAACACCCATGTGCACAACACAAACACACATACACACACACACCAACACACACACACTCTCTTTGCAAGTAGCTAAACTCAATGGCCACTGGTTGATTGGGTTGTGAATGTTGGGTAGACACCTGTGTGCTGTACTGGACGAGCTGCCAGTCTCTGTACATGCTGGAGGGCTGGTCCCCTTTGACCTCAAGCAGTCATTGGACATAATTAGCCATGACTGGTTTTGTTCTTGGATCCTGGTCACTCGCATGAGCATTGAGTTAAGGTTGTGGAAGAGTTCATCCTTATTTTGTAGATGGAAATCACAATTTCATAAGGTATGCTTTCGAGGCAACTCCGCTCACCTGTTGCTTGCCACTGGAGCTAGCCACGTCTGCTGTGTTGGTCAGCGCTTGTTGTTCAGTACATGCTTGAAATCTGGGAGAGAATTGGTGGCCAACAAGAACTTCTCCATCCACCACTGCATCAAAGACACTCAGGGCCTCATCTACAAGGAAATGACACTGCGCGGTGGGAAACATCCTTTACAACGCAACTTTTACCCCGCTCTACCATTACGACGCAACTATTACAACGCAAGTCATTACAACGACTTGCGCTGGAGGGCGCTCTAGGATAGGGAATAGTTTAATTACTATCCAACACCTTCCCTACTATCCACGGGGACTGGAGTTGGAATAGTAAATTAAACTATTCCACTATCCAGCGCCCCCCAACGCAAGTCGTTATAACGACTTGCGTTATAAAAGTTACGTCATAATGGCATGCGGAGTGAAAGCATGCATTGTAATGCCATACATCCCTCCGCGGTGCCGCAAGCCATTTAGCTGCACCGTGCTACATAATTTTCAAAGCACAGGGTCAAATTTATGGCAATTTAACGCATCCCTGTGCTTCCCCCTGCGCTGGCGCACAGTTGTCTGCCATGCACCAGCGCAGGCACCCTTGCATCATTATGCAAGGGTGCCTGCGCTGTGGGGATGAAGGGACACCTTCCTGGGCAACAACAATCATTATGCATTTTCCCTGCAGCACACATATAAAGAGGGAAAAAAAAAGAGGAAATTAAAGAATTTCTCATCTCTGCGCCACTCCTACGTCTCCCCTGGAGAGGCGTAGGATTCTTACGCATTCCCAGCTTGACAAAACATCGTAAATCTGGAAATGCGTCAACCCCCATGGATGTTGCATGAAAGGGGCACATATTTACAAGGTCATGAATATCCCATGAGGAAGTCAGTTTTACTGAAGTAAATACAGTATTAGTCACATATTAGTCATGGAAAATGCTTTTTGCATCAGGCCAGGTAATGGGGAGTAATTGGCCTTTAGAGCATGAGTAAGCACAACCAACTCCCAGAAAGGAGCAAAATATTTTATTCATGTCGTACCATCCTCTGCCATGCCTCTTCTGCCTGTGGCTGAATCTGTCCCACACCTGCACTCATGACAGCTCCTACAGTCTCAGAATATTAAAACTATGTTTATCACCGTTCAATTTTAGTCAATTATTCTGCTCTTTCTCCTGGTAGCTTCACACAACAAAAGCTGACAGAATAAAAACATGCAAAATGCAGCGTTTTCAGCCTGGTAACTCCTAGGAAGATTTCTCTAAGGCATTTGTTGACTTTATCGATCCAGGTTTTCAGGAATGGATTTCTTTGCTCAATAGAACGTCTGTTTGTGTGTGCAGATCATCTTGTCGGTTTTGCAGGGTTGTCCCTAGAGTTTCGATTCTCCGGTTAATGCTTGTTTTACTCATTGCTTGTTTGTTGATTTTATGTGGGTGGTGGAGACAGCCTATTTCTTTTCGGCTCACTCTCAGCTGGAGAAGCCACGTTAAAAATGTGTCACTTGTAAGATGGGAAAAAGTGATGTACCGGTGGTGCAAGGGACTTGTATATAAGCCCGACATATTTATTACATCCCTTGCTGTCCCAGGTGTGGGATTCAAAGATAATTTGGAAGAGTCTGTGGGTTGAATGATTTGTTGGAGTTGCATCCTTAAGTCGGGTAGTTGTTGTTTTGTTTAATATCATAGAAGATTGTGTTCTTTCAAGGCACT
The DNA here is from genome assembly GCF_964261635.1 of Lissotriton helveticus. Lineage (NCBI taxonomy): Eukaryota > Metazoa > Chordata > Amphibia > Caudata > Salamandridae > Lissotriton > Lissotriton helveticus. Next base: position 96,823,117 of record NC_136068.1, read on the forward strand.
GTCTGTAGTGCATGGGTGCAGGGTTTTCTGTCACCATGTGTATGTAAGTGGTATTGGACTGACCAGAAGTAGCCTAGGTTGCCCACAGGTTCTGCCAAGTTGGAAAGTCCTGTGCTCTAGGTGCAATCAGCCTACATTTGATGTCCCTTTGTTTTAGTATCTTCTTATCTCTGGGTGTCCACGAGGAATGCAGTCCATGGGGATATCAAAGTGGGCCTTTCGAGGTACACCCATCTTGGGCACTCAAGGAACTTCCAGCCAGGCTCCCAATGCTGCACAGTCTGCTCTGCACAGGTGCGGCGGTAAGTAACTTATATGTAATTTTATACTATTTTTTATTGGTCCTGGGTTAATGAAGGGACCTATCTTTCCCAGTGTATCTGTGCCATTTAGGGCTGAGTGAAGGAGGATGAAATAGTCTCTGTCTGTACCTTCTAGTAAGATATCTTAAGTGTGATTTGAACATTATTTTCCGTCCATGGGTGTGTCTTAGAGGCCATGGAATGGTCATGAAGTTAAATCTGAGTTACTTCTGGCATAATAACATATTGTGCATTTATAAAGTCCTCGTCACTGCAGGGGGTATCTTGGCACTGAATAACAACCAATGGTATTAATTTTATCAACCTTGGAAGGATAAGTGGACCCAATGGGATTCTCGCCTGAGGCCATGAGTTCAAACATAGATTCATGGAGAGGTTGTATTAGCCAACAGAGCCGTGAGGCCATCCTATCAGAACACTATCACGTGTGAGGTCGCTTTAAAGATGGTTGTTCAACATCCTTGAATACATGAATATTATAGGTGCAGGATTTTGCTACACACCATGAGTGGGCACAGACTCAGCAGCAGAACAGGGGCGCTGATGTCACAAGACAGCAACACGGAGCAAACACTCATGAAACATGGGACCATGGAGCAGTCACACATGTAAAAAGGACTGACCATTTCAAGATTGTGTAACAAAAAAAAGAAAAAAGGCATGCGGATAAATGATATCAGCCCACTATTGATCATCTCCGAGAGTAACAGCTCAAGACCATGTTAAAATTTTATTAACTGAGTAAGCCTATGGAAGACACTATGGTAGCCACCGCTGGCCTGGCATGGGCGATCCGCCTGCCATCCATTCCGGAATGACCCCCCGCCATATTAGCATGGCTGGGGGGTCCGCGGCGAATGGAAAGACCGTCCACCGCTTTCCCGCCCCGGTCGCCTTGGGTTTATATGGTGGTGGTGTCTATCAGACACCACCAGCCATACTACAATGGGCATCTTTCAATGCCTTTCCGTGGCGGCAATGCCGCCACGGAAAGGTATGCGGAGTCTGCTCTGGGGGCCCAGCAGTTCCATGCACAGCATGCCTTCCTGCCATTGTGGCGGGCGGTGCTGAGTGCTCCGCCCGCCACAATGGTAGGATGCGCCCGCCACTGTAGCAGGCACATCCTAATGCTGGCCATGGGACCCCCACCCTTATGGCGGGCGGTCCCTTTCACTGGTAGGATGACATCATCCTAATGGGCCCCTATGTGTAAGAATTTGTCCATCATCTTGATGTCAGGATCGGTCCCAACTGCGCCTGCATCACGCTAGAACCGCTGTAAAACTACATTGCCCATGATTCTTTGCAGCGCACCAGGAAGTTACTTTAGGTTACAGAACTTCCTTCCTGGTGCGTGTTATTCTGGTTCCTGTCCTTCCCCGGGCGTGAGAGCGGACGCTCTGCACGTCTAGTCCGGTGATTCCCCGATGTGGTCGGGACCTTGCTGAATGCTTCCCTCCGAGGTAGGAGATTCTTCGTTCACACGCTGTATCAAGTAAATACTATTCAGCAGTCGCGGGACTGTCTCCTGGTAGCTGCATGATCCTTGCCTTCACGGATCCTGCCTGCAGGTTGCAGCGAAGCCTGTGGGTCTGCTTGACTAATTTGCCGATCTGAGGAAAGATACGGCTTGACTGTTCATTTATCGTGTTCGTTGCTTTTTTGGGGTCTTGACACGTGTGTGCTATTCTACTGATTTCTTAACTATTGGAGCTCTGTAAAAGATTCTGGGCAATAGCGGAGCGCAGTGGAAGGTTTGCTACGCGTTACCGTGTTTTTCCCTATACTCGATTTGGGATTACAATTAACTACAAAGCGGAGCGCGGTAGTGAGTGGAACTACGCGCTGCGGTGTTTACAAGAGATTGTTGTATATTAGATTGAGGGAGCAGAGCGCTGCAGTGGTCGCAACTACGCGTTTCTGTCGCTTCCCTTATAGCTAGAGCCCTATTCATTGACTGATAAGGAGGTTCATTATCTGGACATAGAGGAGCGGAGTGTTGTGGTTCTTGCCTCCTACACATTACCGTGTCCTGAGCTCGCCATTCTAATTGCTTGGATGTATTCTTTTTTTGATATCTTTCCTTCATATTTACCAGACTCCCTTATTACTCTTTTCACTCCTTGCTGCTCAGTGGTAGGTTATTATCTAGGAAAGGTTACATTATTACTATGCACACATGTTCCTTATGAATGCCTGAGTCTGTAGATATACATATGCTTCTCGTTTATATTCCCTTAGGAAATACAAGGGCAGTATTGGAACGTGAAGATTGTTACGTCATTGCATGGTCTGGTTCTTTTTCTTTACACAGGTATATCTAGATCCTATTAGCGAGAATTTATGAGTGTAGCTTGTATGCAAATCTGTGGTATTTATGTAAGTGTCCTTTTGTCATTTCAGATTTCCCCTCCCTGCTGAACCCTTCCTTCCTTCCCGTTTTTTATTTTAGTTTATTATTTTTTCCCTCACCTAATGGCTCAAACACCTTGTAAATAATATCAGGGTGTTGGTGACATTTGGAGGTGGAGCCATTGATCAACAGCTGGATCCTCTGGAGGAAATCTGACAGAATAACACACCCACGAACGTTTACTCTACCCGATCCAGCTGTTCAGTTACGGCTACCATGGAGGATGTAATGCAGGCACTGCTTTTGGTACAACAGGAGTTAGCCTCCTCTAAAACCGAAGCAGCGGCCTTAAGGGACAAGGTAGACAGGTTATCTAGAAATCCTTTTGACGCCTCTTCGCTGCAGGTACAGGTCACAGTCACTCCTCCTATCCCACTGGCTAGTCCCGAGAGGTATTCAGGGGATCCTGCCAAAACGCAAGTGTTCCTGACTCAGATTCTGCTCCACTTTTCATGCAAGCCAGCCTCCTTCCCTAACAATCACTCTCGTGTGGCGTTTGCCATATCATATCTGTCAGGTGACGCCGCCAGCTGGGCGGTGCCCTTAGTGAGAAACAACGATCCTGTGCTTTCAGATTGGTCAGCCTTTCGCACAGAAATTGAAAAGGTTTTCACCAGATTGGATTTGAGAGGCGCGTACCATTTGGTTCGCGTAAAGGAGGGGGATGAATGGAAGACCGCCTTTAAGACCAGATATGGTTTGTTTGAGTATACTGTAATGGCATTCGGACTGTGTAATGCTCCGGCGGCATTTCAGTATTTTTTGAACGACGTTCTAAAGGAGTTTGTGGACATCAGTGCAGTGGTGTACATAGACGATATACTGATCTATTCTGAGGACACCTCATCGCATCAAAAACACGTGGTAGAGGTACTGCAGAAGTTAAGAGAACACAAGTTATATTGCAAGATCAGCAAGTGCGAATTCAGCGTTTCCACTGTTGAGTTCTTGGGCGTCATGTTAAGTCAAGAAGGATTGCAAATGTCGGAAAGAAAGATACAGGCAGTTCAGGATGGTCGTTCCCCACCTGTGTGAAAGAAGTACAGAGCTTCTTAGGTTTTGCCAATTATTTTGCGGTTTTCACAGGTGGCGGTGCCCTTAACAAGATTGCTTCGAAAAGGGGTTAAATTCCAGTGGTCGACAGAAGCAGCAGAAGCTTTCGAGTATTTGAAGAAAGCTTTTAACACCGCTCCTATTCTTGCCCACACACAAAACCTGAATACCCTTATATCGTCGAGGCAGATGCATCAGATGAGGCCATAGGAGCCATTCTGTTCAGAGGGATAAAGACACAGGACAACTCCACCCTGTAGCATACCTATCCAAAAAGCTTAGCCTGCCAGAGAAGAATTATACCATAGCGGAGAAGGAGTTATTAGCCATAAAAAGGGCGTTTCAAGAATGGCGTCAGTACCTATGGGGGGCTAAATTCCCAGTCACAGTCTTCACGGACCATATAAACCTTCAGTTTATGAAGACAGCCCATCATCTCACACAGAGACAAATGAGATGGATGCTATTCTTCTCGGAGTATGATTTCACCATCACTTACCGACCAGGGGTGGATAACCTTAAAGCAGACTCCCTCTCCCGTAGGGATCAGGTGGAGGAAAAGGGTGAAAACAATGCCAAGGTGGCCATAGTTGACCCAGGAAGAGTGGTTTGTGTGATTCAGGCGGACTCTTTCTTAGAGATCATTCGCAAGACAAAGGATCAAAATGCATGGGTCCTTTGGGCAACAAAGGGTAACAACCGCATTTTGAAACAAGGTTTGCCTTTTCACGACAACCGGCTGTATCTCCCTACTACAGCGCTGCAAAAGAAAGCATTTGCTTGGTGCCATGACTCCCCATTGGCTGGTCATCGGGGCGTGCAAAAGACCCTACAACTCTTGAATCGTCACTTCTGGTGGGAAACTGAAAAGACCAATGTAACTAACCGGATAGAGCAGTGCGAGACTTGTGCCCGAGCCAAAAATGTAACCGGGAAAAAGAAAGGCCTATTGATGCCCTTGCCTTCACCAAGAAAACCATGGCAGACTATTAGCCTAGATTTCATCACCGGTCTACCCCCTGATATGGGTATGTCAGCCATCCTGGTGGTCATCGACAGTCTCACTAAATTAGGGCACTTCATCCCTTGTGTGAATCTTCCTACAGCAAGTCCAACGGCTCAATTACTATTAACCAATGTTATCCGATTGCATGGAATACCTGAGGTTATTGTTTCTGATAGGGGCCCACAATTTGTTGCTAGGTTTTGGAAGACATGGTGTCAGGCTTTGCATATCAAATCCTCGCTTTCCACCAGCTTCCATCCACAAACAGACAGACAGACAGAACGTCTGAATCAGACGCTAAAAAAGTATCTCCGGTGTTACGCTATCGACGCCCAGGATTCATGGGTTTCCATGCTATGGATGGCCGAGGTAGCTTATAACAACGCATGGCATTGTTCGGTGGGGGTTTCTCCTTTCCTCGCTACCTATGGTTTTGATGCACGAATCCTTCCAGTCAGCATCCCTGAGGCAGTGTCCAGACAACCCACTGTATTGGGGCAGATGAAAAGACTCCATATCATACACAGGAAGATTAGGGTCCATCTGCTACAAGCTAAGAAGGAATACAAGAAATGGGAGGATAAACACCGAATTAAAGGTCCAGTTTACCAAGTGGGAGACAGAGTGTGGTTATGAACTCGCAATATCAGGTTCAAGCTACGCAGTGTATTTCATCCCAGGTACATTGGGCCCTACACCATAGTGAAGCAGATCAACCCGGTGGCTTTCAAACTGAAGTTGCCTGGTACGTTCCGTATACATCCTGTGTTTCATTGTAGCCTTTTGAAGCCTGCTCTTTCTGCCAGGAGGCGTGCTCCTCCGCTGGTGGTAAGCGATGCTGGGTCCGAGTATGAGGTCCGGGATATAAAGGACTCAAGGATAAAAAGGGGAGTTTTGTGGAATCTGGTCTCCTGGAAGGGCTGTTCGGCCGAGGATGATTCATGGGAGCCTGTGGGTAACGTGCATGCTCCTGCTGCTGTTCGCTCCTTTCATCGCCGATATCCTTTGCGGCCTGGGCCTAGAAGGCGCTAGGGAGGGGGACATACTGTCAGGATCGGTCCCAACTGCGCCTGCATCACGCTAGAACCGCTGTAAAACTACATTGCCCATGATCCTTTGCAGCGCACCAGGAAGTTACTTTAGGTTATAGAACTTCCTTCCTGGTGCGTGTTATTCTGGTTCCTGTCCTTCCCCGGGCATGAGAGCGGCCGCTCTGCACGTCTAGTCCGGTGATTCCCCGATGTGGTCGGGACCTTGCTGAATGCTTCCCTCCGAGGTAGGAGATTCTTCGTTCACACGCTGTATCAAGTAAATACTATTCAGCAGTCGCGGGACTGTCTCCCGGTAGCTGCATGATCCTTGCCTTCACGGATCCTGCCTGCAGGTTGCAGCGAAGCCTGTAGGTCTGCTTGACTAATTTGCCGATCTGAGGAAAGATACGGCTTGACTGTTCATTTATCGTGTTCGTTGCTTTTTTGGGTTCTTGACACGTGTGTGCTATTCTACTGATTTCTTGACTATTGGAGCTCTGTAAACGATTCTGGACAATAGCAGAGCGCAGTGGAAGGTTTGCTACGCGTTACCGTGTTTTTCCCTATACTCGATTTGGGATTACAATTAACTACAAAGCGGAGCGCGGTAGTGAGTGGAACTACGCGCTGCGGTGTTTACAAGAGATTGTTGTATATTGGATTGAGGGAGCAGAGCGCTGCAGTGGTCGCAACTACGCGTTTCTGTCGCTTCCCTTATGGCTAGAGCCCTATTCATTGACTGATAAGGAGGTTCATTATCTGGACATAGAGGAGCGGAGTGTTGTGGTTCTTGCCTCCTACACATTACCGTGTCCTGAGCTCGCCATTCTAATTGCTTGGATGTATTCTTTTTTTGATATCTTTCCTTCATATTTACCAGACTCCCTTATTACTCTTTTCACTCCTTGCTGCTCAGTGGTAGGTTATTATCTAGGAAAGGTTACATTAGTACTATGCACACATGTTCCTTATGAATGCCTGAGTCTGTAGACATACATATGCTTCTCGTTTATATTCCCTTAGGAAATACAAGGGCAGTATTGGAGCGTGAAGATTGTTACGTTATTGCATGGTCTGGTTCTTTTTCTTTACACAGGTATATCTCGATCCTATTAGCGAGAATTTATGAGTGTAGCTTGTATGCAAATCTGTGGTATTTATGTAAGTGTCCTTTTGTCATTTCAGATTTCCCCTCCCTGCTGAACCCTTCCTTCCTTCCCGTTTTTTATTTTAGTTTATTATTTTTTCCCTCACCTAATGGCTCGAACACCTTGTAAATAATATCAGGGTGTTGGTGACATTTGGAGGTGGAGCCATTGATCAACAGCTGGATCCTGTGGAGGAAATCTGACACTTGAAGTCAGATACCACCACTCACTAAGATGAATCACCTGCTGCTTACCAGTCTCCTCAAGATTGATATTTACTACCTGAGCTGTAGATTCAATATCGACGAATATATGATGACCACCAGCATTGGCTTGCCTGAGTCTACATCAATGTCGACTTGCCTGAGTCCACCAAAACTTCGGTTTGCCTGAGTTTATACCACACTTTCAGGACATAAAGGCAAGCCTTAGGGATTGAATTGCACCCAAAGAACATCTTAGTGGCTTTTATAACGTGTCTGAGGAAGGTGCATAAGTCTGTGCTACACAATCACATTCTTGCAAGCATATGCATGCCTAAGTACTTCAAGAATGTAAGGAAATGCCTTTTCTTGTCTGATCACTCGCAATATTTTGGACTGATGTTACTGGTTTTTCGACTCTGAGAGTGCACTGAGACCTGCTAACCAGACCTCAGTGCCAGTGCTTTCACCCTTAAAAGTGTATGGTTGATTGGGTTATACCTAATTGGGATTGGTTAACTTACTTATCAGTCCCTATTATATGATATCAGGGGTATCCAGAGCATGTAATGTAAGGTGCCCCTCATGGGCTGCATCACCTATTATGCCACTCTGAGTGTGACAAAGCAAAATGTGGCGACCAGCTTGCCACTGAAGACTGGAATAACAGTTTTAAATGGCAACTCGACGTTGCTATTTAAACCAAAGACCAAGACTAATCCTCTCTTTTATAATATATGTAAGTCACCCCTAAGGTAGGCCTATCAAGTTCTAAGACAGAGTGCTGTGTATTATCAGGTAGAACATGCATTTTTATATGTTCTAACAGTAAAAACCCCAAATTGTCATTTTTAGTGTGGAAAGACTAGTAGTTCCATTGGTGAGTACAGGGTTACATGTTGACAACTCAGCGGTGCTAACTTCTGAACGGGACTACTAAAGTATGAACTTCAATGTACCAAATTAATTGTTGCACTATACCTGACTTGATGGTCAAATTAATGTAACTTCTGAGTATATGCAACTTTTAGAAAGTTGAAACTCTGTTGCCAAAGCTATCCAGTGGCTATTTGCAGATGCTGGTCACAAGAAAGCCTTCTGCACTCTTGGGGAGAAGTGTGAAAGACTCCCAGGAGTGGAACAATCGAGGCCTGCCACTGGAAGAGGTGTCACATCTGCCTGGCAGGAGATGAAATGGAGTTGGAGCCCAAAAGGCAAGCTACAAGAAGAAGTTGCCTTTGAAGTCAAATGGTGAACACACACACAAGAGGGGTATCTCTTTTTTTGAGGTAGAGGGGTTGAGGACAGAAAGGGGAGACCAGTTGCCAAACTGGTTTTCCCTTGTACATGTAGCCCCCAGGTATCCACTCCTCTAGGTTGGGCTACCAAGCTCCAGACATCAAGAGAAGGGTTCAGACATCTTAGGAGAGAGATTAATACTGCATTCTGGGATAGCTAGATGCCTCAGTTTGCAGGAAGTCGCCATCAGTCAGGAGGGGACCAGGTAGCTCATTGGTGAGTAACCCAGAGGGCACTTTTTGGGCATAAATATTACACCCCTGAAACCCACACCTCGGATCACATCTGGACTGGAGGGAGGACCAAAGAAGAACTGCCCTGCTGTTCCTTGGACCTAGCAAGAGAGGCGGCACCAACCACTGGACTGCACATTTTGATTAATCGGCTAGCAAAGAGAGGGCTGTGCCTGTGGTGCCTGGCTCATGGAAAAGTCTCTCCCGAACCCCAGACAGAAGAGGTCAAGTCCAAGAGTCATTTGACTGACTTCCTGTTACATCACCAAGGTCACAAAAGCTGATGAAGCACATTCTGGTCAGTCAGTAGCCACAATCTCATGACCGCCACTGACCACCGATGTCCAGCCCAGATAACCACGTCTCAGTGCTCAAAAGTTGCACATATGTCTGCCAGACCTGGCAGAGTTGGAGTGCAGTTTAGTCAGACAAGACAGAGACTAGCCTTCACCAAAGGGATCTGCTGGTTTTGCTGTGACTGAGACTAGTAGCCCAGTGGCAACTGGACTAAAGAGACATTGATCCCTGTGGGCAAATTCAACCCACCTGGACTGTAGACCAAGGAGTGGTCCTAGGAAGACCCTGATCAATGGCACAGCATCCTCAGCATCCTACAGCATCTTGTATCCCTGGCATCAGGACCACTCTGTTGAAGTCTATGGCGGTTCACCCACGGAGCATGGAATTGGACTGGTGACTTCTTTGGTGTCAAGGTAACTATCCTACTACTCCTATTAGCCTCCCTGAACTTCCCCTGGCGGATTTGGTCCCCCAGCGTGGGCCGGAGTAGTCAAATCAAACTCTTTAGAAGTCTGGTCACCCAAGATAGACACTAACCTTCACCAAAGACAACCACTGGTTTTGCTGTGACCTGAGACCAGTAGTCCAGTGGCTGGACCAAAGAGGAATTTGAGGGATATCGACCCCTGTGGCCAATGTCACCTCACATGGACTGTGGACAAAGAAGTGGCCCCATGAAGACTCCATCAACTGCAGAGCATCCTCAGCATACCACAGCATTTTCTGCATCCTGATCCCTGGCATCAGGACCACTTCATTGAAGTCTATGGTGGTTTGCTTATAGAGCATGGAACTGGACTAGAGACTGCTTTGGTGCCAAGGTAACTGTACTACTACTTCCTCTAAGCCCCCCTAAACTCTCCCCTGTCAGATTTGGTCATCTAGCATGGGCCGGAGTAGTCAAACCAAATGTTTTCCAAACTTTACAGTTACCATTGCTTGTTTGTGCTTTGGAGTAAATAGCTGAGATTTACGCTTCACTTGAAAAAAGATATTTCCAGAACCCTCTAAGGGATTTTGCATGTTTTGGTGCCTAAACATTTAAAAAAATACAGTCTATTTTTATAAATTGGTGGCAGATTTCTTTCATCTACTGTGACTTTCTAATTCTGTTGTGTTGGCACTTCTTAGTGCTTTACACTTGTTCCTTTGTTCAAGCTAGACTGCATTGCTGCCACAGCCACAGCTAACCAGGGTTGAGCTAAGGTTTAGCAAACAAGCCTGACTGGACCCAAGTGGTTTTCGTGAGTGTAATACATATTGGCCAATTCGGATCCGGGGTTTTTTCTGACCGATCAGACTCCTGCAGTCCGACTGAGCAAGTACGATGCGGGCGTATGCTGTCGGACTCGGTTCGGTCAGACTCCCATAGAAGTCAACGGGAGCCCGTCGTACGACGCATACATGGGCTCCCATTGACTGAATGGGTACGCCGTGGACAAGTGTGCCCCCTACAGTGGGTACGCGTCGTTGCCATCAGCACCGTTCATGCCTATGTTAGGGAGACCCGTGGGTCTCCCCCTGTGTCCGAGTCGTATGGCTGCGGGTAACATGGGGTCCGACGCGGACCCCCAAAGTCCAACTCCGGGAGCTATTGCGAGCCGGACGCTCTGACTCGATCCGGCTGACCGAATCGAGCATCATACTAGCTCGGTCATAAAATGTCTCCATTGCGCGCCGCGGTTTGTTTGTGACCGAGTCATATGGAGCGGTTCGGGTAACGATTCGGACGGACATTTTGCACTCATTCGCATTGTTCTTCGACGTCTGGACCCGCGTACGACCCAGGCGGAAATTCAGCCTCCGAATCGGATCCGCTGATGCCGAACCCAATTCGGTGCCCTACCAACCGAGATCGGAATCGGCCCCATAGTGAGGTCTCACAACCACACCATATAATACACCACAATTTGCTCATAAAGAGTATACAAGACTTAGAACACCACATAGAACTTCACACCACATACAGTTCCCACTGACACCAGAGTTCACCCGCACACAGATCCAGCCTGCAACAAGTCGGATTAGGTTAAGTGCTATGAGGACACACATGTGGATGATGCAGTAACAATAACATTATTAGACCACAGAAGAATTCTCATTTCACCTGTTATAGTATATTTTCTTTGTTTCAAGACATGGCTATGTGTATTATTGTGTATCTCGAAGGCTTCGGTCCTGGTTCACTAGGATTGGCTCAGATGTGAATTAAGAACTGCCACAATTAACATTCAAGGATCACCCCAACCTTCGTGTAGCATATTCACGAAGATTTTCACTGCTGCAAATCTGGAGGTGCCTGAGGCAACGCTAAGATCGTGGTGAATTCCATGCTCACTATTGAGGCGAAGACTGTTCAGCCACTCCCTTCTTTTGAATGCAGTCTGGGAGGAATCTACTGCGCAAATCCGTGCATTGACCGGATTTTTTAACTAGGAGTAAGTGCATTAACAAAGGTGCTTTCTATGCTATTAAATGGTTACCCTGCTCAAAACGTTTCAAAAAGTGAACACTTGCTTCTACACTGAATCCCAAAAAGGTTTTCTGCAGATGCTTTAAGCAGCATGGAAGGTAATGGAAAGAGCCAAAGAGTTGTATTTCCCATTCAAATTACCATAAGAGTGATTGCTTTCTGCAGCTGTAAAACACGCACGATAGATTTACATCAAACTAGTAGCAAAACTGGAGTTGTTCCAAATAATTCACTTTCATGGGTATGCTATAAATTCTTTCTGCGGTGTAAAGGAAAATTAAAAGAATCACATTTATAGTTATATTCGAGTTGGGTTTGCACTGAAATTTGAATATGAGCTTGCATTCTGATTGGTTGTAAAGAGCTGATCATTGCAATTCATTAGACATGTTTGGCATGTCCAACTCTTGAGATGTGATTTTTGGCCCTTCAACCTTGTTGGGGTCGAGCCTGCGAGAGCATGCTCTAGCAGATGCATCTCGCTTGCAAGGCACTGTTGTAAACAAAAAGGGCTTGGAGCCCACCCGTTGCTTACCATTTGTTGGCTTGAATGGCACTTTTCTTTACAGCCCTGTAATTTGTCACTGCAGGCCTTACATCATTTACATTCCTCTCTGTGAAGCAGGAACCAAGCACTGATTGATTCAACTTAATCAGTACTCGTCTGCTGCATGTGACTGGCAAAAACGTGCCCAACAGGGCAAACAAAATCAGAAAGATTCATTTTCTTTAGTTAACTTTCTTTTATTTTGCTAAGTCTTCTTTTCTCACTTTGCTCTCAAGTTTTCTTTTGTTTTTGATCGTAGGTGCTGTTCTCAAAAGAAGAGGATTATTTTATTGCAAAGCCACATTATTTCCTTTTTATGTGAAATTTCTGAAATTATGCTTTAACACATAATCTTGCAGTACACCCTAATCTACGCCACTACAATCCGTCCCACTCCAACAGACACCAATCCACCCCACTTTACACCACAGCAATTCGCCCCACTCAATCCAATCCACCCCAGACCAATCCAATCCACCCCACTCCAATTCAAATCACTCACCCCAAATCCCAATCCACCACACTCTAATCCTCCCAACCCATCCCACGCCAATCTGCCCCACTCCAATTTGCCCCACTCCAATCCAAAACAATCTGCCCCATGGTAGTCTTCCACACTCCAAACTGCTCCACTCTAATCCAAAACTATCTGCCCCATTCCAAAACAATCTACCCCACTCCATTCCAAAAAATCTTCCCCTCTCTAATCCAAAACAATCTGCCCCACTCAATCTAAAACAATCAGTCCCTCTTCAATCTGCCCCACTCCCATCTAAAACATTCTGCTCCACTCTAATCCAAAACAGTCTGCCCCACTCCAATCTGCCCTACTCCAATCCAAAACAATCTACCCACTCAATTCAAGACAATCAGCCCCATTCTAATCTGCCCCACTCCAATCTAAAACAATCTGCCCCACTTCAATCTGCCCGACTCCGATCCATAACAGTCTGCCCCACTCCAATCTACCACACTCCAATTCAAACACAATCTGCCCCACTCCAATCTAAAACAGTATGCTCTACTCTAATCTGCCCCACTCCAATCCAAAACAATCTGCCCCACTCAATCCAAAACAATCGACCAACTCCAATCTGCCCCACTCCAATAAGTCCCACTCCATTCCACCACACTCCAATACAAAACAATCGCCCCCACTCCAAACTGCCACACTCCAATCCAATAAACCTCCCCAGTCCAATCCACCTCACCTTAACTCACCCCAGTCCAATCCACCCCTCTCCAATCCAATACACCCCACCCCAATCCACCAAATTCAATCCACCTCAATCCAATCCACCCCACCTCAATCAGTTCACCCCTCCCTAATCCAATCCACCCCACTCAATCTAATCCTCCTCACTTAAATCCAATTCACCCCACTGCAATCCAGTCTACTCCACTCAAATCCACCCCACTCAATTTCACCTCACTCCACTCCACTCCACTTCAGTTCACCCCACTCCAATCCACCCCACTCTAGTCCAATCCACCCCACTCCAATCCACCCCACCCCATCCCACCCCATTTCAATCCAACCCACTCCAATCGAACCCACCCCTTCCAGGCCACCCCACTCCAATCCACCCCACTCTACTGCAGTCCAATCCACCCCACTCTACCCCAATTCAATCCACCCCACCCCACCCCAGTTCAGTCCACCCCAATCAATCCGATCCATCAAGCCCACCACACTCTAATCCAATCCACCCTACCCCAGTCCAATCCACCCAACTCCAATTCAATCCACCCCACTCCAATCCACCCCTTCAGTCCAGTCCACTTCACCCCTCCACTCCACTACAATTACCCCCACTCCAAACCACCCAACTCTAATCCAATTCACCCTACCCCAAACCAATTAAATCCACTCCAATCCGACCTCACCCGTTTCAAACCACCCCACCCTACTCCAATCCAATCCACCCCATCCACACTAATTCACCCTACTCCACTCAATCCAACCCACTCTACCTCAATCTACCCCAATCTACTCCAACCCAATCCACCCCACTACTCCATTTCAACCCATTCCACCCTATTCCACCCCCTCCACTCTACGCCACTCCACTCTATAACACTCCACTCTATGGCATTGCACTCTACGACACTGTTAGGCAATTATCCACTGAACTCTATTCTCCTCTACTCAATTCTATGACACTCCACTCCTTCTACTCCACTCAACAACACTGTACTCCAACAAATCCAGACTACGACACTCCACTCCACTCTAGGACCCTCCATGCCACTAACATTTATCCATGCTGAACAGCAGCCACACTGGTGTACAATATGGCAAAACACATTGACAAAGCCAACATCTCTTGTATAGGCGAGACCTATCGGCTTTGCCAATGCTTAATATTTGTTTGCTATGGCCATATGGAGGCAGGGAGAGGAAACTAAACGCAAGGAGGGGAGGGTGGAGTGGATCCAAGAACTCAATTTAGCTACTGGAACAAACTGACACAGCATGCAGTTCATAGAAAATGCATTCTTAGCTGTTGACTATCCACATGGATATTAGTGTAAACAATAGTAGAGGCTCTGTTACAGGGTGCGGCGGAAGGCCAAGCCCATTACCAAGTTGATAGTGAGTACTACAGGCAGGTGTACAGAACACAAAACAGGGACAACGGCCAGGCTCTGTGCTCAGTGTCTGACATCCTCAGCATCTTAGACTAATGCAATTCCTGACTTTTTGTCCACTTTCAACTCTCTGAAGCTGAATACTGTAGATCATGAAAAGCTACTGAAAACATTATGCAACAAATGGACATAATGTTAATAGTGCTTAAATAGATCAGGCCCTATTTGTCAAACAGGCACATAGAAATAACCACCACTTGCCAAAGTCTTTTTTGGAACTTCTCCAGGTTCCATTCTCCCCCTCATCATGTGGAGTCATTCGGTCACATCCGGACTAAACACAGAATTTCCTTCTACACTTATGCTGAACAAATCCAGCAAAATATTAAGATTGAGGGCTCAACCAACTTCAAGCTTTTGGCTTAATTTGTCAGGGAAATTAAAATATGGTTGCCAGAGATGAAATTCAGCTAACTTCACAGAAGACAGAATTACTTCTGCTCTCATAGAACAAATGCCATGAGCTACCTACAAACTAGTCAACAACAGGGAGGGACGTTGAGGGGGACAATATTTAAAGGGGTCCAGTGTGCATGTCCCGGAAGCTGAGCAACAATAGATTGCACACAGTTCCCCTGAGATAGGTGATGGCGTAGTGTGGTGCGCTGTCTTCCTCTCACCCTCGTGTGCGAGGCGTTAGCGTGCCTTAATGCAGCCGGGAAGGGTATCCCTTGTCGGAACTAGGGATGCCTCACACAACAGACTGGTTTTACGGCTGTTGTCATGTCACCAGTTAGTCGTATCGTAACATCATCGGTTCCCTGCTCCAACGTCAAGCCGGCGCTGCAATGCCTGACGGGTAGCACTAAGTGCTACACTCTTGTGGAGATCTTTTGTTCCTATGCCGATAGGTGTATGGGTGTGAAGGCCCTAGTGGGTGAAGTAGTGAGCGTGAGTGAGGTGAATTAAAACAGGTTGGTATGATCTACGGCTTTGGCTTTAATCATGTAGTACACCACCTGAAGTAAAAACGTATGAGGGGCAATGGGACTGCAATAGCTACGAAGAGTCAGACCCGTTCAACCCTCAGCTGTGAAAAGGTCGACATGTTTCATGCCTGTATTGGCAATTCTTCAGGACCAAACAAAAAGGTGCTCATAAACTTAGTGATTTGACATGAGGCCCCGCTTAAGGCTGAGGCATCAGTAGTATACAACCTGTAGGGTTGTCGAATCCAGCCGGAGAGGGGTTCCTGCATCAACGGGATACCCCTCATTGGCGGTCGTAGGGGCCCCAAGGCTGCTCCCGTGGGGTCTGCGCAGGTAGGGCAGTAATCTCTGCACGGTGTGCTGGTGAATTCTACACCTAATCCCACGTCCAAGCGCGCGGAGTCGCTTGAAGCAGCCGTCAAGCCGATGAACGGGTCTGACTCTTCGTAGCTATTGCAGTCCCATTGCCCCTCATACGTTTTTACTTCAGGTGGTGTACTACATGATTAAAGCCAAAGCCGTAGATCATACCAACCTGTTTTAATTCACCTCACTCACGCTCACTACTTCACCCACTAGGGCCTTCACACCCATACACCTATCGGCATAGGAACAAAAGATCTCCACAAGAGTGTAGCACTTAGTGCTACCCGTCAGGCATTGCAGCGCCGGCTTGACGTTGGAGCAGGGAACCGATGATGTTACGATACGACTAACTGGTGACATGACAACAGCCGTAAAACCAGTCTGTTGTGTGAGGCATCCCTAGTTGCGACAAGGGATACCCTTCCCGGCTGCATTAAGGCACGCTAACGCCTCGCACACGAGGGTGAGAGGAAGACAGCGCACCACACTACGCCATCACCTATCTCAGGGGAACTGTGTGCAATCTATTGTTGCTCAGCTACCTACAAACTAGACTAATCCACTCAAAGACTTTGGCCACTATTTATCAACTTATATCTGCAGGTTTCTACAGTGTGGACCAGTCCCTGTTGGCTTCTCAGGTCACACTGGAATAGACATGTAAGCTCCCTGCACTAAGGAAGGGTTTGATGTAGTCTAGAGATTAGGGGTCAGATGTAGGAAGCCTAATTCCGGTCGGTAACGGCCGAAATTACCTAATTTCGGCCTTTACCGACCAGAATTAGGCGTTTCATATGTAGGAGCCTAAATTAAGGATTCGGTAATTTACCGAATCGGTAATTTAAGGAATCGGTAAATTACCGAATTCTTAAATACCGATTCGGTAAATTACCGAATCCTGATATGTAGGGAGCGCTCAAATGAGTGATTTTCCCATTTTAGGATTCGTTATTTACCACCAACTGCCAGTTTCTGAAATGTAACCTCTGTCCATGATATAGCGAATGAGGCGATCCCAGGGGAGGGCCTGCGGAATCGGGTCCCTCAGCTCCCAATTCTCTGACCTTCCATCTCAGCTGTGGACCAGCTGAAGGGGTACGATGAGGCTCATCAG
Organism: Lissotriton helveticus; assembly: GCF_964261635.1. NCBI lineage: Eukaryota > Metazoa > Chordata > Amphibia > Caudata > Salamandridae > Lissotriton > Lissotriton helveticus. The sequence goes on from NC_136068.1 coordinate 96,840,207, forward strand.
AAGCCAGGTGAAAGACAGCTCATTGAGTAGTGGCCAAGAAGCAGGTGCTGGACATTTGGTATCATGCATCACCCCCAGTAGGGCATTTGGTGCGGCCAACCTAAAAAGCCTTCATGTAGCTGGACCCAAAGGCCACTCATTGGAGGGTTGGTCTCAGTGCTGGTGCTACCATCAGATGTGGGCACTTGGCAACAAACAATGACATTTAGGCTTCAACTCCAATGCAGCAGGAGGAGGAATCAACTATCCTGGCTCTACACACTGCTGCTGATAGAAGCATCAGAGCTATATTGGTCCTTGATCTCTTCTGGTGGGGGCAAGGGCTCAGCATCCCAAAATTAACTGTGAGGAGCTCATTGGGGAAGTTTTTACCCTCCTGACACAGTCTTTCACCTATCCAATTCATTGGTTTCATGCTTGATATACTGCTCCGCTTGGACCATCATGGCAAAGAGATGGACAGAAAAGCCAGATCCACCCAAACTACTGCCAGATCTCAAGCCCTTCCATCCTAAACAAGACCTCACGAGGGCTGATCAAGCTTTAGGTATCTTATACATTAATGATGGTGATGTGCTACTAAAAGTGTATTCATATTATGCCCATCACCTCTCAAAGTGGTTCTTCACATGGCAGCCCACATACTCCCAAATACAGAAACATTTTCTGGCCTTCCACCAGATCCATGGTGGACGTCACATGACAATATCCCTAAGTCCCTTATCTGTCTTAGCTGGCAAAAGGAGGTCTACACTAGAGTTCACATGCTAGTAATTTTGGTTCACTGAAAATTAGAAACCAAGGTTTTCTTTTTTTTAAATTATAAGATGATTTTATTGAAGATTTGAACAAAAAAGTTACCCATTTATGGCTCTTTCGCCCACTTTTAAATTAAAAGTAGTGCTATCAAAATTGGTTGAAAGACCTTTTGTGCCATGAATAAATGCGAACTCAAGATTGCCCACTGCAAGGCAGCCGGTATATAGATATAATCTCTGCTGGAACAGTAAGCGAAATTCAGTTTGTTGGTGGATGAAAATTTTCCACCTTTTCCAAAGTCAAAGTAGCGCTTATAAAACCTTATCTCATTTTTATACCTGAAGAGGTATTTAAACACAACATGTTTTCCCAATTCCTAAATAATGTTAACAAACACTTTCTAGAGGGTGGAGAGTTTTTTTCTAGTCAAAGACGGGATCACAGGCTACTGCCTCCCTAATGCTACTTAACAAACACTGATTACTCTGTACCCTTACTCCTGGATGGACATCGAGGTTTCTTTTTTATGACCTCCAATCCAAAATTCCTACTGTTTTTTATCACCCTCACACACCTTGCTGGTGTCATGCTTCATCATCCGGTCTCATCCTGGTTCCTAAAAACAAGGATGGGTTTGACCATATTTCAGGAAGCACTTAAGATATTTTCTCTGATGGGGGTCCAGATGCTACAAGATAGAAAGTCCTAGGGTGTACCTTGTTATCCCTTTATTTTATGGTGCCCCTGGTATGGTTAAAAAACTGTGTGGGTGTTATAGATTGAATATAATGTCCCTACACCCTAGTTATCGTCTACATGTTTTAGCCCTCGATCTGCAGGCGACTCAAGGTCTGGGTCCTTAATCAGGACTAATGCTAGTACCCCACTTTCTGTTCCTCACTATGTCTTGTATCCCTAGTCCTACCAGCCAGGGCTCTCCAAGACAATACCATTCAAGACGAACAGCATAAAGTAACACAAGCTAACTTGCCTGTCGTTGGGGCATATATTAATATCTGTTCATCAAAAAGCCAAGAGAGAGCAATGAATGATTAGTGCTTTTTCAATTAAATTTAATAACACAAGCTATTTTACACTTACATGATGGTGGACGAAAGCACTCAGGGCAAGTAACGCACTGTGGGCGTGTATAGCTAATCATTGTAAATATGCACACAGACTTGAAAATTGTGGAATCTTGGGACTATTGTCACATCTTAAAAGGACAGGCCCAAGGGCACGCCCCAGTAGTCATACTCTACAATTAAAATATCGCATATTATGGGCCAATCACAAGTATGCAACCCTCTTTCTTTCCTTAATATTTTTGGTATGCCAATTCATAGTCTGCTTACAACTCTAGGGGTGCAGTGCCTCTGTTATACCTATTTCTGCTCTGCACTGTCCAGTGGTGGCTCGCAGAGGGAGTGCTGCGGGGTGGTCAGGCAGGGGAGAGGCGGGGTGGGGGGTAGTGGAATCAAACATGGCCAGGAGTAAAGTAAGTAATTAAATAAATTAAACTATTTACCTTGGGCTCTCTGCATCGCAGAGTTAAACATTTTACTTTTAATTAATTCATGTTAATTAATTACTAATTTCTATTGAAATATTTAATTTTTGAATTTAGTAAATTATTTAATAATTTTTTATGTTATATTTTAGGTGTGTTTTGCTATGTGTGTACTAGAATAGGGTGGGAAGTTATTTAAGTAATAATATATTAAACAGTATGCATTCATTTATTAATAATTGTTTTACTTATTACTTAATATTCTAAGTTTATTATACTTTTTTATTTCAATTACATTTTAATTTTTGGCTGTTATGTTTGTGGGAATATAGTGTGACATTATGTTTAAATTTGTTGTATTTATTTTAATTGATAATAATTATTCAACATTTTAATAAATATGTACTTTGTTTAATTATTTTAAAATATTGACTTATCATTTTTATATTAAGAATTGGTTATTTTCGGTTAATTAATAGAGTTGTTGAAATATGGTATTTGTTTGAAGTGAACTGCTCTCTCACCACTGCTGCACTGAGTGAAGTGGGAATAGTACATTTTACCCCTCTGGTGTCCAACGCTTCCCCTACTGTTGCATAGACTGGAGCAGGAATAGTAAATATTACCGCTTATGAGACCAACGCCTATTTTACTGTTGCACAGTCTGGCCTGGGAATAGTAAATTATAACCCTCCGGTGTCCAATGCTTTCCCTACTGTTGCACAGACTGGAGTGGGTATAGCTAACTTTACACCTCCGGAGTCCAACCCTTTCCCTACTGTTGCACAGACTGGAGCTGGAATTTCTAACTGTTACCCCTTTGGAGTCCAATGCAATCCATACTGTTGCATAGATTGAAGTTGGAATAGTAAATGTTACCCCTCCAGTGTTCAACGCTTTCGCTACTGGGGCACAGACTGGAGTGGGAATAGTAAATGTTACCCCTACGGTGTCCAACACCTGTTTTATTGTTGCACAGACTGGAGTGGGAATAATCAATTTTACCCCTTTTGTGTCCAATGCTTTCTTTACTGTTGCATAGATTGGAGTGGTAATAGTAGATTTTACCCGTTTGGAGCCCAGCGCTTTTCCTACTGTTGCACATACCAGAGTGGGAATAGTACGTTTTACCCCTCCGGTGTCCGACACCTATTTTACTTTTGCACAGTCTGCAGTGGGAATAGTCAATTTTACCCCTCCGGTGCCTAACGCTTTCCTTACTATTGCACAGACTGGAGTGGGAATAGTAACTATTACCTCTCCAGTGTTCAATGTGTTACCTACTGTTGAAATGACTGGAGTAGGAATAGTACATTTTATCCCTCTGGACTCCAACACTTTCCCTACTGTTGTATTCATTGCAGTAGAAAAAGTATATTTAGTTTTCACAGATGTTACTACTTTTTTAGCATTGTTTAAATGTATGTTATTTTATTATTTGTTTAAATTTATATAATTGTTTGTACTATTTGTATATACATATATATTTTTTAATTATTTCTAGTAAATGTATTTTTTTATTCAATTTGTTAATTATTTTGTTTCCTTCATATATATATGATGATTGTCTCCCATGCCCCCGCTTATTTAAACTCCGGATACTGTCAGGTTGGAACGGTTGGGGAGCTGAGGGGACACCATGATCCACAGAAAAGAGACACGGGGAGCTGACACCAACGTAGCACCAACCCGTCTTGTGCAACATCGCCCAGAAGTGCTATACAACAACCGTGCATGCTGGGACTGGTAGTCACAGAGCATGTAGTGACTACTAGAGATGCCAAAGAACAGCATTGAACATTTAGGGGGCGGAGCGGGGCACAATCTACCAATCAGCTAAGGGCAAGATACTTTATTTTTTAAACCCGCCCTACACCTGATTTCACATACCACTGGCGCTGAGGAAGGCTGAAGTATATGCCGAAATGCATTCGCCGAGAGTGGGAAGTGGTTCAGCTCTCTCATCTTTGTAATAGGAATAAAGGTGTTTCCTCGTATTCCCCTGCTGTGGCCTCGCACTTTGTCTTCGGAGGAGGTGTGGAGTTTGATATATATATATATATATATATATATATATCTCTGCGCCTGTTGCCCTTTTTTGAAATAACTGAAATAAAAAGGATCACTGTTTGAATCCAGGTTGGCTGTGCGACCCGTTGTTTTCCCTGGTTGGAAAAGTTTGGCAATATATATATATATATATATATATATATATATATATATATATATATATATGAAGGAAACAAAATAATTAACAAATTCATAGTCTGCTTACAACTCTAGGGGTGCAGTGCCTCTGTTATACCTATTTCTGCTCTGCATATATATATATATATATATATATATATATATATATATATATATATATATATATACACATATATATAGAGAGAGAGAGAGAAAAAGAGAGAGATTCGTTTTATATTAGTAATGTAAAGAAACATAAAAAAATGTAACATAGCATTAAACATATTTTTTAACAATAGTGTTATTCGTTCGCACATAGTGGGTTTTAATTTTCTATGTTCATTGTCGACTGCTCGTATATGTATATCTGTTGTTAGTTTCTTAAAATCTGTTTTAACTATAAGGAAAAGATACGCAATCTAGTACTAAATGATTTCTTTTTCATGTATTGCTGTGCTGTGGTGGTTGTTTCGAAGATTTTATCACTTTTAATGTATGTCTATCTGTACTTTCATGGTTCAAATTTGAAATCGAATAAAGAAATCTGACGGACTGACTGACAATAGTGTTATGTTCTATATATACATATTTATATATACAAAAATATATATGAGTGTATGTTTTTGTAAGTATATATTTATATACAGTATAAAATGTTACTTAAATGTATGTATTTGACATTAACGTTATGTTTTATATTTTAAAATATTTTAAATTTACTATTTTAACCTATAGATTTTCATAAAAAATCGATATTTTTGTCTTTTTTAATGATATTAGTGTGAAACTTTATTTTGTTCGATATTTTTGTACTTACCTTTATATGGTTATGAAATTGATAATTTTGTGATAAATATTTTTGATGCGATATTTATGTATCATGATATTTGTGTTCTTGATATTATGTCTCTGAACCACCCATGGAAAAACCAAAGGTGGTGATGGACGGAGCGTTGACAATGCAAACACTCAACCCCAGTCAACTGATCTGGGTTTAATCCATCACCGTTCTTTAGCTCACTCCGCCACCCCTGTTCAGACATGGCCATATGCAAATCACTCATGGCATTTCATTGTTTAGATCATTTTGATAGGTTCCGAACCTATATACTCACCTTTGCCCACGCTCCAGTGAATTTTGGGCCTGATTTCAATCTTGGCAGTAAGGATACTCCTTCACGATGGTGATGGAGTATGCTTAACATCAAGATAATGGTTCGCCCACCCAATTTAAATGCAGTAGGCTCAAAAGGTGTAACATAGAGCCATACACAGTATGGAGTGATAACACATCGAAAACAAGTGCTGCAAAGCTGAGGTCAACCTGATGTCAAAAGGTACAAAGTGTCCGCCAATCACCAGATAACACTGTGATTTCAAGTGCTGCTATGTAGAAATCAACCTGGTGTGAAAAAATACAAAGCGACAGCCAAGAGCAAGATAATGCTGCGATTACAAGTGCTGTGAGGCAGAGATCAACCAGGTGTAAGCAAGTGCACAGAAGTACTATAAGCAAAGTAGCCTAGATGCAAGAAAATGGATGTCTGCTTACCAGAAGTAATTAAAGAGTCTTTAATGTGGGGGTGTCCCACTTGTGGGACACCCCCGCGCCGCACGGCCACCAGCTGCTGCGTGTGCCCCTTGCCTCCCTGTGCCTCGCTGCTGCCTCGTTTACCGATTGCCGCCGCTGCGGTTGTTTTGCCCTTTGTTTTTACGTGAATTTGTGCCTGCTTGTCTTAACCTGATTTTTCCCTTGTTTTTTACGATTCTTTGTGCCTGTTTTGTTTGAATCTCTTTTTCCCCGTGTTTTGCCTTCCTTCCTTTGTTGCCCGCCGCCCTCCGCCCTCCCTTCCCGCCGCTTTTCCCCGCCCTTTTTGTATTCTGTACCCTCCCCGCTCCCGCCTCCCAGCTGCTCCGCCCACCCGCGCACTTCGCCTTAAATGGCGACCGTGCGAACGCGCAGCGTTGACGCGCAGCGGGCGCGCCGATTGTGCGCCGAAGGCGCGCCAAAGGTAAGCCCGTCTGCGCCCGTCCGCGACCGGATCGCGACCAGCGCCAGGACCCCTGGACCTCGACGATCCCGACCGACCCGCCTGACGTACTCAGCCGCCACCCTCAGCGCACTCAACACCGGCCGACTTCCAGACTGCCACCAAGCCACCCCACGACGTACCCACGGACCTTTCAGCTGCCACGGCTGCAAGTTCACCTGCATCCGGACCTGCCTCGCACCAGCACCCACCAAGACGAACACCAGCAGCACCCACCTCAAGTGCATCCTGATCAACACCCGCTCCGTCCACAGACACGCCATCGAACTCTGGAACCTCCTAGACGCCACAGCCCCTGACGTTGCCTTCCTCACGGAGACCTGGATGAACGCATCCTCAGCTCCCGACATCGCCATCGCCATCCCAGAGGGCTACAAGATCGTCCGGAGGGACCGAAACGCCAACCAGATGGGAGGAGGCATCGCCATCATCCACAGGAACACCATCCGTCTCACGACCAGCACCGACAACACCCTGACCAGTGCCGAACACCTGCATTTCCAGATCCACACCAACCCGAACACCACCCTCAGAGGCACACTGATCTACCGACCCCCCGGACCTCGCACACAATTCAGCGAGGACATCGCCGACTTCGTCAGCCCGCATGCCCTCCCCTCCGCTGACTACATCCTCCTGGGAGACCTCAACTTCCATCTGGAAAACAACAACGACCGCAACACCACCACCCTGCTCGACAACCTCGCCAACCTTGGACTCAAGCAACTGGTGTCCACCCCCACCCACCTCGCCGGACACACACTCGACGCAGTCTTCTCTTCCAGCACAGACATCGACTTCAGCCACGCCACAGAGCTTCAATGGACGGACCACAGCTGCGTCCACTTCACCTTCAAGAGAACGACGACCCACCAACACCAGCAACAGGCCGCCCGCAGAAGCTGGAACAAGATCACAGCAGACCAGCTCGCCACCTCCCTGAGCCAGCACCCTCCTGCCAGCTCAGCGAACCCCAGCCAGGCCGCCGACAACCTCACGAAGTGGATCAGCAACTGCGCGGACGAACTCGCCCCTCTGAGGACCCCGCCTAGCAGACCCGGCAGCAAGAAGGCCCCATGGTTCACCAACGAACTCAAGAGCTCCAAGAAGAACTGCCGAGCCCTCGAGAAAGTCTGGAAAAGGGAACCGACACCGGACAACAGGACCTCCTACAAACTGGCCACCCGGAAACACCACCAGCTGATCCGCGCCGCCAAGAAAACAGCATTTAAGGACCGGTTGGACAACAACGCACACAACTGCAAGGAACTCTTTAACATCGTGAAAGAGCTTTCCAACCCCAGCGCAGGAAACAACGACGTCACCCCATCGCAAGACCTCTGCAACTCCCTCGCTTCATACTTTCACAACAAGATCACGGACATACACCGCAGCTTCAACAACCAACCAACGCACACCGTGACCGAACAACCACCCCCCACCACCATCCTCCACGCCTGGACCCCGATCAGCACCGAAGACACCATCCGCACAATGAACTCCATCCACTCCGGATCACCGATCGACCCCTGCCCTCACCACGTCTTCAACAAGGCCGACGCCGTCATCGCACCCCACCTGCGAGACATCATCAACACATCCTTCGACACCACCATCTTCCCGGAGAGCTGGAAACACGCCGAACTCAGCGCTCTACTCAAGAAACCAACAGCGGACCCCACCGACCTCAAGAATTACCGCCCCATCTCGCTTCTCCCGTTTCCAGCCAAAGTCATCGAGAAGACCGTCAACAAGCAGATGGCCGCCTTCCTCGAGACGAACGGATCCCTCGACCCCTCACAGTCCGGCTTCCGAGCCAACCACAGCACCGAGACCGCCCTCATCGCCGCCACCGATGACATCCGAGCCCTGATGGACAATGGAGAAACAGCGGCCCTCATCCTCCTGGACCTCTCCGCGGCATTTGACACTGTCTGCCACCGCACCCTAGTGCAGCGCCTCAGCAACGTCGGAATTCAGGAGAAGGCTCTGGAATGGATCGTCTCCTTCCTCGACGGAAGAACACAGAGAGTCCGCCTACCACCGTACAAGTCAGAGGCCTCCGAAGTCATCTGCGGCGTCCCCCAAGGATCATCTCTGAGCCCCACCCTCTTCAACGTCTACATGAGCCCCCTCGCGGCCATCGTACGCAAACACAACCTCAGCATAATCTCCTACGCCGACGACACCCAGCTGATCCTCTCCCTGACCAACGACCCCGCCGCCGCCAGAGCCAACCTGCACGAAGGGATGAAAGAGGTAGCCGAGTGGATGACGATCAGCCGCCTGAAACTGAACTCGGACAAGACGGAGATCCTCATCCTGGGCTCCTCACCCTCCGCCTGGGACGACTCCTGGTGGCCTCCCGCCCTGGGCACCGCACCCAAACCGACAGACCACGCACGCAACCTGGGCTTCATCCTGGACTCCTCCCTCTCCATGACCAGGCAAGTTAACAAAGTCTCCTCGACGTGCTTCAACATCCTACGCATGCTACGGAAGATCTTCTGGTGGATCCCCACCGAGACCAGGAAGACCGTCACCCAGGCCCTCGTCACCAGCCGTCTGGACTACGGCAACGCCCTCTACGCCGGTACCACCGCCAAGCTCCAGAAGAGACTCCAGCGGATCCAGAACGCCTCAGCCAGACTCATCCTCGACATCCCACGAACCAGCCACATCTCCGGACATCTGAGAGACCTTCACTGGCTCCCCGTCAACAAAAGAATCACCTTCCGCCTCCTCACCCACGCACACAAAGCCCTACACGACCGAGGCCCGAGTTACCTCAACAGCCGAGTCAACTTCTACGCTCCCAAACGCCACCTCCGTTCAGCCAACCACGCCCTCGCCGCCGTCCCCCGCATCCGAAGAGCGACCACAGGAGGAAGGTCTTTCTCCTACCTGGCCGCCAAGACCTGGAACTCCCTCCCGACCGACCTGCGCCTGACCCAAGACCACCTCTCCTTCAGGAAGAAGCTGAAGACCTGGCTGTTCGAGCAGTAGCGGCACCCGCCCCCCCCCCCCCCCCCCAGCGCCTTGAGACCCTACGGGTATGTAGCGCGCTCTACAAGTGTCAGTGATTGATTGATTCATACCGCATCACTGGTCACAGCAGCCCATGGAGTGGTGCTTGAGGTTGTGCTTTCAGAGCCTTCCACACCTGGAACAGGCGAGCCACCAAATCCACTGAGTGGGTCTCAGATCAACGCCACAGGTCCTGAAGAGTGAAAGTCAGTGAGGCGGTCAGAATATTGGCCTTTTTTTCCGCTGGAGACCAAAAAGAAATTTCCGGTTGTATTAAGTTCCACACTGGTCTACAATGCTGCCGCTTTCTTGAAACCATCATCATCATTCGAAACCTCTCTTGTATGTTAGTAATGAAATGCACTCGATAAATGCTTTGGATAGGTAATGTATGGTAACCTAGCAACATTATGCCATTCAAATGTAGAAAAATAAATAGGAAAAGAAGGATTTTCTGAAAGTGTGCCCTTTTTAATGGCGACAACGGTGGGATGTACCCCTACAAGGACCAACCTGAGTAAAATGTCATGGGCAGACAGCTGAAGTCATTAGTGAGACGGCCACCGCAAGTGGAGGAGTTTCTTGGACCTGGAGTCAATGTCAGGGTTGTGTGGATTGTGCTATGTCAACAAGTAGGAGTGCTGTGATGTTGTGTGAGTAAATAGTAAAGTTATTCTGCTGCGATGGAGGATTGTGAGGCAAGTGTGTGCATCTGTGAGCACGAGCGAGGGCAAGGCACTAGCAAGGAGTTGAATGGGTTGCATGGCATGGGTCTCTGAGGCAGCAGTAGGGAGTACATCATGGAAAGTGGAATGTGTTGCAAGTGTGGTCTGTGTGACGACTATACATCTTGAGGGGTTGTGGTAACACGCTCAGTCTCGTGAGTAGCGCGTCAAGGTGCAATGTGAATACATACGCTGTTTTGAGCAAAGCGCATCTAGGGCTGCAGTTTGAGCTCATTGAGTGGCCGGCGCTGTGTACAGGAAAGGAGCTGTGGACAGAACACAAAACATAAAGGCAACAAAGACAGATAACATTAATTAGACTTTACTGGTCCATCAGGTGCTGCTGAGAGGAGTGTCTGATCACTGTGAGGGCTGGGAGGAAGCCTTATCCCGTGTAGCCAATCAGAAGTTAACAGGAAGTCCTTAACATTTAATTTGGGTAAAAGACTAGACTGCTAATGTACTGCTGAAAGCCTTGTTCCTTCCACCTTCCTTTGGCCAAGTTGTGGACAACTGTGGCTGTATTTTATATATTAGTCTGCTATGTTTCCCATGTCTTAGACAGCGGTGACCACGTTTTTCATATTAATTTGTTGTGTAATATAGGTGTAAAACACGTTTTGTGTTGTGGATGCATATTAAATCATGCAGTCCATTGCAGGTCCACCTGATTTCCTAAATGCTCCAGGGGATGCAAGTTTGCCATGGAAAGATTGGCAAGAAGCGTTTGAGACCTATTCAGAAGCTTTAGGGGGAACACTTTTTGTAGCCAAGAGGAAGTTGGCCTTGTTAAAACAGCTTAAGAGTAGAGGGAGGAAGGTATTGAAGACTCTATCATGTGGAAATGCTGACACAGAGAACAATGGAGAGTCTGACGAGGAGGATAAAGAGGTTGATGGATGCAGTATTGCTATGAAAGTGTTAGAAGTGCACTTTGGGAAAAAAGTTAGAGTGGTGGCAAAGCATCACACATTTTTTTTTCATGGGTGCAAGCATCAAGTGAATCAATAGACTCTAAGTGCATTGCGTACATTAGTTGTCAAGTGTAATTTTTGTGATCTTCTTGAGGAGATAATAAGAGATCAGTTAATCAATCGTGCAAGAACTATGAGGGAACAGGAAAAAATATTACATTTGAAAGATCCATCTCTTGAAAAAGCCATTGTAGTTGCTAAACACATGGGAGATACATTGCGCTATGTGAAAGAGTTAGAAAACAAAGATGGCGATGAGGCAAAGGTACAAGTAATAAATAAAGAGGTGTAGAACAGGAAAGGGGAGGGTACAGCAGGAAAACACTGCGAAGGAGGAAAAAGGGGGTGTAACAGATTTTGGAGCATAAGACATGTGGCATGTTCGATTAATTGTCCTGCAACGAAGGCCAAGTGTTTTAAATGTAACAGAATTGGGCATTTTGAAAGGGTGTGTAATCAGAGGAAATTTCAGAGTAAAAGTAGTGTGAATTTTGTACAAGGTAACACCGGTGGGGTCAAAGAATGTTCATCTGATGATGACATTGATGTGGTAATGTTGGATGGTATCACAAAAATTGACCATAATCAAGAGCCCACAAGGGAGGAAACGTGTGGGAACATTACAGTCCTCCTAAATGTAATGTGTCAATTAATGGGGTTCAGGTGCAAATGTGGGCGTATTCATGTGTGCCTTGTACAATCATTGATCATGAAACTTGGGAAAGCTTGAGAAATGAAGAGGTATCTACAACTATGGTAGAGTTAGTTGGGCACGTGGGAAACAAATTGCCTGTTATTGGAAGTTGTCTTTTAAACACATAGAAATCACATGCTGCATCTATGTGGTAGAAAAAAGGTGTTGTCTATTAGATTGGAGGGAACTAAGAGCTTAGAATATTGTAATAAGTCCTAACACTGTTGAACAAGTGTTATCGGCTGCCCATGGTGATGCTGAAATGTGGAAGAGCAAATGTCCAAAACTGTTTGGGAATAAACTGGGGAGTTTGAGAAGGTTATCACACAGAATTGCACTGAAGGAAGGAGTTGTTACAAAAGTTCACAAAGTAATAAATGTGCATGTGGTATTTGAAGATGCATTGAAAGCAGTGTTGACAAGATTATTGGGAGTGTTAGAACACATTGAGGTATCAGCTTAGTTAAGTCCGGTTGAGATTGCGAGTACACCCAATGGAAGCATTAGGATGTGTGTGGACTTAAGAGATCTAAATGAGAATATATGGGTGGACCTCCATCCTATTCCTAACATCAATGAGTTGTTGGCCGGAGTTAAAGGGGAAAAAGTGTATTCAACACTTAACCCATCAAGTGCATGCCACCAGATAATGTTGCATCCGGAATCAAGGCATTTTACCTAATTTATAATGTCAGAAGGATCATTGCAATTTTTACATATGCCATTTGGGCTTGCGTCTGCTTTGGCAGTGTTTCAAAAAATGTATGCAAAAATTACTGGGTGAGGTAGAAAATGTGTGATTATTTCAAGATTACATTTTAGTGTGGTGTGGGCACAGAACAGGGTGATGCATGATGAGTTGTTGGGGAAGATGTTTGTAATATTGAAAAAACCTGGACTCAAGGATGAAATAAACAATTTGTGAGTCACTGTGTAGAGTCTCTAGGCCACACCATGTCTTATGAGGGACTCAAACATAAGCAGAAAATGATGGAAGCGATTGAGAAAGTGCTATGCCCAACGGTTTAGGACCAATTAAGATTGTTTTTAGGCCTGGCAGAATATTATAAAAAATTTGTCAGGGGGTTTACGGTTATTGCGCAGCCGTTGTAAATATTAAGGAGGAAAGGATAAAAGAATGAATGTTCAAATGAGTGTTAGTTGGCATTTGATAGGATGTACAAAAGCATTGTAAATGGTTTTGAGTTAAAACCTTTTGACTTATGTGACCACACCATTGTGTTCACGGACACTAGCATGCATGGTTGGGGGCAGTACTTATGTAAGTGAGAAATAGAAAAGAAAGAGCTGTGGCATTTGTGTCAAGAACACTAAAGGGGGCAGAAATAAGGTATTCTATGATTGAAATGAAGCATTTGCGTGTTGGTGGTGAGTCCAACACTTTAGAAATTTAGTGTGTGGAAGAATGTTCGAGGTGCAGACCAATTGTGACGTGTTTATAATGAAGGAGGTGAGCCGAGCTTCCCCAAGGATAGCAAAATGGTTATATAGATTACAGGAGTACACGTTTGTTGCGAAGTATGTCCCAGGAATTTAAATCTGAATACAGATTGTTTATCGGTACAGAGAGACAAAAAGGAAGAATTGGAAGAATGGATGGTTGCTAACATTATGGAACTAAGGTCAAAGCTTTGTCTGAAAGGGAATGAAAGGAAGTGATGGCAAGAGATACAGAAATGCAGATTCTTGTGAAAAGTTTACCCAGGGGGTGGTCTAAGTTAGAAAGAGATATGAAGGAATTGATGAATTATAAAGAAGTATGGTCAGAGTTCTCGTACCAGGAGGGTAACATAAGAAGAGGTGACAGATTTGTGGTACCATTGGAGTTGAGAGAACGATTGTTGGAAGCTCTGCATGAAGGTCATGGAGGAACTTCAGAAATAAAAAAGAAGGTAAGGGATGGTTTTTGGTGACTGGGAGTAGACCTGGATGTGGAAAGATATGTGAGACATTGCATGAGTTGTGATAAAACGCATGTGATAAAAGAGACACCGTGGTTCTTATTTCATTCTCTTGTTTTTTTTTTGCACTTGCAAGCCATGGCAAAGGGTTGTAGTGAACATTAGTGGACCGTTCAAGTTGCAAACATGTCGAAAAAAGGTTTGCCATAGTGATGGATTGCCAATCGAAATGGCCGGAAGTAAGTGTCATGATTGATGGTAAGTTGCATGTGATAAAAGAGTTTTGGTATTCAGCATGGAAAAGGGAAGGGTATCCTGAAGAGGTGGTGATGGATAGTGGGCCCCAATTTGTATCAGATGCGTTTGAGTTGTACCTAGCACGGTGTGGGGTAAAGCATGTTAAAATGGCTGTTCGATTCCCCTGTGAAAATGGACTAGTGGAAAGGTTCACAGAGTTTTGAGTGAAAATATACAGTTGTCGCTGAAAAATGGGTTAGTGCGGAGAGAGGAGTTAAAAAATTGATTATGGATTTATCACAGTACTCTACATTCAACGATGGAAGTACACCATTTGTGTTGCTGAAGGGAAGAAACTCATGTACCAAGGCTGTACCAGTATGGGTGAGAAAGATGGGAAGAAAAGGGATAAATGAAAAAGAGTTGTTGGAGAGGGTACCGTGTAAAGAAATGGGGTATGCCAATGAGGACAAAAAGAGTACCAGATGTAGTGGGTATAAATGTGGAGATTTGGTGCGTACCAAGCTTTTTGGAAATTTAAATGGTCTTTCCCAAAGTGGATTGTATAGGTGAAAATGTTCAGTGTGGATCTGGTGGATGGAAAAAGGTGGAATATGAGGAGTGTGGTTAAGTGTAGTGTGGATGAGGTGGACAAATGGAAGGAGAACCGTGGGAATGAGAGTCAGTGGGAGGAGGAAGTGAGGAAAAGAGGTAAGAGTCAAGGAAAGGAGGAAGTGAGGAGAAGTGAAGGTGGAATGGGTGAGCGAAGGAGTGGAAGGAGTAAACAACTGCCTGGATATTTGAGGGATTCTTTTTTACAGTAAGAAACAGGAACTGTAGAATGATCTTTTTGATAATGATATGTCTATAGTTATTTTAAACATAGTGTGTTAAATGTGTTTATTGGGAAGGGACATAAGTTGTATATTAGTAATGAAATGTACTTGATAAATGCATTGGATAGGTCATGGGAAACATCACTTACAACGAAACTTTTACAACGCACTACCATTACAATGCGGTCATTACAACGCAAACTATTACAACGCATTGCGCTGGGGGGAGCTCTAGGATAGGGAATAGGTTAATTTACTAACCAATAACCTTCCCTAGTGTCCACGGGGACTGGAGTTGGAATAGTAAATTAAACTATTCAATATCCAACACCCAAAAGCGCTATGCGTTGTAATGGTATGCGATGTAAAAACCGCGTTGTAAAGGCAGGCGTTGTAATAGCCTGCGTTGTAACGTCATACATCCATAGGTCATGTATTATAATCTAGAAAGATGTCATTGGAATGAGGAATGTAGAACAACGTGTCTTGATTAAGCAATTACTGATCCGGTTCTGCCTGGGTTGGTCACACTCATATTTGTGAAGGAAATAAATAGGAATATAAGGATTTTGTGGAAGTGTGTTCTTTTCAACCATCAAAAAGCAAAATATTGGCGGCTGATGGACTAAGTGGATAGAGGCATTTGAAGATTTTATTGATGCACTTGAAGAGACTGATAACAGAAAGATTATCAAATACCTCAAAAATATGGCTTCTATTCATAAGAGGAAGGGGTAGAGGAAGTCATAAAGAAAATGCCACGTACTGATGAAGAAATCACATCCTGTCAGATTAAAGTAACCTTGAATCTCAAATTCAATCCAATGCCCAATGTTGACTATGAAAGAAATATTTGAAGTCAAGAATGATGGAGAGTTGGCGAACCCATTGATGAATTTGTAGAGAAACTTGATACACTCAAACACTGTGAGTTCAATTAATTTAATGATGAAGAAGCCATACATCTGAGAGCCATTGATGGTTGCTTGTCCAATTCCTTCAGAAGGAAATTGCCGAGAGAAACTCTGAGTCTTGAGCAAGTGTTAATGGCTGTTAGAGCTGCAGAGCATGCAGATCGACAAGCTGCTGACATGAAGGCCGGAGGTCCCCCAATATCAATCAGTCATGAGTGTGAAAAGCAAGTCAAAGCAAAAGACTGAAAGACACAAAGGGATGTCTTACATAAAAAAGGTTATGTTTTAGATGTGGATTTTCATTTTGTTCCCACCATGGACCGATATGCAGGGATTGTGAAAAGCAGAATCATTTTGTGATGGTGCGCAAAGCAAAGGGAAAAACAAGTGTGTCACAAAGACTAAATGACCGCTGACACGTTCCAGAAACGATGTTCGATGTGCACCCACAAAACCCAGCTGAGATGTCATGTACAACAAATCGACACTGAACAAAGTAGATTGTCATCTAAATCATCATCAAACAATTCCTCCATATCAATATCAAGTGAAAGTGAAGAAGATGGTTGTATCATGTCGATGTTTACTTCAGGTCACCTGGGAACAAAAATATCAGTAAAAGAAAGTCGGCATACCAAAGCACTAAAGTCATTCAAACATTGTCTGAAAATTACACTTAAAGTAAAGGGTTGTTCAATAACTTTCATCATTGACAGTGGTGCGTTGATAAATATTATGCTGGAGGAAAGATATAATTAATTCCATCCCTTAGCACAAATCCTGCAGTCAAAAAACAAAGTGTTACCATGATAAACAAAGAGGCAATAATCTTGAAAAAAGTTTAGACGATACTTGGGCCTTCAAAGATTTAAAAAAAAAATGTCTTTATTGTTTTATCACACAAACAACAATCATCTCCTATTGTAAGATGGATACTCTATATCAGATTTCAACAAATACAATATGACAATTGGCTTAATATACTAACAATTCCAATTTTTACTATGCTCCAAAACTGAGGAGACCGAAATTTAACTAATTCCTTCCAGCCCTATCCCCCCTAGCCAACGTCTTTTTGTGAATGTTAGGTGTGTTCACATGTTAATCCTCCATTCTCAGAAGTCACCTTACGTGTCCTCAGCTTGTCTTTCTTGTCCAATGGAATCCCATGAATCCCGTTGCTCACCCCCCGTTGGGTGTAGTTGAAATGGCTGGGGTGTGGCTACCAACTCCTGTATCATCATTTCCCAGGCCAGCAATACGTCTGGCAGTTTCTCATCTCACCTGGTTGTGAGTCCCAATATCTGAAAGCTTCTAGTCATTTTATGCTTGGGATTGCTAGCTATCAGTCCCAAAAGGTACTTTGTTATCTCCGGCACTACTCTCCATCCTTTCACCCTATTGAGTTGCTCTAGTACTTCTGTCCAGTATTTTAGTATTTTTGTATATGGGTACACTGCCAATCATATGCACAAAATTGGCTTGTGTATACCTGCATCTAGGGCAGTGGGGGTCTCTTGATGTATTCATCGTATGCAGTCGTCTGAGCGATAGATACGTCATGTATACTATATTAGTTTAAACCTAGCTCCTACTGACACTTTATGAACTACCTCATGGATTTTCTTCCAATCCGGCGGCGTTAATGGGTGATCAATAACCTCCTGCCACCGTCCCTCTATTTTTAGGGGCTTGCCTTGTCTATCCTCCCTCGATGCCTGGTATACGTGTCACAAATGTACGCCCTCCTGCCATGGAAATCATGGTGACCAGCATGTGTGAATGTGCGGGGGCCTCTGGGAAAGTCAGCAAGAGCTGCCTGACCATGGCCGCTATTTTTGCATATTGCAGAAATTGTACGACCCCTAAGTCAAATGTTTCTACCGCATTCTGGTATGCTATGAACCTATCTTCTGGCTATAGGTCCACCAGCATTAGGCAGCCTCTGTCTCTCTATTTTTCTATGGTCATTGTCAGCTCTATCTTGACGAACTGAGGGATTCCCCAGACATCAGCCTCCAGTGCGAAGGGCTTCCTCTTGATTACCGTTTTTACCGTTCTCTCCCACACGTTGGCCATTAACCGTACGAGAGGGCGGGTCGTGCCAAGCATGCCCCTTCCTTTTATGAGCAGGGTCGCAAATGGCTGGTTCCCGTAGGTGCCCTCCAACAGGGCCCTCTCCCATGAAGGTTCTGTCTGTGTCCTGCTGGGGTATCACTTACTGTAGCTGTGATGCCAAGTACTCAGACCCACTGCGAGGAAATAGCTGAGTTTTTCCACCAAAAGATAGAAACCATCAACTCCTCTTTTCCCCCCACCGTTACCCTGATCTCAGACTCCATCAACATAGACCACATGACGGCTCCCTCCTGCGTTCTCACTAGCTTTCCCCCACTAGAACTTACCAAACTGAAAAAACACATGAGCCAAATTAAATCTGGATCACCCACCGACCCAGCTCCTCCCAGCGCTCTCACCCAGATAACCCATCTGATCTCGCCCACCATACAAGACCTGCTCAACTCATCCCTCCAGACTGGTACTGTTCCACCTCCATGGAAAAGGGCAATGGTTAGAGCTCTATTAAAAAAGCCCAATCTGGATCAATCCAATCCCGCTAACTATAGACCTATATCCCTTCTGCCATGGCTTAGCAAACTTCTCGAGAAGAATGTAAACATCATTCTCACTGACTTCCTGGAAGCCAACAACATACTAGACCTCTCTCAGACCGGTTTAGGCCCCGTCATGGTACGGAGACTGCACTTATTGCAGTGACGGAGGAGGCACGGAGGATCTTGGACGATGGCGGGTCCACAGCCATCGTCCTACTCGACCTAAGTGCCGCCTTCGACACTGTCAATCATAACATCCTACTTCACCAGCTTAACAAAATAGGAGTGTCAGGCACAGCACTCATTTGGCTGAGGTCTTTCCTTACGGATAGATCCTTCCAGGTCTGTGAAAGGGACTTCACCTCAGTCAGTAAACCCCTCACTTGTGGAGTGCCTCAGGGCTCCTCCCTGAGCCCTACCCTTTTTAATGTCTACCTACGCCCCCTAGCTGATGTCGTCCGCCCATTCGGGGTGAAAATTGTCACCTATGCGGACGACACGCAGCTAGTGGTAGCACTGGACCCCCCCCTGAACTCTCATCACAGATTACATATCTGCCTGGAAGCCGTCGCTGCTTGGATGTCTAGCTCTTATCTCAAACTTAACGGGGACAAAACAGAGATAATGCTCCTTGGAAATAACATCTCGAAATCCATCAATCCCATCTGGCCTCTCTGCTTAGGAAGCCCCCCGCAACCCAAGGAGCAAATCAAGAGCTTAGGCATCTGGCTCGACCACACTCTAACCTTCAACTACCAAGCCACCAAGCTTGCTGCCACCTGCTTCGGGCTGATGAGACTTCTCCGCAAAATTCTCCCCCTCCTTCCGTTCCATTCAAGGCAGATTATGGTTCAAGGCCTGATCCTCTCCCGTCTCGATTGTGGAAACGCCCTATATCTGGGGGCCCCACAATCTACACTTAACAGACTCCAGGACACTCAAAACTGTGCGGCAAGAATCCTCCTGGATATCCCCGCCGAACTTCAGTCAGAGCCAGACTGAGGGATCTTCACTGGCTCCCGGTGAGATCCAGAATTGAATTTAAGAGCATGTGCATCGCACACCGATCCTACTGGGGTACAGGCCCCTCTATTAACTCCCCCCTGGTGAAAGCCTATCTACCCTCCCGTCCACTCAGATCTGCGACCTCCCACCTCGCCTCAGTACCACGCATTAGTGTGGAGGCCGCTTGCTTTCTTACAACCTGGCTAGGATCTGGAACTCCCTTCCCCTCCCTATCAGATCAGAACCTAACCTTCTCACCTTCCGTAAACTATTACAAACTTGGCTCTTCAGCAAAATTCCAATCTAACCTTTCACTCAGCTTCTCTTATTCCAGCCTCTCCAGCCCAACTCACTCTTTTCTATAGTGCTGGGACGCCCCTGGGTAGCCAACGCGATTTACAAATTATCAATACATACAATACAATGTCCCGATCTGGAATTTTCAACCCCCTCTATCCCACTGCCATTTCTTGGACCTTCAATGTTGAAGTCGAATCTTTCTTTATTCTGTAAGTTCATGCAAGCGCAGCCAATGCGTTTCACCTTCAAAAGGGCTTCATCAGGGCCCTGAGAGACTTCATGGTTTTATCGACGAAGTCTTAATATTTTCTTTTATGTAATGCAGAGTCACAGATAAGAGAACCTTTTTAATATGCAAAGCCACACTTGCTGTCCCAGTGTTAGGCTAAAATGCTGAGTGGACGTATTCGAGATTTGCACGGTTCTCTCAGGAGGCAACGGTAGGTTGACCACACAGAATCTCCTCTATTATCCCTCTATTGAGAGAGAGTTGTGCGCATAGGAGAGCCATGTAATCGCCCAAAGACTTGTTGCATCTCCTCTACATTTGGCATGCCTCCCAGACTTGTTTGTTGTATCGTTGTAATCGACACCCTTAAAAAGTCAAGCTTTGTTTGTAGTGATGATGAAACATAAGGAAATGAAGGGGTAAGCACCCATTTATGTGCTTCAAGGGACAGCGTTGTGTGCCTGTTTACTCAACTTCAGCACAGTTACTGGTCTAGGACTAATTACCATGAACTACAACATGAATGTTCACCATGAAATAGGTCAGGTTCTTTCATTGTTTCATGGTTCAGGAAAGCTTAAGAATGTAATAGTAAGGTTGCATATTAATGAGGATGTCTGTCCTGTTGCTCAGAGACATATGTAAAATGCTTTTCATCTACAGGATGCAGTTGAAAAAGATCTTGAATTGTTATTTAAGCATGTTATCTTTGAGCGCTCTACTGGTCCAACGCCATGGGTTTCTCCTATTGTGGTAGTGCTCAAAAAAGGCCAGTGAATGAGAATGGCACCCAGGTACACAAATTGCTGAGATGATAACACAACTGAATGGTGCAATAGTCTTCTCTCACCTTGATTTGAATAAAGGTCAGTTGGAAGTTGAAGAAGATTGCAGGTACATTATAGGTACATTACAACATTTTCTACACATGTTGGCCTGTTTCGATACAAAAGACCAAGTTTTGGTCTTTCCTCTGCTGCAGAACTGTTTCAATCAATCAATCAGGGTTCTTATAGAATGTGACTACTCACTCAGGAGGGTCTCAAGGTGTTGGGGGGTGGTTCAGCAGTTCAATTGAAGAGCCAGGCCTTGAGGTCCTTATTTATAGTGTTTTATATAGCGCGGACATGACCCGTGGGTATCAGAGCGCTTTACATACAGATTACATATTGGCATTATAAAAGCAGTTATAGCAGCAAACATATATGGATGTAGAAGGCGATACACTATCTAGGGAGGTTACAAACTGACATAGAAGGTTAATAAATTGACATTATAGTAGCAATGAAAACAGCAAACAGATATGAAGGTAGGAAGCAATATGCTATCTAGGGTGATTAAATAAATATATTCTTAACGCCTGATCACTTAGCGATAAGTGGTGCATATGGTTTAGGTTGTGTCATAGACCTATGGTCAAGTTCGATGAGGTAGGATTGTAAATTAATTATCAGAGCAATGTCAGAGTAATTACGAAGGAGTAGAATGGATAAGACTAGTTACAACGATCATAAATATTCACATGACAAGGTAGGGGTAGTGTCTTTGGTGTGAGACATAGTGCAGATAACATCTAAAAATGAGGTAGCGATAAGGTGTACAGCCAAGCCTTGGGTGAATAGACATAGCTAGAGTGGTTAGACATTTGTCTTATTGGTCTTCCAATTGTTTATGATGGCTCCCATCCTCTTTGGCGTAAGAAGTTTGTGCCATTAGTCCGAGGTCGTCACTATGTAGGGTATTTACTCATCATATGTCTTTTCAGTTCCCTTTTAAACGCTGCAATATTTTGAATCTTCCTGATGTAGGGTGGGATTGAATTCCAGACTCTGGGGGCGGCTCCCGAAAAAGCTCGGTCATAGGTCTTTTTTTTTCGGAAGAAGGCTGGCCGTAGTAGCAACTCTTTAGCGCTTCTAGTTGGTCTGTTCCCTCCCGATAGCTTGATTTTCTTGGCTAGATATCTCGGCGTGTTGTAGTGGACCGCTTTGTGTGTGATACAGGCCATCTTCATTTTAATTCTAGCATCGTAAGGTAACCAGTTCAATGCCTTCAGGTGAGGAGATATGTGATCGAATTTCCTCGTTCCAGTGATAAGTCTTGCCGCTGCGTTGAGACAGGCTTTTAGCGGAGCAGTGGATGTTTTTGGTAGGCCAGCTAACGTAGTACAGCCATATTCGATCCTTGAGATAACTAGCGATTGGATAGCAAGTTTTAGATCTGCTTCTGATATAAAGGGTTTCAGTTTCCTTAGATAGTTCAAATGGAAACGGGCGCTCTTGGCCATTGCATTGATGTGTTCTTTCATGTCTAGGTTCTCGTCAAGTGTAATTCCTAGAGATTTGGCTGAATTAACAAGTGTCGGTGTGCAGTTAAGCGCAGTCACCATTTTAGCCCATTCCTTTACCTCTGGTTGACTCCTTGTCGGTGAGATTAACAGGAATTCTGTTTTGTTGGCATTAAGTTTCAAATGGTTGGCTGTTAGCCAATGCAACGCTTTCTTTAGAGTTTCATTCATAAGGTCAATGTCATCACTGCAGGCAATCTTCATATATATTTGCGTGTCATCTGCGTACATGTGGTAGGAGATCTGTGAATTCCGAAGAATCTCTGTGAGAGGTTCTACATATAAGTTGAAGAGATCTGGGGATAGCGTTGAACCTTGCGGGACTCCTATTGTGTTGGGGCATGGGGAGGAGATTGCTTGGTAGACCAGGAATAGCTGAGTCCTGTTCTGCAGGAAGGAGTTAAACCACTTCAGAACATTTCCAGATAAACCCATCCTGTCATGTAGTCTGGTCATCAGTAATTCATGATTTACCGTGTCAAATGCTGATGACAGGTCTAGTAGAATCAGTAGGCATGCGTGATTCTGGTCAAGGGCTTGTAAGGCGTCATCAACAATATGTAATATCGCAGTTTCAGTACTGTGTCCTGTTCTGAAACCTGATTGGCAGTCATCTAATAGTGAGAACTTAGCGATGTGTTGACTCAGTTGGCCTTGCACGCATTTCTCAATAAGTTTGGCCAGTAAAGGGATGTTGGTTACTGGTCGATAATTATTTGGGTCAGTTGCATCCGCTGTCGGTTTTTTGATGATGGGAACTACCTGCCCCGTTTTTAGGCAGTCAGGGAGGGTCCCTTGTGATAGTGAGGCATTTATTATCTCAGTCCAGATTGGAGCTAGAGTGTGGCTGATTTCTTTTACACATTTTGCCGGTAGCGGGTCTTGGTAGTGGTTGTTAGGTCTAAGTTCCGCTAGCGTTTTGGCGATCTTTTCCTGGTCGTATAGTTCGAATGTATCCCAACTTGCCTTATTTTTTGTTGGGGGATCTTCCGTTGTCGCGTTCGCCTTATTTTTGGTAGCGGGATGGGTCGTGAGGTTGGTCGCTGCATTTGTGAGCTCAGCTTCTAGTAGTTTAGTTTTATCCATGAAAAATGAGGAGAATTTCTCACAACTTATGGGATTCTTTGGGTTCTCTTGGGCCGTTTTAGTTAATTTGTTTGACTGTTGTTTTAGGATCTCGAAGAGTTTTCGAGGTCTGTTTATGGCATTGTCCAGTTCCGCCCTTATAAATTCTTTTTTGGCGCTAGTTATCTTCAGATTATATTGTTTTCTTGTTCTTCTGAGGGCCTTCAGTTCGGGGGAGGAGGGATGTTGTCTCCATTTCCTTTCTGCCATTCTCAGTTTTCGCCTGTCCTCGTTCAAAGCCTCATTAAACCAAGGATTTTTGGGCTTTTCCGAGACACTTTTCAGTTTTTGAGGTAGGGTGTCATTGACTATATTACCGATTGAGGTTATGTAATGATCAGTCAGCTCCTTTACATTCTGCTCGTTGTTGCGTGGCTTCAGGTCTTTCTCACATCTTTCAACCAAACGTTCAATATTAGCTTCTTTTGTATCTCGTATCAGTTTTTTGACCTTGCGAGGTTGCGTGTTCCTGCCCTTTTTCATTGTCGGTATCACGAATGTTATGGCATGATGATCCGTCCTTCCTGAATTGAGGCAGTAACGGTGATTACCTGAGGTGCGGAGGTAGGGATATCCAGGTCTATGCAGCCAGGTAGGATAAGGATCTTCCTCCAGCCAAGGTCTTGCGGATCTGTGAGATAGATGGGTGAAGTGGAGATGTCAGGTTGGTGTGTGGAAGGAGAGGAAGCGGCTGAGTTATTCGGGTCTGGTGTTGTTTGGGGCTTTGTAGGCGTGCGTGCAGAGCTAGAAGGTGATTCTTTTGTTGATTGGGAGCAAGTGGAGGTCTCTCAGGTGACCAGAGATGTGGCTTTGGCGGGGAATGTCCAGGATAGTCTCGCGGAGGTGTTCGGGATGCGCTGAAATTTCTTTTGGAGTTTTTGGGTCGTGCTGGCATAGAGTGCATTGCCGTAGTCAAGCTTGCTGCTGACGAGTGCCTGGGTGACCGTTCTCCTGGACTCCATGAGGAAACATTTGAAGCTATTTCTGAGCCTGTAGTTTGTGTAGAAGCAGGAAGACGATGTGGTGTTGATTTTGTGGTTCATAGAGAGCGAGGAGTTGAGGATGATGCTGAGGTTACATGCGTGGTAGGTGCATGTGTGGTCGGGTTCTGAGTGCTGCTATCCACCAGGAGTAGTCCCAAGCAAATGAGTCGAGCCCAGGATGAGGACTTCGGTTTTATCATAGTTGAGTTTGAGGCAGCCTTCATTCATTTCATCCTGGAAGTTGCTCTTGCGGCAGTAGGTTCATCAGTGAGAGAAAGACTCAGCTGTGTGACGTCGGTGTAGGAGACGATGTTGAGTTTGTGGTTTCTGATGATGGCTACAAGCGGGTCCATGTAGATATTGAAGAAGTTGTGGCTCAGGGAGGAGCCCTGGGGGACTCCACAGCTGATCTCTGTAGGATTTGGTGAGAATGTCGGGAGTCTGACTCTCTGGGTTCCGCCGGTGAGGAAGGAGTGGGTCCACTCTAGCGCTTTGCTGCAAATGCCGGCGTCGAGGAGTCTTGTGCAGAGGGTGTGATGGGAGATGGTGTCAAAGGTGGCAGAGAGGTCCAGGAGGATGAGGGCTGAGGTTTTACCTCGTCAAGGAGAGATGTTCTCAGTTGGGCGAGGAATGCAGTCTAAGTGCTGTGGTGCTCCTGAAGCCTGATTGTGAGGGGTCAAGGATATGGTTAGTTTTGATTAATTCTGTGAGTTTGACATTGATGGCCTTCTTGATGACTTTGGCTGGGAAGGGGAGCAGAGATATGGGTCTGTAGTTCTTGAGGTCCGTTGGGTCGGCAGAGGGTTTCTTCAGCAGGGGATCTTTGTGTGTTTCCAGTCTTCAGGAAAGGTCGCGGATTCGATGAGGCAGTTGATGGTGCAGCAGGATTTGGGGCGATGGTGGCGCCTGCTTGGTTGAAAATGTGGTGGCGGGACGGGGTACGCGGGGGCAAAAGAGTGGCAGCTCAGATCTGGAACATTCTGGAGCGGTGGTTGTGGTTGGGGTGGGTGGGTCCTGGGTTGGGAAGCTTTTGAAGATATCCAAGATCTTGTGATGGAAAGAGGTAGGGAGGTGATCGTAGAGATCTTGGGAGGGGAGATGTTTCTGCCGTCTGTGCAGGGTTTGGTGAATTCATTGATCACAGTGAAGAGTTCTTTGCTGTTGTGTGCATTGGCATTGATGCATTCCTGTATTGTAGTTTTCTGGGTGGTTCTGATTAGGTGGTGGCATGTGGTGATTGCAGTCTTGAGGGCAATGTGATCCGCTGAGGTCTGGCTGCTCCGCCATCTTTTTTTGAGCCTTCTGCAGGTGTGCCTGGGCTCTCGGAGTGCAGAGGAGAACCAGCTGGCTTTCCCAGAGGGCTGCTTTCCAGAGGGATTCCTAAGGGGGGGGGGGGTTAGTCTGTCGATGCAGTTGGAAATCGATCAGTGAAGGTTGTGTGCTGAGGCGTTGGCATTTGTTATAGTTGGCAGTGGGACTTCGCTTAGGGAAGTGGCGAGTTAGTCTTCGGAGATCTTGTTCCAGCTTCTGCGTGGGTTGCAGTGGGCATGGTGGTGTTCAGTGGGTATGACAAAGAAGTGGGCGCAGTGGTGGTCTGCCCAATGTAGCTCAGAGGTGTAGCTGATAGAGATGTTGCTGCGTGCGGAGAATATGGGGTCAAGCGTGTGTCTTGCTGAGTGGGTTGGTCAGGACACCAGTTGTTTCAGTCTGATGGTGACGAGGTTCTTTAGTATGGATGCTGTGTTGCGTCGTTGACATAGTCCAGGTGGAAATTGAAGTCACTGAGGAGGATGCAGTCCATTGGGGGTAGAGCATGGTGAGCAATGAAGTCGGCCATGGCTTCGCTGAAGGGGGGACCAGGTCTGGGAGGTCTGTAAACGAGGGTGCCACAGAGGGTGGCGTTCGGGTTAGTCTAGATCTGGAAGTAGAGGTGTTCCATATCAGGTGAATGGTTGTCATAGCTAGTTGTGAGGCAGAGGGTATTTTTGTGTACGATGTCAACGCCTTTACCTGGCCGGTTGCCGTAGTCCTTGTGGATGATTTTGTGGCCATTGAGAGCTGTCCAGTACTGAGGTGGGGTTTATGCAGGCTTCCATGAAGAAGGCAACATCGGGGGAGATGGAGTGGACAGGTCCCAAATCTCCACGGTGTGTATGTTGAAGGAGTGGATGTTGAGTAGGATGCAGCTGAGGTGGACAGGTAATATTCTTGTGGGCCATGAGGTTAGTGAGTCTGGTGTGCAGAGGCAGCAGAAGGTACAGGCGTGGCAGGTGAATGGGCCTTGGGCGTCCTTCGGTCTTGCATGAGAAGTGGCAGGCGGTGGAACATCCGGGGTTGAGTTCGTGAAGGGGGCTGGCGTTGTAGTGGTGGAAAGTGTGGCGTCCAGTGTCCATGGTGCAGGGTGCGGTTCAGGCACGGACGGGCACAGAAGGGCTTGCCTAGTGCGTGGCCATGCAGCAGGCACCATTAACTAGTGCTGGGGAGGCAGGAGGCCTGGGCAGCTGGGAGGCGGAATCAGCGCTGGAAGAGGGCACAGGGAACGAAGAGCGCCGGGAAGTGGGGCACAGAGAAGGGGAAAGGGAAATAAGTGAACCAGAGCAAGAAAAAAAAGATAGCAAAAGGCTATAAGACAGAATAGAAAAAAATAGAGAATAAAAAGACAGAAAAAGGCTATGAAAAGCAATAGAACAGAAACAAAAGACAGGCCCTCAAATGGGCCACCAGGGATGAGGCCCAGGCGTGAGCCGGCGGGTGGAGTAGGGCCTCGAACACTGAACCTGGAGTACCGAGGACAGACAGCTATCAGGTGTAGCTGCATGGCAGGGGAAGCAAGCATGCTGACAAGGTCAGTGAGGTCACTCCTTCACCGTGCAGCGGCCACCATTAAGTCGTGCTGGGGAGATGGAAGTGCTGGTCAGCTTGGAGGCAGGAATCGGTGCTAGAAAGGACAGGGATGCGGGAAATGAGCAGCGGTGAGGACGGGAAGGGAGCATGGAGAAGGGGAAAGGGAAAAAAGCGAATCAGAGCAAGATTAATAATACTGCTAAGGTCTATAAGACAGAATAAAAAAGAACAGAACAGAAAATAAAAACAGAACAGAACAGAAAATAAAATAAAAACAGGCTAAAAAGACAGAAAAAGGGTATGAAAAACAACAGAGCAGAAATGAGAGTCAGACTCACCACTGGGCCACCAGGGATGAGGCGCAGGTGGGAGCCAGCGGGTGGAGTGCCTTGAACACTGAACCTGGAGCACAGAGGACAGACAGCTACCAGGTGGTACTGCGCAGCGGGGAAAGCAACAGATGCTGACAAGGTCAGTGAGGTAGCTGAAGACGTTATTCAACGTTTCGTACAGTCTGTCTTGAATACATTTAATTATAGCGATGACATATTGGTTTTCAGAGCTAGACAAAAAGAACATGATAAAGCTCTTACACAAAGATGTTACTTGCTGAAGCAGGTTTGACTTTGAATGCAGACAAATGTGAGTTACATAAGAGAAAGTCAAATGCTGGTCCCCCACAAGATGTTTCCCTGGTGAGTTCATTTTTTGGCATAGCCAGTTACTGTTCCAAATACATATGAGACTTTGACACTGTAAGTTCTCCATTGAAAGACCAAACAAAATGAATGTTTCAATTCACTGGCCCCATGAATGTGAGAACAGTTTTAAGATAATCAAACAAGCCATTGAGAATGCTACTAAATTGGCTCATTTCAATCTGAAACTTCATACAGAGATTGTCGTTGATGCTAGCCCAGTGGGATTAGGTGCTATCTTTGCACAGCACAGCGGACACCTGAATGCTTGAAGTCATATTGTGGCATATGCCAGTAGGAGTTTGTCCCAACCAGAACATGCTTACTCACAACCTGAAAAAGAAAGTTTAGCCGTGGTATGGGCATGTGAACATTTCCAAGTATTCCTGTATGGAATGCCTTTTACGCTGGTCATCATGAATCTTTACTAACAATATTTGGCAATCCAAAGGTAAAGATGTCTCCTCACATTGAACGCTGGGGACTACAGCTGCAGAAGTATAATTATAGCACTGTGCATCAGCCAGGGAAGATTAGAACCCTGCTGACTAATTGTACACAGTGCACATTCAAGGTCAAGGCACTCCTTCCAAGTCTGCTGAAGCTTGTATCAACTTCAAACACACCTGATGCCATTTCGTTAGCCTAGATGATCACTGCCACAGCTAAAGCCGACATGCAAAAGACATCATCTTCCAGAAAGGAGACAGAGTGCTCACACTGCAGATGTGGAAAAGAAAATCTGGTGCTCCCTTTGATGCAGAACCTTTCCAGGTGGTGTTGACCAAAGGGCACATGGTGACTACTCAGCGCCGTGGGACGTATATTACCAGAGACTCTTCTCACTTTAAGCTTTTGATTCATAGTTCACCAGGTCTCCATGGTGAAGGAGAGACTGAGTCTGAAGCACCCGTGACTGCTGCAGCCTTTTCGCCATCACAGCAGCTCTTGGATTATGATGGTGACAGGTCTTAACTTTGCACGGCATGTTCAGTTCAAACAATTACAATGCCAAAGAGATTGATTTAAGAGATTTAAATGTATATATGTGTATTTCTGTTGTAAAATTGGTAAGTTTTCTTTTAACAGAGGGGGAGATGTAATGTCTTGCGAGTGAACAAGGACGGAACCCTTTTGGCTCCTATTGAACTCGGTAGAGCTATGAAGCTATGGCGTACTGAATAGAGTGTATTGCAGTGAAGGCTGCTTTAAAATCTTAGGTTCGCAGTTACACGCAGAAGAATAAAGATGTGTGATGGCAAGCTCCGTGTGTGTCGTTGTCATTGGTGGGTGACCCCGCTGGGAAGACACTACACCCACCATGGTTGCACCACTCCGACAGCCTGATGAGTAAGGGACGTTGGAGGCTGACCTCTATGCACGCCCACCTAATTTGGATGGCGGGCAGACAGGTCAGTTTTCACTGCCTATCATCGCCAGAAAACCTCAGGCGGTAAGGTGCAGTGAAAACTGTTTAATGCCCTTTTTTATTGTAAAAAAGAAAATGCTACTTCTGGATTATCTGTTTGACTGCTATGACGGCGGTTCCAGCCAATGCTTTAGAAATTACTTTTGGCTTAGCAGTCATTTTTAAGTTTGCGGAAGGAGTAGTCTCGAACCAGTAATGTTAATTCCTCTGCCAGGCCAATGGAGATTACTCCATCTGCCAAGTCTTCTATTGGGCCCTTAGTTTCTAACCAGCTGCTTACTCCCTTAGTAGGAAAAACTCAGTAAAGGTTACTTGGTGGATGTTTAGTGGACTGATGCATAATATTAAGGAACGATTCAGAAAAGGGGGTGGTGATGAACAGAGTGTCTGAATTAAGCAGACCACTCTTACCCAGTCCAAAGATCAGGGCTTGATCCATCACCGTTATTTAGCTCACTGCCCCATCCCAGCTCAGAACCTGGCTATATGCAAATTAGTCTGTCCCTGGCCCAGTGCATCATGGGAACAGGGCAGACCAAACTACCAAGCCAACTCTTCACCAGAAAGGAGACAAGCTACCAGGGACCGGTTTCTGGCATTTCAGCCTCGTCGGCCCGGCTTGCTTGAATCCTGATGGAGCAGTGAGCAAGGGACTCATGTCTGAGTATACCCTGCCACACCTATAGTGGCCAAAAACGATTCAGAAAAGGGGGTGGTGATGAACAGAGTGTCTGAATTAAGCAGACCACTCTTACCCAGTCCAAAGATCAGGGCTTGATCCATCACCGTTATTTAGCTCACTGCCCCATCCCAGCTCAGAACCTGGCTATATGCAAATTAGTCTGTCCCTGGCCCAGTGCATCATGGGAACAGGGCAGACCAAACTACCAAGCCAATTCTTCACCAGAAAGGAGACAAGCTACCGGGGACCGGTTTCTGGCATTTCAGCCTCGTCGGCCCGGCTTGCTTGAATCCTGATGGAGCAGTGAGCAAGGGACTCATGTCTGAGTATACCCTGCCACACCTATAGTGGCCAAAAACGATTCAGAAAAGGGGGTGGTGATGAACAGAGTGTCTGAATTAAGCAGACCACTCTTACCCAGTCCAAAGATCAGGGCTTGATCCATCACCGTTATTTAGCTCACTGCCCCATCCCAGCTCAGAACCTGGCTATATGCAAATTAGTCTGTCCCTGGCCCAGTGCATCATGGGAACAGGGCAGACCAAACTACCAAGCCAATTCTTCACCAGAAAGGAGACAAGCTACCGGGGACCGGTTTCTGCCATTTCAGCCTCGTCGGCCCGGCTTGCTTGAATCCTGATGGAGCAGTGAGCAAGGGACTCATGTCTGAGTATACCCTGCCACACCTATAGTGGCCAAAAACGATTCAGAAAATATAATATTATAATATTAAGGAAGACACATGGACATAGTGTTTGAAATTGGGTCTTTCATAGCTAGATGTTTGTAACCATACTTAAACCCCCTGCACAACTGGCATTCTTGCTGCAACTGTGAAACTCAACGCACTGCTTTGAGGGATTTTCATGTTTGATAGGGTGAACCCTGCTAATTTTATCCTTAATTTTCTTCCCCTGCCTTGTCCATCCTCTCCTCCTATTATGTGTGAATTTTCCTGGCTCCACGGTAATCTCTTACTGTCCTGAGTATGAGAAATTGGAGACACAAAAGGGACGGAGCAGTAAAGAGAACTTTATAGCGAAAGAGATGTATTAGAAGAGAGCTAGAGATGAGGTGGAGAAATAGATTGAGGTAGGGAGATAACATAAAGAAAGAAAGGTTGTGTGGCCCAAATGAAATCTATGGAGAGGTAGGAAAAGGAGGCAGAGAAAAAGAGGTGTCGAGAGAGGTGAGGGTTACAGTGAGGAAGACAGAGAGAGAGATTGGGGTTGAAAATGTCAAGAAAGAGATTAGAGAGGTGGATTACCGCAGCAGGAGAGGTCAGGTAGATAGAGAAGTGAATTTTACAGAGGGAGACAGAAAAAGGAATGCAGAGTGGTGAGGTAGTGAGAGAAGTTTAGAAAGAGTGGTGAGGTAGACAGAGAGACAAAATGAGAAGAAGTGTAGACAGACAGGTCATGTAAAGAAAGTAGTGAGACAGCAAGAAAGGCAAAGAGAGTGAGTGATTGCTACAAATGAGATTAGGAGTAGGGAGAATAGAGGCAGAGTGGGAAAATGAGGCAGTAAAAGAGGTGAGGGTAATACAGAAATAGAGGGATGCAGAAGAAGCGAGAGAGGTAGAGACAGAGAGGTTCTGTAGAGAGGTGTATAAATAAAAAGAGGTATAGAGAAAGAGGTGAGAGAGAGAGAAGGCAGCGGTGAGACAGAGAAGTGTATGATGAGAGTGAAGTTAGAGAATGAGATTGGAAATAGGGAAGGGGTGTGGAAAGATGGAGGGATAAAGAGAATTGACAAAGGGGGAGGTTAATGGTGATAGCGCATGGCACAGCGGAAAAAGGGATTTTGGTTAACTAAAGCAGAGTGTGTAATTTTACCCCACGTGCTAAATCACTCTAATAATCTAATTTACAGAAAACTGAATGTTGACCCATATCAACATTAGGTCCTCCGACGGATCGGAGAGTTGATAGGGATTGTCAAAAGATCTAGATAAATACTCCCCTCATGAGGACCTAGAACAAAGAGAACATTATTCAAACCACACTATATACAACTATATATAGATCTCATTATTTACAATAATCAATAACGACATATTCAGTTTTTCTATTTACTTTGCTTTATCTAATTTTCTTTTTTGTAAAGTATATGGAAATGGTCAAACAAAGTCACAATAGCGAATTTGAATCATCATACAAGAGAACACAAAAATCAGTAATTCATAATACCATCCCATTTAAGGACCATGAGTTGAGTGGATAGAGTAAGAGACAGAAGTGCATTATAGTAAGATAAATGCAATTACAGAATCTCATACGAACCTAAGGAAACTACAGCACAGCTTGCTGATAGTTGAAAGGCTCACCCTCCGGCCAGAAGGGAAAGCTGGGGCAATCCTCACAAGGAATGAGGAGCAAAGTTAAAGGTATGAGCTTACAGATGGAAACATCCTTTACAACGGAACCGTTACAACGCGGTACCGTTACAACGCAGGATTTACAACGAAAGTCGTTACAACGACTTTCGCTGGAGGGCGCTCTAGGATAGGGGACAGTTTAATTTATTATCCAACACCTTCCCTACTATCCATGGGAACTGGAGTTGGAATAGTAAATTAAACTATTCACTATCCAGCGCCCCCAACGCAAGTCGTTGTAACGACTTGCGTTGTTAAACCTGCGTCGTAAAGGTGCGCGTTGTAACGGTATGCGTTGTACCGTCATACATCCGCTTACAGACAACATCAGCTAAAAGATCCCAATAAGGAACAGCTCACACGAACCCCTCGTCTCTCTCCTCTCCTAACCAAGCTAAGCCTAAAAAAACATGGATTCTATCACTAATGGTTATACCATAAAATGTATGAGTTCAGCCCTATTCTTGTTTCAAAATCAGCAAAACTCTCTCTCTAATTGGCCAAGAAGCATAGGGTGTCAATTCACACCACTTCCTTCGCTCTTCTTTCTCAAAAGTTCATTGTTTTGTTTCATGGCGTCATCATCGTCCTTCAAGAGAGGAAATCAAACTCTTCTTCTTCCTCGACACGTGCATATCCGAGGAAATATTGTAACATTTCTAGTACAGTTATCCACAAAACGAATACTTTGCTTCAAGCATTGGGAAGTCTCCACAAACAGTTGAAACATGTAGCAGCCCTTTGACAAGAAAGAACACAATGGTCATCTATAATGAATAGAGCACAATTTTCTGAATTTCTACATTTTAAAGCAAAATTAACCCTAAAGTCAGCTTGAAGACTAACAGCTAGATTCATCAAAGTAAATTCGGCTCGCAAAGGGCCAGATTCTCAGAATCTGGCCCTTTGCAAGCGCAATTTTTGCATTTGGGATTCAACACCCCAAATTCAAAAATCGCAAATTGCGAAATCGCTATATTGTGAGGAATTGCATTTAAGGAATCTCTATTTGAGATTCCTTAAATGCAATTCATGAACCAATTTAGAGTTGCGAATTCGCAATTTTTGGCCGCTATTTACCGCGAAGTCTGACTTCGTGGTAAATAGCGAAAACTTAGAAAAATGCACTTTAGTGCATTTTTCTAAGTTATATGTTACACACACACATGTCCTTTGGACATGTGTGTGCGCAACAGCAGTCTACATTTTCATTTCAGGGGTGCTACAGGGTGTCCTTTGGACACCCCTGGCACCCTTGAAATCGCATCCTTATTTGCGATAAGCAAATTGTTAATCGCAAATAAGGAATGACTCCCCATTCATTCCTATGGGCCTTTAGGCCCATAGGAATGAATGGGGAGTTATTCCTTATTTGCGATTAGCAATTTGCTAATCGCAAATAAGGAAGCTGTAGGAATCGCAATTTCTTTTGCGATTTCTACATGAATGCCGTTTTGCGAGTCTTTAATAGCGATTCCTTAATAATCGCTATTAAGGACTCGCAAAACATTACAATGATGAATCTGGGGGTTTGTTTGCAAAGCGTGCAGTCTTCTCTAGGAGAAATTAACAAGATTTGTTATAGCTTCAAAATAAAAACTCCATTTAATAATTAATTTCAATCTTCATTAATTAATTAATGAACACAATTCATTTTCAAACTTCTATTCAATGTAATTAAAATTTGTTCAGTCAAATGTTAAATCAAACAAGTGTTTTCTTTTCACATTTGCTGGTGGAAAATCTCATTGTGCACTTTTTTTAATTAACTTTTCATAAAGGAATCATTTATGGCCTACTTAAATCCATTGTCATTTTCTCACACCTAAATTACCTATTAATACTTTATAGGTTAATTTCAAAACTTTTTAATGATTTCCAGAGAATGGAAAGGTTATTCTGCGCAGGTTTTATTTACGGAAAACCCTGCTCCATCAATCGTAGATAAAGAAAAAAGGGGGAAGCAGAGATAGGTAGTGAGAAAAGTGAGGTAGAAGGAATAAAGGTGAAAAGAGAGAGAGAGGGCGATGGAGAGGTGGGGTAGCGGGCCAACTGGGAGGTAATTTAAGAGTTCTGCTAGAGAGAAGGGTGGGGTAGAGAGATCAGGTAGTGAGCGCTGAGAGGTAGAGAAATGACGCAAAGAGATGTGAGATAAAGAGTGGCAAAGTAAAAATAAGGCTGAGAGAGAGTTATAGACAACAAACACAGCGCTCAATTTTACTAGGTGATTAGAAGGGGTAGCAAAATGGGTGTCCAATTGTTGCCTGAAGTTGAACGGGAATAAAACAGAGGTAATGATAGTGGACAAAGCACCGAATATATGGTCCTCTCCATGGTAGCCGGAAACATTGGGCCCAGTACCTACTCCCAAAACGGAAGTAAAACATTTGGGAGTCTGGTTCGACCCTAAAGTGTCCTTTGATGCCCAAATACAGAAAAGTAGTGGGTAAGTGTTTTGGCATCTTAAAAATGTTCAGAACAATTCTGGACCTACTACCACCCAATGCAAGGAAAACCATAGTGCACGCCCTGGTGACTTCCCAATTGGACTAGGGGAACGTACTGTATCTGGGAGCGCCAAAAAAGGGGCTTGCCAATTTACAGGTGGTGCAAAATGCGGCAGCCCCATTGGTATTGAGTCTCCCAAGAAGAGCTTCTACAAAGAAAGCCCTGGAAGTCTTACATTGGTTGCCGGTGGAGAAAAGAGTCCAATTGAAGTCAATTTGTTACTGCCATAAAATTCTTGCAAAAAAAGGTCAGCGATACCTGCACCCTCTAATAACACAATATATTCCTGGCTGCAATTTGCGATTGGAAGGGAGGGTGCTAGTGAAGGTTCATGGAATACAGACCACAAGAATGGGGGCACGGTCCGTCAGATATTTTGCGGCAAAATCTTGGAACCGGCTCCCGGAAACCCTAAGAATGGAACATTGCGAAACAAAATTTAGGAAAAATCTAAAAACTTGGCTATTCTCCTCTGCATCCTAAAGTGAATGAAGGTGGAAGGAATGTGTCTGTATGTAACTCTGGGACGATTCTATGACCGTCTCTTACTAGCGAGTTCGCTCAGCGCGTGGACACTCCGGTGGCGTAACCAGGCGCTTTAGAAATGTATAAATAAATAAATAGAGGGTTAGAGAGAGCTGCAAGGTAAATAGAGAGCTGAGAGAGGTGAATTTAATCGAGAAAAGACAGACAAGTGGGATGGAAACAGCTGTGGGGTGCGGAGAGAGGGCTGAGGGGGGGAGAAAGATGTGAGTTGAGATGGAGAGAGGGGGTTGAGACAGAGGTGATTAAGGAAGGTATTGTGGAAGATATAGGAGAGGTAAGAGTGCTGAGACTGAAAAGGGGTAATTACATAGAGATAAATAGGCATAAGTAGTCAGAGAGGGATTCGACAAAGGAGGTGAGATAGAATAAGGAGTGAGACATGAGGCAGAAAGACTTTTCATAATGTAATTGCCACCTGAGAGCGCGAGGGTTAAGGTTGAGCTTGCCAAGCATGAACACTAAGCTTCTTTGGCCTGCTCATGTTAGTAGTTATCTTTTGAGGAGGTTTTTAGGTTGTTTTCTTGCATCTTTCTTCCCTCTTGGGTGCAGTCTTT
Organism: Lissotriton helveticus; assembly: GCF_964261635.1. Lineage (NCBI taxonomy): Eukaryota > Metazoa > Chordata > Amphibia > Caudata > Salamandridae > Lissotriton > Lissotriton helveticus. The sequence continues at coordinate 96,876,282 of NC_136068.1, forward strand.
CCTGTTTGTTCTTAGTGGCTTTCTTTTGTTTTGGAACCTATCTCTGCTTAAAACTCTTACTAGCTCCATGTTCAGAGAAATTGAAAGGTGGTGTTTGGGGAAGGTTCTGCTTATCATCCTTCAAAAGAAGACGGCTGAAGAAAAGTTAGGATCCTAGAGATGGCCGGCCAAACCCACATGTGCACTGACTTGCCCCGCGATGGCCCTGCCCCCAAGCCTCAATAAAAGAAAGAAAAATAAAACGATAATAAACGAGTTTCATTCTTGTTTTATTTTTTTTAATTTTATGCTGGCAGGGGGGGCGATGCCCCTCCGCCAAAGAGGAGGAGCCGCCTCTGTTCATCCTGCCCATCCAGGAGATTTCAGGCTTACCCTATTGGTATATTTGAACAGAGTTTGGGGGGACATTACTCTCATGCTAAGTTTGTGTGTGTGCAGACAAGTTAACACCCAGGTGTCTGATGGGGTTCCGGTCCAAGAAAAGCCTCCCAGTTGTTAGGGTTCCTGCATCTCTTCATGTGGGTCTGCTATGCCCATCCCCTGTGATTTTGCGTAATTCATCTTGAAGCCAGATACCACTGTGAAGCGGTCTAGTTCTGCCTGCAAGTCGGGGATCAATTTATCGGGGTAAGTGATAAAACAAATGACATAGTCGGCGAACAAGGCAAGCTTATGTTGAGTGCCTCCCACCTTCATTCCGGGAATGTTGGGGATTTGTAAAATGTTAGCCGCCAAAGGCTCCATCGAGAAGGCAAAAAAGTGAGAGAGAAAGAGGGCCGCCTTGCCTCGTTCCCCTTGAAATAGGTGTGTCTGATTTGTAGCCCTCATTAATCTTAAACTTTGTGGAAGGCTTTTAATAGTTTGCCTGGATAAATGTTTTCCTTTTGGGTCCAAGATAAATCTTATCAAGTATCTTTGAGAGGTTTGGCTAGTCCACCCTGTCGAAGGTCTTCTCTGCATCAAGCGAGACAAGGACCATTGGTTGGTTGCCTCTTTCTTCCATCTCTATCTAAGTTACTGCTAGCGGAGTATCATCATTGGAGGTTGGTTTTTGATTAAACCCGACTGTTGGGTAGATATTAGGTGGAGCCAGATGTGTTAGAGTCTCTGGACCAATAGGGATGCGAATAACTTCTTGTCGCAGTTGAGAAGTGCGATCGGTTGATATGAAGTGCAAAGTAAAGGGTTTTTATCTGGTTTAAGAAGTAGGGTGAGGTGGGAACCTAACACACTGATGGTCCAGGTGGTGAAAAAGTAGGTAAAGGATCTGACACCAATGGAGGAGTCCACTAGCCTGGACAGCATACTCGTACACACCAGGAAACAGTCGAGTCTGAACGAGGTCTTATGTACATTAGAGTAAAATGTGAACTCTTTATCGAAGCGATGGTGATGATACCAAATGTCCACTAGGTTTAGGATGACATTCCCATGAACCAGCGAGTGTGATGCTGGGAGTCGATGTGTCATAGATGGGATCGATCTTTTGATGAATCAAGGAGTGTGCTGTAGGCGCCACTCATTATTAAACCTCCTATGGTGAAGTTAGCTAGTCTGGGAAAGTGGGTGGAATAGAACCTCTACCTGTCTTCAATGGGACCGTAAATTAATATGATGGCCAATGCAACTAAGCCAAGTCTACTCCTGATTCTCACTGAGCAACCCTTCCTCTCGTGGAATGTATCATCGATATGAAAAATGAACATAGGACGATAAACACCCCTCTGGTTTTACGTGCCTAGGATGCATCGAATTGTTGTGGGTACCAGTAGGAGCACAGTCTCCTAACATCAGTGGGAATTAGGTGACTTTCTTAGAGCCTTGCTATGTCGACCTCTTTGAGCCTAAGCCACTGGAGGAGTCCTTCGCATTTAATCTGGAATTCTGGATTTTTCTCTGTTCCTTTTAGAGGAAACCATCCCAACTCTCTTCCCATGTAGGTTTCTCTGTCTCTTTTCGTAACTCTTCGCTGAGCTTAGTCTGTCCGGGTTCATGTCAGGGTTTCCAATGAGGGATGTCCTCTCAGCCTGCATGCCCACCATCTAGAAGAGTCTGCTTCCTTTTCATCTTGCCCTCTCTTCTTCTAGGTGCAACCCATCCCTCGCACTCTTCCTAGTCTATTTTGAACAATGGCCAATTGAAATGAGGATGCTTTATGTTAAAGCCAAGAGGAACGTAAGGTATTATACATGACATTGGGCTAGATGTAGGTAGTTCTCATTTACCGACTCTAGAATACCGAATTTTACCGATTCGGTATTCTAGATTCGATAAATGAGATGCAGTTAAAAATTCGGTATTTTTCGACGAATCTGTAGGATTCGGTAATTAACGAATCGGTAATTACCGATTCGGTAATTGTCATTGATTCCAATGGGCCTTGAGGCCCATAGGAATCAATGTCAATTACCGAATCGGTAAATACCGATTCTGTAAAAATACCGAATTTGCAAGGGGGACAGGGTGTCACTTTGACACCCTGTTGCACCCCTGATTCTGGCTTGTGGGGCATGTATGTGTGCCACATGGCACAGGTGTACATGCACAGATGTGCATGTACACAGGAATTCGTTATTTACCACCAAATAGTATTTGGTGGTAAATAATGAATCGGTAAGGGCCTGTGGCACTGATTACAGTGCCACCTACATGTAGATTTACCGATTCGGTAAATATACCGATTTGTCACATTTTCAGGCCCCTACATCACCATCTGACCGCTGACACTCCTGAGGCACAGCCGGGAGCTTTGTTTGTGCATATTTTAAAACTGTTGTGATAAATTTAACTTGCGTCTATTTTAAAAATACCTTATTCTTCCTACCTTGCCTCGTGGTCTCCTGGGCACTTAGTCAACTTCGAGACCCCTGCGCAGCCGAGATTAACGCTGCCGCGGGATAGGGAATTCGCTACTCGGCGCCATCTCCAAGCCTGACCTCAGGCCACGCCCCCTCACAGTAGGCCACGCCCCCGCCTTTAAAACCGAGCTGACTTCGAGCTCGCACTCTAGACCGCTGACACTCCTGAGGCACAGCCGGGAGCTTTGTTTGTGCATATTTTAAAACTGTTGTGATAAATTTAACTTGTGTCTATTTTAAAAATACCTCATTCTTCCTACCTTGCCTCGTGGTCTACTGGGCACTTAGTCAACTTCGAGACCGCCGCGCAGCCGAGATTAACTCTGCCGTGGGATAGGGAATTCGCTACTCGGCGCCATCTCCAAGCCTGACCTCAGGCCACGCCCCCTCACAGTAGGCCACGCCCCCGCATTTAAAACCGAGCTGACTACGAGCTCGCACTCTAGACCGCTGACACTCCTGAGGCACAGCCGGGAGCTTTGTTTGTGCATATTTTAAAACTGTTGTGATAAATTTAACTTGTGTCTATTTTAAAAATACCTCATTCTTCCTACCTTGCCTCGTGGTCTCCTGGGCACTTAGTCAACTTCGAGACCCCCGCGCAACCGAGATTAACGCTGCCGCGGGATAGGGAATTCGCTACTCGGCGCCATCTCCAAGCCTTACCTCAGGCCACGCCCCCTCACAGTAGGCCACGCCCCGAATTCCCCCATAAAAAATGTGCTTTCCACGGACGCGCAGCGGACGGGCGCAGCGGGCGCGCCGTTTGCGCGCCTAAGGCAAGCCCGTCTGTGCCCGTCCGGGCCCGGCCGGCCCCAGGCCCAGACACTATGCCCATTTCCCCGAAGAGCCGACTTACTTACACCCAAGGTCAGCTCCTCGCTCTTAAATCCGCAAAAAACATCAACTGTACTTACAACCATACAGGAGAAAAACCCTTCTCTAACTGCGACCTTTGCAACCCAGCCCATGCCGACGCAGATTGTCACGGCCTACAACTCGGCCTCCTCAACTGTAGGTCCCTCCCTAAACACTCCCTCGAGATAAACCTTCTTATACAAGATCTTGCCATCGACATTCTGTTCCTTACGGAAACTTGGCTCACCCCCAGCACCCACTCCGACATCGTGAATGCCCTTCCACCCGGCTACCAAATCCACTCTCAAAACAGACCCCTCGGAAGAGGAGGTGGCCTGGCAATAATATACAGAGAGCATTTTGCCTGCAGAACAAATAACGGCAATATCGACGATTGCGAAAGTTGCCATTTCGCCCTACAGATCTCACCTGCAATCTCCCTCTCTGGTCTACTGATATATCGGCCACCAGGAGCCCCCTCCAAGTTCCCTAGCACTCTCATTGAGACTGTCACCCTCTTGGCAACTACATCCCCCAACTTTGTAATCCTGGGTGACCTCAATCTCCATCTACTAGACCCTAAGGACCTTTCTGCCGCTGAACTTCTTACCGATCTTACTTCTTATGACCTACGTTTGGTGAACTCAGAGGCGACCCATGACAAAGGGCAACTTCTGGACCCCGTTTTTACAAACATCCTTGACCTCAAGACCCGTACTCCCCTCCCGTTTCCGTGGACAGACCATCTCTTGATACCTATCGATTGGCATCTCCATGTCCCGCCACCCCAACTGCTCAAAACCAGGGTCACAGACAGACGCTGGCACAAACTCTCGCCTGAAGAATGGGCCTCCAAGGTCACGGAAACTCCCCACCCGGCCCTAGACCCAGTCACCGCCGATATGCAATTCAACTCCTGGCTCACCCAATCACTGGACTGCATACTCCCCAAAACTAGTACAGTGAAACGAGCTAAAAGAGTGAACCCGGCCCCCTGGTACACCCCTGAGCTTAACTTATTACGAAAGGACTGCAAAAGGACTGAGCGCACCTGGAGGAAGGACAAATCCACAGTAAAAAAGGACGCCTTCCGTGCCTCCATAAAAACCTACAAACTTGCAATACGTAACACCAAAAGCCACTTCTTTGACGAAAGAATAAAAAATTCCTCCTGTTCAGCCAGAGAAACTTTTATCATTTTAAAAGAACTCCCCAAAGTCCCGGATCCCCGGTCGGATAGACCCCCTGCTCTCAACTCCTCCGAGGATAAATGTCATAAACTGTCTAAATACTTTGACGAAAAAATTCAGAAAATTCTCGCCACCCTACCCCCAGTTGACCACAGTACCAATGGCGCCCGGGTCGCCTTAAACCTGACCCTATCTCCAGCCCCCACCCGGACCACCCTGCCATCCACCTAGACACCCTCGGTCCAGTAACCATTGAAGAGGTCTTGACCACGCTCGCCACAATTAAAAGTGGCTCGCCTAGTGATCCGGTGCCCATGCGCATCCTCAAAAAAGTGGCTTCCACCATTGCCCCCCCTCTAACAGACCTCATTAACTCCTCATTACTGCAGGGAAAGGTCCCCCCCAGCTGGAAAGCGGCCGTTGTTAAGGCACTCCTTAAAAAACCCTCACTAGACCCACTAGACATGGCCAACTACAGGCCAATATCCCTCCTCCCCGGAATCAGTAAAATCACTGAAAAGATTGTGAATAAAAAGCTCTCCCAGTTTCTGGAGTCGAATAACTTGCTTAGGAGCTCGCAGGCTGGATTTAGCCCTGGTCAGGGCACGGACACCGCCCTCCTGGCTGCAGTGGAAGAGACCAGATGCATTCTGGACGAAGGAGGATCAGTGGCAGTGATCCTCCTGGACCTCAGTGCGGCCTTCGACACTGTCAACCACCGGGTTTTAATCCAGCGACTCAGAGACATCGGGGTGGAGGGCATGGCCCTAGCGTGGTTTTCGTCATTTATAAACCACCGCTCCTTTCAGGTCTGGGAAAACGATACCCGCTCCCCAGCAGTCCCCCTCCAGTGCGGAGTGCCGCAGGGCTCTTCACTTAGCCCGACATTATTTAATGTCTACATGTCCCCACTGGAGGAGGTAGTCACCCCGTTTGGAGTGAAAATCATTAGCTACGCTGACGACACCCAGCTTGTGGTGTCCCTATCACATCCCAACCAAGAACCATCTAATCTCCACAGCTGTCGCTCCAAAATTCAGGGGTGGATGAACAACTCAGCGTTGAAACTCAACGGGTCCAAGACCGAAATCCTGCTTTTTGGTCAAAGAGGTCTCTCCCTTCCCCCTAATGTCTGGCCCTCCTGTCTAGGGGAACCCCCGGCCCCCAAAACTGAGATTAAGAGCCTGGGAATCTGGCTTGAGGAAGACCTGTCCTTCAAAACCCAAGCAAAAAAAACTGCTGGGATTTGTTTTGGGCTTCTTAGATCAGTCTGGAAAATCTTTCCCCTGCTCCCTCCCATCTCCCGTAAATTGCTGATCCAAGGCCTTATTCTATCTAGGCTGGATTACAGCAACGCCATCTACCTGGGAGCCCCCGAAGCCACCTTCAACAAATTGCAAAGAATTCAAAACGCCGCGGCCCGGCTCCTCACCAACACCCCGGCCAGATCCTCGGCAAAACCAGCTCTGAAGCTCCTTCATTGGCTCCCAGTAAGAGAAAGAGTCAAGTTTAAAGCTCTCTGCCTGGCTCATAAACTCTTACAGGATAAAGGCCCCCCCATTCTCAAAAACGTCATCATGCCCTACAAAGCCACAAGATCCCTCCGCTCGGATCACGAACGCCTCATCACAGTTCACAGAGTGAAAAAGGCCCGCACAGGAGGGCGATGATTCTCAATGAACATGGCCATCCTATGGAACTCCCTCCCCTGCAAACTAAGGATGGAATCAGATCACCTCCGTTTTAGGAAAATTCTGAAAACGCACCTCTTCCCTTGATTCCCTTTTCTCTCTTGCTCACCGCTCTCTTGACTGTCTTGGTTCAGCGCTGGGATGCTTTCGGGTTACTATGCGCTCTACAAAACCCAATTAATAATAATAATAATAATAATAATAATCTGCAAATATCGGTCGGTAACGGCCGAAATCGGCCGTTACCGACCGGTATTTGCCTTCCTACATCTGGCCCATTGTGCTGTTACATAGCTCTACTGTTGCAGGTATTTCCTTCGGGGGCTAAGGTCTCCCTCATCACCCATTTCATCATCTCCTCCATGTCCACTCCTTCAGCCTACCACATCCTTCCTTTTCTCAATCTTCAGCTCTCTAGGTAAATACTTCCATTTCAATCCTTTGCTTCTTTAATCAAGACCATCCTACTGCCCTTCTGCTATTGAGTCTAGCTTTTCAGGTTTGTAAACCACGGAGGATCTTCCTCTCATTAATGGTCCTGTTCCATCCCTCTGGCCTTCATGGTCCTGGCAAACAGCAAAGCACTCGTCCCCCTCATGAAACTCATGTCAAGAGTGAAGATGGCGGATGGTGCTGGTGCACCTGGAAGACTTTCTCAGGCTCTCAGGGTTCTGTGGTTGTGAAGAAAGAACCTGGTAATTCCTTGCACTTGCTTTTAAATTGGGCCTCCCAGGTGCCTCCTCTGAACATCTTCCTTTTTCAGGCTGTCCCCACACAGTCCCTTTTTCCGAATGAAGCTCGCGGGGCTACACGGGTGGGTGAGCTCCTGGTGGTCTTTAAACATGATGTCTCATTCTCTTGTATTTAAAATGGGGTTTCCCTAGCCTTACTGTATAGAAACTCTACGATTTTATAAAAGGTGAGTGTACTGTCTTTCCCACCCTCGCAGTGGATTATCAAGAGACTCTTTCTTGAGCTATATCTCTTTAGTTTCCTGTCACTAACATGCTCTGTTCCTCTGCTTTCTCCTTCCTGTTATTTTTTGTCAGTTCTTGTAGTTCTCGCAATCACAGGCCTTACGCAGGGGTCAGCTCGTGTTCTCTTGGCTCTTGCTATGGCACGCCTGTATGTGTCAGCCCATTAGTTGTTGGGTGACCGTTCTCTGCCTTGAGTGCCCAGTGGGTGATCACACTGCCCTCCAGGTGTATACTACACTGTCCTTGTTCTTCAAGCTTTTCCTACTAGTTTCCAGCGGGGACTATCTGTCTGCCATGTTACTCTACTTCACAAGGTCATCCTGTCACTGTAGCTGACCATCCTAACTGGTGTTTCCATCCAGTCTCTGACCATGTTTCTCAACACTGGTTGGTCTTCTTCCAGTGTGTGTGTGTGTGTGCCTGTGTGTGTGTGTGTGTGTGCCTGTGTGTGGTGTGTGTGTTTGTGTTTTCTGGTGTCTCTCCCCTTTTTTCTTTTTGCCCATTTCCCTTTTCTTCTCCATGGCCTCCATTGGGAAGGGGCATCCGATCTCCTAGAGTTTTGCTTACGCATTTGCTGGATGTGATTGCCTGATAAATAGGCCTTGCGATATCCTCTTGTTTATGTCTGCCACTGACCTTTTCAATGGATTTTCCTCGCCATCCTATGTATCCTGCATTGCAGAGGAGGCCATCACGGATCGGAAATTCACGTACCTCCTCGCCGCTCTGTCCCGTGTGGTCTCTCCTCTGCCGAACAAGAAGCAGCCGGGCTCCCCTGAGCCAATCACAATGCTGCACTGCAGCGTTGTGATTAGCTCCATTAAACCAATCACAATGCTGTAATGCAGCGCTGTGATTGGTCTGAGTGCCGTGGTTCGGCGCTCAGATGTGGACTGGGGGCCTGGGCATGTTCTCCATGCAGGTTTTAATTTAATGCAAACTGTATGGAGAACATTCTAAAGTGTGTGTGGCTGTTTGGTTGGCCCGAGAGGGGCAGTAAAAGCCTCATGTGCACTTTAGTGTGCCCACCACTCCTCCCCTGCTCATTCAGCAGAGCTGTCCCGCCGTCATGCTGCTGCAGTTGGGAAGAATAAAATGATAATAGCATGACTGACTGACTGAAATATTTTTAAAGCGCTCGAATGCCGCGGCGTCTTGGCGCTATAGTACAGAAAGAGTGGTGAGAGCAGGTTTAGGGCAGAGAGAAAAGCCAGGTTTTCAATGTCTTTCTAAAGCACATTTTGGATTTTTGTGAGCGCAACGCGGGGGGCAGCGCGTTCCATAATTTGGAGGCTTGGTGGGAAAAAGATTTTCCACCCCTTCGGGCTCTCCTTATTCTTGACTGATATACTAGGTCCTGGTTGGCTGATCTCAAAGTGCGTGATGGTGTATATCGAGGAAGGAGTTTGGTGAGGTCGTCAGGTCCTTTGCCATATAAGGACTTGTGGACCAGGCAAAGGGCCTTGAACTGTATTCTGCGCCTAATTGGGAGCCAATGAAGTTCGCGTATGACTTTAGAGGTTGGGTGACGCTTTGGTAGGTTCAACAGGACCCTAGCTGCAGCATTTTGAATTGCCTGTAGCTTGGTCAGTTGTTTTTCTCCCGTGCCCAGGTAGAGTGAATTGCAATAATCCACTCGGGACATTACCAGGGCTCCCATCTCCGTCTTTTTTAGTGTTGACGGAATGTATGGTAAGATCTTTCTAAGAACCTTGATGGTGTAGAAGCAGGTGGAGGTCACCTGCTTTATTTGCGCCTTACAGGAGAGATCTTTATCTAACAAAAAAACAAGATTCCTAACCTTATCTGCTGGGCTGGGGCAGGAGCCCGCCTCAGGAGGCCACCAAAGGTCGCTCCAAACCGATGGTTTCTGGCCGAACTCAATTACTTCGGTCTTATTGAGTCGGAGGTGGTTTCTAGATAAGTCTGTAGTGCTCTAATAAAAGGGGCTCTTAGACCGGGGGGGCGGTACATGAGCAGGCCCGAAAATATCAAGCAGTTATTATCTTTAATTTTAAAGCTCATGGCTTCGGCCTCCAGATCCTGTTGGGGGAGAGCAAATACTTTTAGATGGGATTTGTAGATTATCCCAATTCCACCACCCACTGCTCCTGATCTATTTACATATTCTACAGAGTAGCCTTCAGGGGCTGCAACATTCCAATCCGGGCCTGAGGCATCAGATGCCCAAGTCTCTGTCAGGAACATTAGGTCAGCCGCATGGTCAATAATCAGTGCTTCAATTTCATGTTTATGTTTAGACATTGATCTAGTATTCAACAAAATACATTTCAGGATTCTTTTCCTACTGGCCGGGCATGCTGATCCGTACTTATAATTGTTGTTAGTCCGCTGGTGATTATTTAGAGTAATACACTCGGTCGTGGCTAAGAGCGAGTGTAGCGGTTTATGTGGTATGGGGGGAGAATTAGTAAGGGTCTGAAAACCACAGGAAACACAGCTAAAGGTATTGGCGATATCTACAGGGTTTGCCCTTTCCAGATGTTTACAGGAATTTTGATCCAACCTGAGCAGCTCAGCTCATGAATAGTGTATTTTTTGAAAATGGACATAATCTCCTGAGCTAAGCGCGGGTCCGGCGCGGACGGGCGCAGACGGGCTTGCCTTTGGCGCGCCTTCGGGGCGCCGCCGTCCGCCCGCTGCGCCCGTCCGCTGCGCTCCCTGGATAAGGTGGCCATTTTATACCCACGAGGGCTGGAGGGGCCGAGCACTAGACCGCTCGCCTGCTCCTCGCCCAAGATGGCGGCGTCTGAGGCGTCTAGGCAGTACCCCAAGCAGTGCCTGATCGGCTGCAAAAGAGCGAACAACAGGGCAGGGAGCTAAGAAGGCACACGAGCACTCTGTAAATCGAGCGCAGGATTATAGTGCCACAAGTAAAGGTCAGTGAATAAAATAAAATCACGGGCGCAGTGAAGGTTAAAACAATTATGTTTATAATTACACGCACACTCTCTTGTCCCGGCTTTCCGCCTCAGGACACACAACACTCTAACATTCAGAGCGCGCGGAGAGTATTGAAGCTTTTATACCCACGAGGGCTGGAGGGGCCGAGCACTAGACCGCTCACCTGCTCCTCGTCCAAGATGGCCTCAGGACACACAACACTCTATCATTCAGCCAATCAAAGGAGGGGTAAGGAGGTGATGCTCCAGGGGAGAGACAAACACAGTCTATCAAAGTGATGGTAAAGAGGCGATGATCCAGGGAAGAGACAGACACAGCCAATAAGTATTATCCTTTTATTTTTCCTTTCTTTTACTGCTGCACAGCAGCAGTGGAGCGGTGCTCCTTCGCCTTAGCGGAGGAGCCGCCACTGTTGCATTGGATGCTCATGTATGATGTTCTCTGGCCTGGATACCTTTGTGCCTGATGTCTCTGGGACTGGATAGCTTTCTTCCGGTGCTCCATGGATTGGCTACCTTCACATGCTGTACTCTGCACTGGATGCTGGTTTGGTGGGGCTGGCTTCTGTTTGCACCCTCATTTGATTGCCATGCCTGCATTTGCAGAGTAAAGTGAATATTACCAGGGTCTTCAAGGCTGTGAGAGTTCTGCGCCTCCTAACAGCTTCCTCTCCAAGTTGACTGCCTCTCCATCTTCTGTTATGCCCTCCCTAATTACATCTTTCTACTCCATGGATCCCTCTGTTGAAGGCTTGTTACTTCTCTGTTTCCTTCAAGGGATGACTTTTCCATCTAGGTTGTTGCTTGCAATAAGAGAGAAGGTTTCTGGATGTGGCTGCTTCTTATAGCTATGCAGTGACATCATGTATTGTTTACTTTTTATTTCTTTATTGCTGCTGCTGGTGACCAGCAATTAAGGGATTTGAATAATATATTCATCTCATTGTCTTTAATTAAATATTCTTTTTTACGTGCACTTAAGCTAGGAAATTCCCTAATTTGCTAGAAGGTCAATAAACCTGGGTATGAAATTTGAAATGGCCTATCCACTTTCAAAATGTATGCATCATCTATTTTTCAGTGGTGTGTCGCAAAAGGTGAACAACCTTTACAACGCAACTTTTACCAGGCAGTGCCTTTACGACGCAACTTTTACAACACAAACCATTACAACGCATTGCGCTGGGGGGCGCTCTAGGATAGGGAATAGATTTAATTTAATATCCAACACCTTCCCTAGTGTCCACGGGGACAGGAGTTGGAATAGTAAATTAAATAATTCACTATCCAACACCCAAAAGCACTATGCGTTGTAATGGTATGCGATGTAAAAACCGCGTTGTAAAGGCATGCGTGGTAAAAGCATGCGTTGTAATGTCATACATCCGTCGCAAAATGATGGGGCCCCCTGCAGAATGTGATGAAGGGCCCCAGTCTCACACATCTCTCAGATATTCATTGGCCTTGAACTGAATGGGACCCCTTGAAGTGTTGGGGCCTCAGGGCGGGTTGGGAGCACCCCAAGTCTGAGTGGCTACTACCTTCTTTTCATATTCCAATCATGTTCCTTACAAGTATATTCAAGTGATCTACTGGGAAGGTCATGGTGCAGACATTAAATGTTACACAGATATCACAGTCTTATGCCATAGATATAGCAGAGCTAACCCTGTTTTTCGACAGATCAAAGAGGTTCGGAGAGTAGAGCGAAGGCTCATGTTATCAGGAGCGGCTTGTATTGAGTAAAAGAGGTGGGGCAGGGAGAGAGCCGAGGAAGGTGGACAGACGGGGGACAACGGAGATTAAAAAAACATTTACAAAAGAGGCTGGGAGTGGGGAAACAGGGGACAGCAAAGACAAAAAAAGACAAAATTAAATGTACCTGCTGTCACATCGCGTCATGCTCTCCCACTCCTTTCTGCCGCTGCAGGCTGACACAGGGTCCCAGCCGGCCCTACGGCCAATCCTGAAGCTGCTCTCACATGAGAGCAGCTTCACGATTGGCCTTAGCGCCAATAATGTGTGCTCCAGGACAGCCTGAGCGTCCCTGCCTGCTTCCTCCAGCCCCAGCAATGCAACTGGGTAGGAGAGGGCCAGGGCCGGACTGGCTGCCGGGCAGTTGTGTGTGCTGCCGAGCTGGGGGATAATTTCTCCGTGATGTGGGCTTATTTCGTTGATGGGGACCTGCGTGCGCTTTGAAATAAAAAAATCAAAACGAATTTCGTTTTGCACACACAGGTCCCCCTCAACGAAATCATCCCCCTGCTCGGCAGTACACACAACTGCCCGGTAGCCAGTCCGGCCCTGGAGAGGGCTCACTGGGCATGTGGTTTTTGGCTGGACTGATACAGCTGGCCAAAAACCACATGTGCAGTGTAGGTCGAGCCCATCACTCCCCCTCCAGCCTATCATAATCCTGGCCCCACCCCAAGCCCCAGAACAAGAAAAATTAAATAATAAAAAAGCGTTTTGAACCCATTTTAAACTGCTGGCAGGGGGGTGACGCTCCTCCGCCCAGGGCCAGCTTTAGCGCTGGTGGCGCCCTGTGCAACAATATTTGTTGGCACTCCCCACAGGCGCTCCCCACAGACTCCCTCACTACCACCCCTTAACAGATCCCCCTCAAGTCTCCATAACCACTCCCTCTCAGATGTATTTAATAGCGCCACCTATACCAGTGCAGGGTGTCAGAGCACTTTACATCACAAATACTACACAGAAGCAATCAATCATAGGTGTGTAAATCAGTGTATAGGAAATATTGCATAATACAGAGGACTACAAGGTGTAGGAGTCGTATGTCATCCAAACCTGGTAGACAGTATAGTTTAAGAGTGCTTGGTCTGGAGAAGCACAGACTTAGAATTTAAAATATAACCCCGTGGTTGGGGGTTACATTTAATAATAAGGATTTTTTTTTACCGAAATGAACCCTTTTTGAAACATTAGAATTAATAAAAGACGGGGGAACACATCATAACGCTCTAATTTATACCTTGCAGTTTGCATACAGCTCTTTGATGACAGTTATTAGCTCACTGTTCCATGTTAGGATTTTAACATCCACACTGCTGGTAACAAAAGGATCGCTCTGACAAAAGCACTGACCTATTTAAAGTAAATGCACTTTGTGGTCTGCATGGTACACATTCTGTGCAGCAGGCACATTAACCCTCTGTGCTACCATAAAATGAGTTAAAACTTCCACTAGACAAAACTCCTCCTCTCTCCAGGAAGAACATTAATCACCGATTTATCTCGACATTTTTATTTTTGTATGAAAATTGTGGAGGCCAGCTATGCAGCTGCAGGTGGTTTTAAAACAACAAAATACTTCCAAACACAGCGCCCCCTTGAAGAGTCAGCACCCGGTGCGGTGGCACCGGTCGCACTGCCCTAAAGCCTGTCCTGCCTCCGCCATAACTGAGGAGCCGACGCTGCGTGTTATGGATTTTTTAGAGCTACAGGCAACAGCCAGACTCCTAAAACAGAGACTCCAGACAGCAGCTTTTGCAATGAAAGTTCTTATCAAAATAGATGGTCAAATAAAATGCCTCCAGCTGAGTAATCAAATACATCCCTTAGCAGCAGGCGACCGCTGGCACCAAGGCAATTACACGAGAGTGCATCTTTCCAATTTAGAACGATTTACTTGTCCCGTATCTGCTTTAAAAGTATTTTGGAAATGAAATTGTTTAAGCTCCCAGCGCCAGACTGTCAGTTTCTAAAAAAAAAAAAATCACAGAACCTGTTATCAAATGCAATCTTTTTTTTATTTTTGTAAACGAACTCAATTCCACCACAGAAAATGCTGAGCTTATGTGCAGAAACCACAATTTTTTCTTCAAAAATACACATTTTATTTTGATATATAATAATGCAAAACCTGGATAATGGAGTCCCTGGGCATTCGGGGGCTATCAGGCTCCAATAGCGACGAATGAAGTCATTTCCCAATAGGGTTTTTTTTACATTCAGAGACTTTAGTTTCAGTTAGTGGTGACAGACGGTTAATGGGGGTTTGGACCACCTGCCAAAGATCCCATTGGGCCCAAAAAATTGCCCCATTGCTTAATTTGTTCACATTTTTTTTAAGTCAGTAGGCCACTGCAGTTTGCACCACACTTTGCCACTGCACTTACACGTCTACTAACCATCAAACTGAAGTGTGACAATTCAGACTGAGGCCGCCAGAGTTTTAAGAATGGATTGGGTGCCAGGTATTAGTTGTTTTTAAATGTATACTGAATTAACAAACAACTGTTTTTCTGCTCATCTTTAAATTACGCAAACAGTGCCAATTTGATATTGACTGCCAGCCTTTGGCTTTGCCAATGCTTGTTTTGTTGTGACATGGTTTTTTGTAAAACTTTATTGGTGGTGCAGCTGCTGGCCCTTAAGCAAAATAATAAAAAAAACTGCTACAAGCTAAAATATTTTTGGAAACACCATGTGCCAGAAGTCATAAGTGCAGGTTCAGGCAATTAAGTGCTGGTGCAGGCAATTAAGTGCTTGTGCCCAGCACCGGAATCCACCGGCTCAAATTAAGCACTTTACTGCCTGCCATACCTCATCAATTCCCGAAGAAAGAAGGGCCCTCCCAAGCCAAGCGTTAGCTGCTTCCTTTGCCTGTACACTGGAATGTCCATGTAGATGTCACTAAAGGGTCAAAAATCTGTGACTTCATTATTCATGGCGACAAAACTCTGTTGACGGGGTGCACACAGATCCATGGGGGCCAGCAGCAACTCAAGGCAACAAGGTGAGTCTAGAAACAATGTACTTCTTTGGGTGGTTGCCAGGGCCTCAAATGGGACTATCTCCACCTAGGATAGAAATGTGTGATCAACAGTTCAAGACTTGTATCAAACTCCACTAGCAACTTCACTGAACCCCCAGGACAAGGTATGAAATTGAGGACTCCGCAAGACCACTTTAGGCCACTAGAAGGTGCCTGCAGTTTCTCCGCTATATGGGGAGGCTGGTGGACACAGCAAACACACTCTGGCTAGCATCTCTTCCTCAAGGCCATGGTGGTGATGCTCACCAGAAGAGAATGGTGGTTAACTCCTAAGCAGCTGTACTCCAAATATTACAGGCGCTGCTCACGTGTGCATCGGGTGCAAAATGCAGCGTGCATCAGTACAAAATGTCTGGCTGAGGACTTTAATCAAAGGGGGCGACTACTATCCCTAGTGCCTATGTGAGTCTATTCATGGCTGATTTTGCTTTACATTGCTAAGGGATATCCCATAGCCTTTGACCTCAGACTGAACAGAGACGTTTTAAGCGGTAAACAGTCATAATATCAAATAAAAAATATCAGATGGGCTAAATATCGAGTTAAAAATATAGAATGGGCAAAATATCGAATGGACAGAATATAGAGTACAAAAATATCGAATAGAATAGCAGTAATATCGGATCCAAAATATAGAATGGACAAAATAGCGAATGGATAGAATATAGACAACAAAAATATCGATGGACAGATTATAGACAACAAAAATATCGAATTTTAGGTAAGTTAATATTTATATTTTTAATAATATGTAAGTGTTTTTTATGTTAGTATATGTGGTAAAAGTGTATTTTTATTTTGTTATTTATTTTAATTAATTAATTTTATGGTATTTATTTTTTGCGTAATATAATTCTGGAGCGGGTTGTGGGTTTATAGGGGAATAGGGTGGGAAGTAATTTAATTATAATTAATTAAATATTTTATTTTATTTATTGGTATTTATTTTGAATTAATTGTTAATTAATTTTGAATTGGTAATCAATTAACATATAATTGGTAATTAATTTTTATTAATTGATAATTATGTTAATTGTATTTATTTATTTTCTGTAGTAGGTTGTGGGTTTATAGGGGAATACGGTGAGAAGTAATTTAGTTATAATTCATTAAATATTTTAATGTATTTATTGGTATTTATTTTGAATTAATTGTTAATTATTTTTTTAATTGGTAATTAATTAAAATATAATTGGTAATTCATTTTTATTAATTTATTAATTGATAATTATGTTCTTTTTATTAATTATTTATTTGCTGTAGCGGGTTGTGTGTTTATAGGGGAATTGGGTGGGAAGCAATTTAATTGTAATTAATTAAATTTTTTAATTTATTAATTGGTATTTTTTAATGAATTGTTAATTATTTTTCCATTGTTAATTAATTAATTGTTATTGGTAATAAATTTGTATTGATAGGTAATTATTTTTTGTAATTATTTTTTTAATTATTCCTAATTGATTAATTATTATAATATATTACATTGGTAATTCATTTTAATTAATTTGTAATTGGTATTAATATTTAATTTATTCTTAATTATATATGACTTATTTACTTTCCCTACTGTTGCTCTCCTTGGAGTAGGAATAGTAATTTTTACCCTCCTGCTATGCAATGCTTTCCCTACTGTTGCCCTCCCTGGAGTGGGAATAGTAATTTTTACCCCTACGCTATCCAACGCTTTCCCTACTGTTGCACTCTCTGGAGTGGGAATAGTAATTTTTACCCCTACGCTATCCAATCCTTTCTGTACTGTTGCACTCTCTGGAGTGGGAATAGTAATTTTTACCTTTTCCCTATCCAATGCTTTTCGTACTGTTGCACTTACTGGAGTGGGAATAGTAATTTTTACCAGTAGCGGTCGGCAGTAGGAGTTTCTGCAGGGCGGTGACGTGGGCAGGAGGAGGGGCAGGGTGGGGGGTAGTAATGTATGGATTACGGAGTTTAACAGGTAAGTAAACATTTAAATAAATAAAAGAATTTCATTGCGCGCAATGCATCACATTTGGTGATGCAGTGCACGCAACGAAATTCGTTTTATTTATTTAAATGTTTACTTACCTGTTAAACTCGGCAATCCATACATTACTACCCCCCACCCTGCCCCTCTCCCTGCCCACGTCACCGCCCTGCAGAAACTCCTACTGCCGACCGCTACTGATTTTTTCCCCTACGCTGTCCGCTTTCCCTACTGTTGCACTCTTTGGAGTGGGAATACTAATTTTAACACTCCTGCTATCCAACGCTTTCCCTACAGTTGCCCTCCCTGGAGTGGGAATAGTAATTTTTACCCCTACGCTATCCAATGCTTTCCCTACTGTTGCACTCACTGGAGTGGGAATAGTAATTTTTAACCCTACGCTATCCAACGCTTTCCCTACTGTTCCACTCCCTGGAGTGGGAACAGTAATTTTTACCTTCCCGCTATCCAACGCTTTCCCTACTGTTGCACTCTCTGGAGTGGGAATAGTAATTTTACCCCTACGCTATCCAACGCTTTCCCTACTGTTGCACTGTCTGGAGTGGGAATAGTAATTTTTACCCTCCCACTATCCAACGCTTTCCCTACTGTTGCACTCATTGGAGTGGGAATAGTATTTTTTATCTCTACGCTATCCAACGCTTTCCCTACTGTTGCACTCCTTGAAGTGGGAATAGTAATTTTTATCTTCCCGCTATCCAACGCTTTCCCTACTCTTGCACTCACTGGAGTGGGAATAGTAATTTTTACCCCTCCGCTATCCAACGCTTACCCTACTGTTGCACTCCTTGGAGTGGGAATAGTAATTTTTACCCCTCCGCTATCCAATGCTTTCCCTACTGTTGCACTCTCTGGAGTGGGAATAGTAATTTTTACCCCTACGCTATCCAACGCTTTCCCTACTGTTGCACTCTCTGGAGTGGGAATAGTAATTTTTACCCTCCCGCTAACCAAAGCTTTCCCTACTGTTGCATTCAGTGGAGTGGTAATAGTAAATTTTACTGTCCCGCTAATCTACAGTAAAAATATTGTATATTTTTTATTAATATTATGTTTATATATATGTATGTATTTAAAAATTAAATTGTATGTTTATTTATTTTTAACTTAAATTAATTATTTAATAATTTTAAGGTTATTTAAGTATTTTAAGTATGTTTAAGTTAATTATATTTAATATTTTATTATTTTTCAATTACTTATAAGACTTTTAAAAAATTCGATATTTTGACTATCTTTATATTTTACAACGATATTTTTGATTCAATATTTTTGCACTTACCTGTTTGGAGATAGGAGTTCGATATTTTTGTATTCTATATTTTTTACTCGATATTTTGCTACATCGATATTTGTGTTATTGATATTATGTCAGTGATCCGTTTTAAGCCATGGGCAAATTGGGCGCTGGCCCAGAGCCCCGTGATAGAGCCAATTCTGTTCTGCAGAGAATCTTGTTCTGATGACCTTGAATAATTCTTAAACAGATTGTTTTAAATACCATTTTCCTTTAATTTATTTTTAATGTGTATTTATGTGTGAGAGTTTACTACAGACATTGCGCCAAGAAATGTTGTGTTTATGTTTCATGCAACCTCCATAAAAAGTATTTTAGATCAAAACAGGACCTCATATATGAGAATTGTGACGGTGCCACATAGATTATTTGCAGTAATGTTAGTGAGTTGCAGCTGTATTATAAATAGGGCTCCCGGTTTTATGGTATTTATTTTTTTGATATTTCCGTCTGTATTTATCCATATTTATTTTGGCCTTTGTGAAAAAATTAAGCGGAAATTAGTACATTTTCACATTTGTAACCGATAAATATGCACTCCTGCTTGAATGCCTGCCAGGTTTCAGTGCTGTGAACACACGCAGAAGTTAAATCAATGCACTTATATGAAAACGTGCAAATTTCAGTATCAGCCTTGTGTCTATCGACTTCTTTACTTATCTTTATTAAAATCCCTTTTCTTTTTTAGCTCCCTTTCCTATCCACCCACATAGTTATTGGCTTGGCACTCATGGCAAACAAAATTTAGAATTACTCAAAAAACCACCCAATTTCAATTTTTTTATCCACATAAAAAAATTAATACAGACACTAAAATAAATGTTTCTGTCTGTATTTATCTGTAAAACAGAGAGCCCTAATTATAATATTGAAAACACGTCTCTATCCCTGAATATTAGATGTAGACACATTTAAAATGTGGACAAGTGTGCCTGTGCGCTGTCAGTAACCCGGACACAGAATGCATGAAAGACCCAAAACTGGATAATATATTAAAGCAGTTCCGAACAGGGGCCCCCAAAATACGTTTGGCCTAGGACCCCCAAAATCATTTAGATGTCTCTGAGACTGAAGAAAAATACATAATCAACTAATGAGAGCACTTAAAAAACTGTGAACCAGCGTATTACCCAAAACTACTTCTACAATATAGCTCACTAAAATACACAAAGTATAAAAACCAGGGCTCGAGTCGGGGTACCACGCGGGTGGACGGCGTCCCCCACTTATTTTAAGGGGTCTTACCGGGTGGACGCCGTCCCCCCTGTGCAAAAGCTGTGCTGAGCTGGCGCTGGCGCTAGCGCTGTCTACGGCTCCGGGTCATGTGCTGAGCCGACAGTTCCCAAAGACAGTATAATTAAGACCCCAGGCAGGGCGCCTCCACTCCAGCAAGTGAGCCATTACCGACACAGGCACCCCCCGGCAAGCCCATTCAGTGATACGTCATGGCTGGAGTCAGGTTACAAAAGCACAAAAAGCCCCTCCAAAAGCTCCTCGAGTGCGATTCCGAGCCTCGCCCCGCCTCTCTCTCTCGCTCCTCCTCTTTGGGGTAAACTGTCTGGTTAGCTAGCTCAGTGGGTAAAAGCAACTGCATTAGACATCAGTGTATGCCTTGTAAGGCTTATGGTTTTTTTCTCAGTTTTCCGCCATCTAGTTTTACCCGAGTGCACTGGGCAAAAGTTGGGCTGTTGCAAACTTCGTCTACTAAGTAAGACTATTCTCGATTACGGACATTCTTAGTAGGTCATTGCATCACTTTCAGATGAGCTCTATAGAATGATATATGAAAGGTTTCTGCAATATTAGGTACTCGTTGCCGTTTTGTAAATTATTATTATTTATTTTTTAACAGAATTTTGAACTGGTTGGGGTTTGCACAGGAGGAATGCGACACGCCAGCGAGGCCGCAAGCCCCCTTCGCACAAAAGATAGCCCCCTCCAAGCATGAGCGTCCCCCACTTCTAGTTTTTTTACCTTTCGTGACGTCACTTCCGGTCGTGCCGTCACTTCCGTCCCTGAGCGTCCCCCCACTTCTTTATTTAGGACTTGTGCCCTGATAAAAACATCTCAGAATCAATTGCAAAATAGAAAACCAAAGGAAGGCCTAACTAAGGTAGCATGCCTCAGACACATTTGAGAGAATGGACACATTCTCCAGCACACAACCAGGGTGAATGGGAAAAAAAATAGGTCTGGGGATAGTTTTAGATTACCATTTCAAGTCAAATTTCCCCATTGGTAAACATATAGAAATGAATCTACAATGAAAGGAAACTTTCAAATAACCTTGCATTAATACATACATTAGCAACAACTGACAGCAGCATAAAATATTGCAATATGTAAAAAGTGTGGTGTGTTAATTTCAGGAATTATTTTCTTCTGGCATTGGACATCGGAATGCTCCTGTAATAAGAAATGGTGGCACTACTCGCTTGTAATAACTTATTACCCGGCGGTTGTGATGTCCCAGCACATGCAGTCTACCTCTGACGGTGTTAACTCTCTCTCTCTCTCTCTCTCTCTCTCTCTCTCTCTCTCTCTCTCTCTCTCTTCTCTCTCTCTCCTCTCCGCTCCTTCTCTCCTTCTCTCTCTCTCCTTCTCTCTCCTTCTCTCTCTCTCTCCTCTCTCTCTCTTCTCTCTCTCTCCTTCTCTCTCTCTCCTTCTCTCTCTCCCACTCTCTCTCTCTCTCTCTCTCACTCTCTCTCTCTCTCTCACCTGCAACAAACACCCTCTGATCCAGTAGAGGCGACAACAGCCCACGAGACGGCCCACCCACCGGATGTTGCCCAGAAGAGCAAAGTAAGGCACGTGCTCCCTTCCAATAGGGTATCAATCAAAATGGCTGCCTACTGTCATGCAAGCCAGCATCGTGTTTTGAAACAAACTCGCCAATTAACAATAAATGCATGCCTTATTTCCTTGGTGTGAATCTTACATTGGAACAGGAACAAGGCATTCTACCCAGAACACATCTTAACAGGTGTTAGGAGGAGTTTTAACGAGGGATATAAAAATATGGAAGTCTAAAATTGTCAGTGGTTAAATATAAAAAGATATTCCTCGGGGTGTTTGTTTCCAACTCTCCAAATAAGTTCCAGTGAAACTTTATTTTCTAAAGAAGGAGGGTGTGAAGTGTGTGAGAAGCCAATACAAAACGAACAATAAACAGCAATAAATAATAGAAAAGAATCCGTGAATATTTAAAGGTACTCATTAGTACAGTAAATCATTACCCAGCAGCCGAAGACATCTCACAATTCAGGGACAGCAAACAAACATATCCCTTAATCAATCCTTGAAATCCCGGCAGTGACAGCAAGACTGACTCTTACCCGATGTGAGCCGCAGGCTTGGAGCCAGCTTTTACTTCGCTTTCTAACGCATCCATATATATGTTATTTCACAACCGACCGTAATTTATCAAGTCATATT
The DNA here is from genome assembly GCF_964261635.1 of Lissotriton helveticus. Taxonomy (NCBI): domain Eukaryota; kingdom Metazoa; phylum Chordata; class Amphibia; order Caudata; family Salamandridae; genus Lissotriton; species Lissotriton helveticus. The sequence continues at coordinate 96,898,297 of NC_136068.1, forward strand.
TTGTGGTCAAAGGGACGACGGTGTGCTACACCTTTAAAACAAAAAATAGAGACCTTTTAATTCGCGCAGTAATATAGTTACCATTAAAGGCCTCTCGCTGGTCGGCTTCAGCTGGGAGACAATTAGCTTACATTTGTTTATTGTTAGTATTGTATTCGTTTTAATTTGTTTAGGGTTTATTGTTATTTGACAAACTGCATTAAGTCAAAAGTATTGAACCTAAGTGAACTTTAGTTAAATGACTTTGACTTATGCAACTACATCCCCGAGCTCTTGTGTGTTTTTTGTTGTTGTAAAAAAGTGTTGCAGGGTTGCACTAAGACGTGTGCAGCATGTGTACCAAGAGTGCAATGCTTCCCCAAGGCAAAGACCTGGCACAGGGGATACAGCAGTGGCAGTGTAGGTGACTTTCCTTGACAAAATAGGTCCAATACAGAAAACAGCAGTGCATGATTCCATCAAAGATACTGGCAGCCACACACCATTCTCCCCTCACACCCCCACACACACACACACCTATACATACACACACATGAGCACACACACACATGCACACAGACGCACGTGTGTGCGCACATACACACACACATGCGCACACACATGCACACAGACACGTGTGTGCACACACACACATGCACGCATGCACACACAGGTGCACATGCGCATACACACACACATGTACACATGCACACAGACACACGTGTGTGCACACATACACACATGTACACACGCACACACATACACACAGGTGCACATGTGCATACACACACGTGTGTGCACACACATATACACCCATGTATAGACACATGTATCTGCACCCACAAAAGGTCCACACGTCATCAGCAGTTTATGGACCGTCTGTGTGCAGAGGGGCAGAAAGAGCCAACATAAAGGGGAGGTTATGCTACAGAAGTGCTGGCTTTGTCGGGAGCACTTTTCTCAGTTCCAGAGGCCTCACCTAGAGCAGCACATTCAGTTCTGGAGAGCTCACCTGGACTGCCAGGTTCAGTTGGGAGGCCATACCTGGACTGTTGTGTTCAGTTCTGAAGGCCCCATTTGGTATAGAGTGTCTTGTCCTAGGGTCACCTCTTCAGTCTTCATATAAATCATATTTAAGGAATATAATACATTTCCATTTTTTATATTCAAAAGACATCAATCTTCAGAAACATGAACCGGAGCACGGCATTTGCATATGTTTCCAGTACTCCAAGCTGATCCATCGAATAGGATAACAACATTTCTTTTTATAGACTTCACTTGAATCGGTGAGAAAATTTGCTGTCACCCTTTGTAGTTACACCACCACGTTTTATGGTCACCCTATCACCAATCTCAAATTTAATATCTTTCACACTCTTCCTATCATTATAATATCTAGTAGATTCAGCTTGCATTTTAACTACTTTATCTTCCACAGCAGTTCTGTCCACCCACACACAATCTTTCACTTTCAACCAACCAGGAACCTCTTTGACACCAGGTTCACGTCCCTTTAAAGATATAAATGGAGAAACCCCTGTTATTGAATGCGGCGTAATACTGTAAGACCACACCAAGTTTTTTAATTCTTCACGCCAAGACAATCCATTAGACAGGGACAACTGAATATTATCCATAATCAATTGGTTAATTTGTTCCACTAAACCATTAGCTTGTGGCCTAAATAGAGCAACCCTCTCATGAATGGTCCCAAATTTAGAAAGAAATCCCTGCATTTCTTTCAACACCAATTGCACACCATTATCGGACACTAGTGTCTTGGGTATCCCTTCATTCATAAACAACCTTTCCATAAAATCAACAACTCTTTGAGTATTTATAAATTCTGTATTTTCCACCACAAACCATTTAGAATGATAGTCGACAATGACCATCAAAAACTTGCTACGAGTACCAAGCTTGACAATTGGCACAAGAAAATCAATCGCCACTCTTTCCCATGGACGTTTGGGAAAAGTTGTAGACACCAATGAAGGCTGCCTTACACCTTTAGTTATATCCGCTTGAGCACAAGCGTAACACTCTCTTACTGCATCCTCAATCTCTCTATCCATTCCAGGCCACCAATACGATTGTCGGACCCTTCTCTTAGTCATCTTCCTGCCTAAGTGTCCCTCGTGAGCAATATTTATAATTTTCCCTCTCAGACTTGCTGGTGGTACAAATTGATATCTCCTCAATAGTTTTCCTTCACTTACACTCAGTTCAGCCTCAACATGGTAGAAACTTCTGAATCTTACATCTTCAATAATATTTTGATCCCTCCCATGAGAAACACAAGTAATCACTTGTTGTAAAAGTTCATCATTTGACATTGCATTTGTCCATTCCTCCTTGCTAAAAGTATGTTCAACTCCTTTAACATCATGTACTACTTCAATCATGTTGTCCATATTATTTTCCACACCCTCAACTGGTAATCTAGATAAATAGTCTGCTACTACATTCCTGAGACCCTTAACATATTCAACAACAAAATTGAAATCAAGTACAGACAAGATCCACCTTGAAATCCTAGGGGTAACATTTCCTTCTAATCCTCTGCCTCCTTTAAAAAGATAAACTAACGGTTTATGATCAGTACGCACATGAAAAGGAGGACCCCATACAAAGTACTTAAAGTGCCTAATCCCTCAACCACACGCTAAGGCCTCCCTCTCTATCACAGAATATGATAGTTCCGCATCTCAAAATCTTCTGGAAGCAAATCCAATGATCTTTTCCTCACCATTACTCAACTGAGACAAAATAGCTCCAACCCCTACTGCACTTGCATCAGTAGTAACAAAAGTCTTATCCTTAACATTAAAATGTCGAAGAGTAGGAGCACTAATGATGCTTCTTTTAATGTTATTAAATGCCTTGTCACAACTCTCATTCCAAGTAAAAATAACTCCTTTCTTCATCTGCAGTCTCAGTGGTTCAACAATTTCTGTAAAACCCTTGACAAATTTTGAGCAATACTCAGCAAGTCCTAAAAACGACTTAAGCTGATCCTTATTTTTTGGAATGGGCGAGTCTCTAACTGCAGCAATGATACATTTTTTAGGCTTAATACCATCTTTGCAAATTTCGTGTCCAAGATACGTCACACTATCTTTTCTTAATTGACATTTTTCTTTCTTTATGGTCAGTCCATTATCACCCTTTCTTTTCAATACCTCATTCAGAACAATATCATGGTGTACACTGTCTTTTCCTACAATTAAAACATCATCCTGAAAACACAAAACATCATTCATGTCTCCAAAAATCCTCTCCATCACTCTCTGAAATACCGCAGAGGCGGATGCTAAGCCAAAAGGCATCCTACAATACCGATATGCCCCTAAAGGCGTCACAAAAGAGGTAAGATGTCTTGATCCACTTTCCAAATCTATCTGATGATACACCGAAGACATATCGATCACACTGAAAATAGTACCACCACCCATAGCTGTTAGCATTTCAGAAATATTTGGCAAAGGTTGTCTATCTACCAAAATATTTCTGTTTAAATTGCATAAGTCCACACACAAACGAATTTTGTTTCCATCCTTTGGCGCTACGACAATCAGGGCCAACCATTCGGAGGCCTCGATTGGTTCAATAATTCCTTGAGCAAGGAGTTTTTTAAGTTCACATCGCAATGGTTCTCTCATTAAATGGGGTACATTTCTAACTTTGTGTACTACTGGAATAGCATTTCTCTTTAAAATAATTTTGTGCGAGAAGTTTTTCAATTTCCCAAGGTCATTAGAGAACACTCTTGAGTACTTTTCAAATAAATCATTATGATAGATAGAATTAATATCGTGCACAACAGCAGACATAACAGGTTCTTCCGCATTAGGGTTGAGGATAATATTTAAATCCTTTTGATGGCGCCAGCCCAACAAATTCAAACCTTGTTTGGTTAAATACACCCTTCCATATACTTTCTTTCCTTTAAAGAATATTAACATCCATTTGAGGCCAATTATATCAAAAGTTTTTCCTCCATTCCCGACAGCTCTGATGTCAGGCTTATTCCATGAGTTAACATCAGATTTACTTTTCCACACTTCATTATACTTTTCCATGGATAACAAAGTATAAAGACTCCCTGAACCTCTCCATTGACTTTAAAGAAGTCAATGGAGAGGTTCAGGGAGTCTTTATACTGGAGACACCAGCAGATGGAATGGCAATTGAATAGCCATTGAAAGAATAGCCGAGGAGTGTCACTTGTGGCTACACCATCTACAGTCCTCTCCACAAAAGAAGAATAAGGGTAAAGTTCTGTCCTCTTCCATTCATGAAGGAGGTGGCCACTACTCAAAGATCGTGAAGCATATATTTGCATAAAGAGGCTCCCTCCGTAAGCTTAGACTAAAAAGAAATGTATTTACAGTAGCACTCATTGGTCAAAGCAAGTATGTGAGTAGCTTCCTTCTACTTCCTGTCCTAGGCTACTACATCCTGTTCTTGTGAAGACACCACAACAGTGACATTAAAGCACCAACACACCAATTCATAATGACTGATATTGACTGCCAGCCTTTTGGCTTTGCAAATGCTTGTTTTGTTGTACATGTTTTTTGTAAAACGTTATTGGTGGTGCAGCTGCTGGCCCTTAAGCAACATTAAAAAAACACTGCTACAAGCAAACATATTTTTTGAAACATAAGAGCACACATAGGCATAGTAGTCCTTAGCAGTAAATGTGACTACTTTGTATGTGGATGTGCTCCTTGTGAAAGGTCAGAATTCAGCCACTCACAGTGGAGTTAACCAGTGACCGAACAGGGCTGATCCACTGCCCCATGCTATATCCTTTGTAGCATAGAAAAGAAACATGACTGACACAGCAGACCAATGTCTGAAGTGGGCTGGAGTGGTGTAGTGTGGAAGTGAGTATAGTAGCATGCAGTGGATTGGCAGAGAGTGGAGTGGTGTGTCATAGAGTGGAGTGGAGTGGCATGTCATAGAGTAGAGTGGAGTGACATGTAATAGAGTAGAGTTGAGTGGCGTGTCATAGAGTAGAGTGTGATGTCTCACAGAGTGGAGGGGTATGTCGTGGAGTGGCGTAGAAAGGAATAGTGTGAAGTGGAATGGTGTGGAGTGGAGTGGCGTGTCATAGAGTGGAATGGCGTGTCATAGAGTGGAATGGCGTGTCATAGAGTGGAATGGCGTGTTGTAGAGTGGAGTGGAGTGCAATGGCTTGACATAGAGAGGACTGGAATAGAGGGGAGTGGCATGGAGTGGAGTGGTGAAGCATGGATTACAATGGTGGAGAGTGCAGTGGTGTAGAGTGGAGTGGCATAGAGTGACACAGAGGAGAGTAGAGTGGCCTAGAATGCAGTAGTGTACAATATAATGTTGAAGAATAGAGTGAAGTTGTGTGGAGTGGAGTGAAGTGGTGCAGGATGGAGTGCAATGACGTAGAGTGGTATAGAGTGCAGTGGTGTAGAGTAGAGTGGCGTAGAAAGCAAAGCAGTGTCATAGAGTCCAGTGGTGCAGAGTAGATTACAGTGACTTAGAGTGGATTGGAGTAGAGTACAGTGGCGTAGAGTGGAGTGGTGCAGAACAGAGTGGTGTAAAGCTTAGTGGCATACTGTTCATTGGAGTAGACTGGTGCAGAGTGCCATCATACAGAGTGGAGTGGTGTAGAGTGGAGTGGTGCAGAGCAGAGTGGCTTAGAGTTCTTCTGTGTAGAGTGCGGTGGTGTAGAGTAGAGTGGTGCAGAGTAGAGTAAAGTGGCATAGAGAGCATTTGCATAGAGTACTGTGGTGCAGAGCAGAATAGAATGGGAAAGAGTTCAGTGACGTAGAGTGCAATGGTGTAGAGTAGAGTGACATAGAGTGCAGTGGCATAGAGTAGAGTATAGAGGCGTGGAGTGCAGTGGTGAAGAGGAGATAGGCGTAGAATGCAGTGGCATAGAGTGCATTGGTTTGGAGTAAAGTGGTGTAGAGTTCATAGGCATAGACTGCAGTGGCGTGGAATGCAGTGGCTTAGAGTTGATTGGCGTAGAGTGCAGTGGCATAGAGTAGAGTGGTGCAGAGTAGAGTGGAGTGGCATAGAGAGGACTGTTACAGCACATATTGCAGTGCCATTGAGTGCAGCGGCGTAGAATGGAGTTGGATAGAGCGTATTGGCACAGAGTGGAGTAAAGTAGCGTAGAGTGCAGTGGCATGAAGTAGATTGTTTCAAAGTAGAGGGACGTGGCATAGAGTGGAGTGGTGCAGGGTAGAATACAGTGACTTACTTTTTCAACCTCAGAAACCGTGTTGTCTGCTTAAATATTAACGCCTTAACCGCGGCGGGCGTTCTAAATAGCGGGCGGGGCTGCGTCGGCCGTTGGACGTGCGCAGCGAGGAAGCGCTCACAACGTCTAACGGCCGACGGCAGCATGGAACGGGTTAAAACACTAGACTTGCAGGCCTTACGTTGATCTTTACAGATGGTACTGAACCCTCTGAGCTATCTTACTAGTTAAGAAGGGAGTCAATCAAATTCTGAAACCAGGGTATTGGTATAAGAATGTGGCTCAGAAACCAGAGAAGAATGCAAGCCTGTGATGCTCATTAAAATGCACTAAGTCCATCCCAGCCACAAGAGGCGAAGACTTTAGGAATTATCTGCTGGGATAAAAGTCAGTGTGAAAAGAAGGCCAGCGCCGCTCATTGCTGGAGCTTTGGAGGCGGGGGGTGGAATGAATGCATTCCCTAACAATTAATAATAATTCTATGAGAAAGGGCAAATCTTGCAACGGAAGCAGAGTTTGCGCAGTACATTCGAGATGCGCACAGCGCGTCTTAAACCCCCTCTCGCCGGAAGGCGGAAGGTTTGGATAAGGCTGGATGTGCGCCCGAGGAAATGAAATGCAGCATGATAAGAGAATTATAGAAATGATGTATTATACACGGCTTAAGTGATGATCCACATCTGTCAGGGAAGCCGCAGTGGTGGGTAATTAAACATAATTAATGTGGCTGGTGATAGCACAGAGGAAGTTGTTAAGTTAGGTAGTTCTTGACAGGGGTGCAAACTAGACCTGAGCTTTGGAGGTGGGGAAGAGGGGCAGGTCAACCAATGGAGGTGGGGCTGACACCAAACACAGCTATCCTAGGAGCCATCACAAGAAAACAATGGGGCATATGCACTAGGAAATGCTGGAGCGCGGAGCTGTGCCAAATTTGGCAGCGTCGCGCTCCGACATTTCCAAAACGCAGGGATGCGCCATATTTACACAGGAGCGGCCCATGCAGGTAAGAGCAGTCGGACAGTGAGGTGGTGGGGGATTCGACAGACGACCACGAGGGAAAATTGAATAAAGAACTAATTTTCCCTCATGGTTGTCTGTCGAAATCGGGGCCGACTGGCCGTTGCGGGCACCGGGCAATCCCCCGGTGCGCCGCTGGGTGGGGGCCAGTTTTGGGCCCGTGGGGGCCGCTTTTGTGTTACAGGGCCATGTATGCAGCATAGCTGCAAAATTGGCCCTGCAACAAAATAGGCCGAAAACCGGCCCCGGCAAAGAGCTCAGACCTCCACTCCGGGGGGGCCGGCCGAGCACTTTGCCGGGGCCGGTTTTGGTCCTCAGTCCGGCCCTGGTCGAAATCCCCCCCCCCACCTGGACCCACCGTTCTTTCCTGCATGGGCCACTCCTGTATTTACAATACGGCATCCCCCCTTTTTCTCCGCTAGCGCTGGGGCTAAAATTAGCTGCCTTGAGCTAACGCAGGCACCCTTGCACCATTTTGCACGGGTTCCTGCGTTCCAGGGAATGATTGTTTATGTGCAGGAAGGAACACCTTCCTGCAGATAAACAAACATTCATGGCATTTTCCTCTTTCTATGTGTGCTGCAGAATGCAAAAACGAGGAGAAATAAAAGTATTTCTCCTTGTATCGCCACGCTAACGCCTGCTAATGCATGGCGTTAGTTTTTGGTGCTGCCACAGATTTACACATCCATGTGAATTTGGGGCAGCGCCAAAGAGCAATGGGTTTTGAATTGGAATGCCCACGGCAACACCCATTGCATGTCCCTTTCGAACAGACACCTGAATGAAAGGCTACCATATTTACAAAGCGGCATTAAACCACAAAAAGTGTCGTAATGCAATTTTGTAAATATGGAGCAGGGCATTGCACCACAGGAATGTCGTTAAAAGTGACGCTCCTGTGGCGCAACGCCCTTGTAAATATGCCAAAATCTTTCAACAGGGGAATGAGTGATTTGACAACTACAAAGCAGCTTCTACAGATTTTAATCCAAAGCACTTTAACACCAGTTTTTGAAAAACTATTTCAAGTTGACAACCCTTTCTGCCAATTCCTTGTGTGAAATTATGGGGAGCAAATGAAATACTTTTAACTCAATCTTTGAAAGGCCCTGCTGCATGACTGTTGACCAAAGGTACGTTTTCAGTCCGCTCATCCGGACGTTGGAACATATGCTTGTTTGTTACTGTTACTGTACGCAAGTCACAGAATATTGAACTTGGGGCCAGATGTACGACGTGCAAAATTGCGCCTCGCAAATTGCGACTCATTTGCGAGTCGCAATTTGCGCTGCTCAATATGCCATGTACAGGGTGGAAATTTCCGAGGTTTTTGCGACTCCAATTGCGGTCTCAAAACATTCATACATTGAATCGTGGACGCTATGAGGAAGGGAACGCCTCTTCATAATAGTGACTCGCAATTCCTAAATACCGAGTTGCAAATAAATTGAGACTCGCTATTTAGGAATTGTACATGGCACAGGGCCACTTTGCATGCGCAAACGGGTCGTAAACCCATTTGCACTGCAATTTAATGTCGTACATCTGGCCCTTAGTGCGTTAATTGCGGTTAATGAATCTGATTCCAGCATGTGTGACTGCAGGTAAAGGTGTGATTACTAATGCACCTTTCATTCCTGCTAAAATTGATTAGCAAGGGGTTAATACGCTGGTAATACCAACGTCTCTTAGTTACCCTGCCAGTAGCCTGCTCTAGTCTAAATTAAATTGCAATAGTTGTTAGAGCCCCACATTGAGCAGTTCTCATACAAGATGACAAAAGCTACATCCACACAGGGAGTCATCAGGTTAAAAGAAGTGGCAAGAAAGGTAGTTGCATTGAAACAACTTTCTAACAAAAAAATTCTAACATACAAAGGATATAAGTGTTCATTCAAGGTCATTAACATATAGAATGTTTGGCTCATGGGCAATGTCCTGCAAAGAAGTCCCTTCAACAGAAACATATATTGCGCATCTTAATAGCATTCATTATAATAACAACAACCATGCGTTAAATTTTGTTATTAAGCCCGCAGTACATAAAGTGTCAAATTCACTTAAATATCTATTGGTTTTAAATCCTACAGGGGCAATGTGCATTAAAAAAGTGCAATATTTTTCACAAATTTCTCCAAAATTCTTTGAGAAGAATGACCATATTCTCCATAATTCTCCACTCTGGGCAATAGCTTGCTTAATCTCCACTACGGCTACGGCGGGATGCCTGGCTTTCACCTTGGGGATGCCCAGTACGGGTTATCTCACAGGGAAAAGCCGGGACGGGTTCCCTAAGCAAGCGCCTTGAGACCTTGCGGTGAAAAGGCGCTATATAAGAACCTTTGACATGACATAATGGTTGCTCATAAATGTGGTTACTAATAATAGCAATTAGCCTGACCTGGCCCAGGTAGTACAGGGACCAACCTTGATTAGAGTGCTAGATACACACCAGGCAGACATCATTGTTACCAATTTGTCAATGTAACACTGGAACAAGAAGTGCATGAAGCAGTGTTTTCATTATGCAGTACCTTTGATTGGTAACCTTTTAAAAACAATGTAAAGGCTATGCTGTTTTTGACAGAATCAGCCTTAGTTGGACAGCAAAATAAGGGTTGATAAGCATTTTGCTGCAAAATCACAGTAGTTTGGCGAGGCAGGACACAGCGTTGCCATGCCTACACAAGGGGAGTACTTGTTCATGTCCTCTTCATAGACATCATCCAAGAGAAAAATCACATAAGGCATACTTTAGAAAAATTCTACATCTGTCTTATAGTGCACTCTGAAAAACTGATCATAGAGACATTTGCTTTGGGGGGCGTGGCTGACCACGCAATGAGATTAGACGTCTCCGGGTAGAGCTCCGTGAGAAGCTCCCCTGCTGCAGGCCAATTATCCGACATAACGCACGCAAATGCTGCCAGTTTGGAACCGGAGGTGCCTGTAGGGTGTATCTACCCCCTGTGGCGATTTGAGGTGGATTGGCTTCGCGACGGCACGGCCCTCCGTGAGTCCCTCTACTGCGCCCGGATTAAGTCCACTTCCGGTCGGCGGCTGTGACCAACTGAGGCCGGGGACCCGGCTCGCGAGTGGGGCCGCATCTGCCCATGGCGCCGGTAGCCCCCTGCACAGAATCGCCGGTTCGGCGGACAGGCGACGAGACACTGTAATCTGCCCCGGCTGCCCTGCGGGACGTACGCTGACACAGCCATCGGGAGGCGGGCGGAGAGAGACGGAGTCTGACCCTGGCTGCTGCTTTGCCCTGTTTGAGCCTGGGAGTCTGGCGCCCACACGGAGCTGAGCCGGCTGCCTGCAACGCGGTGCTTCTCATTGGTGCACGCGGGACCGGCCGCCCAGGGACGCGGCGCTCATCCACACCAGCAGTACATGGGGAAGAGCCCTCGCCGCTACACGCTCGAAGACCCACAATATGGCGGCGCCCACCGGAGGTGAAGTGCGGTGAGCGAGGCCGAGACAGCCTGTTACACTGCTGGGTCTGTGTGGGAGGTGTTGGGAGCAGCTGGGACCTGCGAGCGGGGGACGAAGGGGAGCACGTCCCTAACTTGTTGCTGGCTGCCGGGGACTCATTGCTTTTCACCCGCCTGCAACGCGGCTGACCACCTGACTCCTGGGCTCGGGCACCGTATATCGAGACCTCTCTCCACCTGGGGACAGCCACTGAACAGGCACCACTGGCAGTGCAGGTGCCTACCATCCGTTACTGGGGACGCCGCCCTCCACACTGCCGCAACACCTACTGAGGGCGCGTTTCTGAGCCCCCTACATAGCTCCCACGCCAGCTTCACTGGGGCAGGGGTGCACCTACCCCCCACGCAGGACGGCATAGCTGTGCCATTGGACGCTTAAATCCCCCGACTTTGGCTGTTTCCACACCAACTGGCGGTCCCGACCAGTGGGTTCCGAAATACACTGGGCGCCACACGCTTCGTCCCACGGCCCGGTGAGCCACACTGTGAGATCCTGAGAGGTGGAAGTGACCGACGACACGCCACCTAGCAGCGGGATTGCCCTGACGACCCACCCCGGCGCCCCCCCACCCAACTCTTGCTATGTCCTGATACCTGCTGTGTCCCCATGTCAGGAGGGACCAGAACGAGAACGGGAGCCGGTGGTACACAGAATAAGGGGAAGATGGCGAAACAGGCCGAATCCGATCAAACTGCCTCCAAACTTGACACGATGCTGGCAGCAATGGAGAGACTGGAAGAATCTATGCAGCTAACCCGCACCTCGTTGGAGACAAAGATAGACGGCGTGGCTATCGATTTGACGCATCTCCGTGCCGACCACAGGAAACTGGCTGAGAGGACTACCACCCTGGAAACCACTGTAGCTGATCTATCGCCCACAGTTACGCAAGTCGACAAACATGTGCGTGATCTCCTCAACAGGGTAGAGTTTTTGGAAGACAGGGCGGAGGATGCGGGAGGACGCGCGAGAAGAAATAATGTGCGCATAGTGGGCCTGCCGGAGCGCTGGGAAGGCAGGGACACAGCGGAGCACTTGGAAGAATGGCTTCGGGAGCTGTTACCGGAAGGAACCCTGTCGCAATACTTTGTAGTGGAGAGAGCCCATCGTGTGCCATCCCGCCCTCCACCGGAAGGATCTAACCCTAGGCCTATGCTCTTGCGAATTTTGAACTACCGAGATCGTGACGCCATATTACGCGAAGCCAGGAAGCTGTCGGACATCAGGATAGACAATGCGAAAATCATGTTCTTCCCTGATTATACGATTCAAGTGCAGCGCCAGCGACACTCCTTCATGGCGGTGAAGCAGCGACTCAGACGCCTGGCCATCAAGTACTCGTTGCTGTTTCCGGCTCGCTTACGCGTGGCTGCCCAGGATAAAACGTACTTCTTCGACACGCCAGAGGACGCCGAGGCCTGGCTGGATTCAGGGGTGGACGCGGAACCCAGGGAGATGCCACCTAAACCACGCAGAGATCGCGGGGCAAGACGACGCAGACACAGGAGGACATCGCCGGCGCGCTCACCACGAACGGAGTTGGAAATGGGACCCGCTCCAGGCCTTAGGCAGAGTGAACACCGGGAAGCCCTTCGCATGGTGGCGGAGATCAGTGGCTCGCAATCCCCGGGCCCGGCTGTCAGCAACAGTCCCGATCATCGGGGTAGTGACGATGAATCTATTTACGGCCTACCAGACACTCAAATATCGGACGAACTTCCTGATGTCACGCCGCAGACGGCGGACTTGATCATCTAGCTGTGACCGCAGATTCCAACTCAGCGTTTGCGGCTGTTCCATCATCCCCCCTGAATCACCGAGCACTGCAGTTTTCGTAGCTACTTACTTGTTGCAGTGTCTGCCTCTATCACCTGCTTTGGGACTTGAGATTACGCCGGACTTGCAGCGGAAGGCAGAGCCCATGCAAGCGCCAGGTAGACAGAGGTACAATCATAGTGGAGTGGCCGGACCCCCGGAGGTGAGTGGCCTGCTGAGAGTGCATTTATGTAGCTCCTGTAGGAGGACATCCTGTCCGGACAGTAGCAATTTAACCAGAGTCTACACATTGACGTTGGCGACTGGTGGCCATATAGACACCGCCTGCAGCGGGGAGACACCACTCCTCACCTGATATAATGGAACACTAAGCAAAACCGATCTAATAATTCAGCGACTCCCCCCATTGAACTTAAGTACAATTTGAGCTCACTAGAGCGTTTGGACGACGACATGTTCCGTTGTCGACCTTTTGGAATTATGGTTATGTTTATGTTGTTTATGAGACTTCTGCCTACACTTCTTTACCCGACATTGCACTTCCAGGCTGCCGCGGGAGGGTGGGTCAGATATACTGAGATTACTGTGTGCCTGTGTGACCGAGGGGCTGGGGCGGGCGGGGGGACCGGGGGGGCGGGGGTGAGTGGGGACTCCAACAGACTTCATGGCTGCGGTTAAATTCTGTACCTGGAATGTGCGAGGCATGCACACGCCCTCGCGCAGATATCAGGTTTATTCCTATCTTCGGCGTCACCAGGTCCAGATTGCCCTCCTACAGGAGACCCATCTGACCGGAGCAGAAGCGCTCATACTTCGCCGTAGATGGAGGGGGCAGCTCTATGCAACAGGTTTTTCCGCGTTCGCACGCGGGACCCTGATTTGGATACGCCCTGGGGTTCCCTTTGAACTAATGCACAGCTCCATAGACCCGGAGGGTCGATATATGTTTGTTCGGGGCAGATTGGATGGGCAACCGATAGTGGTGGCCTCTATATATGCACCGAACACTGACTTGGGAAAGTTTCTAACACAATTGTCGCACACGATGGTATCCTGGGCTGACGTGCCACTATTGCTTGGGGGAGACTACAACAGTGTATTAGACGCCACACTAGATCGCTCGCTTCCTCCTGCACTCACTACACCGACGGGTGGGGCATCAAGGGCGCTCCTGGACTGGGCAACACGGTGGGACTTGCACGATGTGTGGCGTGTTCGAAATCCGGGAATGCGTATGTACTCGTACTTTTCCGGCGCCCACACCTTACATGTTCGATTGGATAGGTTTATGCTAACCACAGACCTGTTACCACACGTCACTGACACATGCTACTTAGGCCGCACACACTCTGATCATAACCCTCATACCCTGGACTTTGAGTGGGAGCGCCCACACCCACCGGTACCCACGTGGCGACTTCAACCCGACGTCTTACTGGATGCGCAATACAGGGAGGCTTTATCGAGGAGCATTTTGCAGTATTTTGAGGAAAACAACGGCACCGCGTCTTCCCCGAGGGTGGAGTGGGACGCCTTCAAGATAGTTACCCGGGGTAATTGCCTAGGCATGCAGGCAGGAATGCGTAAGCAGGTTGAGAAAGACCTGACAAAGGTGGAGTCTGTACTCATACAGCGCGAGCGAGAGGCGGTGGAGGGTGATGACACACCACTAGTGGCGACAAGGGAGGAACACGCTCGGCTATTGGATCGGTTGAAGAACCTTAATTACGCCGCACACTCGGCACGCACTCATCACTCAGGGGACAAGCCGGGCAGACTACTCTCTTGGTTGATACGACGCGACACCCAAACGGCCCCGGTCCTCTCTATCCGTACACCTGGGGGCACGGAAGTCTATACACAGAGGGCCATACACGAGACATTCACGATCCACTATGCGTCTCTGTATGGCTCCCGCTTGCGGGTCACTGATGAAGACATAGCGGAGTATTTATCACCGCTGCGCCTGCCATCGGCCACCGACGCCCAGGGGGGGGGACTTAGGAGCGAAACTTATGGATGAAGAGCTGCGTGCTGTTATATATTCTCTTTCCAATGGCAAAACGCCGGGTCCAGATGGACTACCGGCGGAATTTTACAAGGCCTACTCTACCATTCTAATACCCGAGTTGCTCCGGATGTATGGTGCAGCTATAGAAGATGCCACACTTCCGCCATCCCTGAATGAAGCTAATGTGATCTCTCTACTGAAGCCGGGCAGGGATGCACTCGACATGGGGTCATATAGACCACTTGCCCTGCTCAACACGGATTACAAAATCCTTGCGGCAGCGCTGGCTCAGAGGTTGGCGCCCCTGGTCCCTACCCTGGTGCATGCAGACCAGAACGGCTTTGTACCAACGCGTAGCACAGCCTACAACATCCGACGGCTGTTTCGGGTACAATGATATGCTACATCTAGTTGGCCCCGCTCGGGTTGCGTGATTCTTGACCTGGAAAAGGCGTTCGATTCAGTGGAGTGGCCCTATTTATTGCGGGTGTTAGAGAAATTTGGTCTTGGGGATAAATATATTCAAATGGTGGAACTGCTGTACCGTGCTCCTGAGGTACGAATTCGTACGGGGAGGCTGCTCTCTAATAGTGTGTGGATTCGCAGAGGCACCAGGCAGGGCTGCCCCCTGTCCCCGCTGATATTTGCGCTTATGATGGAACCTCTAGCGGAACAACTCCGAGTTTCCGGAGAAATCTGGGGTATCCCACTGGCGGATGGGGTGCACTCGGTGTCCCTGTACGCTGATGATTTGTTGCTTTACGTCAGAGACTTAACCTGCATGCCAAGCGATCTCACCGACATCTTCAGGACGTTCGGTGACATGTCGGGTTTGCGCGTGAATTGGGTGAAGTCTGGGGTATATCCGTTTTCAGCTGACATGCCGGAGTGCGATGTTGAGGTGATGGGGGAGAGGCTCATATGGTACCAGACTGTCTTCCGCTACTTGGGGATACGTATTTACCGCGACCCGATTGATTTACTAGAGGGCAATCTGGTCAGAGCCGTCTCGGCGCTGTCGGCTCAGGTCACGTTCTGGAACTCTCTCCCGTTGAATGTCCCAGCCCGAGTCACGCTCACGAAAATGATTGTACTCCCGAAATTGCTATACTATTATGCGACTCTGCCGGTGTACGTCCCAACCCGAATTTTTCGTGACCTTGACGCCCTAACCAGACGCCTCATTTGGAACAAGGGGCGCCCCGAGTGGCGTTGAAAACCCTCCATGCGGCGGCGGAAGCTGGTGGATTGGCAGTCCCTAACCAGGAATTGTACTATTTAGCGGCACAGCTGCAATGGGTCGCATACTGGCTAAGTGGCAAGAACTTAAATGACCTGGCCACGACGGATTCAGTGCTGACTGTCACACAGATACATGCGCTGTTCCATCCTTTAGCCAAGTGCCGCTGCCCCGACCAGATACACTTAGCGGTGGCGAGGAAATGCTTTACGAGGAGCCTTAAAGTCACGAATTCTATAAAACCCTATGCCCCGAATCTGCCACTCTTGGGTACCCCTTGGGAGGGGGGAACACTGACGGAGGCCGCACTGACCCACTGGACGGCTGTGGACCTGGAGGGGTTGGGAGACCTGTACGAGGAGGGTGCCCTTCTCTCCTTCGAAACTCTGGCAGCTAACACTGACTTGCCGACAGGACAATTCTTGGTTCACGCTAAACTCCTTCACATACTGACGGGGGCCTGGGGCGACCTCTCTGAGGAGCTGCCAACGCACCTATTGGTGCAATATCTGCATGTGATGGGAAATGGTTCCCACGTAGTGCACTGGCTCGCCCAAGCGCTGCACTACCACACGCAATTTTCGTCCCAAAAACTGAGAGACAAGTGGAGAGCAGACAGGGGTCACGATTGGTCCGATAAGCAGTGGGCAATGGTACTAGCTGGGGCGAACAATGTTCCACGAAACTCACGGTTTCGGCTAATCCAATACTATATAGTGCACCGGGCATATTTGACCCCGGATAAACTGAATCGCTATTTCGGCCTCACCACCTCGGCGTGCCCCAGGTGTGGACTGTTGGATGCGAATCTGCTGCATGTCCTCTGGGGGTGCCCTTCCCTCAGTAGCTACTGGGTGGTGATATCGACCTCTTTGTCGGCGGCGACGGGGGGCTCCCTGCCACACACGTGGGAAGCTTGTCTTCTGGGACTGTTTCGGCGCACTAAACAAACGAAAGCTCAGGAGCGATTCTGGGACCTAGGACTGATAACAGCGAAGCGCCTCATTACCAAGCGTTGGAAGAATAGTGCCCCCCCGAGCAATCGACTGGCGTAACTCCTTTAATAACTGGGCCGGGGCAGAGAGCGTAGCGCTACACAGAGAAGAGACGGCGGGGCTTCGCATGTACCCGATAGCACAGGACTGGGACGCCGCTCTGTCCGCACATCACCATTCGTGTCAGCAACTAGGCATCACTTAGTCGCCCGACTACCGTCGCTTACTCTATTGCCAGCGACTTCCCTACGAGCTCCACCTTGCTCCCCCACAGAGCCCCTCCTCCCGTCCCTCCCCCTCTCCCTGCTGTCCTCCTCCATTGCCCTTGTTTCTTGATCTGCTCCCCCCCTCGCCGCCCCCCCCTCCTGCTCCGTGCTGATCTTCCACCCCCTTCCCTCCCCCCCCCGACACTTTTCCCTAAAGGCAGTTCCGGCCAGCCCCCGCGCTGGTATCACACCGGACGCACTTGCTTCCAACCCCTCAGACCGCCTTTCCATAGAGTGGCGCATGTGCGCGTATGCTCTGCTCATCTGTAGGTATTGGGTCTCCTGTTTCTAAGTCTCCATGTTTTGTTGATTATTGTCACTCATTGTTTTCTTGAGTTTAAAGCAAGATTTTGATATGTATAATGCCAAGAGTATATATGTGAAAAGTTGCGATTATCTGTATGGTGTATCGAGTGCCCTCACTATGCCATCCCGGAGGAGAGATATGTAGAAGAAGTCGACAGTCCCTGTGGATTAGCAACCGCTGTTGCTCCTATTATCTGTTGATATATGGACAGTATTTGTAACTATTGCCCAGTGGACTACTTTGATCTATTATTAAGTCAGGTGTGACTATTGTTTCTTTTACAATATGCATGTCCGAAGGAACGGACATGACACACGCTCGATTGCGTTCCCTAGTCACTGTATATGTACTGTCTGCTGACTTGACAACTGTTTTTTGAACCAATAAAAACATATTCAAACAAAAAAAAATAGAGACATTTGCTTTAGGCTGCAGAGGTATGCCTCTGGTTAGGGATGTATGACGTTACAACGCATACTTTTACAACGCATACCTTTACAACACATTTTTTGCAACGCAACTACCCATACAATGCATTCCATTACAACGCATACTACTTTTACAACGCATACCATTACAACGCATACCATTACATTGCATGTATGGTAAGTATTGGATAGTGTAGGGGTAAAAATTACTATTCTAACTCCAGGGGGTGCAACAGTAGGGTAAGTGTTGGATAGTGTAGGGGTAAAAATTACTATTCTAACTCCAGGGGGTGCAACAGTAGGGTAAGTGTTGGATAGTGTAGGGGTAAAAATTACTTTTCTAACTCCAGGGGGTGCAACAATAGGTTAAGGGTGGGATAGTGTAAGGATACTATGCGTTGTAATGGTATGCGTTGCAATGACTGTGTTGTAATGACATGAGTTGTAATTGTCTGCATTGTAGTGTCATGCGTGGTAATGGTTGCGTTGTAATGGCATGCGTTGTAAGGGATGTTGCGTTGTAATGACTGTGTTGTAATGGTGGTGCGTTGTAAAAGTTGCATTGTAAAGGTTGTTTTCCTCTGGTTAGACATAAATTATATGTTCAGGCTTTCCTGCTACGCATAGCTGAGCTATCTCTCAGTCTATCCATGGGACAGGCTCAAGATACATGAGCTATCCCTCAGGTGACAATGCTACATCTCCAAAGGACAAGAACTGCAATGTATTATTTCTGCTCAATTTCTTCTAATGTTGCCACCGACCCTGCGTTCAATGCCTGAGGGCACCAACTAAATGTATTGAAAGCTGATACATTCAAGAAATGTGTGGAGTTGGTTTGTTACTCATAAAAGGCAACATATGCCCTAAGGCTTCTTGGCGTTGCACTGACTAACATCAGAAAAGATACTAACATTATAAAAAAGATGAATTTTAACAGCATTCTTAAACATAAAATGGTCCTCTATTTTGCACAGAGCAAGACAGAGGGCTTTCTAAATAATAAAAAAAGCACAAAAAGAGGAGAAACATAATCACAATGGTGCAGGGACACTTTGGAACAGGAAGGGACTAATATAAAGATTGGGAAAGGAACACACTGACCCAGGCATATATAGAGGCATGAACCCTAGGACTGGGAGTGACGCATGCTCTGAGATAGACAAATAATGAACAAAACGAAAGGAACAGACAAACATAGACATTGGGGCAGACTTGCATGGGCAGGTTGATACCAGCATATGCACTGGGCATGGTCACTTATTCACCCCTCACAAACACATGCACCCATAGCAACCTATATCACATAGACATATCATAATCCATAACTACAAAATACACTTACCTCTACACACACACATATTTGGGTCTCATGCAAAGTTGCACATCCCCTTTGGAGGTTCCACCACAGGGATGTCCACAGTGTTTCAGTACCCAATTCACTATGCCCAACACCCCTGTGGGCTTCTACAGTACAGAAACCCACAGCCTCACATAGGGTACACCGAACACTGATGGGGAAAGGTTGCATGAACAGATCTGCTTACAATGCTCCTGCCATAGGCAATCCACCAACCTGCTGATGTCCATGTGCTGACTGGGTGTGTAAAGAGCAGCAAGATATATTATTTTATGTAAAACTGAAAGTAAAATGTATTTGATCCTGCTAAAGATCTCTGTATTGAATTATGTGTATTGGTATGTGCATCCAAAGACTTTGCTGTTTTTCCCTGAGTGTATCAGTGTTAGCTGTAACCCATGCATAACCATGTCATAATTTAATAGCAAGGAAAACAGGTGTACTGGGTGTGTAACATAATGGTATGTGTTGCAAATAGGTTCTGCCCATTTAATTAACTAGGACTTTTTTATTTTGACCAACCAGTTTTTGGATCTTTACTGAGTGTTTTTCTCTAGCCGAGTGTCACTCAGGATAATTTAACTGTTAATGGACTGAGCATGTTTACCGCCAGTATCTGCCGTTTAAAATAAAGCCACAGCAGTGCAACTAGGGTAAGGCGCAAAGGGCTGGTTACATGTGAAATTGTGTGCACAGTGTGTGTCTACGTGTGCAGGCTGTGGTTTACTGGAAAATCAACAGTGCTATCACTGTATTATACATAGAGGTAAAATCTGCCTTAGAGTGCTGATTTGTGTCACTTAGGCCCAGTAGCGGTCAGCAGTAGGTGTTTCTATAGGGCGGTGACGTGGGCAGGGGGAGGGGCAGGGTGGGGGGTAGTAATGTATGGATTACGGAGTTTAACAGGTAAGTAAACATTTAAATAAATAAAATGAATTTCGTTGCGCGCACTGCATCACCAAATGTGATGCAGTGCGCGCAACGAAATTCGTTTTATTTTTTTAAATGTTTACTTACCTGTAAAACTCCATAATCCATACATTACTACCCCCCACCCTGCCCCTCCCCCTGCCCACGTCACCGCCCTACAGAAACACCTACTGCCGACCGCTACTGCTTAGGCCTCCTCAGTCCAGTGACTTGCCGAACTGGGGTGAAACATGCATGCTGAGTTTGACTTTGCAGGTTCCAATACAATACATATGAATTTTATGGGTCCTCAAGAATTGTCACATTTTTCTGGCTCAGCTCGTAATCAGATTACAGGGCTTTGGGGCATATTAGCAAGGAATATCGATATTTATCGCAAAAACGTGGTTAGCAATTTTTTTTTATTGCTGGATATTTTAGTGGAGAAAACATGCTATTAGCAACGTTTTTCTCCATTGTGCTAAAATATCCAACGATAGCGGCGAAATGCGAGAATATCGCTGGAAATCCAGCGATATTCTCGCACTAACGCCAATGGGGGCTTAATCTGATAATCCACCCCTCATTGACTATACAGGTAAATCAACTTTTTAGCAGGCGTTAGATTATAGCGATAATCGCGCTTAGCACGATTTTTCTTATCGCTTCGCCTGCCTTGCTATTAGGCGATAGCTGTGTTAGCAACTGTTTTCAGTCGCTAACAGTCTGGGTACGCCCACTTTGCATGTCATTAGCAATAAATATCGCTGACATGCAAAGCGGGCCCCAAACCTGTAGCTATCACCTAAAAGCTGTCGCTAACTGCTGTTAGCGACAGCTTGCTGATAGTGCGATAAAAAGATCGCCACTTTAGCGGCAAAAAGTGCTGCTAAAGCGGCGATATGGCCCTTGCTAATATGCCCCTAAATCTCTTCTGCAAGTCCAAGTTAATAGTTCTGCTTCCCTGTAGAGGGAACCAAGGCCTCCCCCACAACAAGGAACTCAATTCCTGAGAGGGAAGGGGTAGGGAGGAAAATCTCCATCTGATAATTAGCTGTCACACTGCACCTCAGCTAGAACAGCACAGAGTCACTGAACAAAGGAAGAAGCCCAGACATCTGGAGGAAACACAGTAGGGGCACTCGTTTAAAGTCTTGGTGGAAAGGTATCTAGCAGTGTTGTCGGCTAGGGTTGGAGCAGGAGCCCTCAGAGGAGCTCTTCACAGAGAAAATGTGACAGCGCCATTTTGGATTATCCCACAATGCTGTGTAGGAGGGTTTAGACGGGGGTGGAGGGATGATGTGGCATCCTAGGATTAGCCACGGGTGCCTGGCATATTGAACTTTCCAGACCCACTTATAAACCCTTGCACAAGAACCTTGAAGGCGACAACAGCAGAATCATGGACAATTGGAAGGAGAAGCCACTTGATGCCCTGCTAAGGATGCTGTCTGCAGCTGACCATCACAATTATATGATTCTCTCAAGGGCCAGTGGTGCTGACCCAGCTATGTCACCTGAGAACCAGTTGGGGGATGATCTGGACTCCACTGACACTCCAAGTGCCATGCCAGAAAGCCAGGAGGCTCTGGGGATTGGGTGTGTATGCCAGAGGGTGCTCTGCTGGTTGGTAGCAGATGGGCTATGCAAGATGTCCCCACCAGCAGGAGAGGATCCCCAGGAGTCAAGAGAAAAGAAGACTTGTGCAGGAGAATAATGGATCCAGATCCCCGCGAAAGTGCCCTCTTTAGACGCCAGGAGGAATGTGTATAAATGCTCCTGGCGGCTAGAGCTCACCACCGGGAGCAAAGCGAGCTAAATATTGTAAAAATCTGCCAAATTGGGCACTAGATATGGTCTGGGAAAAACGTGACCTTTGACCCTTGCAACAGCATGAGAAAAGAAGTGTGTGGGGCTTCGCAGCTAATTTCAGAAATACCTCGGGTGGGCTCGTGCCTCGATCCAATTAATCTCTTTGGGGAGGGGGCGTGCATGGGGACCGGGCCCATTCATCAAAAGGGGACAAGGCTAGTAAGATCCCTGCTTAAAACAGCTGACAGGTCAAATGCAAACACCTTTGCAACGTTTTATTTAAGACTGGTGGAGCATGCCAGCAATGTAGCTTTTGATGGCTTTCAAAAAATGGTAGCCTCCGGTCTTGTAATGAAATGACAATTCTCCAATTAATATGCAGAGAGAATCTTGATTTCATTAAAGAAAACAGAGGCTAACATTATCCCACCCTCCTCACCCTTGAGGAGAAGGACGTTCAAAGGTGAGTACTTATTTAAAGATATTAAAGGAAAATGTACTTTCTCTTAAGTGAATAGTATTTTTCTTCGTTAACTCTGAAGTTATGTTTGGACTACATTTATTGTGAGATTTCCTTTCCATTTATTATATAATAATGCATAACACTCAGCAGAAATCACCGAGGTGGTTGGTCTCTTGTGTCATCTCAGATAAAAGAGGAGGATGAGCTTGTGCACTGGATATTTATAGTCCCTCATGAACACTCTAATGTTTATGATGTATTAATATTCTTTAAAGGTCTAGTTATTGCATAATGTTAGCCTCCGTTGTCTTTAATGAAATCAAGATTCTCTCTGCATAATTGGAGAATCGTCATTCTCCTCTTTTGAATCTTGCGCTAGGAAGACACCAATAAAGATAATTTTCAGCTCTCGCACACAATATTAATTGAGGCGTACCAGTTTTACAAAAGTAGAGCATAAATGTTGACATAAGGTACATAACCTCATCCACAACTAATAGACTGTACAACCAGTAACCACAAGTACCCTTGGATGCTTCCCTATGTTGGACATGGAACCCTCAGAAGAAGCATATCATGCTAGGTTGGTGAGGGTTCATCATCCGATATAATTACATCAATGTGTGGTCCCCGCTGGCCTTAGACTGGTTTTACACCTGCGAGGAGCCTTGTGTAAATTGAATTAATTTCTAATATGGTGGCTGGAGGGCTCAGTACACAGGTGCTTGTCTGGCTGTTCACACTGTCCTATCAATCAATCCATAAATCAAGATTTTTATAGCGCTACTAATCACCCAGTAGTGTATCCAGGTGCTTGCAGGTCACGGATGGCCAGGTACTCCAGGTTGGTGTGTCTCCTACCCTGGGCTTTGACCGAGATCAGTTTCCTGAACGCAGACTGAAAGGAAAATCCAAAATTTGCCCTTCACTTCCAGAAATACTCAACTTGATAATATGCAAATTAAATTTATCTTTAATAAACATATACCGCGTGATCCTTGAAAATGTCAGCTCCCAGCTATCCTGCTGTTTCCTGCGTCCGCTGGTGGTTCTGCGTGGTGGAATTAATTGGTAGCCTCATTAAATATGTAACGGGCTTCTGGTATCACATAAGCAATGATTTTTTCCAAGGTTTGTTTGCGCGCATATATTTCCTTTTTTCATATTTGATTTTGATGGATGGACCGGCTCAGGCTTGTGCGATTTCTGCATTTGAAATGCGTGTTTCCAAGGTAGGTAGCGTACAGGTCTACTGAGGAGGCGCGGAGTCTGTGAACGATGAGGAACCATGCCTGCGTGCGCTTCCAACCTAATCCCTTGGCCACAGAGCTTGAAAAATGCAACATGCTGCATTGGACACAACTTTCTTTCCGGTGAGCGCAGTTTTCAAACTTTCTTCATGCAAGATTGATTATAAGATGTTTTTAAAAGTTGAAGATACTACCTTCACCCTTACTTCCGGTATCCAAATAGCAGGAACAGATCGATCTCTTCTTTGCTCTTCCGACTGGGTCTCCTCAAAATATGAACTAGACCAATGAGGTTTCTTCATCCTTGAAGGGATGATGCCGACTGCCGCACTATCATGAAGGGAACCTGTTTCTACTGGTTCTTAAACAAAAAAAGGTATTTGCGTGACATTGACTAATATATCCTTAGAGCACACCTAGCCGGGTCTACTGGCCATTAAAGGCCCGCTCCAGTGTTAAAGGTCCAAGCTGTAGGCAAGGGCTTTTAGCAGGGGAGGGGGCCTTTAATGGCTGGTAGACTTCGCTACGGAGGGTTTTAAGGCTATTAGAACATTCTTCCCCTAGAAGGCATAATGTTCTAATTTGTTAAAAATAAAGGCCTCACAGAGCCCGAAGGGGTGAAATCCCCTCGGACTCCCTGTGGCCTTTGTTAACAGCAATAGATGCGAACAAACATTGGAATGTTGATGATCCGGGCTTCTACCGGCCATTAAAAGCCCATAGCACTGCATTGTCTTCAATGGAGCACTCAACATTCCAATGTTCTAATAAAAATCACCCCTTCCAGACTTAATAGATGGTTATCTGTTCTCTCTATAGGTCGCCTTCCTCTCTGTTGTTATAAGTGTCCTCTCCCCAGTGCTACGGTTTCTTTTTTTTTTTCATTCTTTTTTAATTGTTCTCCTTGTTCTAGAAATAATCCTCCTTGAGCTCTTTGTCTTTCTCTGTGCTCTGTATAATTGTGCTAGTTTTGCTATTGTCTTCTTCCTGAGAACAATTGTCCTGCTATATAATGTGTCAATTATTTCCTTCGTTCTTTCTGTCCTTTCTTACATCTCCGTCTTCCAGTTTTCTTTGTAGTTCTTTTGATTCTCTCCAATGTCCTTCCTGCGCTATCTGTTGCTTTCTTCATTTACCTTTATTATTCTCATCTTCTTTATTGCTATCTTGGGTCGTTTCTATTCTTGCCACAATCCTCCCTATTGTTCTCCTTTCACTCCCGGTGTCTCTCATCCTTCTCTATTGTTCTTCTCACTTTCAGTTGCTTCCTCCCACAAAGTTCTCCTCCTCATTCTTTAATCTTTTTTTTCAAAATTATTCAAGTTCTGCAGATCACACCTGGAGTATTGTGTCCGGTTCTGGGGGCACATCTGTAGTACTTTATCCAGTGGTGAAAGCCACATCTGGGGCCCCATGTACTAAGATTTCCGTTTGCTGTTTCCTAAAAGCAAATGTTTGCGATTCGCTATTAGGAAATCGTAAACACCTATGTACTAATGTGCCTTTGACACATTTAGCGATTCCAAATGGAGTCACAATTGACCTACCTCATTAATATGAATGAGGTAGGTCGCAATATGCTACCCATAGGGAATCGCTAAAAACACAGAGATGGTGGCTTGCTGTCAGGGGTGGCTCCTCCCCTTAGGCAGGGGAGCATCGCCGAACTGCTCTGCGAGCAGTATAAAAAGGAAAACTAAAACAATAATAACTAATGTTATTATCGTTTTAGCTTTCTTTCCTCCTCGTGGGCGGGGAGGGTAGGCCGGGCTGGCCAGTGCAGGGGGCAGGGGAGGAGTGTAAAGCACACTCTAAAGTGCGCATGACGTCTTAGCGGCCCAAGACGTCATGCACTCTTAGCATCTTCCCCACCAGGCTGCATTACACAGGAACATGTAAAGCCTCCAAGCCCCTGTCTGAGCGCCAATCCACAGCAAGCAGACCAATCACAACGCTGCTTAAGGCAACATTGCGGCGCAGAAGAGACGGAGCAATGACAACAGCACCCACGGGAACCAAGGTAAGTCTGTTTATTTTTTATTTGTTTTATTCCCTCCTTGCACCCTCCCCCACCCCACCCCCCACGCTTAGTAGCGGCCTCTAAAGCTTTTGTGGAGAGTAGACCACCATATCTGTGTTTGCTTTTAAATACAGCAACGTTTTAGTTTTTTTAAATCAGCCCATTTTCCTAGACAGATAAAAGGGTGAATTTCAAAAAGATAAATGAAATGTTTTCTTTTCATTTTGTAAAAGTAGGCAGTGGTCCTATGGACCCCTGCCTGCTCTTTAAAAAGTTTTCCCATACATTCACAAAAGGAAAGGGGTCCCCAAGGGACCTCTACCTATTTGAGAATGGGTTACCACCAAATTGAATTTGGTGGTAAAAAGCAACTGTTTTGCGACCGCATTTCAGTCGCAAAACATTCATACACACCACTGCGAGTAGCTATTAGGAATGGAACTCCTTAACACACCCCTTCCTAATACTGAATCTCTAAACCATTTTGTGATTTGGTAGTAGGTTACTGAATTGCAAAATAGAGTTTCGTGCATAGGCTTTCTACCCATTGCAAATGGCCCGATTCTGCTGATCGATGCGTTTGCAACCAAGAAAAAGTTACGGACATTTGGCCCTGGGTGTCTTGCAACCAGTTCTGCAGAGCACATCTAAAGACCCTGAGATCTTGACAGCTGAGCTGCATTCTCAGCTTTCAGGTCCACCTCATCAGAACAATATAGAGCAAATGGAGTCCAGCCAAAGATGTGCAACATAAGTCTTCTGAGAACAGGCTTGCAAATACATTAACATGTTCACATGGAGGAAAGGAGGGAGGAGGGGGATAAGACACAAATAAAACCATTAGATCCTTTATTCTGTCTTATTGTGGCCTGAACACCTAGGATAACAGTTGCTTGATTCCTGTGGACACTTTCTCGTTTCATGGATCTGGCTGGTGACCTCTGAAGTTCAGTTTGCAGTTGGGTGTGGATCTGGTCTCAATGTCCAACTGGACTATCACAAGAGATGCAAGCCTGACGGGTCACGCACTCTAGGCAATACTGACATTCAGGGCAAATGGTTCTTTCCTACCGTCAAACATTCGTCTTATGCGCTGATAAATCCTTCTCAACCTAATTTGGAGTTCAACAAATCCTTGCATGAACATGCAAGAATGGTGCAAGGACTTACATAAAAGCCCAGAGTAACAGA
The DNA here is from genome assembly GCF_964261635.1 of Lissotriton helveticus. Taxonomy (NCBI): domain Eukaryota; kingdom Metazoa; phylum Chordata; class Amphibia; order Caudata; family Salamandridae; genus Lissotriton; species Lissotriton helveticus. The sequence continues at coordinate 96,925,069 of NC_136068.1, forward strand.
GGATTGTTGGTAGGGTGCCATGCAGTAGCGGCCGGTGGTGGAAGTGCTGCGGGCGGTGGGGTGGGGTGGGGTGGGGGAGGGGCAGGGTGGAGGGTTGTAAACTACGCCATACGGCCGAACAGAGGTAAGTAAACAAATAAATAAATAAAAATAATTTTATTGCGCGGCTGCATTACCAAATGCGATGCAGCGAACGCAACAAAATTTGCTTTATTTATTTATTTGTTTGCTTACCTCCGTTGGACCGTATTCCATAGTTTACTACCCTCCACCCTGCTCCACCCCCGCCCCACCACCCAGCAGCATTCCTACCACTGACTGCTACTGACGCCATGGCCACTCGTCCAATGGGCTTTACCTGCTTTCTTTCCCTGAAGGTCGCACACATTCCGGGGTGCAGAATTTTAGGGTGATTCATCTCAGAAGGGCACTGGCCAATCCCCTGGCTTTTCCCACAGCCCTATCACGGTACAGCAGGTTCAGAGGTATGGTGGTCCCCCTTTCCTTTCAATGGTCATAAGTCCTTTTAGTGTATTTCCCACATTCTACTTCTAACAAGGGTTCCACTAAAGTGCAAACGGGTAGAGTTGTGGCTTTATCTTGGAGCTCTCTAAAGGAGAAGGTCCTTGCTCTCTCTGCCCCTGCAGTTCTCAGCGGTCAGGAAACCCAGGTGGGACTATGGAGGCTGAACCCTCTGCTACTGGACTAGTTAGGTAATTACCCTTTCTCACCCACTTGGATTCTGATGCTGATTCTGAATGAAGTTCAGTCCCCTCCATCCATTTGAGCTGCTGAATTTCACCTCTTTTAATGGTATTACTTGGTAAGGTATGTTTTTTGTTACAAAACAGAAAGGTTTACAGATGTAGGCCCTTCTTAAGTAAGCAGGCTTATTTGTGGCTTCTTTCTAAGAGGTTGTTCCTCCAGGGTCCTCTTTGTCACCTTTGAGTCGGGTCACAAGGGTAGGACCCAATACAAAGTGGCTAATATGTCAGCCGCTGCCCTTACTTATGAACAGGCACAGGTTCATTCCATGAGAGGGACCCCTGCATCCTACACTAAGGGGGTCATTAGGTTAGCAGGCGGATCGCCACCGCCCGTAGGGCAGTGGCGATCCGCCCGCCTAGAATTTCCCCCCCGCCACATTACCATGGCGGGGGGACCACGGCGGATGGAAAGACCATCTGCCGGTTTTCCGCCCGGTCGAAGAGTCGACCGGGTGGCAAAGCAGCTAACATGGTGGAGGTGTCTGGGAGACACCACCATCCATATTAGCATTGCAACGGGGACATGCCTTTCCGTGGCGGCAACACCGCCACGGAAAGGCAGGCGGTTTTTGCCATTGGGGGCCCACAGCATGGAAGTGCACGACATGCCTTCTTGGTATTGCGGCAGGCAGTGCTGAGAGCGCCGCCCGCCGCAATGGCAAGAATGCAGGACGCGCCCGCCAGTGTGGCGGGCACATCCTAATGTCACGAACGGGACCACCACACCAATGGCGGGCGGTCCCATTTCACGGTAGGATGGCGGGCGGACAAAGTTCGCCCGCCATCCTAATGACCCCCTGAATGTCTGATCTATTGAGCGACATTTCCAAGCTGCCACAAGGGCTTCATACAACACTTTTATTTCTCAGTAAACATCACAAGAGGCAGTTTTGCAGCCTCTTGTGCTTCTGCTTTGCTTCGGTCCACATTATGGTCAGTGGTTTCTGTACATTGTGTAATAAAAGTTACAGGTTTTGCATTCTTTCAGAGTCTGTGGTCATGATGATTTCCCTCCTAGGCATCTCTGCACATACTCAATATAAGGACTTTGAAAAGGACAAGGTGCAAAGTGGTAGTGCTCTGAATGCTTAGCACTAATCTTCCTCACACTGACTCCCACTCTTCTTCGTCAAAGTTTTGCATCCTGTACCATCCTCACTTGGGATGACTGCAGAGTGGTATTGTTTGAGCTACTGCGAGGACTGGTTAGGCAACCCAAGAGCATCCGTGGGTTAATGGACATCAACTGAGGTCCTTTACCACCGGTGTCTCTGAGCCACCGCATTATTGTCCCCACAAAGTGCAAACCAAGCACACCCTTTAAGCTCTTGACTCTCAAGGTATTGATGAGAGTACTGTCCCCAAAGCTCCCTTGGGGAAGGGATGTGGGTTAAAAACAGATCTCAGTAATGAACATTACAGTACTAACAAATCATTTTCCGGTAAGACCTTTAACTTTAAAAAAGGAAAAGTACTAACTGGCAGATGCATCAACGTAGCCTTTTGCTATTCCTAAATAGCGATTTTTAAGGAATCGCTATTTAGGAATAGCAAAAGCCTATGCATGTAGGAATCGCTATTAAAATAGCGATTCCTAAACATTCCTTAATTGCTACTCGCAAATTGCTAGTCGCAATTAAGGACTGTGGTCCCATTCACAGGCCCATAAGAATGAATTGGAGATTGCAGGAGCAATTTGCGAGTACCAGTAGGTAGTCGCAAATTGGTCATGCAATTTCAAGGGTGCAAGGGTGTCAAAATGACACCCTGTTGCACCCCTGAAATTGATCTCTGCACATATGTTGCACACAAACATGCCCTAAGGGCATGTGTATGCGCAACATGAAACTGCTTTTTTCAAAGTTTTACCAAATTACCATGAAGTTCAACTTCATGGTAATTTGCTACTCCTATTAGCGAATTCGCTATTTTTTTGACTTTCATGCATTGCATTTAAGGAATCTCAATTTGGGATTCCTTAAATGCAATCGCAATTTAAGGAATCTCAATTTAGAGGTTCCTTAAATTGCGATTTTTGCATTTGGGATGATGCATCCCAAATGCAAAAATACCAGTAGCAAAGGGGCAGATTCTGAGAATCTGCCCCTTTGCTCCCGGTATTTACTTTGATGCATATGCCTGCAAGTACTTTAAAACCCACAAATCTAAAAAGTATGCTTAAAATGTAAATTATATAAATATATATTACACAGTAGCTATGGCCTCTGTGTAGTTAGATCAGAGTTTCCTTAGAAATGGTGTTTTTTATTTTGCTAATAACTCCGGTGCATTTGACAAAATATTTCATCCACCTCAGCCCCTGTGCTTCAAGGAACGTTTTGTGCTGAAGTAGGGACCAAGAAAAAGGGGTCCCAAAAATTTGATTTCCTATGTTAATTCCTGTAGGAAAACGTGCACTCTGATACAGAAAAAAATGGCTGCATGGATATGCACTAAATATGGTAGAAAGTTAGAACTTCACTCAGAAAGTGTGCTTTTTGTCATTTAGTGTAAATCCGGTCACACATGTTTTAAATATTAGCATTTAAAGAGGCCCTCAGGTTAAGCATTAAGTGCATTGAGGGGTTCAAAAGTCAGGCATATCTGGGCTATTGGTGTTCAGATATGCTTTAATTGGCCATCTAAAGGGGACTAGTGAATTATGATTCGCTGGCCACAATACGAACAATATGTTGTGGCAGCCATTACAGGACTCAGGGACAAGGTTCCTGAGTCCCGAAAATTAATTAAGAAAAATATAAGGGGGCAGGATCAGCCCACCATGAACTCTAGAGAAGCAAAGGGAGGCTCCCATCGGTCATGAGTGACATAACAATTGAGGTCAGAATCCGTGCATGATGGAGCGGAAGTGGTAGTTAGTCCACTAAACTACAACTGGCGTATTTCAGTGGCTTTTGTGTTTTTTTAAGATTAGCTAGTTTCTCATTCCAACACCTAACTATATTGTCACTTTAACCATTACTTTTTTCAGTAAAAAAACCTCATATATATACCCTGACCAAGGTGCGGCTGCACCGAAACGCGTTGGGTGTTTGTGACATCCTTGTTTAAATAAATTTCACACGCTGACGAAGTTGGGCTCGAGCTGATTCTTTCCTGATGAGAAAGTTCTTTGTGGTGAATATATATATATATATATATATATATATATATATATATATATATATATATATATATATATATATATATATATATATATCCAAAGAAACTCCACAGCACTTCCGGCAAGCTGTCCTGCAAAACCAGCGAGAGAGGAGACGGACCACAGGATCAGGTGCAAAGATTTTATTCAGCACAGGAAAAACAGCTACGCGTTTCAGGCTACACAAGCCCTTGTTCACGCTGTATTTATATTACACATTGCCGGTTGAAGCTCATACCTAAAGGTAGGTCAGAGTTTCCATAGGAAAAGCATTTTTTATTGCGCTAATAACTTTGCTGTCATTTGACGAATCTGCAAAAAAAAAAAAAAAGTACATCACCTCCGCTTCTTTATGGAGTTATCCACCATGGGGGCCAAGAAAAAGCGGGCTATCCCAAATCTTTGATTTTCTTGTTCATCCACATAGGAAACTTTGCTCCCTGATACCGAAAAAAATGGCTGCACAGAAGTACACCAACTTTGGTAAAAGTCAGAACTTTACTCAGAAAGCGTGCTTTTGATGATTTGGTGTAAACCTGTTCAGCCGTTTTTGAGAAATTAGTATTGAAAGAGGGGGTTGGGCTGTGCTTGAAGGGTTTAAAAAGTTAGGTGTGTCTGGACAGTTGTTCCCTTGGTATCAACATTTGTTTTTATTGTTCTTTCTGGATGGACATCATTTGGGGTAGTCAGGGGTCGCAGCTGCGACCTCTAGCTTACTCCCTGATACTCCTGGCACTTCCTTTGGGATCCCTGGCCTCAGAGGAGACAAAGGTTTTGCCTCCTCTGAAGCCAGGGGTCGCAACGGACGTGCTAGGAGTAGCAGGGAGCAAGCTATGGTCACAGCTGCGACCTGTGACTACCCCCAAATGATGTCCATGTCCTTCTGATTAGTGTAGACAGCTTTTTCTCTGGTCAGCAATTTTGGTCCAGCATTACCAGTAATAGTACAATCGAAAACTTTGTGAAGCATGTGTACGAGCGCGTTGCAGGCACCACTGACAGCGGCAATATGTGCAAGTTGTCTATCAAAATGGTCAGGTTTCTTGCCTCTATTTTTTGGTATTGGGGAAGCACAGTGTTCAAATGACCACCAGTCATCTGTCCATATCCTATTTGCCTTGCCGAACCGGAAAATCTCAGACTGGTCCCTGTTAAGTTTGAGACAGTTCTGTTTCACCCAGAAGGCCACAGACTTAAAGCGCTCACAGACTCTAGTTCTGGTGGACTCTACATTTTTGGAGATGGAATTACTAGCTGAGTATCATCTGCATAAGATAATACCTCAGAACGGTACACAGAGATGACAACAGCTAGTGGGGCTCAATATATATTAAAAAGTCTGGAGCTGAGGGAAGATCCCCGTGGTACCCCAAAGGGTGCAAATGTAGAATTTGATCTGAGAGGAGGAAGGTATAGTGCCTGTATTCTGTGTGACAGAACATAATTAAACCAGGTCAGGGCTTTAAAGAAAACTCCAGTCTTATGCGGCCTTTTGATCAAGATCACATGGGGGACCATATCAAAGTCTGCTGACACATCAAGTAAGATGAGGGCTGTAGGTCTTCCCACATCCATGCTCATTCTACTTGCACCTGTGGCTTCCAGAAGAGCAGTTTTGGTACAGTGCTCAGCCCCGAAACCAGACTGCAAGAATCCAGTATATCATTTCCATCCAAATACAGAGATAGCTGTTTGTTAATTACTTTTTCCAATATCTCAGCTGGAGGGAGTAGAAGAGAGATGGCGCCATCATTTTAATGGTTGGCTGGGTTGGTTGCATGCTTCTTTTGTAGGGGAAATGCAAAAACAACAGTTGATGGACAGAATGCAGAACAATGTCATACATTCACCCCAGTACAGATATCTGGGCCTAAATCCATCGTTTTTTTGCTCATCACACCACCCCAGTTCAGACATGGCCATATGCAAATCAGCCTTGACCCTGTGCCTCATGGGAACAGTCCAGCCCGAACTGCCAAGCCATATCTTTCCTGGACCGGAATCAATCATTCTAGGACCGGTTTCTGGCTATCAGCCGTCTTCAGCCAGGATAGCTTGACTCCAGTGGCGTGGAGAGCACGGGACTCACGTCTGAGCATACCCAGCACACTCGGGGTGACAAATGCAAAAACAACAGTTGATGGACAGAATGTAGAACAATATCATACATTCACCCCAGTACAGAGATCTGGGCCTAAATCCATTGTTTTTTTTGCTCACCACACCACCCCAGTTCAGACATGGCCATATGCAAATCAGCCTTGACACTGTGCCTCATGGGAACAGTCCAGCCCGAACTGCCCGAAACCGGTCCCAGGATGCTTGTTTCCGGTCCAGGGAAGAGATGGCTTGGCAGTTCGGGCTGGACTGTTCCTATGAGGCACAGGGTCAGACTGATTTGCATATGGCCATGTCTGAACTGGGGTGGTGGAGTGAGCTAAAGAATGGTGATGGATTAAACCCAGATCAGTTGACTGGGGGGGGTGTTTGATTTGTTCAAACGCTCCGTCCATCATCCCCTTTGGTATCGCTTTGTTCGCCCTGAGTTGGCAGGGTATGCACAGACGTGGGTCCCTTGCTCACTCTACCACTGGATTCAAGATAGCCTGGCTGATTGCTTCTTTTATAGGGGAAGCATATTTGCAAGCTTCCAGGCTTTCGCTAGCTTGACTGTAAAAAGAGAGAAGTTGAAAATTTCTGCTAGGTGTGAGCAGATCAAAGATGGATTGGAAGAAATATTATGGAATGGACACTGGTTCTCAAGTGAACCAGAATGTATGGAATGCTTCGTATAATCAACTTCTTGGGCTGTGATTTGCTTAAAGGTTCCTAAGCAGCTCTAAGAAGAAGCTATGGTTAGCTTACTAAGCTATGACTGGTGAATTTGAGTGATTTCAGTCTTTTAATTGTTACATCTTGTGTGACTTTTGTCATTTAACAACAGGGTTCGAGTCGGGGGTACACGCAGGTACACGGCGTCCCCCCACTCTTTTCACAGGCTGGACGCCGTCCCCCCTGCCAAGAAGCTGGGCCCCACAGAAATATGCTGAATGTGTCCCAGTGTCATTTTCAGACACCAGGACACGTACAGCACGTGACGTCATGAGGTCATTGATTATTGTCAGTACCCCCACTTCTTTTTATAGGACTTGTGCCGTGTTTAACAATAATGTCACAGATGTTTTTTTCCAGAACTTTGCTAAATATTCTAAAGTACTTCAGATTGTTGAATAATGGAGAATGTAGGAGTTTCCCACTTAAAGGTGGTTTATCTCATACTGGGGTTGTAAGCAAGAATGTGGTGCCCAAGTTATAGTTAGCTTAGTAAACTATAGCTGGGTAATTTCAGTTTTTTTGTTTAAAACAGTAGTTTTTAATAATATTACAAGTCCTAACTATAGCATCACTTAAACATCTATTTATTTCAGAGAATTTCTTGGATTTTTTTCAATGTAAGCTAAATTCTTAGTGGCTTTCCTAAAACGTTTAACAGAATGTAAGATATTATTGCCATACATAACGATGACTACACTTTAACTTTTGTTTTTTTCAGTGACTACATATTATATATATATATATTCCTTTAAGAAGGCATTGCTTGAAAGTTGGTATTTATTGTATTTGAATATTCAGATTATTGTATCTAAGATGTTAGCTTCCCTCTTTGCAGTGGTGGTCTGCTTTATATCTTTGTACGTCGTGCATTACTGCAATTGTGGGTATTAATAAGCATTTGCTGTGGTTATATTTTCTAAGGCCAGAGTTGTTGGTTTTCCAATGTGCAATATCAATTTCTTTTGCATTTTTGAATTTTAGATGAATTATATTTGCACAATTTGTTGATTACAATGCACTATGTATTTATTCTTTATGCGCCCCACAATTAAGTGATTTTAGAAAAGTTTACTGCAAAACGATATTTATGTGATGTAGGCCTAAGTCTGTTGTCTGTGTCTATTATTTGCACTGTTTTGCCGATCAGTTCATTTTTTAGAGCTGGTTGGGCTTTTAATGCACTTTAAAAACGTCATTTCTGTTGGGGCGTGTCATGTGATCAAGCTCCTTCGTGGAGTGAAACGCGTCATGGAAGACACCTGTCTTAAAATGCCGGATTAAAACTTTGCACTGCTTGCACTTTGATATCTTGTGTTGGTCCGTGATTTTCGAAGGGAATCCGAAAGAGGCCTACACCTGAAAGTTTTCCACCAAGTACTAGGCAGTCAGGAGGTTTTTATATATATATATATATATATATATATATACATATATAGACACACAGACACACACATATATATATATACTAGCAGCCCGTCCCGACGTTGTCCGGGTATGAATTGCTGCCGGCCAGTAGTATATTGTTTAGTAGGATTTCGTTTTGATAGCATTTCTTATCTGTGACAGGCCTGTGAAATGCTCCGATTCACAGTGCACTGCTGATGCACTTAAGAGTGCCTGTTCAGTAGTGTTTGAACTCGAGTTTCCCTACTTTATTTTTCCTTGCAATATTATATAGTGCGAACTCGACAACATGGCATGAGCACAAATTACATTACAGAAGAACACATTCATTTGTGGTAGGCACGGGGAGACAAAGCGATTTGCCTGGAATCACAGGATGTTGAGCTGATGCCGAGATTTGAACGTAGCTCCCCAACTCTAAAGTTCGCAATTCTAAAACTTGTAGCGGGAGGCGTGTCTAAAAGTGTATGTCGGTGCTGGCCATCAATGAGAGAGACCTGTGCATTTTTGAAATCGGTGGTGAAAAAATATGAGTGTGTTGCTGGAGATGTGGGCCGCCGTGCCACCAATGTACTTACCGGGGGAGGGTAAACACCCATTACTCCGCAACTTTCTTTCCGCATATCATCACTCCGATTACTTTCATTACGAAAGTACCATGACTCCGCAATGCCATTATAACGCACGGCATTACATTTTATATGCTTTTACCACGCATACATTTACAACGAAATTCGTTGTAAATGCATGAATGGTAAAAGCATGTTTTTTTTAATGTTTGGATAAGGTAAGTATGGGTATAGGGGTATATGTTTTGGGGTACTGAGGTATATGTTTTGGGGTGTTTGGGTATTTTAAGGGTTCAGCTATAGTTTTGGGTTATGGGGTACAGGGGTAGTTTTAGGGTTTAGGGATAGGTATGGGTTTTGGGGTACAGGGGTATTTTTAGGGTTCAGGGCTAGGTTTGGGTTTTGGGGTATAGGGGTATTTTTAGGGTTCAGGGGTAGGTTTGGGTTTTGGGGTACAGGGGTATTTTAAGGGTTCAGGGCTAGGTTTGGGTTTTGGGGTACAGTGGTATTTTTAGGGTTCAGGGCTATGTTTGGGTTTTGGGGTACAGGGGTATTTTTAGGGTTCAGGGGTAGGTTTGTGTTTTGGGGGTACAGGGGTATTTTAAGGGTTCAGGGCTTGGTTTGGGTTTTGGGGTACAGGAGTATTTTAAGGTTCGGGGGTCGGTTTGGGTTATGGGGTACAGGGGTATGTTTAGGATGCAAGGCTAGGTTTGGGCTTTGGGGTACAGGGGTATTTATAGGGTTCAGGGTTAGGTTTGGGTTTTGGGGTACAGGGGTATTTTTAGGGTTTAGGGATAGGTTTGGGTTTTGGGGTACAGGGTATATTTATAGGGTTAAGATGGGTTAGTGTTTAAGGGTTTGGGGGTATTTTAAGGAGTAAGGGTGGGTTATGATTATGGGGTGCAGGGGTATTTAAAGGGAGCAGGGTGGACACCATGAGCTGGAATGTACAGAACCTGGGAAGAAAAAACAATGAAATATTGGGCACAACGCTCATTTTTTTTCCGTAATCCCGCGCCCCACACACGCCCACGCCCCTAGCACACGCCCACAGCACATGATATGTGACATGGCATGAAGGGCGGAACGTACCACACAACCCCAGCGTTTGTCACGCCCCCAGCACACGCCCACAGCACAACGCAGACACGCCCACAAGGGACTACTTTGCTGGCACGGTTCTTTTACCTTTTAAATGTATATGGTGGGCGTCTGCATAGCCTATGTCCTTCTGCTGCAACTGCCCTTTCCAACGCTGTATTGGGTGTTGTGATTGGTGCTGTGGTTCCTGAGATTACCCGCCTCAAAGGTTTGGGCTCTCTCTTTATTATATTAGTATAGATATACACACACACACTCATAAATATATGGGTGTGTGTGTATCACATTGGCAGGCACCACTAAGTAATTATAATTCAGAAGAGAAAAAACGAAAGGTCAAAGCACTAGAAGCCTGCACCAGTCAGTCTAGTGTGTGATAGTTAAAGCAAAAGCATGATGCAAAGAGCCGGGAACGTGAGCTTCCTACGTCCCCACTAATTGGGAAAACGCAAAACCACATAAACCGAGCTGGCTCAGCACTCAAATTTTATCATACATAATCATTTATGGGAATTTTGTACCCAAAAATTACAACAGCAAAAAAAGGTCAGCAGTTGTACTGGGGTGAATGTATGACATTGTTCTGCATTCTGTCCATCAACTGTTGTTTTTGCAACAGTTGAGCATTACCATGGCGTCTCCCAAATGAATCAAATTAGCCATCAGGTTACTGGGGACATCTTCTTCATTTATTCTTTTATTCTTTTGTTTATGATTGTATTTTTAAAACCACAGCACAAAATTGATAGCCAACGTGGCGCGTTTCATCCGAACGGGACTTCTTCGAGGCAATAAAAGTTCAGATAAAGCAAACATTAATATATACACTATACAAATTTAAAAACACAACATTTACAGTATATCACAAAACAAACTGAACCAGACTTATTATCCAATCATCAGTAAATACTGATGTTACCTGGATATCTTTAAAGATTATTTTTGAAATCATCTATAATGCATTTGTGGGGAGACACCTTGAATCTTCATCTTGTATAATACAGTGACCCAAAAAGGGAGAATAATTTGAAAAAGTGAAATAGACCAAAATTAATATTACCAATCATACAAAACACCATTACAGTTTTAATACAGCAGGACGTCTAATATTGTCAAATAATTACAAAAGAGAGGCATTCCTACACATGTGGTCAAACATGTCATTGATATCCTAATCGTGTAATTTCACAAGTTTCAAGTTTCAAGTTTCAAAAGACCTTTATTCGAATTTGTTAAAATTCATAAAAGTACCGAACACATCAGAGAACATATACATTCACATAATACAAAACAGTTAAATAATTTACATTTCATAATAACAAAGCAAATCATACAGCAATTAGACAATAAATTTCATTAAGTTAAAAGGTTTTAGCAGTAGTATTTTTGACTAAATCTGATTTCAAGGACTTTCCATAGTCTTGCGTGCACGTATGGCTAGTCTTAGAAAAGTGCTAGTGCGAAATGTCACTTCATCATTGTCCAGGGTGAGCAGCAGCAAATAGGAATCCTGAAGTGTGAGAGGTCTAAGTTTTCTAAAATATGGGGTTAAAAGCCATTTGGTATATCTCAAATAAAATTTGCAAAAAAACAAAAAGTGCAAATCGTCTTGAGTACTTGTACCGTCACAAGGGCAGGGGGTAAAATCAGTATGGTGTTGATACCCCAGAGGAAAAGAAAGCAAAAATTTCACAGTTCCTGCCCTTAGACGAAATAATAGAGATCGTTCCCAATTTGACATAGGCAGTGATAAATAGGGTGGCATGATTTGCATACAAAGACCATTACCGATGTATTTTTTAACCCCTGATTTCTGTAATTCAATTCCAAGCCGTTCATTACGGTAAAGTGCATACAGTGCCTTTTGGACCTCATATTTGTCCTTTGATTCAATAACCGTTGGCTCAGTAAACAGAATACCTCTACCAATTTCATTAAATATTTTAAAAACTTCTTTAAACCAGGGGATCTGCATGCCATTTTCACTATTAAGGCAATCCCTAATGATGTTTTGCGTAAGGGCAGCAGCCTCATTCCTCCAGATTCTGATCCAGAAGAGTGCTGGTCTTGCTTTAATAAAGTCGTTTATAAAAGGGAGGTTAAGTTCGTTATGACAGATAAAATTGGAAGAGGAAATTGGTGCTCCCAACAATTTCCTGCAGAAACGGTTTTCCTCTCTTTGAATACCAATGCTGCTGGCCAATCCCCACACTTCGGCTCCATACGTAGCAACAGGGGAACACTGTAGTTTAAAAATTTTAACAATAGCTTTAGTGGCACCGATTTTCTTTGGGCGGGGGAGACTCAGGACAGAGTTGTTGGCTTTCGAGAACTTGCTCGTGGCGTGGGCCACATGCCCACTCCAAGAGCCGTTCGCAGCGAAAACCAACCCCAGATAAGGGAACTTATGGACAGATTCCAGTTTATCTGTTCCAATTTGGATAGTACCGAGTTTCCTTTTGCCCGGCCCACAGGACATGATAAAAGACTTTTTAAAATTAACTTTCAAATCCAGTCCCTCCATAAAATTTACAAAACTATGTACAAGCAGACGTAGAGCATTAGGTGTACGTGCCATAAGGACAGCGTCGTCTGCATATAAAAGTGCGGGCAAGGGATTTCCTAAAATAGTTGGGACATCAGGGGTAGCTTTCTTTAGACAGTTGGACAAGCCATTAATATAGATAATAAACAGCAGGGGTGCTAAAACGCACCCCTGTCTCACCCCCCTCCCTATCTTGATGGCTCCCGACACCTCTCCGCCCATCCCAACACGTACCCGAGCTTTCGAGTCAGTGTGGAGATAGGCTAAGAAGTAAACAAGAGCGGCATCGAGACCGTTTGACAGGAGGGTTAACCATAGCTTGGATCTGTTCACAAATAATCGTCACAATTAATCAATCAGGTACATTATCATTCATTCCAATTCGCATTTCTTGATTTTAATACAAACCGCTCACTTACAATTAATTGCTCACTTACAATTAATCACTTACAATTAATTAATTATGGGTTTGGGAATGAGTAGTGGCTTGGGGTAATGAGGAGTTTGTATAGTTAAGGGAGGGTTCTGTTGAGGTGAAGTAAAGAGTTATACGGTTCAGGGAAGAGTAGAGTTTAGTAAGGAGTTTTTAGGGTTCAAGGTAGGGCAGTGTTAAGGGGTAGTAAGAAGTAGTAGGGAGCCTATTGAGTTCAGGGAAAGAGAGCACTAATGGGTAGTAAGTCGTTTTAAGGGTCAGGGAATAGTGGCATTAGGGGGACTGTAAGGGGATTTTAGGGTTCAGGGAAAGGTAGTTTTAAGGGGGTGTAAAAGATTTTTAGGATGCAGGGAGGGTCAGCACCGAGGGGTAGGAAGGAGCTTTTAGGGCACAGTGAAAGGTTCAGATGAGATGTAAGGAGTTTTTAGGGTTCAAGGAAGAGTAGTGTTCAGGGGTAGTAAGGGGTTTGTAGTGTTCAGGGAAGGGGAATGTTAAGGGGGAGTAAGGAGTTCATAGAATTCTGGTAAGGGGAGTGTTAAAGGGGAGCAAGGTTTTTTTATGGTTCAGGGATTGGTTGGTCTAAGGGATAGTAAGGGAGTTTTAGGGTTCAGGGAAGGGTACTGCTAGAGTAGTACACAGTTTTTATGGAATGGTAGCATTAAGGGATAGTAAAAAGAGTTTAAGGGTTTAGGGAAGTGTAGCATTAAGGGATAGTAAGGGTTTTTTAGAGTTCAGGAATGGGTTTCATTAAGGGATAGGTTAGGGGTAGTAAGGTGTACTCGTGTTCTGGGAAGGGTAGCATTATTGGATAGTAAGGATTTTCAAGGTTCAGAGAAGGGCAGAGCTAAGGGGTAGCAAGGGTTTTTAATTTTCAGGGATGGGTAGTCCTGATGGGTAGTAATGGTAAATGTCATTGTGGTGAATGAGAATGTTTTGCAGCAGCAGTCGTTGGTAAGCATGCGTGGTAAATGTAATGCGTGGTATTGGTGTTCGCTGTAATGACGTTTATTCACCGTGACTCCCAACTGGTGTACCTCAGTTGCCTAGCAACCCTGTAACCTCTGCAATGGTCAGCCACCGCTGAGGCTTTAACACAATTAGACCCCTGCAGGCAGCTATGAACAGGTACCCAGCTGTTTCTGGGTACCTGCCTTCTCTTCAGGGTGTTGAACTTTAGCTGCCAGCAAAGGGATGCAGCTTCCCCAGGAGGGTTAGACCCAGTCCCCTGACAAAGCCGCTCAGTCAACAGGCTACTGGGTGGATGACTCCACAACACATGCCTCTTGTCTGGGGGATGCAGTCCAACAATTCCCTTTCTGCAGAAGGCAGTTCCTACTTCCTACAGCAATCTACAGATCTCTATGCAGGGATGTTGCCCCGTTTGTCCCCCCTGATAAGGAAGCCAGGGACCATGGATCTGGAGAACAAGTACTTCACACCTAACCTGTTTTAAAAAAATCATTTTTATTGGCTTTTTAGTTGCACAAGAATAGCATATCAGAACAGTTACTGTTATCAAAGTAGTTTTCAGTACCTTAGGTAGTATAATAAGTATGTAATAGCATATACAAATGCAGTGACCAAAACAGTGGTAATAATAATTAGCCTGATCACACAGTAGTTAAGACGGGCTTAGAGTGAGGCGGGCGCGCATATCAGGTGTGGTCACCATGTGGGCCTTGGCAAGAAGTATGTTGTGCCTACTAGAGGAAGCTGGGAGATCAAAATGAGCACCATCTTATTTAGAAACGTATAAAGCGCGCAGCTACCCCCAATGGGGGTGTCCCATCGAGCAGAGGGGACGCAGTCAAGGGGGTTTGGTGTAGGTTAGGCTAAGGTGGTCTGACGTCGTTCTTGGTGTTGTTTTTGAATGTGAGGGTGAGGTCCTTCCATGAGGCTGCGATGGGGTATTTACGAATGCCATGTGCCTCCTCCCCTCCCGATGCAAGGCCATGGATTCCTACTCTGCACAATGGACCACTGTGTCCTCCCACTGAGTTTTCCCAGGCAGAGCTGATGCTTTCCATCGCATTGTGATTGTGCGCCTGACCAGTAGCAGCTGGGCAAGATCAAGGAAGCTCGACCTCGCCCCTCTGGTTTTCCGACACTTATACAGCCCCAGCCTACAGCCCTCCAATGAGAGCAATTTGCTGCGACCAGTAACGACAGCGAGGGTTGTGCAAACTTCTGTCTAAAAAGGTATGAACTTTTTGCATTTGACCAAAACATGTGTTCGATCAGCCTGTGGGGCGCAGCACCGAGGCCACTCCAAGGATGCCGTGGGGTAAATTTTGAGGGTACGGGCCAGGGTCAGGTAGGCTCTGTGTAGTATGTTGTATTATATATATTGAAAACGAGCTTAGCGACAAACCTTACACAGGTATACCAACGCTTTGTCCCATTCCTTTTGTGATGGAGGTCGACCCAAGTCAAAACCCCATCTGTGACGCAGGGCTGCAACAAGATCAGTGTTCCTGGTAGGGATGACCTTAGCAATCCAGGAACCTAGCCTCCATGCCATTAAGTGCCTGCAGCCGTGGGTGGGTGGATGGCTCTCAAACTACCCGCTCTTAAGACAGATGAGTACAGTGCTTAATTTGAGCCGGTGGTTTCCAGTGGTTAGCACCAGCATTTAATTTTCAACACTGACACTTATGACAGTGTGCCACCTGGTGGCTAGTTTAGAGAAGAAGACAAAAACTGTTGTTTATTAATTCAATATACATAACAAATTACTAATACCTGCCGCCAACCTATTCTTATATGTTTGGGTGCCTAGAATAGTCAGAATTGGGACATTTACAGAAGTGTGGTGCTTTGTATCTGTGTTGGTACTGTCAAAGGTAGCGCTGACCGGGGCAGTGGGTGGTGCGAGCTGCAGCGGCCTCCTGACAAGGGCCTTGGCACTTGCTTTTTTTTTTTTTTTTTTACAAATTAAGCACTGGATGAGTTACTTCTATTATTAGAATAAGGAAGGCTGCAACGCGCCACTCTTGATGCGAACCATGTTTATTAGATTTCCATTCCATCATCGCAGCCTGGCTGCATCGGGACCCCACTTAGCCCAATAGAAAGCCGGAGGTTGCGTGGGAAGAAGCACAAAAAAGAAACGAGCAGGCAGAAGTGGGCCCAGAGCATCTCGAATGCATCAAATGGTGTGTCTCGCTGCAAGGTGTGACATTGTTCTGTGTGTCCGTCCCTCACAGCAGGCCTCTGTTCCAATCATTAGCTCGTGATACTCTCCTCGCAGTCGGAAAGGGTCTTTGGAGCTTGTCTATGGAGGGCCCCAGGACACAGAAAGGCCGAGAGCTCGTCCGTGCAGCCTCTTCCCGCGGTAGACCCTGCGTGGCGCGGCCCTTTCACCCGGGCGGCGGGGAGGCTGCAAAGAATAGGCCTCGGCAGCAAAGGATGGGGAGCGACTCTTCTGCGCATGCGCGCGCCTGGCGCACAATCCACCGGGGTCACGGCGGCGACCTTTAATAACCGCGGTACACAAACAACTGGCGGCCGCATGATGGCTTTCAGGAAGGCGCTCACCTGCGGCTCTGGAGGCGCTTTAGTGCCACTTATCGGAGCCGCAGCACGGCAGGGGCCGGGCATTAGAGCCCCCGCTCCCGGCATCCGCCTGCGCCTCTCTTGACCCTCTTCTGGCCTCCATTTCATGTTTGTCACATCGTGTCGGACTGGATGCACAAACAGTTCTTGAATAAAATATGAGCGTGCCGGAGAAATAGGGATATCCGACAGCGTGTCTTTCAACCTGTGACATCACAGGATGTGACATCTCCTAAACGTCTTTGGTTCTATTGACCCTATGTTGTGTGTTGTAGTAACACAAAATGTATTCTAAATTCATGACATGATCGTGATAATATAGAGCGACTCACACCAGAGGCATGCATCCGTCTAGTATAAATACTGGCGGCTAAATGCACTTTCACATTTTAATGAGCAATAGTGTAGTAGAGTGTGTGTTGCAATTAAAAGCTTCTTGGTAGACAGAAGGCAGGTAGCCAGGCTTCGTAGGTTATAAGATGTAATTTATTGTAGATGATATATAGTTACAGGTTACATCACAAATCCTTTTTGGGTGTCGGTGTGGCGTGCTACTCACCAAAAAGCGATACCACACCTCTCAGGAGTAGTAAGCGCCATATAATTACAATTACAATATAGAGAGCCGCCACCAGGGGCAGCCTCCTGACTGCCCAGCCTGCTCTCTCCAACTGACCCTCTTCACAGCACAGGCACTCCTTGGCATTCCATTACATCACACACACACTGGCTGGGCAGCAGGGAACTGGGTAACTATGGAGAGAATGCAACTTAACAACACAACGCCATAACTTAATGTTACATCACAGAGTTTGTGTAGCAGTTGACATGGGTTTCATACAGCAGGAAATATAGGTTGCGTAGCAGTTGACACGGGTTGCATGCAGCAGCAAATGCAGGTTGCGTAGCAGTTGACACAGGTTGCATACAGCAGCCAATGCAGGTTGCGTAGCAGTTGACACGGTTTGCATGCAGCAGCAAATGCAGGTTGCGTAGCAGTTGACACGGGTTGCATACAGCAGCCAATGCAGGTTGCGTAGCAGTTGACACGGTTTGCATGCAGCAGCCAATGCAGGTTGCGTAGCAGTTGACACGGGTTGCATACAGCAGCCAATGCAGGTTGCGTAGCAGTTGACACGGTTTGCATGCAGCAGCCAATGCAGGTTGCGTAGCAGTTGACACGGGTTGCATACAGCAGCCAATGCAGGTTGCGTAGCAGTTGACACGGTTTGCATGCAGCAGCCAATGCAGGTTGCGTAGCAGTTGACACGGGTTGCATACAGCAGCCAATGCAGGTTGCGTAGCAGTTGACACGGTTTGCATGCAGCAGCCAATGCAGGTTGCGTAGCAGTTGACACGGGTTGCATACAGCAGCCAATGCAGGTTGCGTAGCAGTTGACACGGTTTGCATGCAGCAGCAAATGCAGGTTGCGTAGCAGTTGACACGGGTTGCATACAGCAGCCAATGCAGGTTGCGTAGCAGTTGACACGGGTTGTATACAGCAGCCAATGCAGGTTGCGTAGCAGTTGACGCGGGTCGCATACAGCATCAATTGCTACGATGGGCTGTCCCTAGATGACAACAGCACTGGAGAGTGTGTGCATGACCTTCTTGCATGCTCCATTTCTGTTGTGAGGTAACTAGTTTTATTATGTAAAATTTGAGGTAAGCTGACCACTGCATTTTTTACATTTGCAAACATGTATATATTGATATAATATTGATACTGATTATATAATGATAAGACTACTGCTATGGGTGATGCTGATGTTCAGCATTATGGACCCAACGATTTATGCCAATACCACATGCAAAATAACTTGTGGTGGTGATGGTGAAAAATGCCCAATAATGGTGGTACTGTTTGTTACACCACATTTTGTTCCTGAAAATCTCAAAAACAATCAATCAATCAGACATTGAAGAGTGTGGGGCTGAGGGAGGACCCCTGGGGGACTCCGCAATTGGTTAGTGTAGGGTCCGAGAGGAAAGGAGGCAGTCTGACCCGCTACTAAGGGGAATGAAGGGTTGTACCACTGTTACCACAACAGGGTTTACGTTCAATTCAGCCTAGCACACTAGTCAAACTTGATGACCCAATACGGCCTTATAAGTGAGTAAGGGTAGCAAGGCTCAAGGATGGCTCAAGCCAGATTCAGGTTTTGGCTCAGAACTTGTCTAATTGGACAAACCATAAGAGAACCGAGCCATCTCTCCAAGAAGTGCCTGTCTTTCCCTAAAGCTTTATTTTTTCCAAACAAAAAGTACAGCTTCCAGGTAATCATAGAACAGCTGGCAATTAAGCTTTACACTGATATAAATGAAATTTGTAAGGTTTCTTGTGTGTTTGAACTTTATCCACCGATATTTGATATCAAACTCAGAATATGCAGGTGTATGTATGTCTAACGCCTGCAGCCAAGCTACACTTGGCTCGCGTCCTACTGAAGGCTCCTAGGAGCAAATTCGGTGGCATCCCCGCAACGTCTTTACTTTGCTAATTTGTTACCATCATTGTGGTTGTCGGCCTCTCCAAACATTAGTTATTAAGGTGGGGGAAGAGAGTGATAATAACACAAAACTAGAATGACCTGACTTCCACTACACTTACATTGTACTAGGAAGAGTAACTTGTATAGATTTTTAATCCATGTAGCTTGTTGGATGGCTTACATGTTCCAAACATTCATTATCGCTTGTGATTTTACTCCTTTTGAAACTAACATATTGCTGGAAAGTCTTTTTATACAGAGTCAAATTGATCCAACGTGTCACTTTTAGAAGTGTATTGTGGATTACGCCAATGTGCTCTATTTAGGTCTCCCAGAGTACCTCCTGGCTCACCTACAGACCGTACAGAACTCTGCCGCGAGGGCCATTTTTGGCCTGAGCCGCAGGTCCCATACCTCGACCCTCCTTGAATCACTCCACTGGCTCCCGGTGAGGAAGCGTATCATCTTCAAGACACTGACCATGACTTTCAAATCCTTGCATGGTACTGGTGCAGTCTACCTTAGGAAGCATGTTCAGTTCTATCATCCTTCTAGATCTCTACGCTCGGCCACACAAGCCCTGGCTGTCGTCCCAGTTGTAAAGCATGCACGTATTGGAGGTCGCTCTTACAGGGCGCGTGCTCCGCAGCTTTGGAACAAACTCCCCCTTTTATTGAGAAGAACAGACAATCTCCTGTCTTTCAGGAAAAGCCTTAAGACCTGGCTTTTTGGCCTTTAGTATGTTCTGGTGTGTTCTGACTTCCTCTACAGATCTGTACAGCGCCGGGACACTCTGCCCGAGTAGCCGTGCGCTATATAAACCACCATCAAAGAAATAAATAAAGACATTTTGCTGTGTTGAAGTCAGTGTACCAATTTAGCAGCTGAAAGGTAATTAAATACAAAGCTCCTGATTCAAAAACTTGCCTTCACCGCCAAGGACCCTCCCACATTTACTACAAAAACATATACCTACGCGTGTGGAGATCTCTGCCACCACGGAGGCAATCTATGGGAAGTGGAAGCCGAGGTCTTCATGGAAGGTTTGTGGATTGCATTTTGTGGTACGCATGTAATCCTACTGGAATACTACTTTGAGGACCAGCTGAATGCAGCCTGTGAATCAGGCCCTGTAGACTTTACCTAAATATCTTTATGTTTCTGTTAGGTCACAGATGAACGAAGGATGTATGACGGTACAATGCGTGCTTTCACAACGCGTACCGCTACCACGCAGGTTTTACAACGCAAGTCGTTACAACGACTTGCGTTGGGGGGCGCTGGATAGTGAATAGTTTAATTTACTATTCCAACTCCAGTCCCCGTGGATAGTAGGGAAGGTGTTGGATAGTAAATTAAACTGTTCCCTATCCTACAGCGCCCTCCAGCGCAAGTCGTTGTAACGACTTGCGTTGTAAAACCTGCGTGGTAATGAAACCGCGTTGTGAAAGTTTAGTTATAAAGGATGTTTCCCGTGAAGGATGCACAGAGCATATGCTCAGTTCTGCTGCTACTTTGGTTGAACAATCCCTGAGCATGGGTGAAGCCAACATATACATTCTTCTAACTCAGCCAGCTGCACTCTCTAGTGCTTCACCTCACCCTCCAGCAACTTCAGCAGTCACCAGACCAGTTAACTCTGACAACTGAACAACGCGTTGCACTCTGACATCACAGCGAAGCAGAATATTTACAAAGCACACATTGCACATGCCTCAACCACATGCATAAACCAGTTTACATAACCCCTCGCATTCAACATGCCCATCATGCTGTCAGGAATGCGTGCTTCTAGGAATTATCTGTGGAATAATGTCTGTTTAAAGACCTTTAAACAAAAAATGTCACTTACACTATCAACTATAGCTCCCTCAGGCGCAAATAAAGTGCACTTAACCGAATGATGTACTACACAACCATCTGTGATTCAACGGCTTAGTTACTGATGCATGTTATTTCCGAACAGATTAAAAACAAGACTATATACTAGACACTTGCTCGTAACCACACGTGTTACAATGGATTTTCTGCAAGATGCTTATTTATTTGTTTTATTTGTACATATTTTTGTCTCTACATAAGACTTTTTGCGATGACATTTTAGAATTCAGATTAATAATCTTATTTTTAGAGAAAAAATATCACACATTAAAAATAGTTTATTAAATTAGTAATTTACTTTCTTATAATTTTTGGTACGAGAATTTAGAATAGTATCCGGAATATGCGTTACCTCTATATTTGTAGCAATTGGATTTAAAATAATTCACTCATTGGTAAAGCTGAATTTCCTCTAATCTATTATGCCACCCCATTTTTTCTACACTTTGGAGTAACTATAATAAATTTGCTCTTTCCCAATTATGTTTTTTACACCAATATTTGTAGAACTTGGAATTAGAATACTAAATCTGCATTCCTCCAGATATGCAGTGTTACTCCTGTGCTTGTATACGCCTTGCAGTCAGAATAGTAAATTTTCACTCCCATAATTTATTGCGTTACAGTGTTACAGCAGTATTAGAGTTAGAGTAGTCAAACAACTCTCCCCCAGTTATTCCGTCTTACCCCAATGTTTGCAAGTTTTAGAACTAATGTAGTACATTTTCTCTCCACTAAATGTTGTGTTTTACCCCAGTGTTTATAGTTTGTGGAGTTAGACTAGTGAATCTACTCTAACCAGATTATGGTTTGACTGTAATTATTTTATGGCTTAGATTTAGAATAGTAATTCTGCTCTTTCTAAATGTATTGTTTCACACCGAAGTGTATAGTTTGTGGGAGTTAGAATAGTGATTCTACTCTAACCTGATTATGCTTTGTTACCCCCAATTATTGAACATCTCAGATTTAGAACAGTAAACCTGCCCTTTTCTAAAAGTGTTGTTTTACTCCCAATGCTCATAGGTTCTGGAGCTAGACATGTACATCTGTATCCTTTTTATTTTGTTTAAATCTTTTTATTAGGGTTTTACATTTATGTAACAGGTCACATGGCAATCATCATATACGCAAGCAGTACATAGCAATTACAAACGTGGTTCAATGACAACAGATTAACTCCAGTCTCATGAGTGTGGCAATTGCGCAGTATGTCCCCTGAGTCCGTTAGTAGGTTGTCTCGTCGCAGGGTGCCATGTCCGAGTGTACCTGATCCCTCGGGTGATATGATGGTGGGGTCGATGTACATCTGTATCCTTACTAATTTATTGTGTTACCCCAATGTTTCTATGCCTTGGAGATACAATAGTAAATAACTTTTGTTCTAATTATGCTGTTTTTCCTAAGTGTTTGCAGGCCCTGGATATAGAATAGTAAATCGGTATTCCCCGGCTTCTAATTTATTGTGTTACCCCAATGTGTCTATGCTTTGGAGTTAGAGTAGTAAATTAGATCTTCCTCAAATATGCATCTGTGTCCGAAAGTTTGTAGGACTTGGAGTTAGAATAGTAAATCTGTTCTGCTCCAAACGAATTGTTGTACCCAAATATTGAAAGGCTGTGAAGTTAGAATATTAAATCAGCAGCACCACAAATGTATAGTGTTGCATCTTTGTAGTTTGAGTTAGAATATCAAATGTTCAGTAAAATAATTATATTGTGTTATTTTAAGTTTTGTTGTGTTTGCTTGTAGAATATTTAACATGTATATCACCAAATTGTAGTAGTTACTCTAAAATTGGTGTGATATGATTTATAATAGTAAATGTTTGAAGTTCAATCAAATATTTCAATAGACAAATATGTCTAGTTTAATACATTAGAACATACAAAGAGCCTTCTTACAGTTTATAAAATATAAAAAACATAAATATGAACACTAAGATTCCCATAAAGTATTCATTTACAATACATTATACATACAGTCTTTAAGTATCAAAATAAAAACAGTTGTTATATTGCTTCACTCTTATTAAAGAATGCAATTTTCATAAATCTGCCAAATAGGTGAAAAATGCACATTTGTGTCATATTAATGTTTTCATTTGTAGTATTATTTACATAAATATAGACATATAGAATTTTTAATAACTAATATATAGTATATATATATATATATACACACACACACATATATACATATATAAATATATATATATATATATATATCCACACAAATCGCCCCCAGAGCCCATGTTTCTCTTTAGTTTAAGTTACTGCTCCATGTGCGTCAAAGCAAATTGACCTGATAAACGCAAACAAGCTGTGACAGAAGGATTGTCATATGACACACTAGCACCGACAGATTCAATCAAAAGGATTTATTTCATAACATGTGACTGCATGGCAGTTACGGCAACACATTTCGGTCACTCTCAGACCTCTCTCAAACCAAACAAATGAATTTCTCTTTCCATCAATATACAACAAAACCTAAAGTATTAAGGGTGGTTCATGGACATGTTAAAAATCGTATATATTTCCCTTTGTAGCATATACATAGAAGAAATATATTCATATATCCCAGTCCCTCTAATATAAATATAAAATATTAAATAGTTATTTGCTGTCTTTACCTCTACTTGACAAAAATGAATAAAAGGCAATGCAACCACATATTCAGTTTTCCAACATTACCCCCCCCCCACTGCTCCATTACGATATGTTATGAATATGTAGCCCCAGTGGGCATTCATCGTAATACAAGTGTGATTGCGAGGGTTCAATTCAGATGAGCTCTTTGACGTACGTGGGTTATTGTCTGGTTTGTTTCTCAAGGCATAGACATACATGTTCAGTAAGCTACAATCCTCTATGGGTTGTATTTATAAATGAGTAAGAGTTACTCTATCCTACGCTAAAATGTCGTCCCCATGTGGAATATCTGCTGATAATCCAATGTTCAATTACAGATTCTTGTGAAACTATGAGCCATTGTGTTTCTTAAAACTTTTAATGAAAAAACAAACTCAAGAATTTGTTTGATGCAGAAGTACTGGGCAGTAGCTACATTTGGAGAGCAAGTTGCATTATAAGTCTAATATACATATATGCACGAAGGGGCTCATTACGATGTCAGGCAGATAGCCTCCTCCCGACAGTTGGAATCTCCTTGACAACATTGGGGCCCGTCCGACCGACTTGGTCAGTTTACATTCCGACCACCTGATTACAATGTTCGCAGTCGGAATGTAAACCATGCAGTCATTCCGAATCGGTTCAGTGCGACTCACAGAGTATTCCTGTCAATCAGAACCGCATCATACACATATATGGTCAGCGTTTCCGCCCTCGGGAAAGTGACTTTAGGGGCCTCTGGCAGGACCACCTCGGCCCGTGACCTACGGTTGATTGCCAAGAGGGTACCTAAGGGACCCCCCTGTAAAACCCTGTACTGTGTGGCAGGCACTGTGGGGGGCCTGAGACAGGGTGCAAGGTTTTGTGCATACACTCCATTTACCCATAGGAGCCTGCGTTACGGCCAGTTGTCGACTGGAACAAGAGCTCCCATGTGGAATAATGGAACTCTGACCGAACAGTGTTCAGTTGCATCATAATCCGGCGGTCAGAACCACCGACCGCAAGTTGGTCAGTCCCGATTCCGAGTCGGTGTCAGGCAGAGGCTTTCCACCTGCCATCGTAATGAGCCACCTTAGTGGGTAATAAATAATACTGGTATTATTCATCCAAATGTATGGTAAGTTCCTCGCTGAAGTTCAACCCTCCTGGGTGTTTGGTTTCCAATAGTATAATGTACTCGGATTCACGTTTTTACAACTACCTGGCCCTGTATCCTCCTCTTGGGTCATTAGTGATGTGATCAATACCAACATATTTAACCAGTTGCTATTATGTTCTAAAAAGAAGTGCTTTCCAACTGGATAAGTAAAGTCTTTATTGGTTATTGTCCTCTTGTGTTCAAAAATTCTTTCTTTTACCAGCAAAGTTGTGTTTCCTATACACCATTTTCCACAAGGACCTTTACATGCGTAAATGACATATTCAGTTTTGCAAGTGATCCATTTTTAATATTATAATGGAAAGCGGATCTAAACATAATTTTTTTAAACATGCTGAAAGAAAAGTAGCATAATTCAGAATTTAGAATGCCATTAACCAGATATCACATATAGAAGTGTAAATCTGTTTAAATGACACATTTTTACCCAGCTACATGAAGACTGTTGATAAAGGGGTTAGATGGACACAAATAATACAGGGTGTTTTCCCTCATAAGAACCGCAAGGCCTGCAGCAACAGTAGGATATGCAAAGATCTTCTAGTACCATACCAAACATATAATTATTGTATTAAAAAATGGATCACTTGCAACTGGGATTATAATGTTTAAGCAAATGAATTTAATTTGATTTGATTTGGGATTTATAAAGCGCGCGATTGCCCATGGGCATCTTGGCGCTATATGACATAGTAGGCCAGCTAGCTTGTGTTTGAGGTTACAAACTTACAGAGAATAACCAACTTTTTATCTTTTTTCTAAAAGAGAGCAGAGAGGGGCTGTTTTTGATTGACATTGGGAGTAAGTTCCAAATCCTGGCTGCATGCCCTTGTGGAAAAAGATATATAGGAAGCATAGCTCGTTATGGCAATTTTGCTGGCAGACTAATTGTCTTGTCCCCCTTTTCTTCAAAATCTTCCTCTCAAGTAAGAGATAATATTTGCAAGTTAATACAGGTGAATTACCCATCATCTATCTCTGCTTGCTGAAACTTTGTGAATATTACTGTTTATAGAGATGACACTGCACACATGTGCAGGTACCAACTGCCTGCCTCCCTTCTGTGAACTCAAGGTAGCCCTGATAACCTGCTTCTAGGGTATCTCATCCTCTTCTAGCCTGAATCCCCTAGAAGGGAGAGTGAAGGGAGAAGGGAGAAGGAGGCTGAGCTGCTGTTGCTGGGACATAAACACAATGCAACCATCTGTCTTTGACTTGGAGATGCATGCAGAGAGGCTAGAGTGTGGGTAAAAGCAAAACCTGAGTGGCTCTAATTGTCAACTAGACCCACAGGAGTGTGCACCTTTTTGACACTAAGTGGTCCCATGGCTACCCAGCTCACTCTTGCAGAGAATAAAAATGCATAGTTATGGTGCCATGGGCTCTAAGGCAACAAAGCAACATGGACCTTCAGGTGGAGAAAGCCAGGCACTAATGGTGAGTGGAGGGTCACTACCATGACTGGCATGCACCTGCTCCAACTAATACTGTACCAGCTGCACTAATGATAGATTCACCACTGCCATGGACATCATGAACCACATCCTAGAGTTTGTAACTACCATCCCGGCGGTACCTCTAGCAATCCCTATCCTCCTGAGACTCAGTGTTCACATCAACACTTTTCTCAATGTTTAGGGCGAAGGCTTAAGATTCACAAAGTGGGTAAAGTCAACATTAGGATGATGCCAGGTAGTGGTGGTGCCAATTTATTCCAAAAGGCTTGAAATTGGCCCCTTTTAGCCACCTTTATGTACTGCTTGGAATGCTAAAATCCCTTGCACTGGTCCTTTTCAGCACCCTCAGCATCAAGGGTATAGATATTGTGTGTACAACTCCCCTTCTTAAGGAACTAGTACTGAAGCGAAGCCTAAGCGTGGAAGCCGATGGAGACAGTGTAGGTTCGAACAGCCACTAGGAGATACAACTGTGTCCTTAACTCTCCTCCATGGAAGTTCCAAGCCTGCCTATTATCTGATCATTTGTAGACTCATTGTAGGACTTTATTGTCTATTACTGTGACTTTATAATGGTCAAACTCTGTGTGACATCAGTGATTTTGTCTAGGTCAAATGTTGCAATGGGAGTCAAAATGCATGTGTTGTGATGTCCTTTCTGAAACTCCTGGTGATCAGGTAGATCCTTAGAACTCAACACAAGAACATGAGAGCTCTGGGCACGTAGGGAGCTGAGAATGAGCTACTAAGAACAGATCAGAGGGGAGCAAGATAAGAAGGAGAAAAAAAGGGGCAAATGAGAAAAGTGTGTCATTCCTGCTACTTTCAAAATGCAGGATTTCTGGGTAGTCTGTACTTGCTGGTGATGCTTTAGTTCAGTGCTTAATTAGTTTAGAAAATAAGTGCTGGGGCCCTCATCAGGAGGTCACCACAGTTTCCACCACATATTGCACTAGGAAGAGGTGTGGCACTACCCAGGGCGACTGACGCTGGACGCTGGGGATCACGGTTCGATCCCTGGCTCTGGCGGCAGGAGTCTGCCCAGCACCATGCGACTCTGGGCAATAGCTCGCTTAATTTTTCCAATGGCCCCCAGCGCTGAGATACCCCGTTGGGGGTGGTTTGTGCGCTATAAATGTTCTTGATTTACATTTATATGTATTTACTCTATTTACATAACTACTTACCAGCACACTGAAATGTGACAATTCAGACTGTTCGAGGCCGCCAAAGCTTTAAGAATGGCTTTGCGGGCAGGTATTAGTTTATAATGTGTATTGAATTAACAAACAATGTTTTTTCTGTTCATCTTCAAAGTACACAAACCACGCCACCATGTGGCAGCTGTCATTTGTGCAGCTTCCGGCATTTAAGTGCTGGTGCTGGCAAATAAGTGTGGGTGCCAAGCACTGGAAACCACCTGCTCAAATTAAGCACTGCTTTAGTTAAGGGAGAATATTTGCAGTCTTGATCTGCCATTAGCGCCTTTGAGGGGGAGGGGAAACAATCATTTCCACAACGGCCACTCAGTGAAAAGCAAAGCATTTGTGTTCCATTTTTATTTTTAGGTTTATTATTAGGGCTCCCGGTTTTATGGTATTTCTTTTTTTGCCCTTTCCATCTGTATTTATCCATATTTATTTTTTGCTCATTTCATCTGTATTCATCCATATTTATTTGGGGTTTTGTGGGAAAATAAAGCCGAAATTAGTATACTTCCACATTTATTTAACAGAAAAATATGCAATCATGCTTGAATGTCTGCCAAGTTTGAATGCTGTGAACACCTGCAGGACATAAATCATTGCACTTATATGAAAATATGCAAATTGCACTATCAACCTTGTTCATATCTACTGCTGTTAAATAAAGCCTCTTTGCTAAAAGTCCTTTCTTTTTTAACCCCTTATCTAATCCACACATCTATTGGCCTGGCATTCATGGCAGACAGTAATGAGAATTACTGAAAAAGCAGCCCAATTTCTGTTTTTATCCACATTTCAAAATAAATACAGGCAAGAAAATGAATGTTTTCTATCTGAATTTACCTGTAAAAACAGTAAAAACGGAAAACAACATTTATTATTACAGATTGCACCATTTATGTGCCCAGCCCTTCTGTATCTACAAGAATAAGGTACTCCCATGTGGCATAGGAACTTTCTGGCTTTGTGACTGGTTGAATTTCCAGGGTAAAGTTTGCAAAAGGGAGAGTTGCGTCTACACCGTATTCTTTAAATTACACTTGTCGTTGTCATTGCTTTGACAATGGCGGGAACAACAAATGCTTTGACTGCGACCATTTAGAGGCCGTTCCCACAATGAGCAATGCGCATGTATACCAATGTCCTTGGCTGATAACAAAGCAACTTAGCAGTCTAAAGCCCCTTTTTCTTACAAATATTTTTTGCTTGAGATCTACTGTTTGCAACAACAATTTAACACTGCCCCCTCCAATGGATAACTCTGGCTGGCCCAGAAACTTCAACGAACTAAATAATGTACTCTATTTTATTTTAATCACAATCATTCCAGTGAAACAGCAAAACATTTCAAATTAAAAGAAATTGCCACAAAGAAAAGATCAATCAATGTTCAGTGTTGAAAAAAACCCTTGATACATGAAATGCTTGCAAACAGCAACCGCAAAATATACCAGCCGGATGTACCAA
Source organism: Lissotriton helveticus (assembly GCF_964261635.1). Taxonomy (NCBI): domain Eukaryota; kingdom Metazoa; phylum Chordata; class Amphibia; order Caudata; family Salamandridae; genus Lissotriton; species Lissotriton helveticus. The sequence goes on from NC_136068.1 coordinate 96,953,742, forward strand.
CCTACACTAAACAATGTTGCCTCACTGAGGGTTTCATGGAAATGTGCAGCAATATCACAAGTTGGAAACATCATGACCACTCCGGGATCCTGGCATTACCAACATTTCCTTTTAAATTAGGAACAACATTGGTTTTGCCTTGGTCTGACCATCTCTTAATGAAGGTGTATGTTTCTTGTTATGGGTTATCATTGCATAATCGGTACAATTTGGGAGGTGTAGTATGTGTTTGTTTCATTCGGCCCATCTGGATTAAGAAATTTGACATCGATGCGTTGTTATAGGACAGCTCAGTACTGGATGTAATGTTGTACATGGTCTGGCAAACCAACATGTGCCATATGATGGTTGTGTTTTACTCTTGCTTTTTCAATAACCTGCTTAATGCAGCCACAGCACGTGTAGGGAGTTGCGGTGGGGCGGAAAGGCGGGGCGGGGGAGGGGAGGGTGGGGGGTGCTAAAAACCGGGAATATGGATAATTGGAGGTAAGTAAACATAATAAAACGAGTTTCGTAGCGCGCCCTGCATCGCAAAATGCGAAGTAGCCCGCGCTACGAAATTCGTTTTATTAATTCAATTGTATACTTACCTCTAATTATCCATATTCCGGTTTTTAGCACCACCCACCCTGCCCCTCCCCCGCCCCGCCTTTCCGCCCCACCGCAACTCCCTACACGGGCCGCGGCTGGCTTAATGTGTTTTATTGAGAGTGGGTTGTAATGTCTCTCCCGAGCCCATGTCCTAGTTTCCAATGTTTCTCATGGCCCCTTCTATTAATTCATATTATTATGTGATGGGTATTTGTATGGTGCAGGTTATCATCCGTGAGGGTACCCAGGCGCTGGAGTTGAATGACAAGGTCTTAAGTTTCTTGCAGAAGTTGAGAAGTGGAGTGGCACTCCTGATGTACTGAGGAAGTTCATTCCAGTTTTTGATGGCAATGTAGGAGAAAGCGAACCCTCCTGTCTTCCTTCTGGGATGTCAGAGATTCGTGCGAGGGGGAGAGAGGTGGAGCGTAGCTCTCTTAAGGGTTGGTAGAGTTGGAGTCGGTCATTGAGGTACGCTGGTCCTGTGTTGTGGAAGGCTTTGTTTGCGGTCAAATACTAAAAGTACTATTCTAGTAAAAATGCAGCCTTCTACACTCTGTCAATTTCCCAAGAATATTCAGCAGAACTTCACCAGGTTATGGCTGATCTCTCAGACGACTTCTCATATCTGCCACACCACACATGACTTCTCAAGCCATGATACAATTGGTCATCCATCTTGCAGTAATCCTCATGGCATGCTCTGTTTTGACACCCATCGCATAGTACGCCATTTTAGTGTGATAGACTGTCTACAAAGAGCAAGGACTGGTTAACGCCACAGTTACACAACTTTTTTGCTTTTGTTGCCCCTTCTGCCACCAGCTGGACATGGAGTTGTGCGATTGCACTTGTGTGTGATAAAGGGAGGGAGTAGAGAGACAGAGAGAGAGAGGGACTATCTCTGTTAGTGTGTGTACATAGATACAAACATCAATTTTTGTCTGTGGGCATGTGTGACTGCATGTGTGGTGGTTTGTGAGTATGGGTGCCTTGGTGCCTTGAGATTTATGTTTGTCAGCTTCTGAAAGTCTGTGGGTCTGTGTTTGCATGGATGATTACATGTTTGTTGTTGGTGTCAGCTCTGGAAGGTTTTAGAGTGTTCAGGCGTCTAATTTCTGGAGAAGACTAAATCTGCCCGGAAGAGCTTAAAAGGTAACAAGAAATACAGATATGGGGACTTTGGACCACAGTCTGTTCTCTAGGTACATGTCCTGCACTAGAGGGGATGACTAACTATCCAAGCAACTAAGATCCCACCCACAAAAGCCTTTATCCAACATCGCTGGTGCTCCCAATGGTATTCTACATTTACTATGCGGTCATTACTTCGTATTACCATTACTACGCATATTTTAGTTAGCAGATGCCATTACTTAGCATGCATTTACTTAGCATGCATAGTAACGGTATGCGTAATAATTAACTGCAAAGTAAAAGCATTTTTAATGTATTTGTATATATTTGCAAAGTAAAAGCATGCGCACTAAAATCATGCGTAGTAATGGTATTTGTGAAGTAAAAACTTCAACGTAAATACCTGCGGAGTAACTGTATGCTAAGTAACATCTTATATTCGTTCCAAGGATGATGTCCTATTAACATGGTTTCTAGTTGTGGGGTAAACATACATTAACTAGATTCCAGGGTTTAGTTAAGGGCCCAACTGGTCCCAATTCTCTTTGACAGGGAGGCATAAAAGTAGCTGGCCAGTCCCACATATGTTGTCCAACTCAGGTCTTACATTTAGATGTCTATGTCTCAGAATCTTCCAGTTGTGGGATTCCCACATGACGGGGGATGCCCACTATGATCACTGGTGGCACCATTCTGCACTGGGGCCCGGTCTTTTTATTTTAGGCTTCACCTTGGCTTCAACCAGAGATATCTCTGGACCTGTGTGGGCTAGTACGACAATTGACAAGGTTTCAGGACCAGAAGAGCCTCGTCCAGTCATCTGAACCAGAGTCCACATCGGGGTGCCTCATGGGCTCTCTGAGGCTGAATAATGAGGGACATATATGCCAGAAACTATACAAAAGTGTCCTCTAGGAATACTTTAAAAACTTTAACAATACTCCACCAAGCATAAAATCGTACCTCAAACACCCTTCATCCAGCTCAAGGGATCACTGTTCAGACCAATTCTCACAATGTATTGGCACAGAAACCTACAGCAATGTCTGTTTTAACTCTCGTGTTGTGTTTTTAACATTATTTTATATTGTAATTGTTATGGTTGCACTCTTGATGAAATAATTATGGGCCAGATGTAGGTATCCAAATACCGGTAACGGCCAGAAATACAGATTTTCGGCCATTACCGACCGGTATTTGGATACTGAGATGTAGGGCCACCTAAAATACAGATTCGGTAATTTTACAGATTCGGTAAAATTACAGAATCTGTATTATGAGATGTAGGTAGCACTGTAATCAGTGCTACAGGGCTTCAAGAATTCGTTATTTACCACCAACTAGAAGTTGGTGGTAAATAATGAAAAGCCTTGAAAAAGCTTATTTTTTGCTTTTCAAATGCCTTAGGGCATGTATGTCTGCAACAGGTGTACCCATACACGGTTGAGGGGTGCAACAGGGTGTCAAAGTGACACCCTGCCACCCTTCAATGTTTCCCCCAAATACCGAATCGGTATTTACAGATTCGGTAATTGACATTCATTCCTATGGGCCTGTCGGTATGATTCGGTATTTAAGAGTAGGTAAATCGAGATTACCTACATCTGGCCCTTAATTCTTTTTTCTTTTTTTTGTATCTTGTATGAAATATTTCTTAATCTTGTATAACTTTTTTTTAATAAACTGTGATTACAGATGTACAAGCTGTAAGTTTCTGTGCCAATACATTGTACGAATTGGTCTCAACAGTGATCCCTTGAGCTGTATGATGGGTGTTTGAGGTATGATTTTATGCTTGGTGAAGTGTTGCTAAACTTTTTAAAGTATTCTGTTTGAACCCCAGTCCTTTGGGTGACCAAGGGCCCCTCTCTGTTTTGTAAAAGGGACACAGATGCCAGACAGTGGCTTGATGGTTTGGAGACAATGCAAGCTCACCCTTCTCCAGGTTTGATGGAGGAGATCCTCAACCCAGTTTGTGTTCTTGCATCTTCCTGGTCAACAGGGAGTGGCAACCTTGTAGCTCCTAGAAAGCCCTTTGAGTTATCCCTACAAAGGCCCTTCCAATGAGCTGGGCCCTGTGCAGGTCTTAGCCTTCTGCAGGCAGGCACATCTTCCTTTGTTCCTCAGGCCACAGTTGCAAGGTGACTCTTGAGGATTTCTCAAACAAAGTCCCAGTCTGGAGGGAGAATGGTAACCACACAGATGTTCCACTCATGGTCTCTGGTTCTCAGCCTAAAGTGGTGTGCAGGCATCCTCACATACTGAAAGCCCTGTGGTGGGTAAAAGTGAGATGCCAAGGTCAACAAATGGATCTAAAACATTTGAGGGTGCATATGCAGGTTTGTGCAGGTTTCTGTGCTTAGGGACTCCAGTCAAACCAGTTCAGATTGGCCCAGATATAATGTGGCCAATGGAGGGTGTGAATATGTTGGATGAGGTTTATGCAGGCAGTTATAACCTGCACTAGAACAAAGAGAGTAGGCTGGATACCAACCCGCCTCCCATCCCACCTCACCCACCAAGTAAACAGATTTCGGACAGAAGGACACGAAGAGTGTGTGCAGGCTGAGATGACCAAATGAACATCACAACGTTAACAAAGGACAACCCAATCACAAACTAATACAAAGGAGAATATTATGTTGTGCAACACACACAACTCCCCCCCAAACACACACATACATGTGATGTCCAAAAGGACCAAACCCATGGTTTGTTCACCCACGAAAGACAAAACTCACATTCTGATAATACAACTTAAGTATGCATGTGTGAGGTGTTTAAAAGACGCAGAGCCGAAAGATAGCGCTATAGAGCAGTGGACTTCTGAGGACACCCCACAAGTCATTACTGGAAGTCGGGGACCCTGGCCTAAGCATTGTCGATGATTTGGACTGCAAAAAAAAATGCAGAAAAAAGCATTAATCAAACAAATACACATGATGACATATTTTATTTAATTTGCAAACACATATAAATGCAAAAATCGAAATTTAATTTTAATTGACGGATGTAGCTTTTCTAAATTCAGTTGAGGCCACTCATCATCCCATCCATACTATATTCTGTTTGATGCACCTGCACTGCTCCCATGCCCCAATCTGAGGATCCTAAATTAATTTTTAGCCTCCAGTTTCAAATTCCTAACACATGTATAGTACATTTTAACCCGTTTGCTGCGGCCGTCAGCCAACGGCCGTCGCGCGCACTACCTCTGTAGTGCTGCGCACATCTGTTGGCCGAAGCGCCCCGCCCGCGCAAGAAATCACCCGCACCGCGGCTGAATTTACGCCACGGTTAACGGGTCAAAATGTTCAATTGTACATTTAGTTTCTTGGCTTATATACACTTTAATAATTTGTTAATGTTATTTCATTTTCAAAGTAGTCGCGGACCACCTGAGGAGGCTTCACGTACCCCCAGGGTCCCCGGACCACAGTTTGGGAATGTCTGCTGTAGAGGGTCCAAGCCATAGACACAATTAACCCATGGTTGGAGGAGTCACTGGTTTCTAAGAGGGAAAGTGGACTTATGGATGTATATATGTTGTATTTTTACAGCCTGAATCTCACTAAAATGCACCGGAGAGCTGAGCCTTCACTTTCCAGTCATGATGGAGCCAAGGGCTTCCAATTATGGGAACTGAATGGACCTTTGCTGGACAGTCAGGAGAAAACAGATCAAAATGACCCTGCGTCACTCGACTAGAATCGTGGTGCTAAGGATGTCATCACCATCGCCAAGTTGACAGGTCAAAATACACTCTTCCTCAGAATAGGGGCTCTCTCTTGGTGTCCCCATGACATTAGAGCACCTCTCCTGTGGACTAGGGGATAAACACAGGGCTGTCCAGACAAATCTACATAGGCAAGGTGCAACATCTTCCCAAATCCATACAGTATTTTAGTTCAAACATGGCATTCTTAGTACTATTGTTGCTGTCCCTGCCATAATGGTGGCTCCAGATGATGATATCATGGGGCGAGGGGCGTCACCCCACATAAATTCCCCCCCCCCCAAAGCCCTGAGATGAAAAATAAAAGGGTAATTTATTACCAATTTGTTTTTCATCCCTGTCCCGAACAGAGTGACTGCAGCGGGGAGGAGGGTGGGCTGTATGTGCACTTTTCAAAGTGCGCATGTCCCTTTTGGCCAGGCGTCTTGGGACGGTCAGCCAGACACGCACAATTTGAAACTGCTAACCTTTAGAATAAGTGCAGGCCTCCAGGGCGCTGTGGATCGCCGAGTGAGCCGCTCCCTCCAATCAGGGTGCGTCTCTTACAGCATGAGAGCAGCTCTATGATTGGTTAAGGGAGTTCCAGCATCCAGTTTCTATGGATGTCGATGAAAGAAGAGCTCCGTACCCGAGGACGTCGTACGGTAAGTCTTTTTCATTTAATTTTTCACGCGAGTCCACCCGCCCCCCTCCCGATAGATGCCAGCCGCCACTGGATGATATCATGCATGTAGCTTGCGGGCACCTATCCCCTGGCATCTGATTGTGAAACATGTTGACGTGAATCAGATTCTTTCTAGAATAGGATCTAATAAATGTAGGCACTGTTGACTTCCTTTTCCTTTCAGATCCTGCCTCTTTCAAGTATTGTTAGTTATCTGCTTGTCACATAGGTCTGACAGCCTCACTTGACAGGAAGCAGAACTGTCCCTCAGGTTAAACACACCTTACAAATTCAGACAACAGACTTACCAGTCAAAACGCGGAGAACTTATATTTCAGGCAGAAAAGGTTAAGGCAATCATAAAGGCACATATAAGCCTCTGACAAGCACCATTTGTAATTCTCTTTATCAACATAAATGCTGAAAATGCCCCCAAATGAGTAATGAAGAAACAACCCCAAAAGCAAGCACCCTCTGGCACTTAAAACCATCATTTCACAAATAAATTCCCTCAAATCAGCACGAATTATCATTCAAGTATCAGATAAAAATATATTATGAAAACATAATCATTTTGCCCTCAACATCAGCGTAGCTTTTTATGAGACCACACACATTATGTGGCCAATTACCTGCTTACATTTTTAGATGTATGAACTCAATCCCACCAAACACAGACTTACTGTTTCAATGCTTACATGTGTGACTACCTAGATCAATAAATCAATCGATCAATCAGAGTTTTGTATAGCGCACTAATCAACCCATGGGGTATCCAGGCGCTAATGAGCAGATTCCGCTGTACTCGCCCATATATCACCATCACAAGCCAGCGGCAGGCACCATTATGCCAGGTATGACCACCAATGTATTAAGATAGTCCCCCACAATTTATGAAAGATGAGCATGTTTATGCAAAGGTCATCATTATGCAGTGGGTGGTACCCAGAAGGCCAAGGATGCTGAGATTAGCAAAGATTGCCAATATTATGTCAAATCTACCACTGCCAGTGGAGGGGACTAGAGTTAGAACACTGGAATGCACATTATGGCAAGAATGGCCACCATGATGTCAATGCCACCATTATCCCAGGGGCTGACACCAGTATACTAGAGATAGCCAGCCATGGCAAGGGAGTTCACGAGAACGTATGCCAAGAATGGGGGAAATTATGCCAGGGCAACAATTGGCAGCATCACACCAGAGAGGACCACTATTGTTCTTGAGATAGCTGCCACCATTCCAAACATGTTGTCCTTGGGTAGGGAGGGCCCATGCAAGTTATGGGCAGCCCTGGATTCTAAGGGCTACTGTCAAAGATGCAGGAATGTGTGCCAGGGAGACACATTGTCTGCCAGGAGGGCCACCACACATAGCACACTCGCAAAAACAAAAACACACAGAATCATGCATAGACACAAGCATCACAACCCATGCCACCACTCCAAATCATGGTGGTACAAAAGAGGGTGGTGATGGACGGAGCATCTGAACCAATCAAACACTCACACCCAGTCAACAGATCTGGGTTTAATCCATCACCATTCTTTAGCTCACTCTGCCACCCCCAGTTCAGACATGGCCATATGCAAATCAGTCTGACCCTGTGCCTCACTCCAAATCATCACATTAATTGAGGCAGCTGTTTTGAAGTTGCCCCGTCCAACCTGCTTTGCTTTTCACTACTGAGCCAATCTCTTTACCACATCATTTCGGAGCCTCTCCAGTCACCCTGAGGCAGAAACCAGCCAATTGGGTCTCAGCATTTCAGGTGAATATGTGCAGTGCTCTGGTAGAGAGCTAATGGTAGGGGTTCCATCATAGGCCCTCACTCAGAACGTTCAGAGCAATCACATCACACACAGAGCCAAGCCAGCACGTGCATGATGGGGGACTCAACCTATCAGGCGTGCAAAGGTGAGCCGGGATGCTGCTGACCTTCAGAAGGCTAGGAGCTGTGCTCTGCTGCCCCCTGCAGGTAACGAGAGGTAGCGCTGCAAAACTACCAACCCTCTGGCTGAGCGGTGGCAGGAGTGTCCTGGGGTTCCATTGAAGGCCTCCAATCACCAGCCAACACTAATTGCTCTCAGGTGACAGGCTGTTGGCGGACAGAGATGAACATTTCAGCTCGGCCGTAGTCACTAAACATATTTTCACTTGTTTTGCTCTGCATGTTTTCAGCCGCTTTTTCGGTAGAAGTAAAAAAAAATCACATTTCAGATTTGATTTATGTTGGATATCTTACAAAATATTGTCTTTTTACTCACTTAGGGCTAGATGTATGAATGTCATTACGGGTCGGTAACAGCCGAAATCGGCCATTACCGACTGGTAATAGGCTTTTCCTATGTAGGTGGCAAATGTACCAATTCGGTAAATACCGAATCAGTATTACGATTCGGTATTTACCGAATTATCATTTACCGAATCGGTAAATGAAATGTAGGAAGCACTTTAAAGAGTGCTCCTGTGCTTTCAGGCTTCGTTATTTACCACCAACTATAAGTTGGTGGTAAATAACGAATACCTTTGAAAATGCAAATCTGTGCATTTTCAACTGTGCCATGTGACAGACATACATGCCCTTAGGGCATGTATGTGTACCACATCTGCACACAAGCACTAATCAGGGGTACAACAGGGTGTCAAAGTGACACCCTGCCACCCTTGACCCTTTCCCTATTTTACCGATTCGGTAATTGCCATTCATTCCTATGGACCTCCAGGCCCATAGCAATGAATGGCAATTAGCGAATCGGTAAATACCGATTTGGTAATTTTTACCGAATTATTACCTACATAGGATTTACCGATTCTAAAATACCGAATGGGTAAAATTCGGTATTTTAGAATCGGTAAATCCTTTTTTCCTACATCTAGCCCTTAGTACCCCTACCAGCCCGCATTCCTCTCCCTCTCCATTGCCCGTTAGGCCCCTCTCATGAACACTGCTTGCTGTATAATGTATTTCAACATTAGATGCCAGGGTGATTGTTGGGTTTCTGAAGCCCCCCCCCCTCCCCCCACACACACACCCAATTTTACTGCCCAAGCTATGCCTCTCATTAGGGGGTGCCAAGGTAGACAGGGGTGCGGTGCAGTTACTAGGCTTGGGACATGATGGTGTGTTAGGTTCGACCTCATAAGGGAATTTCTCCTGTCTCTGTATTGTTATTTTATTGACTTCTTGGCTTCCTCAAGTCATTCTTTTCCAGCTCAGCAGGAACAAAACATTTTACATCTGGCCCAGGCACATACCATGACAGCCTGTCATGCAGAAGAAAACCATCAGCATGACAAAGAATAAGGTTCACTTTAGGGTTAATTGGATTCAGCAGGCTTCCTGTGACCGAGCCGCTGGCCTGTTCTAACTTGTTTAGGGACCACGTTTTCCCACAATGCCGTGCGCTCGTGGGTCTGGATAGCTTCACTAAATATTCAGCTCATGGCTAGCTTGAGGGTTTCTGTTAAGGCTTATTGGGCAGGGTGCATTTCAGTTGAGTCAAAGGGTATGGGGGGTTGAGTGGTCACATTTGTCGAGGGCTGGCCTTTTCCGAGGGCACGTCAAAGGGGGGAGGGAGTGGTCACTTTGGTCGAGGGCTGGCCTCTCCCGAGGGTACGTCAAAGGGGGGTTGAGTGGTCACTTTAGTCGAGGGCTGGCCTCTCGCAGGGGCACGTCATATGGGGGGTCACTTTGGTCGAGGGCTGGCCTCTCCAGAGGGCAAGTCAAAGGGGGGTTGAGTGGTCACTTTAGTTGAGGGCTGACCTTTCCAGAGGGCACGTCAAAAGGAGGGTTGAGTGGTCACTGTGGTCAAGGGGTGGCCTCTTCTGAGGGCACGTCAAAAGGGGGAGGGAGTGGTCACTTTGGTTTAGGGCTGGCCTCTCCCAAGTACACGTCAGTGGAGGTAGGGGGAGTAGTCACTTTGGTCGATGGCTGGTCTCTCCCAAGTGCAGGTCACAGGTTAATGAGTCGAAACTGCACTTGTGTCAATTTCTCTGTTCTGTTTGTGTATTCTGCACTTGGGATAGGGCCGGACAGGCCATTTAGTCCACCGGACAGGCCTTTTATTCCACTGGGGCGGGCTGGAGCCTATGGGGGTAGGCTTTTAGGACAGGGGACTGCCCCTGGTGCCTCTGTCACTTTACCCAGCTCCCTGAGGGGAAGGGTTCAAGAGAGAGAGAAAGAGAAGGAGGAGGAAAGTAGAGAGAAAGTGATCAGAGAGGGAGATGGAAGTGGGAAGTGGGGGGGGTGAGGGTAATAATAATAATAATAATAATAAAGCTATTTGTGTAGCGCAAACAGCTATCTCAAACAGAGGTGTCCTGGCGCTGTGTAGAAAGTCAGGTGAGCAATCTGGGCCTCACAACTAGCCTTGACTGAATAGCCATGTCTTCAAGCTCTTACGGAACTCAGGTTCAGAGGCAGGGTATTCCATAGCATGGCGGTCCTGACCGTCAGGGCCGGACTGGCCGTAGCGGGCACCTGGCAATCCCCCAGTGCGCCGCACGGGTGGGGGGCCAGTTGCCAGGGCCGGTTTTGGTTCCCAGTCCGGCCCTGCTGACCGTGAAGGACTTTCCTCCCTTTCTTGCTTTAGCGAAGCGAGGGACGCAAAATAGAAGATCATAAAATATATATTTTTTAACTTACCTCTCGTTGCCCCGATGCTGACAGTCACCTCGGTGCTTTACTCATGACAGGCTCTGGGAAGCCACAGGCTAGCCAGCCAATCCAGAAGCTGCTCTCGTCCTATAAGAGCAGCGACAAGATTGCTCTGAGCGGCCTTATCTGCTGCTCAGACAGTGCCTGGGAGCCTACAACTTTTCTTACACCTGGCTGTGAACACAGCTGGGTTGGAGAAATAGAAGTGCGCATGTCTGTTTGGCCGGCCTAAGATGCCCGGCCAAACTTACATGCGCACTTCTATGTGCTCTCCACTCCTGCCTGTCATAGCCCGGCCCCTCCCCGCATGCACCATCAGCCAGAGTCACTCACAGAAAAATTGAATGATATGATTGGTTTAATATCATTTAATTTTTCTGTGACGGACTCTGACCAGTGGGGCGACGCTCCTCCGCCATTACGGAGGAGCCGCCCCTGGGGAAAAGAGAGAGAGGAGACGGAGAATGGGCGGATAGAAAGGCAGAGATTGTGTGAGGATTCGAACGGAGGGTGGCTAGTTTGAGCATCTTTGCCAGGGCTGCTTTGGTTCCCCAGTCCATCCCTGATTTGGGTGGTTTGTCTCTCCGACACAGTCTGCTGCTGTGGCATGCTGTCTCAATGTCCCACTTTTTGTCGTTTCCAGGAGAAGCACGACTAAAAGCTCATCAGAGGGGTTTGAGCTGTCAGCGGGACGCCTCGAGCTGCCTGCTAGAATGTCGCTTTCTCTTTTTTCTATCTTAAATAAGCTGTTAAGAGCTGCCTGTCTGCAGCAAGCATTTGTTTATTGCATGACTGGCAGACAGAAGCAGCAGCAAGGGGGGGGGGTCTTACAAAACACAGCTTTAGGAACACATTCACATTGAAACCAACTATTAGGGAACGTGGACACCTACATTTAACCAGCCATGCACATGTGAATAAAAACCATGTGGGGGTCTGTCCTGAGAATATTCCCTTGGTGTTTGTTTGGTTTATTCAGCTGGATTCAAAGTGCTCCCATATTGTCAGACTAAGGGACAGAGATTATGATTTGCCCAAGATCAAACATTTTGTAAAGTAGGAGACCCAAACTGCAAAATATTACCACTTCCTGGAAAAGGTGCAATTTACCAACATATTACATTTTTGTGATTTTTGGTGAATAGATCATGAAAACGTATGCTTTCTCTCCCCCTAGCCACCCAATTTCCCCTAGGTAATACCCAGTTCAGTTTTTATGAAACCACAAACTAAATGAAAAGATTTTGATTAATTCTAAAGACTCTGACACTTAACATGGGAATACGTTCAAAAAGTGATTGACCAAATGGAGGGTGGGGGACTGGGAATAATTTGCCCACTAGACAACTACTGAGTTGATTTATACATTTTAAAGGGGCCTGAGTTAGAGAAGACCGTTATGGAATGGAACCCCAAAAATTCAGTCTGTGACTCATAGTCACATCTGGGTGAAAGAAATGTTGGCTTCATCGCTCGGGTGATATCAACTAAAGTGGGAGCGGGAGTATTAGAAAATGGGCTACAGCTAGGACGTTTACCTGGAGCATCCACAGTAGAAACATTAAAGATAGAGTGTATTTTGATGTATAATTACAAGTATAATTATAATATATAAAACCAAAGGTTACCAGGAGGTTATAGTTAGGAAATAGCATTAAAAAGTACTGGTATAATTATATTATATATAACCAAAGGTTAATTAGCATTAAAAAATGTAGAAATTCACTGAAACAAACAAAGGTTACAGGGACGTGATGGTTAGGAAATAGAATTAAAAAACCTTAGAAATTCACTGAAAAAAACAAAGGTTAAAGGAAGGCTATAATTGGGTTCAGAATTTACACACACAAAACCATAGAAATTAAGCAGTTATAACTCGCACCTCCGCCATGCACAGTTTTCTCATCAATAATTTCACAGCAAATTTTGCAGTGATAGTAAGAATGATTTAACAAAGAGGGGGGGCCAAGGAGCTATAAAGGTCCAGTGTCCATCCTCCTAATATAAGTCTATTTATCAACAGGAGGACAAAGTTCCTAGAACAGGGTGCAAAAGTCACCCATGGATCAAGGTGCAAACAGTCACCAACAAGGGTGCAAAAGTCACCCATGTATCAAGGTGCAAAAAGTCACCAAACAGGGTGCAAAAGTCACCCATGTATCGGGGTGCTAACAGTCACCCATATATTAAAACAAAGAAAAATTAAGAAAAAAGGTAGACTAAAGTAATCCTAGGTTTGAAAATGCCCTAATGTGAGAGGGAAAATAATTCTACATCCTCTGCTGCCCTCACACACCCCGGGGGGTGTCATGCTTCATCATCGGGCGTTTGCTCCTCGTAGGGCTGGCGCTGCAATTCCCTATGGGTCCCCCGAAGGGTCACTTTATCGGAGATCTTTTTTTGAGGATTGCCGGATGTTGCATGCAGGTGTGTGGGGATAGGGTAAAAAGAGGGTAAATCAATTTATGTGCACGTGATAGTGTAAAAAATGACTGACCCCAAAAGGGCCCATTCGGCCTGGGTATCAAAAGTCAAGGCCAACATGTTTCGCGCCTCTGTTGCCCGTAGGTCATTGGCGCTTCTTCAGGACCACAATAATAAACAGTGTAGTGCACGTGCTATAATAAGTAAAGATTAAAATGAGAACCCTCTTAACTCAGCCAGGGCGGGTCTGTATACACTCAAAGTGGTTACAGCTGCTACATGGAAGCCGCTCCTGGGTAACACCTAGGAAAAGAAAAAACATAGTAAACCACAAGTGCGCATCGATGACATCTTAAGCTTCACAGAGTGCCATTTTTGTGCACACATTCTTCCAATTTATTATTTATTTATTATGCAATTTGTATTGCGCAAACTAAACCCGAAGGTGTCAAGGCGCCTATCAAAACAGATCAGAAAGTTTGCAGAGCACCACTACAGGTATGCACGTGTAAAAAGGTGGGTCTTTAAAGCAGATCTAAAGGCTTGTAAAGTGGGGCGGGACCTTACTTCCAAAGGGAGAGCATTCCACCCTTTAGGGGCCAGGTTAGAAAAGGCCTTGCCTCCCCACCTTGTTTTCCTAACACGAGGCACAGAAAGAAGAAGTTTGTAAGAGGAACGAAGATTCCTGCCTGGGTTGTACTGAGACAGGATCGATCCAATGCCTGTAGTGCTGGTTTTCGCTAAGGCTTTGTACACCATACACATGGATTTAAAAAGGATACGATCCCCAACGGGGAGCCAGTGGAGCTGCTTACGGGCTTCAGTAGCAGAGGCCCGTTTAGGTAGGTCGAGAACAAATCTCGCTGCCGCATTCTGGACCACCTGCAAGCGCTGTAGCTGACTCTTATTCAGTCCTGCATACAGCGCATTGCAATAGTCCAGACGGGAGCCCAGAAGCGCGACGGCAAGTTGCTTTCTTGCCTGGAGGGACAGATAATGTCTGATTTTCCTCAGGATGTGGATAATCCCCCAACAGGTCGATACAGTCCTGCTGACCTGTTGGCACATACCAAGGGTGGGATCGATCATAACCCCCAGATTTTTAGCTAAGGAGGTAGGGTCGGGGCAGACGCCCAGTGAGTTCGGCCACCACTCGGCAGACCAGATCTCTTCCTTTCCTCCAAAAACCATCACCTCCGTCTTCTCCCCATTCAGTTTCAGTGAATTGTGAATCATCCACTGGCCGACTGCCTCCATACAAGATCTAAAATTGGCGGCAGTCGACGTAACTGACTGGGAGAGAGAGACTAGGATCTGGGTGTCGTCCGCATAGGAAACTACCTCCATCCCGAAAGATCTGATAAGTCTGGCAAGGGGGGTCACATAGATGTTAAAAAGGGTAGGACTAAGCGCCGACCCTTGAGGGACCCCACATTGCACAGACAGGGATGGAGATAGAAACGATCCCAGCATCACCCTTTGCTCTCTATGGTCGAGAAAAGAGGAAAGGAGTCCCAGGGCCGACCCGCGAACCCCAATCTCCCTCAGTCGAGATGTTAACACCGAGGGGGATAGGGTGTCGAAGGCAGCTGTGAGATCTAAAAGGATCAGGAGGGAGGTCTGTCCCTCATCAACCCTAGTGCGGATGTTATCAAGCACTATGGTGAGGGCAGACTCGGTGCTATGTCCCCTCCTGAATCCATGCTGGGAAAGATCCAAACAGCCCGAGCTCTCCACGAATGCAGCCAGATGTTTATTAAGATGGGCTTCTAACATCTTAAGCAGACACCCGGGACCAGTCCAACACGGGGCGGGGGCCGCTGTTCACAGGGACCCTAGGCTGGATTAACATTTTTTAGTGGTAAAGTACATCACCTAGCCTGAGCTTAGGGATTTGTATAGCGGATGGCAACAATGTAACAATAATGTAACGTACTCAAGTCGGCAGCACTATCTGCATGTAGAGTTGGTAGATAACCATCAGCATGCTTACCGAGGACTCGTTACAAGTGCTCCGCCGATCGTCAAGTCAAGGGACACCCACGCATAGTCGGGCTATGGAAACAAGCCAGGACATAAAACAGGACATAAAACACAAGGGCCCCATATAGTCAATAGGTAAAGGTTGTTGACATTAAACAGGTATCTAGAATGTACTTACAATTGTATGTGGGTGCTGCCTCTTGTGCACCTAGCCCTGCCCCGACCAGACGCTTGCCGAAAGAAGATACAGGCGGCAGAACGCAGCAATTAAAAGTTCGGGTCAGGTGAACAACGGTTTAAATATCCGGTGGAACCTCACAGCGTTATAACTCAATGCGCATGTGCAGCATGGCGGCGCCACCGCGCATGTGTATTACTTGGGCATACTACTCCCTCGCTCATGCGCACTCGCTTGATGAAGGTGCAAATTTTGCAGTGATAGTAAGAATGATGTCATGGAAGATGTCATGACTGGTGTAATATGTGGGGTAATTAGCAGTAGAGGACCTGATGAAGTGATTGGTGCTAAAATTAGATCACTTTCACTTATCAGTACACAAGAGGATGACATAGGGGAGTAACATGGGTGGGCTGGTTCAGTCTTGTTCTCTCAGAATAGTTACCTACTTAGCCCTTCAAGCCTCATCTACTTGTTTGAAAGTAGCCCATCTGGCAAGGTTTTGAGCCATGACCTGATGACATGGATACCTTCAGTTTCATGCCAGTGGCTTAGGGTGGAAGCCCCTACTCAACATGCGGCCTCTTTTGGCCTAGTGGAATTCTGTTCCTTTAAAGGCTTGTGAGCGAGGGGCGTGGCTTGGAGATTGTGGCCCTTCGGTGAAGCTCCGCTTCACTCCAATGCATTCTTTGAGCAGGGCAACATGAATGCTATTTATAGTGCTTGACATTGTGAATATCGCTACATCAAATACTGTGTGTCTTTTGCTTTCTCGCCCTAAGTGTGCTGGGTATGCACAGACGTGGGTCCTGGACTCACTGTGCCACTGGATTCAAGCTAGCCTGGCTGATGAGGGTTGATAACCCGAAACCGGTCCCAAGATGCTTGTTTCCGATCCAGAGAGGACTTGGCTTGGCAGTTCGGTCAGGACTGTTCCCATGAGGCACAGGGTCAAGACTGATTTGCATAAGGCTAGGTCTAAACTGGGCTGGCATGGTGAGCAAAAGAACAATGGTTTCAACCCAGATCCATTGACTGGGGGAGAATGTTTGATTTGCTCTGCATTCCGACCATCATCTGTGTGTCTTTTTCTTTCTCACCTTAAGTGTGCCAAGTATGCCCAGACATGGGTCCTAGGCTCACTCTGCCACTGGATTCAAGCTAGCCTGGCTGATGAGGGGTGATGCCCCGAAACCGGTCCCAGCATGCTTGTTTCAGGTACAGAAAAGACCTGGCTTGGCAGATCGGTCAGGAATGTTCCCATGAGGCACAAGGTCCAGACTGATTTGCTTATGGCGGGGTCTAAACTGGGGTAGCATGGTGAGCAAAAGAACCATGGCTTTAAGCCAGATCTATTGACTGGGGGAGAATGTTTGATTTGCTTTGCATTCTGCCCATCATCTGTGTGTCTTTTGCTTTCTCGTCCTAAGTGCGCAGGGTATGCCCAGATTTGGGTCCCAGGCTCATTGTGTCACTGGATTCAAGCTAGCCTGGCTGATGAGGGGTGATGCCCCGAAACCGGTCAAAGGATGCTTGTTTCCAGTCCAGAGAGGATCTGGCTTGGCATTTCGGTCTGGACTGTTCCCAAGAGGCACAGGGCCACGACTAATTTGCATATGGCTGGGTCTAAACTGGGGTGGCATGGTGACCAAAAGAATGATGTATTCAACACAGATCTATTGACCGGGGAAGAATGTTTGATTTGTTCTGCATCCTGTCCATCATCGGTGTGTCTTTCGCACATCAAATACTGCTGCATATTTTGACGAGCTTTTCATTGTATTTTTATGGCTGTTAAATCCTTTTTTTTTTACTTGCGATGTGGTCCGTCCGCCATTTTTTTTTCTTTTTTTTCCACCTCTGACAAGAGGATTGAAAGACCGAGCCCATAGCTTGCAGAAGTCCTTCTTACAGCACTTCACAGAGTGAATAACACTTAAGCCATAACTGCAGCATGTTATGAAGACCTTCCCATCCTATAATTATGGCTGTTCTGCTTGTGGTGCAATGAGCTCGTCATTTAGTTTTTTCTGACAAGAGAATTGGACGACTGAGTCTTCGGATGTATGTGCAGGTGGGCATCTATGTCCTATACTTTTGACAAAATAATGAATGGATTATTTCTTTCACCCTTTCTGGGATCTGGCAATTCTATGATTTTATTATTATAAATTATTATTAATATTATGATTTTATGTCTGTGGAATGACGAGCCCACCATTTGGTTCTCCCATTGAGGTGAATATTGCTCTTTTCATGAGTAGATTCTTGTCTACATCAAACCGGTCTCTGTTTTTTCATATGATGTGACAGTAACTTAGTCTTTTCAATTTATGTTTTGTAGCATGGACTTCATTGTTTCAACATTACATGGGGAGAAGTACCAGATTACATAAACGATCTCCACTGCAGGATCATACTAACTCCTGTATCAACTCATATAAAAGGTGCTTGTCTGTCATGGTGAAAGACTAGGATCTACATAAAATGGATGGCACAGATTCATTTTGTGATGCAAAAATATTCTCACATTCTTCAGAGGCTATTGCTAAAAAGATAAAGCAAATGGAGGTGCGCCAGGTAGAGAAGTCCAGTCAAGTTCATTTTATCAAAACCTTTATTTTAACTTTTTTCATCGCTTTTTTTTTCCTTATTTGCATATACCCAGGCCCTTCGAGATCTACATTGGCTCAAAGTCTCGAGCCGCATCAAATTTAAAGCCTTATGCTACCTTTTTTAAATTAAGCAGGGCTCAGCCCCATTGTATCTTCAGAGTCTTGTTCAATTATACAGGCCTAGCCGTACACTAAGATCTTCGGCTAATTGTGACTTTGTCATTCCTAGATTCAAACTTGTGAAGATGGGGGGAAGATCTTTCTCCCATCTAGGTCCCAAATCCTGGGATGTTCTGCCTGTTGCTCTGCAAACTGAGACTAACATGCTTTGCTTCCGCAAAAAATTGAAAACTTTACTTTTTCAATAGCTTCCTGCTGTCCTAGCTGTCAATAATGCTGTTGTGTTGTCCATTTTCTACTCTAGTCTATCCCTTGCGCTGGGAAACCCATTGCGGGTAGCTGTCGCGCATTATAAGTTTTAAATAAATAAATAAATAAAATAACTAAATAAATACTGTCCAGCCAACACGTTTCATTCCATAAACAGTAAGAACTTCATCAGGGCTTCATCCTCTATGTCAGTAAGTAGTGTGTCCAAAGAAAGTTCAATCTTCTTATTCCAGCTCGGTACGCTGGCAATTTAGGGATTTCCCTGGGGCAACACCGTGCCTGTCGTTGGATACCCTGTTAAGTATCCTTCTCCTA
Source organism: Lissotriton helveticus (assembly GCF_964261635.1). Classification (NCBI taxonomy): domain Eukaryota; kingdom Metazoa; phylum Chordata; class Amphibia; order Caudata; family Salamandridae; genus Lissotriton; species Lissotriton helveticus. Next base: position 96,972,433 of record NC_136068.1, read on the forward strand.
GTTTCATTGTATCTGTATGTTGAACACAGTGAAACCAGGAGAAGGATACTTAGCAGGCAGAAAATGTTTCTTACAATCTGAAAGGAGGAGGCTTTGCACAGCGGATACCTGTTTGACGTTGGCCGGCAGTTTGCTCCACGGGTAATTGTGGCAGATGTGGGACTCCACATCAGTGTTCATCTTGGCCTCCTCACTCCTGGGAAGGCATCCAGGACCTCATACCGCACAGACGAGTCAGACCTGCAGGTGCAAGGGTGACCCAGTGCTTCCGGAACCAGCGGTGCTCACGGATCCGTTGCAGAGGTGTCACGCTCTATAACTGTGGGGAGAGGATGTGGTCCGTCTGCTAGACTGCCGACTCTGGTGGTGGAAACCAGGGTTCGAGCCTCGGGGTCGCGTCCACATCCTGTGATTCTGGGCAAATCACTTAATCTCCGCATGCCTGAATGGGTAATGTAAATACGGTGCTCTTGTAAAGCGCTCCAATACCTTCGGGTCGAGTTCGCGATATATAAATATGCAACAAAAAAAACTGTACTAGCGTCAGGAACCTATTTCCGGGTTTCGACTGGCAGACGTGCATTCAGCTCAATCTCACATCCTTCTTTGTTGCCATGTCATCCAGAGAGTTCACAAACCGCATCTGATCTGTGGCTGGGGATTAATGGGGCAATATTTGAAGTTTGTGGTTTATTTAACCATCTGTGAAGAAATGCACCTCTCTGCTTTTGGACATAAAAAGATACTTAGAGAAATAATAAAATATGTTTACAGTGCTTTTATGTCAGATGTTCGGAAAGAAAAATTATACTATATGTGTTCTTGAGAACACTGGATCTGAGAGAGAGCGCGACCCGGCTTGGTTCTCAGCAAACTTGGTAGCAGGTCTCACCTGAGTCTCCTTGAGTAGTTTGGTAGCAGGTCTCACCTGAGTCTCCTTGAGTAGTCTGAGTGTCTGTCAGAAATATGCAGGGTAAAGTATGCCCCAAATATATCTATTTTTATTTATATCTATTTTCATTATGTATTCTTGTTTTTCGTAGTCACTGTTATGGAACTTTAGTACAAGAATTATAACATATTGTAACCCTTTATCTATACTTCATCTAATTTACGGTTACTATTTATATATACTTGTGTACTCATTTCCATATCAGAATTGACAAATGTACATTTCTATTCCTGTGTTCTTTATCTTCAATAAAAATTATTTAACAAAAAAAAAAAGTATGCCCCAAACAATTGCGCACACAGCATCTCAAAGAGCATCACACTGCACACACCATCTCAAACAAACAGTCTGCCACCCGCTGGATCCATCCTGTGATGCCCCCCTCACTGCCCTTTGTACCCAGTGCTGCCTTGTGTCACCACCCACCACTGAACACTGTGCACTGTCAGATGCAGCTTCGGCACAGCCGAGCAGTACTCACACTGCCTGCATATGTCACAACACTGGGCCGTTCCATGGATGCGCACAGGTGAGTGAGTGTGGTTTATGGCTCTGCGGGAGTGGTGCCTTTCACTTTTCCTGGTAAGGAGTAAGCACACACTTCTAGTGTGTGCTACTCTTTGATAATACTAGAGTAATATTACTAGAGTAATAAAAGGAGCTTTCCCTTCTGAGACTCAGTAGTTGTGCACATATGTAATAAGAACATGGGCTTGGTCAATAACACGCACATCCAAGCACACACAGCCTCATTTGTGAGGCTCTAATGGCATTTTGGCACCACTGGAGCATCACTTTTTTGACACTCCGGTGGCGCAATGGGCCACAGCATATTTACAAGGCCACGCAAAGCCACTTTACCTGCCTTTTTATGGCCCTGTAAATGTGTGCCCCTTCCATGCGGAACACTGCATCAAAGGGGCGTTCCATGGGTGTTTCTGTGGGTGTTTCCACTCAACACCCATGAAATCTGAAGCATTCCCAGATTTACGAGGAATCGGAAAACTTGGAAATGTATCAGATTCTAAAGCCACCCCAGGGGTGGCGTTAGGGAGATACAACTAGGAGACATATCCTAATTTCTCCTTGATTTTCCTTTTTCTATGTGTGCTGCATTCTACAGCACACATAGCACACATAGAAGGAGGAAATCGCCTCCAATGACTGATTTATTGCAGAAAGGTGTCCCTTCCTGCACAGAATCAATGCTTTTTTAGCACCTGCGCAGGGGTCAGTACAGGAATGCACTGTATTCTTGTAAATACGGCATATTCCTTCACTTTTAGAATGATGAATGCTGCAAAACTGCTTGCGGCACTGTGCTGTACCATTCTATTGTAAATGAGGCCCATAGTGTCCAATATATGTCTGAGTGCATCTGCATGACCGTCAAGACGGCTCGCTGCCGACACCTGGTGTGGCCTGCAGCTATAACCGAAGGGGCAATTTTCGCCCCAGGTTCCAGAATCAATATCAGAGAGGGACCTATGTGGAGCAGGACCAGCCACAGAAATACATTCAAACACGGAACAACCAGTATTGGCGAATATAAACTCCATTCCTGTGTTCAATCTCTCATCCTGCACCATTGACCCCCCCCCGCAGAGATTCTCCTTCATAAAGGATTGTCGTTTGTGCCGGCTGTGATTCTAAACCAATTTGAGCTCATGAAAGACCTCCACTCTTTTTTCCGCAGGATTAGACTAAAAAAGTTCTTTCAGGTCAGTCCTGTCTCCACCACGGACAACAACTTATCGGGCCTCAAACCTCCTTCCGGTTTTACCCCAGGACTCGATGCTGTGGGAACCAAAGTAGAAATGTTTGAAAAGGCTGTGACGACTAAGATCCAAAAAGCCATCAAACCCCACTTTTTGCTCTCAAGAACAACAGAGATTTAACCATCAAACCTTGTGACAGGGGGGGTGGTATAGTGATCTTTGATATTGCACAATATGGAGACAAAATTAAAGACCTTCCTAGTTCACAAATGCACCATAAAAAAATGACATCCAATCCTGAACCCAACCTCAAACGCAGAATTCTGAGAATCGTCGAGGCGACTGTAGAAAGAGGTGACATTTGTCAAAAAGAGGCAGAGTTCCTCACCCTGTGTCATACTCACATACCTATTATCTACAGGGTACCCAAGACACACAAGGATGAACTCAATCCCCTACTGAGACCTATTGTCTCCACGATCAGGGCAGAAACGGAGCCACTATCTAAATATGTGGACCGTTTTTTGCAACCTCTTGTTTCAATACTGCCCTCATATGTGAAGGATATCGGCCATTTTACATTGGTGACCATTGACCTAGAGTCCTTATACACCAACATCCCGCAACAGGAAGCCCTTAGAGTCATGAAGGAGATCGTTCAGGCTGATGATATTTATACCAACTCTACCTTCATTCTTCAATGTTTGGAGATCGTTCTCGGTGAGAACTTCTTTGAATTCGATGGATGTTTTTTCCAGCAAGTGAAGGGAGTCAGCAAGGTGGCAGCATGTGCCCCAAGCGTGGCATGTTTATACATGGGACGCTTTGAGGATATCAACATCTATAATGAACTGGCCCCATTTAGTGAGAACATCTAACACTAGTCACGCTTCATACATGATTATTTTTTCGTCTGGAAGGGTGACCAGAAGATCCTGGATGAATTCATTTTGTGGATTAATGCGGCTGATCCCAATTTTAAATTCACCACACACACAAGCAACAACAAGCTGGGATTCCTCGATGTGTGGATAGAACACCTTGATTCTCAGCTAACAGTATCCTTATTTACCAAACGCACTGCAAGGAACACCCTCTTGCGCTACAGCAGCTTTCACCCCAGATGGGACTGCATCCCGTTTGTCAATTTCTGCGTCTCCGCAGAAATTGTACTTCCGTCAAGAACTACATGAAAAATGCTGAGGTGTTGAAAGAAAAGTTTATTAAGAGGAGCTACCCCAACAAGCTTTTCAAAGACGCCCTCAAGAGGGCAAGGTACCTAAACCGGGAGACCATGTTCCAATCAAGATACAAGGAAAAGAAAGACCGTTTGGTCTGCGTTACCAAATATTCCAAATTTGCTCACAAAATTCGTCAAACTATTAACTCCCGGGGGCGTGGCCTGGAAGCCGAACATGGCGGACGTGTCCTGCTAGAGCTCCGCAGTCCACTCCTTTTTGGCCCCATAATCCTGCAAGATCCTCTCTCAGAGGTCTCTTGTTGGGGCTCTGCAGCTGTCCTCCGGGTGGGTTTTTCCGACCTCCGGAGATCAGATACACTGCGGCCGGCCCTTGGATGGGTTGAGGTCCCGCTGCCGGTGGTGGGCGGAGCACCGGAGCCTGCAGCTGCAGCGGGCCTCGCGTCCGGAGAGACTTCAGCGACAGCTGCCTGTGTCGTTGGCGGTGAGTCACGCCATCCTGGTGCTGCCCCACGAGTATCTGCCGGGGGTAAGGTGACAGGGCCCCTGTAGTGACACTCTCGTGGGGCGCACCTTCCCCCATCTCCTTCGTCGTGGCCCCGCGTGGCCTAGACTGGAGTCGCCGGCGCTGAATCGGCGCATTGTTGGCTGGCGCAGTGGAGGGCGGCCTGCGTACCAGCTGCTGTGTGTGCAGCGGTGCCGCTGTTAGGGACGTCTGTAGCTTTGACGGCCTGGGTGGTGCAGTGCCCGGTAGCGTGGGCTCCGCGACGAACCGATAGCTGGTGGCCCTGTGGCGACTGGACCCTTGGTGCTTGGCGGGGGTGGGCCTTCACTCCTCAGAGACATCTGGCCTGGTGACGCTGAGACCTTCTGAGTGGTGAGCCAGCTTTGTTGGCGGAGTATTGGCTGGAGACCCCGGGCGGCTGTTGGAGGCGAGGCGACCACACCACGTGGACTCTGGTGTGGCGCCCAGCGGTTGGGCCCGGCGGGAGGTTGCCTTGATAGACAACTGCTGCTCTTCACGGCCCGCTCTTCACCAGTCACCCAAGGCCGACCTAGTGGGACCGCGGCTGGGGGATACCGGTCCCCATGGGCAAAGGCAGGCCACGGGCATCAGCCCCCAAGCAGCCTACAATGGACCACTACACCACCGCCACCAACCCTCCCGGGGGAGAGACCGCTGAGGGTCTGTCGTCTGACACGGAGGAGCTGCTGGAGGAGATCCATCAGTCGCGGACCACCCTCGAGGCCCAGATCGGGGCTGTGGACATGGAGGTGTCCTTCCTCCGACAAGACTGGAGGCGGGCAGTTGACCGCATTACCAAAGCTGAGACCAGGGTATCTAATGTCGAGGACTCTGTCGCTGCACACCAGCTGAAAGTGGACAAACTAGACAAGCCCTCACAGGAGTTGGCCGCCAGGCTCAAAGATGCCGAGGGTCGAACCCGCCGCAATAATATCCGCCGAGTTGGCTTCCCGGAGGGCTGCGAGGGGGCCTCAATGGATACTTGCATCTCCGGTTGGCTCACTGCTCTCCTTCCCCAGAAAACAGGTCCTCATGCTTTGTTGTTGAGAAGGCCCATCGAACCCTGGCTAGAAACCGCTACTGGGGGAGTGCCCGAGACGGTGATCGCCCGCCTCCTTAACTATGCCGACGAGGACCCATCCTTCGCTAAGCCAGGCTACATAAAGACAAGATGGTCTTCGACTCTCATCCCATTATGGTTTTTCCTGATTATACAAGGATGGTGCAGCAACAAGGACAGTCCTTTTCAGCGGCCAAGAGATGCCTACGCGACCTAAATTTGTCCTATGCTCTGGTATTCCCAGCTCAGCTGAAGGTGATGTATAAGGGGAAAACGTGTTTCTTCGAGACACCAGAAGAAGTCTTCACCTGGACGGACGAGCGATGCTCTCTCAAGCCTCATTCACTGCCCCCGTTGGACTCTGACTCTTCCCAGGGCTTGCATCGGAGTGGTCGCCAGGGCAGAGTCGGGGCATCGAGATGCAACCAATCCTGCTCTATTTGGCGCACCCAGGGGTCTCCGGGCATCGATGACTGAGACTACTGGGCAAGTTGACTCTGTATTTTATTGTTTGCCTCTCAGGGCTGGGTTGGGTCCTTTGGTGTTAGCCTCCCATGGGAATGTCTTAGCTATATTCGGATGAATCAACACCACTAGCCTTGAAGCGAATGGGACATTGCATGCCCTTTCTGTTCTAGGGGATGTTCGACGAACGTGACACTTTTGGGCATGAGACCATCAGTATGGTATAGTTCACCACCTAGGGATGAGATAGGATCCATGGGAGTTAGTCGCATATGTATGTGTTCTGGATACAACTGAAGGGGTTCCACTATTGGCCTAGAAGGAGCTGGACGAGGCGCGCCTCTCACGTTTTGGGTGATGTTGGGTAAGTTGGGTGGGGGATCTCCCGGGTGGCCTTGTGATATTAGGGGGCGACTGGAATGACATCATGGGTCCACTGGATAGGGGGCGCGCCCGACAACCAGACGCCTCCCCTGCTCCATCCAAACTTGCTGCGCTCGCACGTGCACTGCTGGGCTGGGCGGACACGTGGCGCGCACTTCACCCGTCCGACGCTAGGTACTCCTACGTGTCATCGGTACACCCTACTCTATCGCGCCTCGATTATATTTTTTTCCCGCGTACCTATTTACACAGGGTGATCCATACCTCCCTCGTGCCTCGCGGACTGTCAGATCATTTGCCGATTAAACTCAAAATACGTTTACAGACAGGCAGGACACCGTATAGGTGGCTTATGTCCCCCTAGCTGCTTTGTGACGAGGATTACAGGGAGATGTTAAGTCAAGCTATTGCTGACTATTTCAGCCTTAATTCAGACACATGCTCGTCTTCGTTCATCCTATGGGAGGCGTTTAAGCCTGTGGTCCGGGGGCCGACATAAGTTATCGCACGAGGGGAAAAGCACCATCGCCTAGCTCAGGTGCAAGACTTGGAATCCAGACAGGCAGAGCTTCAATCCCTCATAGTGGAGGGCTCGGACCCCACGGCCCGCCGTAACCTTCTGCATGTGCAGCAGCTGCTCCATCAGGTTCATACCTACTGCGCCAAAGATGCCTGGCTAGCTACCCAGCACAGTATATATCAATGGGGTGACAAATCCAGTCAGATGCTGCATAGACTCTGTCAGGCTCGAGCAGCCCTGACACAGGTATCCCTTCTGCGGTCTCCTGATGGTGCCGCATGCACTTCCCCCGAGGCTGTTGTACAGGCCTTTGACGAGCTCTACCCGACATTATACGATGAGCGTGAGGTCATTCAGGAACCTCTCATTGATGCCTTTTTTGTGGATATCCCTCCCCGTCGCCTCGCGGATGAACAAAGTGCGGCCTTGGATCTCCTTGGAGGAACTGCAGTCGGCACTGTCCTACACCCACCCTGGACGGGCGCCATGCCCCAACGGGTTCCCATGTGATTTTATTGCGGCCTCACATTACGACTTTTGGTCCCCATCTGCTCAAGGTGTTCAAGCGGTGGCAGAGCAGCATATACTCTCTCTGGATTGGGGGCATGCTGAGGTCATGGTGTTCCTTGATGTTGTACTTATACCTGCGTGACATGAGGGCAATCACGTTTCCAGGAAACACGCGAAAAGATTTCAGATGGATAAAAAAACGGCAAAACTAATGAAGCTTTTTACAACGGTGTGCACTGCATCTCTTGTAATGTATGATGAATTTGCCCTTCTGCAAGTTGCACCCATGATTACACAATTGACAAATCTACCGGAAAGAACTTGATTGACACTCGTGCGATTTGCACCTTAGAAATGAATCTAGTTGTCATTGGACTGTTGGTTTCACCCGTTGAAGATTATGAACTTCAAGAGCTAACAAACATTGCACGCTTTGTCGTTACTGTTAAATGTGTTAATAATACCATGTCCATATTAATGCAATGTATTCTTTCAGTTTTAGCACAGTAGATTACAAACATAGGGTGGGCGGGGAACAGAATTGAATCGCTCTCGGCAGCACAGGGTAACGGCACGGTATTTGATGTCACTTTAAGAAATAACACTGAGGAGCATTATGGGCCATGTAGTTTTTGCCACCAATAGGTAACTGTAGAGAAACAGTGATAGGTCCGATTTGAATCTGGAGGGTGTGACATAGTGGCCAGAGACTTTTTAAGAGGTAGACTGCATTGTCTGGTAAAGAGAACCACTTGAAAAAGCAAGACTTGGGCAGAGGTTGTGAAGGTACGAACCATAGCAGACATGTTTTGAGGGTGATTTTAAGGGGTAGTATATTAGCATCCCTCTGGGTGTGAGGTCGGGAGAGCTACCGTGAGTTAGTTTAGACTATGGGAGGAAAGTACTCAGTGATGAGGGTAGGACGAATTAGTAGAAGGGCTCCTTGAGTGAATCAGTGGGAGCATAGAGCTCCGTGTTTAGCGGGATAGCGCTGAAACGTGGGTTAAACTTAAGTACATTGTGTTGAAGTATTTTGGTAAGGACATATAATGTTACACGTAGCGGTTTGAGGCCACATTTTAATGATAAATATATTTTTTTCATTTTAGTGAATCCCTGAGGAAGGGCCAATAGTAAGGTCCGAAATGCATTGGGTAATACCAATCTCACAACTAAGGATGTTTTATGTTTCTGGGCGTGTCCAGATAAAGGCTCGGATGGGCATAACTGCGGCATGAGAAACTGTTGAAATATAAACTCTCACGAGTGTACTGAGCAACAAAGAATAAAACAAGATGAAACAAGTTTCTGGATTAAATGGAGTATTTTCTGTTGAAATCACATCATTCTAAAAATGTTGTGATAATTAATATGCATGCTGTGCACCTGGTATTGGAGGGAAACTCCCCTCCATCTTTGATGTTGTTCCTTAGACAAGGTTACCCACCTGAGGACCCCGGTTCCTACCACCCCATTTCACTGTTGAACTTTGAGCCCAAGCTGCTGGGGAAGGTGCTGGCCGACCACCTCCGTACGTGAATACAAGATCTGGTGCACCCTGATCAGTCTGATTTCATGCCACAGCGGTCCACCAGGCATAATATTAGGTGCGTCCACAACGCAGTGGCGGAGGCCCAACGCTTGGAACGTCCTGCGGCGATCCTGCTGGATGATATTGACAAGGCGTTCGACACATTGAGTTGGTCATATCTCTTTCGACTCTTGGAAGTGGTCAATCTCGGTCCCTGCTTTAGGGCGTATGTGACGCTACTTTATACCAATCTCACGGCATCAGTTCGTGTGGCGGGCCAAAGGTTGGCCCCCTTCCCCATCCGTAGGGGCACCAGGCAGGGCTGCCCGCTCTCCCCCGCACCTGTTCTCGCTGGCCATAGAGCCATTAGCCGCATGAGTCCGTCGGGACTCAGTTCTACGCGGTCTGGACTGGTCCCCGAAGTGCTCCGACAGGATCGTGCTTAGTGCAGATGATGCCTTGTTCTTTATGTCGGATCCCTGGGTATCTGGGCCGCGGGTGCTGCAGATCCTGCGGGTCTTCAGGGAAACCTCCGGGCTATACACTAATCTGTCCAAGTCCACTAGGTTTCCTTTTTTGTTTTTGCGGTGACCAGCGATCTCAGGCCTGGGCCTCGCAGCTGCTCATTGTGGAGGCAAGATTCCGCTATCTCTGGTGCATATTACGCGATGGCCTACTGAAGCTTGGGCCCGTAATATTGCCCCACTGCTCCCTACAGTTCAGGACGAGACAACGGTCTGGTCTCAGCTCCCCCTCTCGTTATACGGCAGATCTGCCATATTCAAAATGGTATCTCTTGAGCCCATGTTGTGTAATGAAAGACAGCCCCCTCATTCCAGGTTGTGAAGGCTCACTCACATGCCCGGGTCCTGCTGCCACCCACTGCACTTGTTATACTAATCCATACTACAGCTCGATGTCAAGATAGAGAGGGCATTACTCTGTCTAAGCAATTTATAACTGATCATACTATTAAGAGAAAAAATGGTACACCCACCCATACACATAAAACAGTCACATGAAAAAACAGAACTTACTTCTACACCAATCTACATAAAGCACTTCTAAATAAGCATTTAATAAACTCTCTAAAAATCCTCATATAACCAAACACTAGCAAACAACACACAGAGGTAATAATAGAATATTCCCTTTGGTATTCATAAGACTTCCCTATTCCTATACATTCTTTCAATCATATGTACGCAAATCTATAGAAAGAGGATTATAGAATGAATGAATTTCCTTGCCAGTAGTATACAAATATCTCCTGCTTTATTGAAAATTATTTGTTACAATTGTATTGCTCTGTTCTCCACAGTATTTAAAACACAATACAATTAAAAAAAAGCCAGAATTAAAAGAATATGCTTATTTCATGAATAGAAAAGATACAATTTAATCTGTTATACCCTTCTGTGTCTACAATTTTGGATGACAGATTTCACATCACATTTATCTGTATACCATTTCATTTAGGATTATTCAATAATAAGTCATATACATGCATAGTATCATATATTAATACAAATCCAGAATAAGAAAACAATATTTTATAAAAACAATACTGAAAAAAGTGTTGACGCGGTGTTTCGGTGGGAAGTGCTGGTTTACACCACCTTCTTCAGGACAGATTAAAAACAGTAGAGTAGAATCTAAAATAAAAGTTCATACGCAATCATGTTCTATCTTCATCATGAATATGCCAAAATAAGAATCATTTTAAAGAATAAAGTGGGAGAAAGATAAAATTCCATACTCGCAATCAGAGGATCCCATTTGACTATAGGCGATTGGGAGTGAATATTGAAAAGGACAAAAGTCTGGGATGTCAATAGAAGCGAATATTTGAATTTGAAGTTTGTCATAGAGCATGGGTACTCACAAACTTTCTTTCGGGGGCCAAATTTACAGTGTGGTTTGTGTCCAGGGGCCGCACCGGTGGGGGCGGGGTCAGTGGGGGAGGAGACGGGGCTAGAGTAACAAAAAAAACTGTGACCATGAGGTTGAACACAGGTCCCTGCAGCGGACGTCTTCGTCCACTGAGCCACCAGACCCACATAGACACATCTCTCTCTCTGTCTCTCTGTCTCCCTCCCTCTATCTCTCTCTGTCTCCCTCCCGCCTTCCCTCTCTCTCCCTCTCTCCTGTCTCCCTCTGTCTCACTCACTCTGACTGCCTCACTCCCTCTCACTCCCTCTCACTCCCTCTCTCCCTCCCCCATCTCCCTCACTCTGACTGTCTCACTCCCTCTCTCTCCTCCCCTCTCCCTCTCTCCTTCCCTCTCCTTCCCTCCCCTCCCTCTCCTTCCCTCTCCCTCCCTCTCCTTCCTCTCCTTCCCTCCCTCTCCCTCTCCTTCCCTCCCTCACCCTCCCTCTCCTTCCCTCTCTCCTCCACTCTCCCTTACTCCCCTTCCCTCTCCCTCACTCCCCTTCCCTCACCTTCACTCCCCTTCCCTCACCCTCACTCCCCTTTCCTCATCCTCACTCCTCATACCCCGCTCCCCCTTCTACCTCTCCCTCCCTCACTCCCCTTCCCTCTCTCCCTCCCTCACTCCCCTTCCCTTCCTCTCTCCCCTTCCCTCTCTCCCTCAGCCACCTTCCCTCACTCCCCTTCCCTCACTCCCTCCCCTTCCCTCACTCCCTCCCTCCCCTTCCCTCTCTCCCTCCCTCCACCTCCCTCACTCCCCTCACTCCATCCATCCCTCACTCCCCTTCCCTCACTCCCCCTCCCTTACTCCCCTTCCCTCACTCCCCTTCCCTCACTCCCCCTCCCTCACTCCCCTTCCCTCACTCCCCTTCCCTCACTCCCCTTCCCTCACTCTCCTTCTCTCACTCTCTCCCTCCCTCACTCCCCTTCCCTCACTAACCTTACTCCCCTTCCCTCACTCCCTCCCTCCCCTCACTCCCTCCATCACTCCCCTTCCCTCACTCCCTCCCTCACTTCCCTTCCCTCACTCCCTCCCTCACTTCCGCCTCCCTCCCTCTGCTTCCCTCACTCCCTCCCTCTGCTTCCCTCACTCCCTCCCTCCGCCTCCCTCACTCCCTCACTCCCCTTCCCTCACTCCCTCACTTCCGCTTCCCTCCCCAGCCTCCCTCACTCCGCCTCCCTCACTCCGTCACCCTCCCTCTGTCTCCCTCCCTCTGTCTCCCTCTGTTGCCCTTCTCCCTCTGTCTGTCTCCCTCCCTCTGTCTGTCTCCCTTTCTCGGTCGTGCTCTCCCTCCCATTCCCTCCCTTTCCCTCCCTCTTCCTCTGTCTCCCTCCCTTTCCCTCCCTCTCCCTCTGTCTCCCTCCCTCTGTCACCCTCTGTCATCTCACCCTGCCTGTGTGTGGTCTGAGACAGCTTCCTCAGCGCACACACACAGCCGCACCCGAGCACTTCACAGGTCTTTAAAAGACCATTTGCATGTTAATGGGGCTTTGTAGTATTTCACCTCTTCTTAGGCCTCTGCAGCTCCACTCTGACTATCACTGAAATTAATCACCCGGCGGCCGTCCCCCACAGAGCAGCAGAGTCTCTCGGAGTCGCGCTCCGGTTGCAGACACTCTTTAAACATGTTTTTATAAAACACGGGTACTGCAAGGTCCGCGGGCCGCCAGGGAAGGCTTGCCAGGCCGCTAGCGGCCCGCGGGCCGTACCATGAGTACCCGTGTCATAGAGGAATTGAGTAAATATACATCTTGTAGTTGAAAGGTAGTTGGAGGTGCAATTCAGTCACTAAGAAATCCATTTATTCATCACATCAAGATGAAGATAGAACCTGATTGCGCATTAACTTTTATTTTAGATTCTACAAAACTGTTCTTTTTTCGTTTTTTTAACAACAAATGTTATTGATTTTCAACGTACCAGATGGGCGACGCCCAGCAAGGAGAATACAAAGAAAATGCATGAAATAAAATCCCTAGGTACATCACAAAGAACACATATCGTCTGCAGAACAACAGACCGAGGAAGAAAGAACTCCCCCCCCAAATCGCACCAAACATGCATATTTAAGCATTATATGTAAATGAAATAAGAATCTTCAGCCACATAATAATCAACAACAATACACTAGACAGGTGAGTTACTTACAACCAACCGTTCAATGGGGTCGTGAGAAGCAGACTGAAACATTGGAGGCAAATCAATACCTTTGTATGAGGCCCAACTAGACTAAATCTTCCTGTGTTTCTGTGGGCACCCCCTCGACTGAAATACCACGATTTAGGCAGACATGCAACTGTCCATTGTATTTTTCCAGTGGGCGATGCTGGGCAGGGACAAGTCCCTCCAGTGTTGTGCTATGATAGGTGACGGACCAAGGGTCACTTATAGAAGAAGCCAGACGATCAGGGACCAGATATCTAGGAATTATATCCCAGCTGAGGCCCCCAGCATTAGAAGCTGGTTTCCTCCCCAACCCAAGGGTTTTTTTGTCTGTGGATCATGCAATGTTTGTGAATTTGGAATGAACAAAACCAAGACCTTTGTATATAGGAACAATAATCAATTCCAAATTAAGGATTTTATCAATTGTAACAGTACAGGTGTTATATATGTTATTTTTTGTGAATGTTCCAAAATATACATTGGTAGTACTAAAAGACAATTGAAAATTAGAATGCAGGAACACAGGCGGTCCATCCTGAATAGGGACCTCAAATCTCCTCTTTTTGTACATATGGAACCTGAACACAAATATCAAAAAAAGTTCAAGTTCCTAGGTATTCAGAAGGTGTCCCAAAACATAAGGGGGGGACTGGGAACAAAAAATCAGACAGATTGAAGCAAGATGGATCAGCAAGTGCAGAGCTGTGAAAGAGGGGCTGAATAGTGATTCAGAATTACATCATTTTTTATAGTATCCCCAGTGGAATACCTCTCGAGTGATAAAAAAAAGACTGTTCCATAATGGATTGCAGTCTAATAGGGTACAGTGCTTAATGGAGGTCACAGATTATGAGGATAGGACAAGGATTTGAAATTACAGTGCTGTGCACAATATAGGAATTCTGAATAAACATAAAGACTTGATTTATAAATACTTTCATTTGACAGGAACACTCGTCTGTTCCATAATGGATTGCAGTCTAATAGGGTACAGTGCTTAATGGAGGTCACAGATTATGAGGATAGGACAAGGATTTGAAATTACAGTGCTGTGCACAATATAGGAATTCTGAATAAACATAAAGACTTGATTTATAAATACGTTCATTTGACAGGAACACTCGTCTGTACACGGGAGGAGTGTTGATAGAATTGCCGGATAACATGTTTATTATTTCACCGACGGTAAGACGTCATTCGAATGTTGACCTGTGGAGGATTTTTGATGACTTATGGTTATGAAGCTATTTTTTAATTAGAGAACACATGTCGATGTACGTGGACATGGTGTTGACATATTCGCTGGAAATTATACTATTGGACACGGAATATGCAGTTACGAGGTATTGTCCATACGATTGGTAGTTCTTTTGACCAATAGAAATTGAGTATTTAGGTCACCCTCCAATGGGGGATCAGATTGTGTCGAAATGAACGGTGTCTTAGGGAGACAATACGGACCCGCGGCCGGTTCTGTTTGCATTTACACCAGTTGAACACGTATTGGTACCGGTGATAGATTGGTGACATTATTACTGAACATACAGATATATAGTAACAAGATATGTAGAGCGACGAGTGAGCAGCCAGATGATGGGTTGCTCAACTAACCAATAGAATGGCCGTATTTTGGCTATCCTCCAATGGGGGATTAGTTTGAGGAGTAACACGTAGGGATTTCACTTTTGAGTAATCGCCGTGAAGGCGTTTGGATGTTACTTGCTTTATTTTGTCTACATAATGATATTATATATAACAGTCATATGTTAAATCTGGTGATTTTATGCGGTTATACAATATAACTAGGCCGGGATATTTAGATATGTAGGACAGAATTGTTATCGGTGCCGACACCCGGCACGGGTTCAGTTTGTTTTCGAATGAATAACCAATGAGATAGGCATACTCACATTACTATGCTGCGACATAGCCCATCCTACACAAATTTACGGAACATGAAATGAGCGGACCGAGGTGGAAGCACGTAGTATTTAAACAGGTGAGGGTGATCGGTATGCAATTTACCCGTGAAACAGGTTTGATTAGCGGGTTTTCTAGACTATTTAAGCACGGTACTTCTTTACTATCATTGTCAACGGATACAGGCTGACGGAAGGATGTTCGAGAAGGCGGCTATGGAATGATTTATAGGTTAGAGTTTGATGAATGGGCCGAGCAATAGGGGTTACGACCGAACGCTCAATACTTAGAGAAAATAGAGGGATATATCATTTACTTTTCATCTCTCTTCATGTTTAGATAATTTCTTCAACAATTCAAAGTTGGAAGTTTTGGATTATGATGAATGGTTTAGCGAACAGATGAAGGTTTCTCTGGAAGATTAAAAAGGTGAGACAGTGAGTAGGGTGTTCTCAAGGTTATACTTGTAAGCTGGAGTGGAAAGCAATGGTGTCTCCACCCAACCACCCCTTTTTTCTTGTTAATTGTGAGTCAGGATTGTTACTACCTAATGTTTCTTTGGATTTTTAGAACACTATACTATATGATATTGACAAGCACGGATATTCAACTTGCAAACTCAGGAAAGAACGATCTATGAGGAACACATGTTATTAAGTAAGCTTAAACAGGATATTTGTGGGTTACATTGTAGGTTTGAATGTACATTCAGTACGACCAAATTATCAGCGCACTTGCTCCACGATTTTCAGAAAAGGTTTAACTAGAGTTCAGATTAGATGTGAAGAAAGAAATACTATCTGTTATAATTCCCCGATACAGTGATTAATTTCAATGAGGGTTTAATCTTACCTTCCCATTCTGACTCCCCCTGAGTCCAATTTATACTAGCAGCATTTCATAGAAGGACTTATTATTTTTTAAATGGGTTTGTTGAAGTAATAGAGGTGTCTTTTCTCCCTGTTTGACATCTCCATAGATTATACATGACTACAGATTTTGGGTAGCCTTCTGAAAACCGAACCAACGGAATAATTTTTGAACAGCTATACAATACACTGTGGTACACTAGAATTTGTAAAGGTGAGCGACATTACAATGTAGAGCTTGCTTAATCGTACTAGTCTGTTTTAGAATAAGATATATGTTAAGGATCAGAATCATTGTATGTTCTTTTGTCTCAAATACTGTATTTCAAATGGAGATAAGAATAAGAGGAGATCACGTTGCGCTAGCTACAAAGGACAAGGGTTATTTGTCTGTTTAGCCAGAGCAAAAAATTGGCATTTGTATGTTTGATTTTTTACCTATATCAAGATCGTATTGTTTGATCATATTTTTGTATATGTTTTCTCACAGCCCTGAAGACGTCCCATTTGGGGACGAAACGCGTCAGCTGTTGAAAGACTGTTGAAAGTACATTGTGAATAATGAAAATATGTCGAAAAGAATTAAAGAAATCACTGAAAATGCTGAGAAGACGTCTCTATGGAATATGATTTATTGTGATTTGTTGTGGCTTATATTTGGTTGTGCATACATGTGATTATTTCGCTCCTTCCTTGTTTTTTCAATTTGTGCTATGACCATTTAGCTAAAGTAAGGCCCAAGAATAATAGGTGTCTCTTAGAAAGGTTCCCCCCAATATCGTCCGTGCTATGCAGAAGCACCAGTCTGGGGTCGAGCGGAATATCCCACTACAATACTGTTTTTAGTCTGTCCTGAAGAAGGTGGTGTAAATCAGCACTTCCCACCGAAAAGTTGGGTTGACACTTTTCTCATTTTTATAAAAGATTGTATGAATATATGATACTATACATGTATATGACTTATTATTGGATAATCCTAAATTTAATGGTATACAGCGAAATGTGACGTGAAATCTGTTATCCAAAATTGTAGACACCGAATGGTATAACAGATTGTCTTCTCTATCCATGAAATAAGCATATTCTTTTAATTCTGGCTTTTTAAAATTGTATTGTGTTTTAAATACTGGGAAGGCGGGATTCTTTACTAGATTTTCTTACCAATCTTTAGAATCCTCGGTCGACTGAATCTTTGTTGCCTGTTAGGAAGTCTGAAGGGGAGAACAACAATAGTCATAACAATTTTTAGAATTCACCAAATTAACTCCAACTCAAGAACCACTGACTACCGAAACAACATTTTAAGAGTTTATTACATAGCCAAAAACAACTGAATATACAAGCACCTCAACAAGAGGTTCAAGAAATAGACTGGCACTAATACAAACATAATCCTACGCAAGAATCTCATACGACTCAATATGATGAGCAGAGTTATTTCTAAAAGCATCAGGCAAACGATAACAGATCCAGCTTGAAGCTATGGCTGCATTTGTTTGAAAGGGAAGAAAAGAAAAGTTAGTCTGTCCGTACACTAACACTAAATGACATCCCTACTTAGCATCAACCCCAGGCAAGAGAATAAGGTGTCAGCCGTGAAGACTTCCTAAGAAGTACATTCACCGTCCATCGGTAAGTAGCCTAAGCTACTGAGCTCGTTCTAAGATGCTCCTTCTATTCTCCTGCCTAGTTCCCTTCTAAAATCCCAAGACCCTACTACATCTTCATCTGCACTCCAAGACTGCCTAACCCAAAACTGACTCTCCACCCTCAGGACACTTTCCCTAATACAAAATCCCAAAACAGTTGACACGCCTCAGCCACTCCCCTTGAGGTAGGTACCAGTGTATGGATTTTTCCAGCTTGGCTCTGTCTTCGTCCAAAACCGTTGCTGTGTCCTTGGGTCCCAGGCACCTTCCTCGCCAAATGTTGCAGTCTTGAATTCCAAGGCTCTCCCCTCATTCCCACTCCTACTATCCTAACTTCTAAACAATGGCTCATTCTACCTGATAAGCTCCATGGCCTTGCACCTGCAACAGAAATACATGAGAAACAACCTTGTACAAGATCCAAGTTACACTTCGAAATTCAACTGAAAAGAAAAGGTTTTTCCAAAAGACGTTTCAGGCCTGCACCTCGAGTCATGCTAAGGAAAATACAGTTAGGCCTCTACTGGCTTTTCACGTCCCAGGCTTTTACACATTTAAAAGCCTTTCTACCATAACATCAGAATCAGGTTATTCAATAATCATTTCAAAAAGACATTAATTCTAAGGCAACATTATTCTCATCAGGTTAGAACATCACATTTATTAATACACATTTCTACAAGTGCAACTTTAATATGGCATGTTAACCTAATGCAACATTTAATATGTGAAGCAATAATTTCTCGCCATTACTTAAAGCATATTCTCAGTTAAAGCACTACATTAGTCTGCAAATTATGTGTGCACCTAATTACATTTGCAATACACTCGATTAGTCCTACATTTCTAATGGTCACACAGTAACATAATCCTCTAAATATGCGGGTGCTGACTACTGGGGATTATAGTGCACCCCTACAATTTTCAGAATAACATGGCGCTCTCTCAGTACTGTGGAGACCAGAGCAATAAATTTGTAAGAAATATTTTTCAATAAAGCAGGAGATATTTTTATACTACTGGCAAGAAAATTAATTCATTCTATAATTCTCTTTCTATAGATTTGCGTACATATGATTAAATGAATGTGTAGGAATAGGGACATCTTATGAATACCAAGGGAATAGTCTATTATTACTTTTCTCAACCCAGTTCCCTTTGTTTTGAAGGGTCACTCTCTATATTTTTTAAACAACACACACAGTCCATCGATGGCCCTCCCACAAAACTACGGCCAGACAGGGAATGTGCTACAATTCCATAACGATTGTAGTTAGCACTACACAAATGAGAATAACTTGATGTACCATAACACTCACTTTGAAGATCTGAAACATCTTACAAGCACAACCTACCTTTTAGGAGATTTTACCTTTAACCTGTCCATACTGCAATTTAAAATCCCCAGTTTTCCATAGATTGCCTTGGGAGTTAAATATTTCAGGTGATGGACAGAATTTTTTTGTAATACTGCTTGGAGATCTTTTTAATGGTCAGCAGTGTTGGCCCATTACCCTTAGAGGCACAAAGGTATGTTCTATTACTGGGCCTGCTCTCATCCTAACATATACTTCTATAAGGCTAGAGCTCTGATTAACACAAGAAGGTTTATACGCAGAGCTTTAAATGGCCCGAGCCCCTCCGAGTCACAGACCCAGAATTAATTTAAAACTGACATATTTGGCTCCTCCTTGTCTTTCCACATTTTTTAAGGTCGATTGTTGGCCACTGGGTTTATGGCTAAAGATGCAGATTTAGTGAATTTTGGTCCTGATACACTTCTAGTTGGTTGTTCACTTCTTCTTGTTGGACTGGATACTGGTGCTCTGTCAGTGGCTAAATCTGTACCAGTTATGAGACTCTCGTCCGAAGATACAGTGGTGAGATTTCTATGCCATCTTCTTTAGGGATACACCTCTGCCCAGGTATAAACTTCATTTAATTTACAGTCTCCGGTGTCCCTTCTACATTTTTTTATCTTGCAATCATGTATTTCCTTTGAGTTCCAATCTAATTTTTCCTTGATGTCATCTAAGATGTTTTTCCATTCATCTTCTGGTCGTTTTTTGGACAATTCCAATTTTAAATTGTGAATATCTTTCTTTAATTGTTGTCAAGATATTAGAAAGCTGCTCAATACTCAATAAAATGAGGGCCAATGTACATTTATTCTTTAAATTTAAATTCAGTTTATTCAATACTGAGTACCATTTTTCCATTACATGTTTGTTAGAATTACTTTACATTGGTTTCGAAGCGATAGTAAACCTCTGGGGATTCTTTTGACATTATGGTATTGTATTAGGGTAGTTGTGTGTAATCTCTGATTTATCTTTTACCGATATAAGAACTTCCGTTGTTTTGTTTTAATAACTGCTTTTGTGCTAAATTTTCTGATGTTGATTAATCTGTAGATTTCATTTGCAGCTTCTACAGTGAAAACCAATGTGTCTGCTTTTTTAGAAGTTAAGTTGTCTGTTTTTAGGTGTACGCCAGTTGTTGTGTTATATATCTGGATGCAAAAACAGAAACCTCAGAGGGACACCAATATACTGGTCTGGTGGCACACTAGGGTAATTACAGAAATGTAGTTTACTTTTAAGCCACACCTATAATTACATTGTCCATGCCCCTTTTTGAGACAATCCCCCTCCCGGTTTTTTCATCCCACTTAAACCCTGCTTATAAATGTCCTATTTCCGTGCCTGAGAAGGTTATCCCGCCCAGATTTTTGCTTTGCATTCTGGGACTTCTAGTTCTGTTCATCTGATCATAAAATCAGGACTACAGGACAAGGCAAAGCACAAACAAGGCCTCACTTATGCACCTGTGAAACTTAACAGCTCTGATGGAGACCCTCAACCATCTCAGATCCACACGAAGCGGAAATGAAGATTACCCGCTGTGTTCGTAGGCACTCTGACATGTCAGTATCCCACTCGTTCTGGGCATGATAGGCATATACGATATTTTCTGGCTAACCGTAAATATTTACGTAAGCCTCTAAGTGCACATAAGCAGGATACTGCAAGTCAACCAAGAGTAGCATGTCCCTACACCAGCACAAGACCAGGGCTTTAAGTGGGCCGGGTCCTGCCGGTGCTCAGCACCAGCAGTTCTAAAAAGCAGGTGCTGAGATGGGTCCCTATCAGGCTCTCCATTTCTGCCCTCACCCTCAGGATGAAAAAAAAAATCTTAACTCTGCAGCAACACCACCCTTCACTGTTTTTGGTGTAACTTCAAAGACACTCGCTTTATTTAGTTCTTTCACAGTCTCATCAGAACTGAAGCATATTCAATATTGTGTACAACGAAGCCATAGTTGGTGCCTAATTAGCTTATGCAACTAACAACCATTGGCAAAGCCAATAGTCCTGGCTTGTTGACGGTTTAATGTCACTTCTTGTATTATATATCTGGATGCAATGACAGAAGCAGCAAATTACCAGTCGGGCAGCACACTATGCAAAGCACACATTTTTTGCTTATGTGTTTTAAGCAAAGCCCTTAATTACACCGACCACACCCCTTTGAACCCGCCCCCCTCAGTTTTTTTGTATCCCACTTAAAGCCCTGCACACGACCAGGGCTCGAGTCGGGGTACCACGCGGGTGAATGGCGTCCCCCCAGAGGTCGATTACTGGAGAAAATGGAGCCACACATTCACTCTTTGGCCCCTCTGGGGCGAGATCCGAGCTCATTCAGAACGCTGCTCACGCGCTGGCTTCTCTGATGCAATCGCATCTAAGGGGTGGGCGAGGGGAGGCAATGAGTCTGATGGTGCAAGCCACCTTTCGTGACGTCACTTCCTGTCGTGACGTCAGCGTCCTTTTTTAGGACTTGTCTCCTGCACACCACTATCACAGAGAATCTAAATGAAGTTCCTTTGCATAGTCAATTGCCATGATGAAGAATTAGTTGGCGGGGATGTGGTACTCCTGGGCCTGCGTTGGGCACCGCTGCTCTCTAATGCAACTAACGCAGACAAATCAGGTCTTGTTGAAGCCATGTTTTTACAAATAGCTTCTGATGGAATAAATCTATGTATTATTCACCCCCTCCACCTCCCCGCACCTGCCCCCTCCGACTGCCTTTACACAGACACAACTCCACGCCTGCATGCAAATGTCCTATTTTGGGCCACCAGCCGACCGACGCCGAGCGTCGTGGAAGCATCCCCGGACTACACAGCCTCCCCCTCCCGCCCGCGCCGCTCGTTTCTGGGGACAAAAGCCTCTTCTTTCATCTCAGCATCGCGTTCCCGCAATCAATTGAACCCTCAAAAATGTCGGCTTTTGTACTCCGGGCGCCTCATCAATATTGATGCGCGCGCGCAGCGGCCTGTTGATGGTGGCGCAGCGGAGAGAATGGCGCGTGTTTGATCAGGACGGCGAGAGGGGCCGGTGACAGACTCGGGAGAGCTGGCGGCGGCCTCCCACGCAGGAAGGATGGGGGCGAGCACGCCAAGCACGGGGCCACAGCCGCTTCAAACCTCTGCAGCTCATCTCCAGCTGCGCCGACAGGTGGGGCTTCCAGGCGCTGCACCGCACGTGCTCTGGACAGTGAGCATGAAGGTGCACCTCTGGCCTTGTATCTGAGCACCTCCACCCTCGCCCTCACTCCCTCTGATCTAGCTGCGCCGACAGGTGGCGCCTCCTGACAGGTGGGGCTTCCAGGCACTGCACCGCACGTGCTCTGGACAGTGAGCATGAAGGTGCACCTCTGGCCTTGTATCTGAGCACCTCCACCCTCGCCCTCACTCCCTCTGATCTAGCTGCGCCGACAGGTGGCGCCTCCTGACAGGTGGAGCAGCTTCCAGGCGCTACACCGCACGTGCTCTGGACAGTGAGCATGAAGGTGCACATCTGGCCCTGTATCTGAGCACCTCCACCCTCGCCTTCACTCCCTCTGATCTAGCTGCGCCGACAGGTGGCGCCTCCTGACAGGTGGGGCTTCCAGGCGCTACACCGCACGTGCTCTGGACAGTGAGCATGAATGTGCACATCTGGCCCTGTATCTGAGCACCTCCACCATCGCCTTCACTCCCTCTGATCCCTCCGACAGGTGGCGCCCTCCGACAGGTGGAGCTTCCAGGCGCTACACCGCACGTGCTCTGGACAGTGAGCATGAATGTGCACATCTGGCCGTGTATCTGAGCACCTCCACCCTCGCCTGCACTCCCTCTGATCTAGCTGCGCCGACAGGTGGCGCCCTCCGACAGGTGGGGCTTCCAGGCGCTACACCGCACGTGCTCTGGACAGTGAGCAAGAATTTGCACATCTGGCCCTGTATCTGAGCACCTCCACCCTCGTCTGCACTCCCTCTGATCTAGCTGCGCCGACAGGTGGCGCCCTCCGACAGGTGGGGCTTCCAGGCGCTACACCGCACGTGCCCTGGACAGTGAGCATGAAGGTGCACATCTGGCCCTGTATCTGAGCACCTCCACCCTCGCCTGCACTCCCTCTGATCTAGCTGCGCCGACAGGTGGCGCCCTCCGACAGGTGGGGCTTCCAGGCGCTACACCGCACGTGCCCTGGACAGTGAGCATGAAGGTGCACATCTGGCCCTGTATCTGAGCACCTCCACCCTCGCCTGCACTCCCTCTGATCTAGCTGCGCCGACAGGTGGAGCTTCCAGGCGCTACACCGCACGTGCTCTGGACAGTGAGCATGAAGGTTCACACCTGTCCCCTGAGCCCCTCCACCCTCGCCTTCACTACCTCTGATCTAGTTTGCTGTTTTTGCTTGCTTACTGTTCATTTCCGGTGATTTCTCGTGCGCATCGTGGCTCTGTGAGGTTCTTTGCAATTTTATCTTACTTTATGTATTTTTTTATTTTTTTATAATTCATGTATTTATTTATGATTTTATGGTCATATTTAGGATTATGCATACTGCACTTAGAATACGTCTCTCTTACCGACATGCCTTCCTATGTATTCATCTATGCCTCGGTTATTGTCAGATATTACCAGGCTCTGTCTTCATTTTCTAGCCGCCAAGATGGTTACTGCAGAGATGTTATCTCTCTCTTTCAATCCGTGCTGGTTAAGGCATGTTAGGGCCCTATGCGAACTTTTTAGGGATCCTTCTCAATAGAAGTTTGCACAAGAGGCCGGGGGTGACGAGGGATGTAAAAGGAATTCATATTTTAATGTGACTTCAATCTATTTCCCAGAAAGTGTTCACTGGAGTTTCCGGTGGGAGTTTTCTTTGTTCGTTTTTTGAGACTCCTGGAATCAACACTTTCTTCTAATAAACCTTATTTTGCTGCCGTCTGACAGGTGTTTATTATGTGAGTGTTTCAATAGGAGCTGTTCTAAAACCCAGACAAGAATAATTAATTAGTTTATTATATGAGTGTCTCGAGTTCTTCTTAAATCCAGACAGAAAGAAGAAGCCAGGCTTTAATAAAGGATTTCTATTATTTTTGCCTTCAATGTCCTGAATGTGCAGTTTATAATTAGTGTTGTTTGGGTAATAATAAGTGCATATAAATTGTTCTAGGTACAGCCCTTTATACATTATAATTTCCATTAAAGAGTGACTCGTTTCTTTGATCAGCTTTTGAAGTTTATTGTTCTTTTTTCTTGTCGTCATTTGCTTTTCTCTGCTGCCAGAACACAAGTTTTTTTCTCGAGAGGCCTCACTGAGAGCTGACTTCAGTAATCAGAAGCTCGTCTCTATGCTTGGATCTCTGAACCCCCTGCCCTTGCTCTTTTTTACCTGCATCAGTTCTTTAACTTTTCAAGAGCCATTGCTGGATGGGTTAGAGATAGGAGGATGCTGTCTAGACTAAGGGCCATATGTATCAAGCAAATTCGCATTCGCAAAGGCTGAAATTCGCAGAATTTCGGCCTTTGCGAATGCAAATTTGCTAAATGGTATGTATTAAGCAAAATCTGGTGCAAAATAGGGAATCGCAAAATTTGCGATTCCTTAATTTGCAATTGCATTTAAGGAATCGCAAATTTTGCGATTCCTTAAATGCAATGTATGAAGCAAAAAAAATTTGCAAAATGTCCTTAAGGAATCGCAAATTACCACCAACTTCTAGTGAGTTGGTGGTAAGTTGCGAATTCCTTGAAAAATGCACATTTTTGCATTTTTCAAAGTGCCATGTGACGCACATACATGCCCTATTTGAGAATCGCAAATAGGTATGTATGTACAAAATCGCATATTGTTGGCGATTTCTTAAAATTTCTTAATTGCGATTCGCAAATTGCGAATCGCAATTAAGGAATACTTTCCCATTCATTTCTATGGTCCAGGAGGCCCATAGGAATGAATGGGAAGTTATTCTCAATTTGCGATTCACAATTTGCTAATCACAATTGAGAATAATTTCAAGGGTGCAGGGGTGTCCAAAGGACACCCTGTTGCACCCCTGAAATATGCATGGGTGCACATGTGGAGCACATACATGCCCTAAGGGCACTTTGAAAAATGCAAAAATGTGCATTTTTCAAGGAATTCGCAACTTACCACCAACTCACTAGAAGTTGGTGGTAATTTGCGATTCCTTAAGGACATTTTGCAATTTTTTTTGCTTCATACATTGCATTTAAGGAATCGCAATTGCGATTCCTTAAATGCAATTGCAAAATAAGGAATCGCATATTTTGCGATTCCTTATTTTGCACCAGATTTTGCTTAATACATACCATTTAGCAAATTTAGCAAATTCGCATTCGCAAAGGCCGAAATTCTGCGAATTTCGGCATTTGCGAATGCGAATTTGCTCGAATCATATGGCCCTAAGTCCCCAGGCACCCTGTCTTCAGTGAGGCCTCACCCTGTGCGTTACGTTAGCTTCGAAAGATGTGGTCCTGAAGGAGACATGGACTTAGAAGTATAGCCAAGAAATATCTCTACGGGGCACGGCCTCTGTAACTCAGGGTGTCTCCTAATACACGTGGCCTAGAATCACTTCGGGACCTCCTGGTCATGACGGTTCTCATCCTTTTGATGATCCTGGTCCTCGTCCTCCTGAGGACTCTCCTCTTCCTTGCTCTCATCCTCTTCATCCTCCTCTACATCATTCTCCTAGTCTGTCGTCTCCTAATCTTGACCATGTCCTTCTGGTCCCCATGATTCTCCTCGTGATCCTATTATGACCCTTCTAGTGGTTCTGGAGTTCCTCCTTCCTGATCTTCCTGTCCCCTCCCTAGTCTATCGCTTCCTCCTGGTCCTGCTGGCCTGCCTGGTCTTCATCCTTCAGAACCTCCCGGTCCTGGGTATCTGGTCCTTATGATGGCTTATTCCTGGTTATCTATGCCACTGTCCTCCTGGTTCGGGTCCTCCTGGTGCTTATTCTCATTAGTAGTCTTGCTCCTCTAGCTGGCCCCGGTCCTCCTTCTGGTTACTCATGTCCTTCTCTTCTTCTACACGATGTTGCATCTGCCCCGGGTCTTCCTAGTCCTCATATTCCTCCTCCACCTGGTCCTCGGCTTCATCCCCTTGGTCTTTCTCCTCCTTCCTCTTCTACTTTCTGGTGTTCTTGGCCCTGCTCTTCTTGAGCCAGGTTCTTCTGCTGACCTTCCTCTTACTGGAAAGTAGACAAAAAAGTTTTTCCTTTGGTCTGAATCTATATAAAGGCCACTTGCGCCTCAGAAGTCAATACACATGCAACACTCCTCTCAAACCATTCCGAGCGTATTAAAGCACATACAAGGAGAAAACCTTTCAACACCACCAAGAAAACCCAGTGGACCGACACAGCCCGCATCCAGTCGACCACAAAGAGAGACATCCGACCTCCCACAGGTTCCACACCTTGAGCAACCCGCAGAAGCAGAAGAGGAGGAAGAGGTGGCAGGCAACGGGGACCAACCATAGGAGAAGTACTCCGGTTACGCCCAAGACCATGAAAGGCCGAGGATTCCGCCTACGATGAGCAGGAGCAAGTGCAGAATCACAGATCAGAACCACCAAGTGAGCACCAAAAGGCGAACACCAGAAAGAGAAAGGCACATAACCAAATACTCTCAGCGCAGCAACGGTCTACCAAGACCAGAACCTCAACAGGCGTCAGCTCCCAGCACCCGGCATCACCAGGCGGCTGCCCAACCAGGCACCAACCCGGCGCAACCGGCAACCACCAAGAACACTGAGAACAGGTGTGGAACATGTCAGAAAGGCCACAGTCCCAAGAAGGCACAGGAAATGAAAGAAAGAAACAGCCCCATCAACCCATCAGGCAGAGAGCGGGAAAAACGACCCCGGCCATGCAACATAAGCAGGAAAACCAACAGGAAAGTCCTGCAAGGGAGAAAGTTCCACAGAAGCGGGGGAAAACATGTCGAACAACACCAATCCATGTGCCCTCCAACACCTTCAAAACCTATGAGGAGAGAGGCAACGACACAGGCTCCTTACGACAAAATGTTTAAATCATGTCAGAAATTACTACCACCGGGGGATACTTCAACAGCATTGGCAGGAATCGAACCCCAGCCTCTGAGGTCGGGCACCACTAAAGGAACAAGACTTACCTTCGAGCTTTAGCTCCTTTTACCACCCAAACAAGGCCCATCACACAAAATGGCAGGCAAAACACCCACGGCAAGCAATGGAAAAGGCGCATCATATCCTGCAAAATGTGAAACAAGACCACATTATCAATGTATGCCTGTCTGCCAGTGGTATGGGCGTGGCGATGGCCGGCCTCCGGCATGTTGCAGGAGCAGAGAATGCAAAAAGAGCACGATTGCACAAACCCAGCAGCCTGAACAGGCACCCGATCCCCGGGAACTCAGAGCAAAAGACAGATGCCCCACCGACTGAGCAAAGCAGGGACTCCCAGGAACCCCAGCAACTGTGATGCAACCAATGCGCCCAACTGCATCCAGACATCCGAAGCCACGCCTCCTCCCAGTCGACAAATGCGACCCCAGAGAGAAGCCGTAGAAGGAACGGAAGGCCCCCCGAACCCGGTAAGGCGTGTCCGCTAAAGCAGGACATACCGAAAGGCAGCTCCAAAGGCAACCCGTATGCGCGTAGCGCGAATAGGTGCCGGGTCAAAGCAGGGGGCCAAAACAATAAACACGCCCGAGCTGCTGAGCAGGGCTGAGCGCGAAGATGGCAACCAGTAGAAAAATATGCCGAGTCCGCAAGAGCAGGACTCGGCACACGCACCATTCGAAACAAGGGAGAAGACGCCGAGTCTGCCACAGCAGGACTCAGCACACGCCTCAGCTGAAAAGGAAAAGACGCCGAGTCCGCTAGAGCAGGACACGGCACACGCCACAGCTGAAAAGGAAAGCTGCCGAGTCCGCTAGAGCAGGACACGGCACACGCCACAGCTGAAAAGGAAAAGACGCCGAGTCCGCTAGAGCAGGACACGGCACACGCCACAGCTGAAAAGGAAAGCTGCCGAGTCCGCTAGAGCAGGACACGGCACACGCCACAGCTGAAAAGGAAAAGACGCCGAGTCCGCTAGAGCAGGACTCGGCACACACACCAGCCGCAAAACAAAAGGAAAAGACACCGAGTCTGACAGAGCAGGACGCAGAGGCAAAACCAAAATGGCACAAACAACCCCAAGACCCCACAAGGCAGCTAGAGCATGACAGGGGATAAAGGAAAAAGTGCCAACCAAGGGGGGAACAAACAGCACAACAATGAAACTGTACCCCCCTGAGAACGGGGCCCAAGAGTCCGCTATAGCAGGACCACAGCCCCAAACTTACCTGATCAACAGGAACATGAACAGCACTCGGAGCAGTGCAGAAACAAAAAAACAGGTCGTGATGTGGATCTTGTATCCTTTTATGTGATTGGTGGTTGCCACTGGGGGCCATGTTGGAGGGATAGGGAGACTAGTATGTAAACTTTTGCTTGTAGTTTCTGTGGGAGCAGGATGCTCATTTTTAATTACTGTGGCGAGGAAGACGGATGAGGAGGTAATGCCCCTCTATTATGTCACATTGCCTTTCCGTTCCCCTAACTCATTTGATTATCCAATTCCCTGCATCCCTCTGTTACTTCATATATCCTAGCCAGGACCAGTAGCGTAGGAAGGGGGGGTGCGGTGGGTGCCGGCCTCACCGGGTGTCATCACTGAGGGGGGTGACAAAATGGCAAAAATATGCCTGCTGCCTGGCTGCCTGACTTTCAGTGTTGCAGTCAAGGGAGCGAGATTTGTAGTGGTGAAAGGGTGCCACACTTGGATTTGAGGGGAAATGTCCTTTACATTGCAGTGAGTACACCGTGATGCAGTTGCAACGCAGCCGTTACAACGCAAGTCGTTACATCAACTTGCGCTGGATGGCGCTATAACCTAAGGAATAGTAATATTTACTATTCCAACACCTTCCCTACTGTATGTAGACTGGTGCTGGGATAGTAAATCTTACTATTCCTAAGTCCAGCACCCTACAGCGCAAGTCGTTGTAACTCAACGACTTGCGTTGTAAAAACTGCGATGTTACATACAGCGATTATTTGATCGCGTTTTCACATCACATATTCGATTAGAGATTCTGCCTTGAGAGTGGCTGGGTTGACTAAAACTGCCCCGACCCTCTCTCTCAGTGCCAGCTCTTTCACTCCAGCTATAAATCGATAGTAGACACCTCTTGAACACTAATGGCCCTTTTCACTTAGAATAGAAAAAAAAATAAACATAGCTGTTTATTTAGTGTTCGAGACTTTGGAGAGATGATAGGTAGGAGGGCAGGAGGAGTGCTTAGCTGAACAATAACATTCAAATTAATAACGTGTGAGGCGGAAATGACTGCGTAACTTTTGTAACGTGTTTTCCTCTTAAAAACAAGCTACTTTCCCAACCTGTCTCAGCACTTCTTTTGAACAAGGGTTAGAAATTCTTTATTTTTAACCAGTGAGTTATTAACCCGTTGGCTGCTGCCGTCGGCCATTGGCCGACGGCAGCACTACCTCGCTGGTGCTGCCGTCGGCCAATGGCGCACTGAAGCAAAAAAGCGGAAGCAGCCAACGGGTTAAGCAGCGACTCCCTCTATGTTGCTACGCTGTTATGCAAATATGTGCTGAGAGCGTGTGGATAAGGAAGG
Organism: Lissotriton helveticus; assembly: GCF_964261635.1. Taxonomy (NCBI): domain Eukaryota; kingdom Metazoa; phylum Chordata; class Amphibia; order Caudata; family Salamandridae; genus Lissotriton; species Lissotriton helveticus. The sequence continues at coordinate 97,001,865 of NC_136068.1, forward strand.
GGAGGGGGTGTTTCTTTCCGGTGGAGGTGACAAGAAATTTTCCGCACCGGGTACCACCTGAACTTGCTACACCACTGGCCATGGAGATAGGATTTTCTGTGTCTGTGGCATTGACCACAATCTTGCCTAACTATTTGTAAAGCGCTTTGATACCCTTTTAGGGTCAAGTTCGTGCTATATAAAACATTATAAAATAAATAAATAAATAAATGTTATAGATTTGCCTCCATGTTACACCTTCTGCGTACATTGTAGATGTTCACAAAAAAAATTGTTTCAAGCTCGTAAGGATCAAATAAAAACACTGTCACACGTCCCAGATTACTTTTCAGTTGCTCATTGTTGTAATTAGGTGCTAAACGGATATTAATGAGGTAAAAGCTTTGCCCAGTGTTAACATGTGTAAATAAAGACTATAGCAACGTAATTTGCCTTTCTGGACACAATTTGATCTTACCTTACCGCATAATCTGCGTCTCCCTTGCTGCATAGTTCCAGTTGCGTCGGTCTTTGCGCCCAACCAGTACACATATCTCCTCCCCATGTGCCCATCCGTTACCTGACACCTCCCCTGCCTGTGCTGCTTTATAATTAACTGCTTGCATTTGACAGCTGTCCCAAAAAAAGAGGGGTTATACATATAGCCTCCCCTGCCTGTGCTCCTCTTGTAATAAACTGCTTATACATATAGCACCAAGGAGCACTGACAAGGTGAAAAATATCATGATTGCCAGAGAAGTAGAGGTGAAAGCACAGGACAGATCTCCACCAGGTGTTCCCAGAGAGTGATTTAATAATAAGATTATCACCAACCACGCCAGTAATATAGCAGAGCCAAAAAAGGAGCACAGACTGGGAAGATGGTTCATTTATTATTGTTGCTCAAATATACCAACATTTATCAACAAAACGCTTACTTCTACTGCTTAATTTGTAAAAGAATAAGTGCTAAAAATGTTTTTTTAGCATATGTCGGCTTGCCGAGTACCAAGGGAGTTTAGGCCAGATTCCAGTGCTTAGTTTGAGATGGTGGTTGCCATTGGGGGACACTGGCACTTATTTTTGGGGTTCCTTCACAACACAGGACCTGTTCACGTGGTGACTCTACTACTCAAATCCTAACCAATCAGTTACGGTATCTCAAACAGTCTGTTGGGCCAGTGGATTAGTCATATGCCATCTGTGCTTTTAGGATGTGGATCAGCATTTTTTATTTAAAAAATGTTTCTGATGCGTTTGTTTTAACCGGTATCTCCCACAGTCATACCCATCCCCTCATGTAATACGATCACGCTACAGATGCGCAGAGCACCGGTAAGAATGAAGAAAAAATGTGAGAGGGGGTTGGTGGTGCCTCACGGAAGTAACACCATGGGAGTGAGCAGGAAGGTACTCGCCTGCTTCCTCGGGTTCTCATCATTAGCAACCACCAACCTGAAAAAACTGTGTTAAAGTGAGTAAAAGAAAAAAGAAGCAAAAACACAGTGCTAGGGTGAAATATCAAATACTGCCTATGCGCCAGACAGTTAGTTACAGTGTGCGGCAGATTAAAGCCAAAAATAGGGACTGCGGGGTCCAAACTATGGCTCCGCCTGTCCCAATTAAAACCGAGCTAGATCACACTGGCTGTTCAATTTTATTCAGTGCTGTGTGTCGGCTCATTAAAAGCGGACATGTTTCATTGCCAGGGGAAAAGAACTCACATTAATTTCTTCAGGGCCTGGGTCAATCACTCCACCCTGCACCAATATATGTCTATTTTAGTGTTCCGGGATATTACCGCTATGCACATGTGATTGTGAGCATATTCACAATCTCACGGGCTCTCGCAGTCTTTGCCTCCATCAATCGTAACCAGGTGTATGGCTGGCATTAACTCTGCACCACTTATTGTTGGGGACCAACACTATTTTTTACAACTCAACAAACACTCAAATCGGGAAGAAGGAGGATGGGAAACCGCCACAAAAGGAGAAAGTAGGGACTTGCAAGAGTGAGATAATGTGTCAGGGAGTGTCTGGTAATGGATTAAAGAGGCATGAGGTGGATTTATGACTATCTGCTTTGGTATTAGGTGCACCAACGTTTAATTGCACCAGTGCTGGGCTTCTGAGAAGTGCTCAGGGTAAAGGCAACTCTTTCTTTTACAAATTAAGCCCTGCCCGATTCCACCACCAGACACTCCCTGCCCCTCTATCTTACTGTTGCAGGTTCCTGCTTTCTCATTTTTCATGGGTTTTTTTCTCCATCTTTCTCTTCTTCCTCCTTTCCCTGTTGTATAATTGTCCCTTTCTTCGTCTGGGCCAAAATCTTATGAAAAAAAATAAGTGCCAGTCCCCAAATATGAGTGCGGGTGGCCCCCACCTGCAACCAGCGGCTCAAATTAAGCACATCATATTTCTCTTGCTGCTATGATACAATCCTGTAACAAAGAATTACCTTTAGTGATTAAGCAAGAATATGCCTTTCTACGAGTTACAAAAACAAACTGGTTTCACTCGCCTTATGAAAACTGTTGCCCCAACCATCTCTGTCGTCATGCCCCTCCAGCCTCTATGTCAACCTGCAAACCACTTTCTCTGCTTCAGTTGTTACTACTGATGGAGAAGTCTTTTCAGCGGAGACCACATCAGTCATATTTTCAGTTCACTGATGAGTTCAGAAAATGTATCTCCTGGCACAAAGCCTTCATGATCAGGGCAGGTGAGGGTTTAACTTGTATGCTGTGGAATGTTCAAAAGGACCTCGCCACCCCTTCCTTAGCCATCAGCACAGAACAATTTAAAACTGACTCCAGGAGGAGGAGCTTCGCGCGCATCCGAGATGGCCGCATGAGCACAGGGCTCCCGAGACCCTTGCCGCCTCCCGCATCTATCCTGAATAATACCCTGATTCCGAAGATGGGTTATTGAAGACGCAGTCCAGCTGATGTACTAGATGCTTTCAGGGATCGATTTGGACTTCGGGTTCCTGAGCTAGGCCATCCTGCACTTTTGTGGCCTACCCCATGGAACTATCTGGGCCTTGAGTCGCGGCTGTACCCAGGCAGTAATTCAACAACACCGGCTGAAGGGGTCCAGATCACGGCCCGAATTAATTTTCGGTTTCGCTTTTGCTGCCTGGCGCTCCTCGCCACCGAGACAGACACTGGGCGCAGCTGGCTCCTGTGCTCTCACCTGGGCCTGGGGACGGCAAGAGCTTGTCTGTGGAATCATATTGGCTGTTATCTGCCTTTGGTGTCCCGTGGGTGAACTCTGAGGAGCCATTTGGACCAGATCTCAAGCGCCCCTCCGGGGCACTCAGCCCACCATGACAGGCAAGCCCGAGGGCGACAAACGGAAAGTCAAGACCATCTTCCGAGGAGGTGCAACCCAGACAAATGTTATGGACCGTTACACTCATCCTAAAGGATCCCCCGGTGGCACACCGAAAGTTCGGGAAGAGGCGACCGATGACCCTACTATGTCGGCGGATCTGACGTTGCAGGACGTCATGGGCGCCATTGCTGGCATCAAGACATCTATCGGCCAGCAATTCGAGGCCCTGGCCCTGAAGCTAGACACAGTGGCCATCGACGTAAATCTTATCAGAACGGATTTGGCGAAGACAAATGAGAAGGTCAAATCTCTAGATTTAAAGACCTCCAGCCTCACGACGGACATGTCGGACTTGCAAACGGAAGTACGCAACTTGAGATCCGCCAACGATTTCTTTGCTCGTCGACTGGAGGATTTTGAGGGCCGTGCAAGACGCAATAACGTGTGTATTATTGGGGTCCCGGAGGATTCTGGATCACTGTCCACTGATCTTCATGTCGAAGACCTCATCCTTAATCACCTCATACCCAAGGGACTGAGTAAATTCTTTGCGGTGGAACGTGCACACAGAGTGCCGGGAGGACAGGCGAAACCAGGTTTCCCCCCCTCGGCCGATCATCGCCAGAATTTTTCACTTCAGAGACCGGGACGCCATTTTGCAGGCTGCGCGGACTGGTGGTCCTGCGCAGTTCGAAAACACCACGGTGAACTTTATCCGGATTTTTCTCAGTCTGTCCAGAAGCAAAGAATGGGATTTCAGGGGGTGAAAAGGCGTCTCAGGGATATGGACTTGAAGTATGCGATGCTGTTCCCAGCCCGGCTGCGTGTGGAATATGAGGATCGGACACTCTTTTTTTGATCGCCCGGAGGGAGTGAGTGACTGGCTCGATACATTGCCTACCCGTCGCGACCGCAGGGAACAAACAGGTGGTGCTGAAGGGGGACTATTGGAACAAGAATGAACAATGGCACCGAGTCCCGAACAATGGACACAATGGACAACTGTGGCTTGCTGACTTCTGTGATCATCTGCTTTTAAATGCATCCCCGGAGGTGGCGGGGAAAGAGGGACCCTTTCCTGCTCTGGGTTTCTTTGTGTAGATTAGTTTTTTGCTAGGGCGACAGGCACACTGCAAGTTGGGGTGGCTTTTGAGTCTATGCAGGGGTGCAGGGTGGGGGGAGTTGCGCTGGGGTATAGTTTGGGGGAGGGGGAAGTATGTTGGGAGTGTTTCATTTTCCTTTTCCTTCAAGGCAACAAACTACTACGACTTTGGACTTTGGTGTGATGCTCTTTACGGGGGTGGGGATCATCGTAGGTTCGGATGGGGGGTAGGGGGTTGAAACTACTGAGCTGGAATGTGAATGGGTTGGGAGATCGGATAAAGAGGGGGGTGGTCTTGCAGATGCTGCGACGCCTTTCCCCTGATGTTGTTCTGCTACAAGAGACTCATTTGATTGGGAATGCTTGCTATGCTCTGAACAGGCGGGGATATTGTCTCGCTGCTCATTCTGGGTTCACCTCTAGTTCTAGAGGGGTGGGTATCTTGGCAGGACCTCTCTTCCCTGGAAATCGATGACATAGTTCTGGACACTAGGGGGCGATATGTAACACTTACAGGCCGGTGGGAGGGGAAAACTATCTCACTGATATCGGTGTACGTCCCACCTGGCTTACAAACCACTACATTTGCAGACTTGGGACGAGTTGTTTTGGGTCTCCCAGATGGTGTCCTGATACTGGGTGGTGACTTTAATTCAGTTGTCTCCGGGAGGGAGGATCGCTATCCCCCCAGAGACCTCACGAGTGCACAATCTTGGTTGGGTGAATTTTTAGAAGCGTTTGGGCTCGTGGATTGTTGGAGGTTGATGCATCCAGAACAGGCGCAATACACTTTCCACTCAGGCGCTCATGGTAGTCTTTCTAGATAGGATTATATCCTGATACCGGCGGCCCAGTCTTTGTCAATTGGGGAGATTAGACATCTGGCTCGAGGTGTATCGGACCACTCCCCTCTGTGGTTTCAGTTAAATATGAATATAGGCGCTGAAGGGAGGGTGGCCCCGATTAATCCATGGTATCTTCACAATCCCAAAACCCGCACTGAACTGATTAAGTCATTGGATCTGTACTTTGCTGAGAACGTGGGGTCTGTGTCTTCGCCTGTCTCACTGTGGGAAGAGTTTAAGACGGTCATCCGGGGACAAGCATTGTCGTTCTTTGGGTGTGCTAAGAAAAGTAGAAATGAGGCGGTTGTCCGTCTTGAGGCTGAAATTACTGAGTTGGAGAGTGCCTTGGAGCGAAATGTTACCCGAGACACGCTTCACGTCCTCAGTCTCAAGCAACTCGAATATAAGAATTTGGTTACCGATGCAGCTAAGATGATGAGTAGGGAACAGCAGGGACGACTGTATGATGTGGGCGATAAGGCTGGGAAATTGATTGCTTGGCTGGATAGAAAGGAGAGGGCAAGCCGTGTGATTCCAGTGATTGAGAGATGTGATGGCATGAGAGTGACTGACCCGGTTGACATTGTTGAATGTTTCGCTGATCATTTCCGAGAAGTTTATTCTCCGGTCTCTGACAGGCCCGAGGAGGATTCTCATTTGTTGCTAAGGGATATTGTGCTGCCTTGTTTGTCTGAATCCGACAGGGACTGGTTGGATGCTGCACCCTCAATTGACGAGGTAGCTCTCGCAGTGTGCTCTATTTGTTCCGGAAAGGCTCTGGGCCCTAATGGTCTTCCCATCGAACTGTATAAGCTGCGCCCTGACACGCTGGCGCCATATCTCCGAGATATGTTTTTGGCAGCGCGAGAAACTGGCTCCCTTCCTCGTGATCACCGTCTTGCGACCATTGTGGTGATCCACAAGGAGGGGAAGCCACGGGACCGCTGTGCGCCTTACAGGCCTATCTCACTCCTGAATGCTGAGCCTAAGATTCTTGCCAAGCTGCTCGCAAACCGCCTGATAAAAGTAGTCAGTGAGCTGATCCACCCGGATCAGTCGGGTTTTATCCCACATCGTAACACTGCATTGAATTTGCGGCGCTTACATGGTGTTCTTGCGAGGGCGACGTCGCTGCGTGAACCGGCCATCTTGGCGTCCCTAGATGCCACAATGGCCTTTGATACAATCGAATGGCCGTATCTTTGGGCTGCACTTGCAAAGTTTGGTTTTGGCGCTGGATTTATTAGTTGGGTAAAACTTCTGTATGAGACACCACTGGCACAGGTTGTGGTCAATGGCCGGGTCTCCAGGCCCTTTGTTCTTGGGAGAGGCACGCAGCAGGGTTACCCTCTGTCTCCGCTTCTCTTTGCCCTTGCTTTGGAACCTCTCACTGCCTGACTCCGGTAGGAGCCCTCGATGAGAGGTATACACTGTACTCCGACCTTTGAGGACCGCATATCGCTATATGCAGACGATATTTTGCTGTACCTCACATCGCCTCAAAAATCGCTCAACGTATTGTTCGACGTGCTTAACTCATTCCGGAAAAACTCAGGCCTCGTCATTAACTGACCAAGTCTCATATATACGTGCTCACTGGAGGCGTCCCCCTCCTGCCGCGTGGATGTCCTATCCAGGTGTCGCAGTCTGGTTTTAAATATATGGGAGTTTTTATCTCATTGGACCCTGCGGTCTGCTACGAGCGTAATCTACTTCCTCCGCTTCAACGTTTACGTTCGGACGTAGTGAGTTGGCGTAAATTACCGTTGTCTCCACTAGGGCGAGCGGCTCTTTTTAAAATGATGTCCTTACCGAGGTTTCTATATGCACTCCAAAATACATTTGATGTGATTCCGTCGCGGTACTTCCGAGAGGGAGAATCTTTGCAGTGGCAATTGATATGGGGCGGGCATTCGCGTATTGCTCTTCCGAAGTTAACGCTTCCCTGGTATGACGGCGGTATAGCACTTCCGGATATCAGGCGGTATTATTGGGCTTCCCAGCTTGCTGCAATTAACCACGGGATGTATGGCCCGGCATTGAATCCAGCGTTTGAAATGGATAGATGGCTGTTACCGGGGGGAGACTATAACAGGGCGCTCTATTCTGGATCCTCTCGCTTACGCCTTTCGGGTCCCACCGGGATAGCCGTACGAATGTGGCATAGTGCAACCGCAGCTATGGGCTGGAGGGATCGATTGACCCTTGCGACTCCGCTTTATGCTTCTGGAAAACTGGGTTGTCTGTGGAGAACGAAAGGGTTCGAGAAATGGGATATGATTGGCATCAGTAAAGTGTGTGATCTTTGGGTTAAGGGCAGGATAAAGACTTTCGCAGAACTACAGGCGGAATATAAGCTAGGTGATAGGGAATTCTTCTGCTATGCTCAAGTTCGCCACGCGTTGAATTCGGTTTTCCCTGTGGGTAGCGACGTTCCGGAATCCTCCCCCCTCAAAGATCGTATATTAGATGGTCATGTGCTGGATAGCACTATTTCTTTGATCTACAAAAAGATGATCAATGATCGCTCGAGCTTGCTCGAACACCTCAGGGCGACCTGGATTGCGGATGGTATTGAATTAGATGACGAGGACTGGCAATCTGCGATCTCCTCTCCCAAGGAGGTCGCAATCCCGGCCCGTCTCCGCCTGGTCCAGCTTAAAATCCTCCATCGGATTTATGTTACTGGCCCCCGCCTGATCCATATGGGCTATTCGACGGATGGCTTATGTAGGCGTGGTTGTGGTCTGCTTGGTACCTTTCTCCATATAATTTGGGAATGTCCTGAGATGGTGCTTTTCTGGAACCGAGTACATGAGGTGATGAATGAAGTGACAGGTGTTGTGATGTTGCCAGAGGCCCGGCGATGTTTGTTGAATGTATGGGGGCCAAATGACTATGATGTGTCGCAGCTACGATGGACGACCCTTGGTAATATGATTGCTAAGAGAGACATTGCACAGCTATGGGGGTGCCAAAGGCCCCCCACGGTGACGGCCTGGGAAGAGAACATGGACTGGTGCATGTTTAGAGAGAAGACTGTATATGTGGCGAGAGGCAGACCCAGAAAATGGGGGAAAATTTGGAATCAATGGAACTCGTACCGGGGAAATATATGTACACCCCCTCTCACAGAGATCTCTAGTCCCCCCCAGTCTCCCTGACCCAACATTCCTGATGTAGTGTAGCGTATTTTGTTCTGACTTTGCATTTCCTGCTTCCGGCCCCCTCATCTGTATACAACATCTCCTGTATCATACTCCTGTGTATCTCCCGCCCTCCTTGAGCACTCGCCCGATTGATGTACTACTGTTATATTGCCTTGTTTGTTTTTCTATGTTTTTTATTATAATAAAAAGTTTTTTTTGAAAACTGACTCCTGGAGACAGGAAATCAGTAATCAGGAAAGCACTGATACTGCAGCTTAGCAGCGGGTTGCATTTTGCCCACTGCAAGGCTCAGGGCTCGATTCACGAAGGGACTAACGACTTGTAAAGTTACGAGTGCGGAGTCTTCACGCTCATGGAAGAATCTCCGCACTCAGGGCAATAGCTCCGCACTGAGTATTCCACCATGAGTGAGGGGATTCTGCCAAGAGTGCGGAGTCTGTGGTTCTGTAATTCTCAAACCTGACTGCATTTTAGTTTTGCCCTCACGTAGGCCAGTGAAGTAGGCCCAAAACAAGTGGCCTTGCCTTCTGAGTTCGTGCATATATTAATTTGGGTTTCTCTGACTCTGAATGAACTGCAGAGAGTAACCCTTTTCACCTGAAACTGACCTTTTGCAAAACCAGTTTCACTAGCTGATCGTTGTCTGAGTTTTTCAATCACTGTTCAGGACCTCGTTAACCTTTAATTTCCTTGTGCATATCTTATCTTAAACAATATCTAAATGGTTTCTTTCCTTAAAACTTTCTTTTTTGAAACATGGGTTTTTGCCATGTGTCGTGACTGCCATCTAGTGTTACTTTTTATGTAGGCCTCAGAAGATAGTCTGTGAGCAAAGCAGTCTGACCTATTGTGAATCATATATATATATATACACTAACCAAGGATTCCTTTGTGCATTGGAGTTAATTTCAGAAGTTGGCCTTTCACCTAGGAATTGACCCTGCCAAGCCAATTTCCCTGCAAGATCGTTATTTACTTTTCCAATCATCATCCAAGACATTTGTTAACTTTTAAGTTTCTTTACGTATCTGTTATCTTGCACATTATCTGAAACTACTTTTCTTGACTGTTTCTTCATTTCATGGGTTACGCTTTCAATTAAGGGTTTGTGCGGGCCTTTCAGATTATTATTTAGATATGCCTAAATATTAACTTGTGGGTTGGGACACTGTAAAATGAGCTTTACTGTATGATGCTGTATTATGTCATGTATTTTCTATTGGTTGAATTTTGGTGCAGGGGCGTGCATTTTAAATGTACCTTTTTGTCTATAAATAGGGATGTCTCACCTTAGTAAAATTGAGCAGTTTCTTGAGTTGTACACCGTGTTGTATTACTGGGATTTCTGCTACTGGCTGCAGCTAATACATTTGATCTCTGACGCCACCTAGAAGTTTCTGTGTCTCTGTATACCAAGGCAAGGGAACCTAGAGGACTTCGGGCGTGTCCCTGACGCCGCTGGGTACTTGAAAACCCGGTTTTTCAGTTGGCGCGGCCAACGCGGGCCGACTTCTGTGGTACCGGTCCAAGCCCAAAGATTGCGAGGAGCCACGTGAGGAAATTCTGGAGGAGGGCCCCCACTTCATCGACCCCTGCATGTCGACGTGGACCCAAGGTCTTTTCTGCGAGGGTTCCCGCTTTCCAACGGCTGCGAAGGACTGCTGCCCTGACTGTCACCTTGTCTTGGACCCTCCGATTGATGTTTGTAAAGCGAGACGATAGACGGTCTTCTGGTGGCGTGACAGATATTTGGTTAAGTATAAGTGGGTCGCTACCACGACTTTGTTTGATTCCTTGGTTTTGATTTGGTTGCTGCAGTACCCAAAGCCGAAGGGCTTGTATATTTACGAGTGTATCATTTTTTGATTCCCTTTGAACTTTGAAACCAGACCAGTGAGCAAGATGCCTGGTCTTGGTAAATTTGGTAATTGGTTTGTTTGTGGTAGTAACAGGGATTCCCGATTGGAGGTTTCATGTCCGATACCTCCGGTTGGAACTCCGACTTATGAACTTTACTCAAAACACGGAGTGGGCCCTATTACTTATAATGAAGTATGGGTCCACTACACTAAAAAGGATGGTGTTTTGCAATGGCCCCCACATGGTAGTTTTGAAACAGAGATTTTAGACAATCTAGAAGTTAAGCTATTTAAGAAGAAAGCCCGGCTGGCAATGTTTGACTCTTTCCGCCTTTGGCGTAAGGAAGCCAAACAGAGAGAAATTAAGCAAGCAAAGAGAGATAGGAAAGATAAAAATATGTCAGTACTACAAGCTGCTAGACAGTTTAAGGAAGATGGAGAAGAGCGTGCGAGTGAAGTTTTAGATAGACAGCGTTGTATGGCCATAGATAAATGTTATCCGGCCTTGCCGTCTTCTCCTCCGAAAGTGATGGAAGACCCTGAAAAAGATCCTTTGATCTCTCATTTACTGAGATTGCCTCCTCCCTATATGCAGGGTGCTACTGCGCCTCTATTACCCCCGGTTGTTCCGCCCTTTGTTGTTCAACCTCCTGCTGTTGTTCAGCCACCCGGTGCTCCACAGATGGTTTTGCCTTCTCCTGCGCAACCCATTCTAGGGTCGCCAGCCTTGCTATCAGCTTTGCCTCAAACTCCTTTGCCTTCTGCTTCTGCATCTTTGATTTCTACTGTTCTTGTTCCTACACCTTCCTTGCCTCAGAATACTTATTCTCCTGTTCTTATGTCTGCTTCTTCTCCTTCTGTTCGAAAACGAATGACAGAAACAGTTTCTAATTTATTGTCACCATTGTTTGGGTCACTGAATATGACCCCTGTTTCGGAAAGTAAGCAGAGTCGTAGTCAGCTTCCTAGTTCTGAAGAACGGACAGTGTTGGATTTGTTGGCTCGTAGGTGGATTTTAAATGCTCCGAGGTATAATTTACCAGCAGTTATGGATGTTTTCTTTCAGTGGGAACCGCCTAGGCAAAGGTATGTTTTTGATGTAATGTGTAATTTTCTGCGTCAGGAATGGGAAGATAATGAGTTGGGTCCGATTCCGCAGGATGTGCTCGATGTTCAGTCAGATTTTGCTAAAGGGATGATAGTGGAATCTGATGTTACAGATGCCGTAGAGACGATACTTGCTTTCAGATCTAGACTTTCGCCTCAGACATTGTATGAACCTGATTCCTCTGTTAGGAGGAAAGTGAAACAGTACCCTATGAGAGAAGTTCCTCCGGTATGGAAAGAAGCAGTTCAGGCTAATGTAAATCAGGGTATTCAGGCCGCTCCGGCTCATTTTCAGCGAGTATGGGTACATGTCCCTTGGAAGAGAGCAGAGGTCTTGGCTCTTAAGCAGACCTTACCTGACCCTCGTAAGAATCCTGCTGGTTATTACAAGAAGTTGTCCCAGACAGTTGAAGCGTGTATTATGAATTTAGCTGACATCGATATGTTGATGGGTAATGTAGTTCCTCAACCCTTGTGGGCGAAGATTCGTCATGAGAATCATGCTGCTGAATTAGGTGATACCTGGGCGAATATTGTTGCTGCAGATGGTAGACAGGAGGGAGGTGCTAAACCTGAACCTCTAGTTTCAGAATTACCAGGTAGAATTATTAATCTGATGAAAACGATGATGCCCGCTTTACGAGTGAATTGGGATAAGTTAGCAGCATGGAAGCAGAAGAAAGACGAGAGTGTATCTGATTTCTTCACTAGGTTTGAAGAGACGTTTATTGATCATAGTGGTCAGGATATGAGTACGGAGGGTGGTCAAAGGTTGTTTGTGGATAAATTTGTCTTTAATTTGCTTCCCGAACTTTCTAATAAGTTAAAGGACTCTGAGAGTTCATGGGCTGTCTCTTCGTCGGCCCAGATATTGGCTACTGCACAATATTACGAGAATAGGGATAAAGATGAGAAGGATAAAGTGGAGAAAAAAACTAAAGAGTTAAAGACGAAAGTTCTTTTGCAGCAAGCTTATCCGCCTCGTCAGAATCAGCCTCAGTTTCAGCAACCTCCACAATTTCAGAGATTGTTACAGAAGCCTGAGCCTTATGTTCAGCGATTCTTTCCTGGCCCTAATCAGTGTGCTTATTGCAGGGAGGAAGGTCATTACAAGAATAGTTGCCCGGCCTTGTTACAGCGTGCGAATGGTGTATCAGGCCAAAGAGGTCGTGGTCGTTTTCAGCAAGCTCCTAGGGGTAGTGGTGTGATCCCTCAGAATGAGCGTTCGTCTTCCCTACAGAATTCTGCGAATTATTTTGACAGACAGAATGTTCCGAGTGGTCAGTCTGCCCAGTATTATGTTGAGGATTACTATGTCGAAGGTGAGAGTTCTGGTTATAACGATAACTAGGACAGCCAAGGACAATGTGAGGGAGTAGTGTCAGTTCCAGTAGACCAGAATGGACCTTATGTTGAAGTGAATACATCAGGTGTGGTAGAACCTTTTCTTTTGGATACTGGTGCGATGAAGAGTTCTATTATGCACTCTAAACTTCCTGGCGCACCTTTGTCTGGCTTGACCAATGTTTCAGTAGGATTTTCAAGCACCCCAGTTCGTAATCCGGTTTCTAGTCCTTTGTCCCTTTCGATTGGCCCTTGTGAATTGGAAGCTCCACTTATTTTAACGACTGGTTGTGGTGAGAATCTGTTGGGTTTGGGCTTGGGGAAAAGATTGTATGCGACATTGCATTGTTCTCCTTCAGGAGTACAACTTACTCTTGGTAAGAAAGTGATTTCTCCAATGTATTTGTCTAAGGATTGTTTGCCACTGGAATTGCGTTAACTTCCTGATACACTTTGGGCTACAGGTCCAAATGATGTTGGTCTTTTGCGGATTCCACCTTATGTTGTCACGCTTAAGTCGAATGCTAGGCTACCTCGTATTCCACAATACAAGATCTCGAGCGATGGTGAGAGAGCTCTTTTAGCGATTGTTTATGATCTGGTTGAGAAGGGTGTAGTTGAGGAAACGAGAGGTAATGTTTGTAACAGTCCTGTTTTGCCTATCCTTAAACGTACTGATGCTTCTCAGCCACCTGTGTACCGGTTTGTGATCGACCTTCGAGAGGTAAACAAGATAGTCGTGCCACAGTTTCCTGTGGTACCTGATATCACTGCTTTGTTGACTTTGATTCCTGCATCGGCAGCTTGGTTTTCCGTCATCGATTTGAAGAATGCTTTCTTCAGTATTCCTATTGCTGAGGAGAGCAGGGATATTTTTGGCTTCTCATTAGGAGGCCGAAGCTTCCGGTTTAAGAGAGCTCCCCAAGGTTATTGTGAAAGTCCCTCCATTTATAGTCAGGCGTTGAAAACTCAGCTTGACGGTTTTGTGTTACCTGTTGGTGCTACTCAGATTCAGTACGTCGATGATTTGTTGATTACTGCTGATGATTAAAAGATTTGTAAAGAGGCTACTCTTTCTTTGTTGCGGTATTTGTCTGACCTTCATCATAAAGTGTCACCTTCAAAGTTGCAATATTGTCGCCAAGAAGTGACCTACTTAGGTCATCTCTTGTCGAAGGAGGGAAGGAGATTGACTCCAGAACCAATTCAAGCAATTACGCAAATGAATGTACCATCCACAGAGAGAGAAGTGCGTGCCTTTTTAGGTATTACATCGTACTGTAGACAGTGGATCCCTAATTTTTCACTGTTGGCGAAACCTCTGTTAGCATTGACTCTGAAAGATACTCCGCATCCTCTTCCTTGGTCTGACGAATGTCAGAAAAGTTTTTCTGAACTACGCGATGCATTGTGTTCGGCTCCTGTGTTGGGTACTCCAGACTACAGTAAGCCTTTCACGTTGTACGTGCACGAGAGAGAAGGTTGTGCGTTGTCAGTGTTGACACAACCATTTGGGGACAAGCAGCGTCCATGCGTGTATTTCTCCTCTACGTTAGACCCAGTTGCTAAGGCGTTGCCGAGTTGTCTGAGAGCTACAGCTGCCGCGGCTGTTTCTATCCAACAGTCTGCTGGTTTGGTATTGGACAATACGTTGATTGTGATGGTCCCACATGGAGTGGATACCTTATTAAACAGGACTAAGAGACAGCACCTTACTAGTGCACGTCTGTCAGGTTACGAGTCGACATTGTTGGCTAGTCATGTGCACATTAAAAGATGTAATGTGCTGAATCCAGCTACGTTGTTACCGATCTTCACAGAGACGGATCCTCAAGAACAGCATGATTGTTTTCTTCGTACAGAGGAAGAAACGAAAGCTAGAGTTGACCTCAGGGATACTCCCCTTGCGAATGTTGATGGTACCCTATGGGTAGATGGTTCGTGTTTTAAGCTTCCGAATGGTGAAATGACTGCAGCGTATGCTATTACAACTTTACATACAGTTGTTGAGACAGCACGCATATCACAGAATTCTGCGCAAGCAGCAGAGTTGATTGCATTGACGAGAGCGTGTGTGTTGTCAGAAGGAAAGAGAGTGAATGTTTACACCGACAGTCAGTATGCGTTTGGAGTTGCCCATAGTTTTGGGTGTTTGTGGAGAGAGCGTGGGTTCCTTACTTCGCACGGAACCAAAATACAGCATGGGCAGTTGGTGAATGAACTTTTGGAATCTCTCACTCTCCCAAAGCAGATTGCAATTATGAAGTGTAGTGCGCATAAGAAAGTTGTGGACGATGTTGGTCGAGGGAATGCGTTTGCGGATGAAGTTGCGAAGGAAATGGCGAAAGATATGATGAGCCGTATGTATGTTGCAGGCCCAGCTAATTGGGTTATGGCTGGTGGAATGTGTGAAGACACAATAGAAAGTGTGAAAATGATTCAGGCTGAAGCGACTGAGAAAGAAGTGAGTGTTTGGAAAGAAACTACGGGTATGTTGGATTCGACAGGTTGTTGGGTTGAGTTGTCAGAACACCAGCGATGGCTATTGCCAGATGCGTATGTGCTCCCAGTGGTTACAATGGCTCATGGAATGGCTCACATTAGTTCGAAGGGAATATGCAAGTTGTTGGCTCCAGTTTGGCAGAATACTGGAATTCCGAAATGTGCAGAGAACGTGGTGAAACATTGTATGATTTGTTTGAAGTATAATCCTGGTAAGGGAACTCCAACTCCAGCTGGTCATTTTGCTCCTCCGACGTATCCGTTTGAGGTGATACAGCTAGATTATATACATATGGAGAGATGCAACAATTTGAAGTATGTCCTTGTGGTTGTTTGCGCCTTTTCCAGGTGGATAGAGGCCTACCCCCTAAAGGATAATACTGCCTTGTCTACAGCCAAGGTTTTGTTGAGAGAGTACTTCCCTAGGTATGGTTTGCCGAGAATTGTATGGTCGGACAATGGGAGTGAATTTGTGGGTCAAATCATGAAGAAAGTGTGTGCTGGATTGGGAATAAATCAGAAGTTCCATGCAGCGAATCACCCCCAGTCTGCTGGACTTGTTGAATGTTACAATGGTAACTTGAAGCTGAAATTAGCTAAGGTACAAGCGAGCACTGGTCTTACATGGCCGGATGCCTTGCCGTTGGCTCTTTTGTCAACAAGGACGACTGTGCATTCTCGAGTGGGACTTAGTCCATATGAAATTGTGTTTGGTCGTCCGGCCAATGTTTGGGGTGTGCCTCGTCCTAAAGAATACAGCAGTATTGAGTACCCTATGTTGGTGGATTACTTACATGACTTGACTGCTAAATTACGTGTTCTCCACCAACAGGTCTATGACAGTTTGCCGACAGCTACTACAGATCCAGGTCACAAGATCCAACCCGGCGACTATATTCTGACGAAGAATTTTCAACGAACAAAGAATTTGGAGCTGAGGTGGACTGGACCGCATTTAGTTTTGTTAGTGACTCGAACTGCTGTTAGAGTAGCTGGTAAAAAGAACTGGGTGCATGCCACCCATACGAAAAAAGTTCCTTTGCCTTTACCGTATGACCAGTGGGTGAGGGATGGTATAGCTGATACAGATTGCGAGCGAGTCCCCACATTCGTGCCTTTTAGTGATGCTCATTTGACATGGACACGGTCAGAACGCGAGGATGACAATGTGCTGCAAGAAGCTGTTCCTCCACGTTTGAGATTGGACACTGACGAACCTGAACTTTTGTTTACGGACCAAACTGTGCCGACTAAATCACGTTACAACCTCCGATCTTGGAATAAATAAAGGGACTTTGAACATTATGTTTTTTTTCCACACTGAGACCAAAAAGAGACAATTTCTTCAAGTATTTTGCATTTGACTTTTTGTTTTTCTTTTTCTTTTTCTTTTTTCTGAAATTGTATTATGGTTTTCTGTAAAATTTTTGATTGGTTACCATTTGCCAGTTGCAGGGTCACGTAGGAGTACCAACGGTGCAGTTTGTGACCTGAGTAGTGGCAGTAGGTCTGCAGGACTTGCAGTGTCCCTACGACCTGCTAATAATCACAGCTGAAGTACTCTGTCAAGATTGCGTGAGCGACATTAGAAAATGGAGATTGTATTGAGGAATGACGATAAAAGGCAAGAGATGAAAAACCGATATTATAGAACGTTGTTCTCCAAGTGTGGTATAGCTTTATCTATTTTAATACTTTTATGTATTCTATTAGCTACTATATTCTGGTTTTTTTCTTCTACACAATTGACGTCTGCACCAACTTCTCAACCTACTCTTTCTTTTTCTACTGTTTCTCCACATGAGTTTCGTACGTTACCTGAACATGAACAGACACGAAGATCAGAATTTGTGAACAATTCGTTTATACAGATGTTGCATTTCCATCAGCTAGTCATAAATACCACGAATTGTTGGGTGTGTGGTCTTATGCCACATACTACAGATAAGGGAAGGCCATATTTGGTTTTGCCTTTTTTGCCTAATGGGTCAGTTTGGGCACTACAATCAATGTTTATCTATGCGAATGAAGCCTCTCCTGTACGTTCCGTCAAAGACAATGCAAGTAATAATGCCTTGATACCGGGAATAGTTGATATGATTAGAGATATCGATGCATATAACGCTATCCCTAGAGATGAGGTACGAGCATATGTCGGTTGGAATAAGACGACATATAGTGCTAGCTTGACGGAGAAAGAAAGGCAGCGAAGGTCTCCTCCTATTTGGATTGTACCCCACCGAGGTCATCTTTGTTTGCAAGGTAATGGTCAGAATCCGAGAGCTCAGCTTGGTAAGAGTGTGTGTGTTCACACATACGTTTATACGTCCCAGAAATCTCCTCCGTTCGTGCCAGCTAAAGGCACGTATTTTGTTTGTCACGATAGAGCATACACATGGTTGCCATCTGATTTTTCTGGCACATGTTATGTGGCATTTTTGCTTCCCCCTACATACAGTGCTGTTTTCGACTACCATAAGACAAGATATGGTAGAGGTGTAATCGACGCGAAAGATACTGTCGCACAAGAAGCTGGGGACTTCTTTAAGGGTTTCCTACCCTTTTGGGGTCCTATGGCTAATAGTAGGAATATTCGTCAGCTTACGAGAGTGCTTGAGGCCACCATAAATGAGACTGCAGGTGCCCTTAGCAATATTACAGCTGAGCTTCAAGCGGATCGCCTTATGACATTACAGAACCGTTTTGTTTTAGATTTTATACTTGCAGATAGAGGTGGGGTATGCAAATTGATTAGATCTAGTTGCTGCGTTTTCATACCAGATAATGCCCCGACAGTGTACCAAGCCATCTCTAGACTACATAAGATCTCTGAGTCTATTCATGTGGACGAAGGAGACTGGTCGTTGATGGGATGGTTATGGGAGTCGTTGTCCAAATGGGGATGGAAGATTCTGACGTTTCTTGGTATGGCGTTAGCTATCCTTTTCTCGTGTTGTTTATGCATCCAGTGTGGTCCCGCCATTTGTAGTCTTTGTACTATGATCTGTGTGAGAAGACCAGTCCAGAGAGAAGTGAAGGATAATAAGATGATGTTACAGCAACATCTTGATGACCTGATGAGAATAGATATAGACCTAGATTCAGATTGACATGAGTTTAGGTTATTGCCTACGTAATGGCAAAAGGAGGGTCTGTGGTTCTGTAATTCTCAAACCTGACTGCATTTTAGTTTTGCCCTCACGTAGGCCAGTGAAGTAGGCCCAAAACAAGTGGCCTTGCCTTCTGAGTTTGTGCATATATTAATTTGGGTTTCTCTGACTCTGAATGAACTGCAGAGAGAGTAACCCTTTTCACCTGAAACTGACCTTTTGCAAAACCAGTTTCACTAGCTGATCGTTGTCTGAGTTTTTCAATCACTGTTCAGGACCTAGTTAACCTTTAATTTCCTTGCGCATATCTTATCTTAAACAATATCTAAATAGTTTCTTTCCTTAAAACTCTCTTTTTTGAAACATGGGTTTTTGCCATGTGTCGTGACTGCCATCTGGTGTTACTTTTTATGTAGGCTCAGAAGTTAGTCTGTGAGCAAAGCAGTCTGACCTATTGTGAATCATATATATATATATATACATTAACCAAGGATTCCTTCGTGCATTGGAGTTAATTTCAGAAGTTGGCCTTTCACCTAGGAATTGACCCTGCCAAGCCAATTTCCCTGCAAGATCGTTATTTACTTTTCCAATCATCATCCAAGACATTTGTTAACTTTTAAGTTTCTTTACGTATCTTGCACATTATCTGAAACTACTCTTCTTGACTGTTTCTTCATTTCATGGGTTACGCTTTCAATTAAGGGCTTGTGCGGGCCTTCCAGATTATTATTTAGATATGCCTAAATATTAACTTGTGGGTTGGGACACTGTAAAATGAGCTTTACTGTATGATGCTGTGTGATGTCATGTATTTTCTATTGGTTTAATTTTGGTGCAGGGGCGTGCATTGTAAATGTACCTTTTTGTGTATAAATAGGGATGTCTCACCTTAGTAAAACTGAGCAGTTTCTTGAGTTGTACACCGTGTTGTATTACTGGGATTTCTGCTACTGGCTGCAGCTAATAAATTTGATCCCTGACGCCACCTAGAAGTTTCCGTGTCTCTGTATACCAAGGCAAGGGAACCTAGAGGACTTCGGGCGTGTCCCTGACGCCGCTGGGTACTTGAAAACCCGGTTCTTTAAGTCTCCACACTCATGGCGGAATCTCCGCACTTGGGGCGATAGCTCTGCACTGAGCATTCCGTCCTGAGTGTGGGGATTTTGCCACGAGTGTGGAGTCTCCACACTCATGGCGGAATCTCCGCACTCCAGGCAATAGCTTTGCACTGAGCTTTCTGACCCGAGTTCAGGGATTCCGGCATGAGTGCAGAGACTAAGCCTGGGCGGAGTTCGCAGAGTTATGCGGAACTCTGCGAAGTGCAAAAAAAACGAAGCTGTGCTACGCCGAGCTCCGCAAGCAGAGGAGTGCGTTTGATAAATGCTGTTCACAGTGATTTTCAGTGCCAGGTGCTTTTCCGTACTGTGCAATCATCGTGAACGGCACCATGCACAGCGCAAGCGGGTGCTGCTTCCTTTCTGCCACTCGAGTAGATCAGGTGGCAGCTTTCTCAACATGAACGGACAGTTTCTCAATGTGAGCGGTCGGGAGCATACGCGACCACTTGCAATGAGAAATCTGACCACCCGCATTGAGAAATCTCACTAGCTGGCCCTCGCAGTCCCGCAGCGGTGGAAAATATGGCCCCAAAACAGCGTTTCTATCCGGCAGCCAGCAGCTTGTGGAACACGCAAATCCCCCGTTCTGGTAGGGCACAGGGAAGGAAAAGTTCCCCAATTATCCTTTGCCTCGAGCGGCTCCCGCGGAGCGGGGGCCGCGAGGCGCTATGTAGTCCTGTGGGGCGGGGCGGGAAGAGGACCCAGGTGCGGCCGGTAACAGCGGCGCTTGGCTACCTGGTCCTCGCAGTCCCGCAGCGGTGGAAAATATGGCCCCAAAACAGCGTTTCTATCCGGCAGCCAGCAGCTTGTGGAACACGCAAACCCCCCGTTCTGGTAGGTACAGGGAAGGAAAAGTTCGCCAATTATCCTTTGCCTCGAGCGGCTCCCGCGGAGCGGGGGCCGCGAGGCGCAATGAAGTCCTGTGGGGCGGGGCGGGAAACTGGCACCCTTGCCCCCAGCCGGTGTCTCCATTCTCTCTGGGGTGAGCTTACCGTATGTATCTCCCCCTCAGTGCTGGCCTAGGGAGTATGCAGGAGGACTCCCCATAACAATGTAAGGTAATTTATGTGGCCTCCTTACCGCCACCCTCCATTCAACTTCCAACACCGTCCCAAGCTCTAACTCTAGGGATGGGTGGGTGGGAGATTCACTAAGTCCCCTGCACACATGGGCCGGCGCTGGAAGGAAGAGAGGGCGAGGACCTGGGCAAGTTGCCCTAAATAGGCACTCATCCTCTCCTCCCCCTCGTTGCCTACGCCATCCGGAAGTGACGTCACAACGATGCCCTGATGCCCCGGAAGTACTTCCTGCTGTAGTCACGCCTGATTACTCGATGAGGAGCCATGAGGGCGTGGCCGGGTTCCCGGGGGGGCCTTGTCCTAATGGTGCGCTCCCTTAGATTTCACGCTTTTCCAAAGTATTCCACCAGTCCTGCGAAGTGCTGCTACTCTCCCAGTAAAAGTGTGGCACCCGTGCTGAGAAGAGCTGGTACTCCATCAATAAAAGTATTCCACCAGTGCTGCAAAGTGCTGGTACTCTTCAGTAAAAGTGTGGCACCCGTGCTGAGAAGAGCTGGTACTCCACCAATAAAAGTATTCCACCAGTGCTGCAAAGTGCTGGTACTCTCCCACTAAAAGTAATGCACAAATAGCAAGTGCTGGTTCTAGCCGTTTAAATGTATTGCACCAGGGCCGAGAAGTGCTGGTACTCTCTCATTAAAGTATAGTACCCCAGCTCGATCAGCAAAGTTCTTACTCTCCCAATTATAATTTCCCATCATTGCTGAGAAGTGCCGGTATTCACCTTTCAAACTGGAGAAGTGCAGGGCACTCTGCCCCCCAGGACGCGAGCCCATGTGAAGCATTGTCCTCTAGTTTTCTTTTCCTTGGCAGTTTTATTTACTAGCTATTTTCCTGCTCAGCGGGAGGCGCGAGTTATAGCGCCGAAAGTAATGAGGCAAAGCCGGGAACGAATCTCATCAGAGCCTCGCGCGCCGCGCGCCACCCCGTCAGGGCATGTGCGCGCGAGGCGGCGGCGGCTACTGAGACATTGGGCCCCTCAGGCCTGCACCGCGCGGGGGGATGACGCAGTTATTACAGCCGTTAGTTACTGTGACAAAAAGCACACCAGGAGCAGTAGACGGAGCTGTGCTCAAGTGTGCCTGGACTGCAAATGTGAAGCACTTTGCCCACTCGTAATTAAAGATACCCAAGAATAATGTAAGTGTAATGTAAGGTGTGAACTCTGGTCCTAGGCTCCAAGCCTCAAAACAACGGGCAGCCATTACCTCAGGGGTTCCTCAAGCAGGGGCGTCCTCAACCCCGCTTGAGCAGCTACAGCGGGGCTGGAGCTCTTAATGGGCCTCTTCTGTCTGCAGCTCGGCAGACAAAGACTCAACATTAAGGTAAAAGGGTGAGTGGATGGATGGATGAGTGACAGGGTGTATTGATGATGAAAGAAAGGATGGATGGGTGAATGAGTGAGTGAAAGGATGGATGGATGAGTGAAAGGGTAAAGGGATGGATAGATGAGCAAAAGGATGAATGGATGATGAAAGGGTGGATTGATGATGAAAGAAAGAATGGATGGGTGAATGAGCAAGTGAAAGTATGGCTGGATAAGGGAAAGGGTAATGGAGTGAAAGGGTGGATGGATGGACGAGTGAAAGGGAGGGGAGATGGATGACTGGATGAAAGGGTGGAAGGTTGGATGAGTGGAAGGGTGAATAGAGGGACCGATGAGTTTAAGGGTGTATGGAGGGATGGATGAGTGAGTGAGAGGATGGATGGATGAGTGAAAGTGTAAATTGGTGGATAGATGAGTGAAAGGATGAATGGATGAGTGAACGGGTGGGTGGATGGATGGATAAGGGAAAGGGAGGATGAATGGATGGTATGAAAGATTGGATGAATGATCAAAAGATTGGATGGATGATTGAAAGGATGGATGGATAAGTGAAAGGTTAATGAATGGATGGAGTGAAAGGTGGATGAATGATATAAAGATTGGATGGATTGATGTTTGAAAGGATGGATGGGTGTATGGGTGAATGAAAGGGGGTGGATGGATGAATGGACAGACTATGGCTGCATAGGTTTGATGGATAGGTTTGAAGATAGATGGATAGGCTTGGATATCGATGGGCGGGTGGATGGATGGACAGATGGATGGAGTGGTGACACTGAATGATGGATGAAAGATTGAATGGATGACATAATATTAAGATGAAATGGTGGATATCAGAGGGTGAATGAAAGGATAAATGGATAGATGCTTGTATGGGAGAGACATACAAGCTCTTCTGCTGAGGATAGCGAAGACTTGCTCCACTTGCGTGGTGCCATAAGAGCTTTGGTTCAAAGTGGAGTGTATTTTCATTACCCCCTCATGGGTCCTCCCAGTCCTTACTACGTGAGGCAGTCCTGCCTCTACCCAGCCAATCACAACACCAGTATGTTTAAACGACATAAGCCCCGCCCACCTACCGCCATGCCTGTTTTTTTTCAGCTCCGACGGCGGTCGGAAGGCTGGTGCTCCCGGTTCCTGTTTCCTGGTCTGGATTTTCTTCAGGGCGGTGCCGTGAGTGTTTGTATTTGCAGTTTTATGTTTCTGCATTGTTTTTCTTGTTATTTTATCGGCACGGTGGCTCTGGTATTCCGGTCAACCGTGCTCCTGTTCTGGGGTCAGGGATGCTCCCTGTTCATTTGCTGGGCTGGGGCAGGGAGTTTTTTGGTTTCCTGACCGCGGGTTGTTCCAGCGCTGGGGCACTCATGCAGCGTCCGGCCCCCGCAGCCATTGTCTTTTGATCTATGGCTGTGGGTGGAGACTACAGGGCTGCCCTTTTTTAATTTCATTCACCTGTCTCATCTTTGCGTGATTGGATGATTGGGGGCAGTATTTATTGGAGGTTGCTGGGCACTTCCTTTGATTGTGTGGTGAGTTCCTGTTTGTTTGACACTGGATTTCTCGCCATGAGTGAAGGGGCTTCTTCACCTGTGCCTACTAAGGCGATTTCAAAGCAGAATAATGTTCAGGGTCTGCAAGAGGATGACGTCTTGCAGATTTCTAGGGCGGATTTGCAGGACTTGATTAATTCTGCGGTCCAGTCTGCGCTGCTGGAGCCTGCAGCTAAGTGGGCTAAGGCTCATGAGGAAGACATGGACAATTCCCCTAAGGGAAAGTACATCCAGGGCAAGGTTTTTTTCTGACATGCTGGTTCATATTCGAGAGGTGCTTGGGTTTGACCCTAAATCCCTGGCTGAGGAGGGATTTTACGCTCAGTATTGTTCCTCTGTGGGGGATGACCTCCCCTTCGATGATGTCCTGAAGGATATCCTCTCAAAGGAGTGGCTTGAGGTGGATAAGCAGGGTATTCCGCAATTCCTGGGGAAGCGTTATCACCTGGCGGACTTTGATTCCCAGTTTCCTGCGATTCCAAAGTTTAATTCTCTTTTGTCCTGTATGGCTTCTACCTCTTCTTCCTCTTTGTCCTTGGAGGAGGCTTCCCTGTCTGATCCGATGGAGCGTAAGGTGGAGTCTGCTCTCAAGCGTTCTTACACCGCTTCTCACTTTGGGGTGCGTGCTAGCACTTATACGGCCTATGCTTCGCAGGTTCTGCTTAAGGATTTCGAGAAACTGTTTGACTGTCTTCAGGATCAGGGGGACCCTACTCCTGTGTTGGCTCAAATGGAGGTCTTGGCGCAATTCCTCTCGGATGTCACTTTTGATTCCTTGTGGGCTTTTTCCTCGGCTGCTGGAGCAGCGGTGGCTGGAAGGAGGTCTCTGTGGACAAAACCTTGGCGTCTTGAGGCTGCACAGAAGGCCTTGGTCCATACACTGCCATTTGAGGGTCCCCGTCTTTTGGGGGATGCTTTGAATACGATGGTGCAGCGCTCTGCGGAGGAGAAGAAGTTGTTAAATCCTTTTCAGCCTGCTCCTAAGAAAAGGTCTTTCTTCCAGAAGCAGGAGTCTCAAGGGGTTTTGTCATCTCAGCCTTTTCGTGGTCGGGCCCGTGGTCAGGGGGCTGCGTTCCATTATAAATCCCGGCCTCAGCAACAGCAGCAGCAGCAGCAGTAACAACAGCCTCCCTCTGGTGCAGGACAGAAGTGACTATGCCGCTGTGGGGGCTCGTCTCCGTTTGTTTCTGGACCGTTGGTCAGCTCTGATTTCCGACCAGTGGGTCTTGTCTGTCATCAGGTTGGGTTACCAGATTCCCTTCCGGGGCCCTCCCCCTCTGGATTGTTTTCTGGTTACCCTGTTGTCAAGAGACCCCATGCGGCGATCTGCCATGTTGTCCGGCGTCGCCATGTTGTTACGGAAAGGGGCTGTGGTGCCGGTTACAGTGGAGGAAGTGGGCCTGGGGTTCTATTCCCATCTGTTTCTGGTTCCAAAACCTGATGGTTCCTTCTGCTCCATATTGAATCTCCGTTCCCTGAACAAATTGGTGCAGTTAGATCATTTTCGGATACGTCACGTTAAAGTTCGTCATTCCCCTCATCCAGGAGGGTGATTCTTTGGCCTCCCTGGACTTAGAGCACGCTTATTTTTGCGTTCCGGTCCATCCTGCCAGGCAGTGGTTCCTGAGGTTTACTGTCCAGGGGAGGCATTTCCAGGTTCAGGTTCTGCCGTTCGGCCTCTGCACTGCTCCCAGGACTTTTACCAAGGTATTGGCTCCTGCTGTGGGGGTTTTGCAACATCAGGGTTTCTATGTGTTTCCCTATATTTATGATTGTTTGGTCTCTGCTTCCTCTTTTCCTCAGGCTCTTCTGGCAGTGGAGGCTACGTTATTCCTGTTCCAGGAGCTGGGGTTCAAGGTGAATCTGGCCAAGTCTCATCTTGATCCTGTTCAGAGTCTTCAGTTCATCGGGGGTCTGTTCAACACCTCTCTGGGGGCGGTGTTTCTCCCTCCTGCTTGGATCTTTTCCCTACAGACTCTGTTGGGGGATCTGTTGAGTCGTCCCTCTGCACCGGCTTGTGTTTGGTTGCGAGTCCAGGGTTTGATGGCTGCGACCACTGCCGTGGTTCCTTGGGTTCGCCTCCATCCCAAGCCCTGGGTGACTCATCTGTTGGCTTGGTGGGACCCCTCCCGGGCAGATTACGAGGCTCTGGTTCCTCTCTCTCATGTTCTGGTTCGGGACTTGGACTGGTGGCTTTGCCCTCCCAATCTGGAGAAGGGGGTGCGCTTTTGTCTTCCTCCTCCCCTTTTGTTGAAGACGGATACCAGTCGTTGGGGTTGGGGGGCCACTTTGGGTCCTTGGAAGCCAAGGGTCGGTGGTCTCGGGGGGACGGCACCCGTTCCTCGAACTGGCAGGAGTTGGCGGCCATCTGGGAGGCGGTGCAGTTCTTTCAGTTTCGTCTCCTCGGTCGAATCTGTTGGTTCGTACCGACAACCAGGTGTCTCGTTGTTACCTGAACCGTCAGGGGTGGGCCAGGTGCACGTCTCTGAACATGTTGGCCTCCATGATTTGTGCTTAGGTCGAATCTCATCTGTTGGCCTTGAGGGCGGTGTACATTCCGGGACAATTGAATTTTCAGGCAGACGCTCTGAGCCGCAACCTTCCATCTTCTATTCTGTACCATCTCTCTCTTCCTCTGTTCCAGTCCCTTTGCCTTCGGTTCGGGACTCTCTCCTTCCCCGGTTTTGTTTGGAGGTACTGTGTCCTCAGGCTTGGGCGGTGGATGCTCTTTCGATTCCCTGGCCTTCGGGTCTTCTGTATGCATTCCCTCCCATTCCCCTCCTCCTGAGGGTGCTGCAGAAGATTCGGAGGTAGAAGGTTTCGGTCCTGTTGATTGCTCCTATCTGGCCTCCACGCCTTTAGTTTCCTCTCCTGCTGTGGCTGGCGGAGGGTCAGTTTGTCCGGCTTCCTTTGTGTCCGTCTCCTCTTCAGTTTCCGCTCCTGTCCCTGCCTTGTCTTCGTCGTTTGTAGCTGACGGCTTGGCTCCTGAGCGGTTGACATTGGAGTCTTTGGGCTGTTCTTCTGTGGTGGCTCATGACATCCAGTTGTCTTGCCGCCCTTCGACCCTTAAGTGCTATGGTCGTCATCGGGGTTCTTTTGTTTCTTGGTGTTCTTCTCATGGGGTGGATCATGTATTGGGGGTTCCTACTTCTGTGTTGGACTTTCTCCGAGATGGTTTTTTGAAAGGCCTTTCCCCTTCTACGTTGTTTGCTCAGTGGGCGGCGGTTCATGCTTGTCGGGGTCCTGAGGCCTCCTTGGAGGGTGTTGCCCCTTTGGTTAGTCGCCTTGTTCGGAGCTTTCAGCTTCGTCAGCCGGTTTCTCCGGTTCTCGTTCCTGCTTGGGGTTTACCTACTTTTTTTTCGGGGTCTACAGTTGCCCCCTTTTGAGCCTTTGATGGAGACGGATTTGTTGTGGCTGTCCGCTACAGTGGCTTTCTTGTTGGCCATTACATCCGCTTGCCCATTGGGCGAGTTGGGTGCCTTGATCATTTTGTTTCCTTATTTGCAGTTCCTTCCGGATCGGGTCATTTTATGGCTTGATCCGGCCTTCCTACCTAAGGTTTCTTCAGGTTTTCATTTGAAGCAGGAGGTGATTCTTCCTGATTTGCCTGATGAGGGGGATTCCCTTGTTTCCCCTTCCTTGGATGTTCGCAGGGCTCTACAGATTTATCTCCAACCTTCCCTGGGATTCCGGCTTTCTCCTGGCTTGTTTGTCTCCTGTGGGGGGTGTGGCTAAAGGGAAGGTTTCCACTTCCACGATCAGTCGGTGGGTGCGTTTGGCGGTCTGCCAATCTTACAAGTCCTTGGATTTGCCTCCTCCGACTCATGTACAGGGTCGTTCGAAGCGTTCTGTGTCTGCTTCCTGGGCTGAGGCGGCGGGGGTCTCTATCCAGGAGATCTGTAGGGCAGCCACTTGGCAGTCTCATCACACATTTGTGCGACATTATAGGCTTGATGTTTTACATGTCACTGCTGACAGTTTTTCTGTTGGAGTCTTGAACGCTGTTGTTCATTGATCTTTTATTGATTAAAGTTTTGTACTCTGCATGGATCCCTGGTGTCCTGCATTTTTTATTGGTTCTCTGCTTGTTCCTCACGTAGTAAGGACTGGGACGGGGAGGACCCATGAGGTGGTAATGTCTTGTTACTTACCGGTAATCTTCATTACCCCGATTAGGGTCCTCCCCGTCCCAGTCCTTGACCCTCCCTCCCTCCCGCTGTGTTTGTGTCGGAGGCTTGTTGATAACAGGCATGGCGGTAGGTGGGCGGGCTTATGTAGTTTAAACATACTGGCGTTGTGATTGGCTGGGTGGAGGCAGGACTGCCTCACGTAGTAAGGACTGGGACGGGGAGGACCCTAATCGGGGTAATGAAGATTACTGGTAAGTAACAAGACATTTCTTAATCCCATGCCTCCCCATTGCCTCATATGAGCCCTGGTCCTAGGGCAGTAACTCTTTCACTAAGAAGCAGTGGCAAATCCAATATATGTGGCTTTAATGTACAAATAAAAGTAAACACACGCATTCACAGATGCTGTTTGCATGCAATGTATGCAGAAATGCTGTTTATCACATTAAAGCCTGTGCTACTGGGTTAGCTAATGCTGAGAAAAGTAGCAAATACGCTGCTTTCTGTTTGGACTCAGTATATGAGAATAAGAACTTAATGTGATAAACAGCACAGATTAATTTATTTTTCAGATTTAGAATAACCCCTTGTGCATTCTATTGGAAGCACTTCCTGGAAGGCGGAATGATACATCGCTAGCTGTTACCCTGAGGTGACAGAGTAATACACCTCTTGAAGAAGCCAGGCCAAAGACCACTCTATGCATATGTTAAGGAATTGCTAAAAATATATAATTCAGAAAGCTGCACTGTCAAGTTAGACCTTAACAAGGAAGTTTACGGTACCTAGATAGGCCATTATTACAAAGAATTATTTACAATAGTCATGCACCACTATTTGGTGTATAAACTATTTTGTAATTCACACACATTCTACTTTGGGTAGTTCAGAATTTGTGGGAAGTTGTAAAAAAATGTTGAAATATGTGGAAAGTATTTTTCAGTGCATTGAATGTAATGTTGGATTAAGACAAAAGTACTGCATTTCATTCCTATTAGTAACAGAGAACACCCAAAACACTGGTGTTAATTTCACACCAATATTTGTGTGAAAAGCACCAGAAACCATGCTTTCACATTTATCTCTAAATTTGTGGTAATGTCATGATAACTTGTTGTGGTAACGGTATTACCAGATTGTGATATCCCAGCAAAATATCCGACATTCTGTAAATTACTTCATTAGTAGGGAGGTGCTTATTTCTCACAAATGCAAAAAAACAATTGATGGACAGAATGCAGCACAATGTACAGAGATCTGGGCCTAAATCCTTTGTTTTCTGCTCCGCATGCCATTCCAGTTTAGACCCAGCCATACGCAAATCAGTCTTGATCCTGTTCCCCATGGGAACAGTCCAGCCCGAACTGCCAGGCCAGGCTCTCCCTGGAGTGGAAACAAGCATTCTAGGACCAGTTTCGGGGTATCACCCCTCATCAGCCAGGCTAGCTTGACTCCATTGGCATGGAGAGCATGGTCACAGCCCGACGCAGGAAGGTCCCGCGCTTCGGAAGACCTAGAGCTTAGTGCTTCCTCCCTCACCGTATTGCGAGCATTCTGGATGTCACGCTTGTGGCCAAAAAAAAACCTTCTAGGTGTTTTCCAGAAGGTAGACCTCACTTTACCTTGTTTTTCCTACTTTTTTCAATCCCACACAGGACTACCACACGAGTCCAGACTACAGGAGATGGGACCTTCATTATACTTACACATACCGTCCCCTTTAGAGTAGATGAAGATCCCCCGGTCCTGAAGAAATGCCAAGATCCGACTGGACGATTTAGGGCATGAAACATGTCAACCACCTCCACCCCACCCACATCACCCTGAGCTTAAGCTGGTATAATTTTCCCTCTTCAGCCACAACCTTTTAGTCTGTTGTTTTTATTTATAGCATAGGAACTCCCAGCGAATAAAACAGTTTTTTGGGAGTCCATTGCTACTTTTAAACCACGCTTTTTACTCCCCATTTCTACTCACCACACATACGCCCCAGCGCTATTTCCTAGCTTCACATCAGCAACCAGAGAAGACAAAGATACCCCCTGCGGGGTCCCTTGGGCATTACAGGGCCGGCCCAACGAGGAGCTGCCCACTGATGAAGCATGACACCCTTCGGGTGTGTGAGGGCTTGTGCTCCTAATTGGAGCTATTCCATCTTTGCCTTGCTTCCCCATTAGGAACACCTGGTACCTTCAACTTTAATTCCCTTCCTCCCTCCCTCCCCCCCCTTCCTTAGGAACTGCATACCCTTGCGTTTGCAATACCTGTCTGGGGTGTGTATGCTGGACCCACTAAGCCCCTGTCCTTCATTTTGAGATAGGTTTCAGCAGGCACAGTCATTGAGAGAGAATATGGAGGTAGTAAGGGGTTTATTGAGTTCAGGAAAGGTTAGCATTAAATGGTAGAAAGAAGCTTTTAGGAATGCCGCAAGGGTAATATTAAGGGGTAGAAAGGAGCATTTAGGATTCATATAAGAGTAGCGTTAAAGGGTAGTAAAGGTAGAGTTAAGGGGTAGTTAGGGTTTTAATGGCTGAAGGATGGATACTGTTAAAGGGTAGTAAGTGGTTTGTAGTGTTCAGGAAATGGTAGTAGTAAGGGGATTTAGGTTCAGAGCTGGGAACTGTTAGGGGAAAGTAAGAGCTTTTTATGATTCTGGGAATAGTAGGATTGAGAGGTTGTAAAAGTCTTTAGGGATCAGGGATGAGTACTGTTAAGAATTAGTAAGTTTGTAGGTTTCAGGGAAAGGTACTGTTAAGGGGTAGTGTGGGGGCTTTAGGATTAGTGGATGGATAGTTGAAGGGGGTGGTAAAGGTTTTTGGAGTTCAGAGATGAGTAGCATTAAGGTTTTTATGGTTTAGAGGTGCATAGTGTTAAGGGGTAGCAAGGGGCTTTAATGGTTAAAGGAACATAGCATTAATGGGTACATAGGATTTTCAGGCTTCAAGGATGGGTAGCACGAAGGGGCAGTAAAGGGTCATAGGGTTCAAGGAAGGGTGCATTAAGCAGTTTTTATGGTTAGGGGGACGGGTATTCAGGGTTTTTTAGGTTTCAGGAAAGGGTTGTATTAAAGAGTAGTAAGGGTGTTATAGTTAGGGTTAGTAAGGTTTTCAATGTAAGAGAAGAGTAGCATTAAGGGGTATTATCGGGATTTTGAGATTGAGGGATGGGTAGATGTAAGAGGTTATAAGATTTTGTCAGGGTTCAGGCATAGGGAACATTAAGGGATAGTAACACTTGTTAGGGTTCAGAAAAGGATAGCATCTTAGGATAGTAAGGTGTTTTTAAGAGTGTGTGAAAGGGCAGCATTAAGTTATAGAAAGGAATTTTTAGGGTTCTGGAAAAGGTAGCATTAATAGGGTTTTTTAGAATTCTCAAAAGGGTGGCGCTAATGGGTAGTTTTACTGTTCAGGGAAAGGTAGAATTAACAAGTGATAAGGGCTTTTTATGGTTCATGAATGGGTAGGCTCAAAGGGTCGTAAGGGGTTTTTAGGGTTCAAGGAAGGATCAGGTCAGGGAGTAGGAATGTATTTTTAGGGCTCAAGGAATGATAGCATTGAGGGTAGGGGTGGACAGTGAACTCCGCTCTGCTAGCGGAGTTTTCATAGTTTTGCTAACTCCACCCTCCGCTGGGAGTGCGGAGTTCGGCAAAACACCTTGATTACGCAGAGTGGCCGAGTTTGCCCCTGCCGCCTGTGGAAAAGTAAATTTTGCCATGTTCTGTGTCCCTACGCCTCATCCATCATATGTCATGTGTGCATGATCAATATGCATATGTTATTCCCCATTTCTGATTAAAGACGCAATTATAGTTGTGTCCACCTCTAGTATGTTAGTTTCCAGTCCTCGTGAATACTACGAATATCAGGCCTATGTAAATAATGTTGCCACGTTTCTCAGTGTGCACGTTATTCCATTATAAAGTCTCCGTTTCTAGGCCTCAAAAGGGCCCGGACCACAGATTCAGCTCCTGTTTTCTGAAAGCCTCGCTGAGGAGCGATACAGCCCCCACCTGTATCCTCGACCCTTCACTTACTTCCTGCCTTGCAGTGCCCGGTGCACCCCGGCTCTGCCTCTGAGTCTGCCAAAAGTATGTTATAGTTCCAGCTATCAGTTCAGTCCTCCTCCTCTGCATTCCTAAGCTACTGAACTGCATCAATAGTTTCCGTCATTGTCTAGCCTTCTCGTCTCCATGTTAGAGAAATACTGTATTTAATGGTCATTTAATATTCTTCACGCACTACATGTAGAATAATGCATGGTCCAGTCTTAGAATCAGGTTAGCCTCTCCCCTCATGACTTCTAGTTCATATCAACATGTTCCCTAAACATTAGATACCAGATAGGGTTTAGGTACATGTCGCTCCGACCCTCCAGACTCTAGTCTCTGCTCCTAGCACAGAGTTCGTAGCCCCCAGCTTCCCCTAGTAACACGTCATTGCCAGTTTTCGCGCACCATTAGGTTAGAGGTCCCGGCTCCTTAGGTAGCCCCCTCCTATGTTTCCGCCCATTCATGACATATTCTGTTACGTTCACATCACATGTCTATGTATACTCCCAGTTACACCTCCTTTTTACTCTTATCTCTCGCGACTGCTACGCGTCACGCCTTCTGCTCCACCCACTGTTACGCCTACTGCAATGTAATGCTATGTGTTCGCGCTATGTATATATATCAATGTTATGTTATTGAATGTTAGCGCGCTCATCCCAGACCTAGCCCCAGCAGCTGCTGGGCCTCTTTTCCCCTGCTGGGCCCCAGTTGTCCTGCTGGGCCCTGTCATTCTGTTCCTATGCAGGTTGTCCTGATCCTGTCCTTATGCTGTAATAAACCTGCAGAAACTCCTACTACCTCGAATCTTGACTCTTATTTATTGAGCTATCTGTTATGCTATAAGTCTAGTCAAAAATAGGGTATTATTTATTTATTTACCACATAATGGCGCCCGAATAGGGACTTGCCCTTTCCCCACGCGTCGGTGAAGCCACGCCGACCCCCTGACCCTCTGCAGTCGTGACGGAACTCTTCTGCGCAGTGGCAGATATTTCTGCTCAAGTATCCCTCAGGCCCACGGAGGAGACGGAGGAGGCGGTCCAGCATCCGAACGAGACGGTGGAGGAACGCGGCGAGTCCCGACCAGAGCCCAAGCCGAGAGTCCAAGGTCCGAGGTATCCGGAGGTCCACCCGTAATTGAAGTCCGAAGTCCGAAGTTCGTCGTCGTAGTCCAGTCCCGTCCGAGGCCTTCCGTTCCGTGCTGCCCGGTGAGTACCATTGCTGGGGTAGTGTCTAGACAGGGTCAGTCTAAATTGACTCCTGGTCCGTGGGTTGGTGGTACCCAAGCCCACAAACGAAGTGTTCACCTAGGTGGATACGGGTCTTGATGTGTTCCTTTATGGGACCGGTATGTTCCGTACTGTTACAGCAGTGCATCCAGTAACTCTAGTCTGTTCCGTTCTCGAGAAATTCTGTTCTGTTTCTGTTTTCAGTTTTTTCAGGTAGTATTCTGTTCGAACTGTTATTTATAATGTTGTTTAATGTATTTCCAATGTCGTGGTATGCCTGAATTGTTTTCCCAATTGTTATTGTTTTTCGTGTATTGTATTGTGTTCCGATTCAAGTTTAGAATGCCGCTCTTTTCAAAGTTACGTCAGTTAAAAACTAGAAAGGGTCTGCTGGAAGCAGCAGTTCCTGTTCCGCCTAGGGACAGTCCAGGTCACTTTATGTATCAGAAACATGGCATAAGCGCCATATTGTATCTAGATTTATGGGTAGAGTATACCAAACAGTTAGAAGAAAAGTATAGATGGCCCGTATCGGGTACATGGGATGCCGAATGTATCATGCGAGTAGAAGAAGCATTATGGAAAAAGAAAGCCAGACAGTCACAGAAAGATGCCATCGAGTTATGGCGTAAGGAAGCTCATAAAAGAACGGAAAAGGAAGTCAGAAAGTCAGAGTTAAGTAGAGAATCCCAAGAACGAGCCCAAGAAAGAGAATTAATCGAGATAGGTGAACAAGTCAAAGTCGAACAGTCAGACAGACAGAGGCATGCCCTTATTAAGGGTATGTATCCTCTCCTTGCCGAAGGCTTGCCAAAAGCGACCCCAGAGGCACCCAGTAATTTCCCGCCACCATTAGTTCCGACCAAGCTACGTCACAAACCGACCGCAGCTGATATTTTTATTTCGTCCTATTTGGACGACACAGTTCCAGAATATGCAAATCCAGTTCGCGCTCCACCTGTCCCTGTAAATCAGGCACTTCCCGTTCCTCCAGACACCGGAGTACCTGTTACGGTACCCCCGGGTCAGCCTGCCATACAAGTTCAGCCCACGTTACAATTACCGACCCTGCAAGCACGAAGAATGTCAGTCGACGATTCTAGTCTAGGGGCCGCAGGAGGAGGTCCTCCTCAAACCCCGCCGCCACACAAGCGTTTATCAGCACTCGAATTACATGCTCAAGCATCACAGCGTACTCCTAAAAGTAATAAGTCTGTTACAGAAATCAGACAAGCCCTTAACGAATGTGTTTATGATCCAGTTCCAGGCGAATATACTATGGTTTTATATTCCTTACGTGTAAGGAGAGTGACCGAGTATCTAGTCACCTTGCCGAATATGAAAGAAGATCTAGACAGAATATATCGTTTCATCCGTACAGGGGATGATCCAGAAAGTATTGGCGAGATTATGTCTCAAAGGAAAGCCGAGATTCAGCTCATGATATTAAAGTTCCTGATCAATTGTCTAATAAGAGAACAAGATTATCCGTCTAAAGATCCCGCCGAAATGAGAATCTTGACAAGGTGGAGTGATAATATAGCCGAGGGTAAGCACAAGACCGTCAGTGCCATGGAGAGTATGTACAAGAAAATTCGTAAAGAAATAGTAAGGTTACACGAACAGCGTAAAGCAGCACAAGTAAGCGAGAAAGAAAGTATCTCTGATCCTGAAGAGGAAGAGAACGAGAATCCCGCCAGAATAGCGTATGTAGGAAAATCCAGATTTCCAGATCGCCATTTACGCCTAGAACTCAAGTCTGTTTTTCATCATCCAGCACCAGAACAAGGTTCTCTAGAACAAGTATTTCAAGCTACCGATCACATTCTGAAATCACGAGTCGGTTATAGTGAGTTAAGTACCATGCATGAACAAGAACTAGCCCGATCAGCAGTCCGATGGATTACTGATTCTACCACTTTTCCAGACGAAATAGTGGCACAAATGTTTCTGAAACTGCCCCCAGCCGAGCAACGACTGGTGGGTATGTATATGATCCAGCACCTCATTATTCTGTATGAGGGTCAACATTCTGATCCAGGCCCGTTACACGATATCCTGAACGAGTTACTCCAGTATAAATGGAGAGGTCTAGGTACGGACTTAATTATTGTCATTCTAGAACAGCGCCACAAGTATAGAACGTTCCTGAACCCGCACTTTGTTCATGTCTCACCCCCAGAAAGTAAATCGTTTTACATAGACAGACAGAATCCGTTACGAGAAGTCCACCCAGTCCAAGGGGCGGGTGGCGTAATGCAACGAGTGTTTGTATACACTCCGATTTCAAAGATGGAACTCTTAGAAATGAAAAAATTAATTCCCTGTCATGACAAAGATCCAGCAGGGTTCCATAGAGAATTAAAAGACATGCTCCGTATGGGAGAATACACTTACCCAGATATCATTAAAATGTTAAAGGTCCTGTTACCCGCAGGGGTGTACGAAAAGTTAAAGGAAAAAGAATGGGAGGTGGGAGAGAAAAAGATCGATTGGACAGCTCTAGAAGCTGAAGACAAGGCACGAGTACCAGGTACCGGTCTTGGAGATAAATGTAAAGAATTACCAGAATTATTGATTCAAGTATTACCCAGATTATTGACAACTAGGAAGGAAGACTGGGATGCAATCTCAGCCTGTAAGCAGAAACAAGATGAAGACATTAGTGATTTTTATTCTAGATTCGAGAAATGTTTCAGTATTAACAGTGGTCTCAAGACAAGTAGTGAGTCATACCCTCATCTTTTCGTTACCAAATTAGTCGAGAATTCAAGTCCACAAATTAAAAATCGAGTTTTGAAAGTCGAAAGCACCTGGCAAGCAAATACTCCGTCCCAGATGCTCCAGATGCTCCAGTATCACCAGAATAGAATCAGAGAAGAGCAAGAACACGAGAGAAAACGTATGAAAGACACGAAAATGAAAGTGCTAGTTGCACAATCTATTCCTCAAGACAGTCAGAAGAGGGGTCCGAATCAAGCCAGTCATCCTGCGGCTCCCGTTAAAGGGAACTGCAATTATTGTAAACAGCCAGGTCATTTTATAAACGAGTGTGCAGTTCTGAAACACAACATAGCTACTGGTAAGACTAAAGAAAGACCACGTCCGCCTAGACAAGAACAAGTTTCACAGACTCCTCAGTCACAGAATGCACCACAGACAGTTACAGTACCGCAGCCTATTGCTGCAACACAGCACGTTACATCGCAGATGTACCAGTATGCACAGTCCGAGTATCCAGAGTACCAGTCATATTCATGAAACAGCCTAGAGAAGGAGGTAGGCTTGCCTCTCATCGAGATACCTGTAGATCAAGAAGGTCCCTATGTTCACAGTCAAGTATTAGGGAAAGACAGAAAGTTTTTGATCGATACAGGGGCAAGTAGGACCACAATTAGTCATGCCGAAGTTCCAGGGGCTCCGCTCTCAGGCTCAAGAAATGTTTCCCTTGGATTTTCAGGAAAACCCATAGTTAATGAAATATCTAAGCCAGTTACTCTAGAAGTAGGTCCATTGTCCCGTACTACTGATCTGTTACTTACTAAGTCATGTCCAGAAAATTTATTAGGCATTAAGACATTGAAAGAATTAGGTGCAGTTATTTGCTGTTCCCCAGAGGGAATACGTCTGTTCCTACGTGACTTTAAGGGTCACTATGTATTACGAGATTTTGATTCAAGATTGTCTAATGTTCCGCAGCATTTATGGGCGCAAGGTCCAACTGATGTAGGTTACATGCAAATCACACCCTATCGTGTGACTCTCAAACCAGGTGTAGTGTTACCACGAATCCGGCAGTACAGATTGCCACCTGAGGCTGTAGCAGCCTTATCCAAAATTATTGACGAGCTCATGGCTCAAGGAGTAGTTGTAGAAACTGACTCCAATGTATGCAATTCTCCGATCATTCCAGTCATGAAACGTACTGATCCAAATGCACCCCCAGTATATCGATTAGTGATTGATTTACGAGAGCTTAATAAATGTATTATTCCTCAGTACCCAGTTGTCCCAGACATTTCTTCCCTGTTAACTGCTATTGATTCCGAAGCCATGTTTTTCACTGTTATTGACCTCAAGAATGCATTTTTTAGTGTTCCAATTCATCCAGACAGCCAGTTTCTTTTCGGATTTTGTTTAAATGGAAGGAGCTATATGTTTACACGCGCTCCTCAAGGTTTCACAGAAAGCCCTAGTATTTACAGTCAAGCACTCAAGAGACAACTAGACAACATTCACATGCCAACTGACACTGCCCTGCTCCAGTATGTCGATGATCTACTGATCACAGCCCGTTCTGAAAGTGACTGCGAGCGAGCATCACTTACAGTTCTGTATTTTCTAGCCGAGATGGGGCACAAGGTGTCACCTTCGAAGCTTCAATTCTGTGTCCAGCAAGTGGTATACTTAGGACACTTGCTGTCCAAGAGGGGTAGGCAGTTGACACCCGACCGTATCCAGTTAATAGCGAGTCTTCCCCAGCCCAGAACCCAGAAGGAGGTACGTGCCTTCATCGGCCTTACTTCTTATTGTAGACAATGGATTCCCCAGTATGCATTTCTAGCCAAGCCATTGATACAGTTAACGACACAGGAGGCAGCCGTATCGACTGTCCTCCCTTGGACATCTGACCATACACTTAGTTTCAACGAGTTAAAGAAAGCCCTATGTCAAGCTCCAGTTCTAGCTACACCGAACTACAGTAAGCCTTTTACACTTTTCGTTACTGAACGCGAAGGTACAGCATTATCTGTCCTCACACAAGATCAAGCAGGTCAATACAAGCCCTGTGCTTATTTTTCGAGCACATTAGATCCAGTCGCCCAGGCGTTGCCTGCGTGCCTCAAGTCAGTTGCAGCCACAGCACTAGCTATCAGACAAAGTGATTCTATAGTTTTAGGACATTCCCTGACAGTACAAGTTCCACATTCAGTAGAAGTTCTTTTAAACCGAACACAAACTCAGCACTTGACAATTGCACGTTTAACAGGTTATGAATTGACACTGTTCCAGCCACACATAGAAATTAGACGCTGCAACGTCCTGAATCCTGCTACACTGTTACCATCAGTTAGTTCAAATCCAGACACACATGATTGTGTGGAAGTAGTTAACATTACGACAAAGCCAAGACAAGACCTGACAGATATTCCGTTACCAGATCCTGACCTGACACTTTATGTGGATGGTTCATGTATGAGAACTAGTACAGGAGAACTAGTCGCCGCGTATGCAGTGACTACTGACACTGAAGTTATTGAAACACACCGTATTGATACTCTGTCCGCTCAAGCAGCAGAGCTAGTTGCTCTGACACAAGCCTGTATACATGCCAAAAACCTGAAGGTTAATGTTTACACAGATTCACGTTACGCATTCGGAGTTGTACACGACTTCGGAGTGCTCTGGCAGGAGAGAGGTTTTATGACTTCTCATGGAACCAAGATTCAGCATGGTCTCCTTATTCAAGCCCTGTTAGATGCCATACATTTACCGACATCTATTGCTATCATGAAGTGCAAAGCACATACGAAAGTTACTGACATTATTTCCCAAGGTAATGATTTAGCAGACCGCACAGCCAAGCTTACAGCACAGACTCCAGACATTCCAGTAAACAAGACACATATTCCAGATCTGACTACATGTATGACAGTTAAGGACCCTACTCAAGATGTCATAGATATACAGTCACATGCTACTCCCGATGAAATCAAGAAATGGTCTGTACAAGGAGGGGTCCAGACAGATCAAGGATGGTTAACGAAGGGTAGAGCCACATGGTTTCTCCCCGATTCTATGGTTCAAGTCATTATCAATACCGCACATAGTCCAGCACATTTAGGAGAAAAAGCTATGTTAGACAGTATCCAGAACATTTGGTTCAACAAGCATTTACGAGCTGCAGCCAAGCAGAAAGTCCGTACCTGTATGATATGTTGTCAGTTTAATCCAGGTAAAAGTGTCCCGGTGGAACAAGGTGGTTTCCAGCCCCCTGACCACCCTTTTGAGGTCCTCCAGATGGATTATATTCAAATGGAGCGATGTCGAGGTTTCAAGTATGTCCTTGTAGTAGTATGTGCCTTGTCCAGGTGGACAGAAGCATATCCAGTCCCAGATTACACAGCCGCGACCACTGCCAAGCAGTTGGTTCGTGAATTTTTCCCTAGATATGGACTCCCTAGAGTCGTATATTCTGATAACGGTCAGCCATTCTCATCCGAACTCATGAAACACGTTTCCCTGTTGTTAGGGTACCAGTGGAAGTTCCATTGTGTACGCCATCCAGAAGCAGCTGGACTAGTCGAGAGACATAATCAGACTCTGAAAATCCGTATATCAAAAGTCTGTAAAGACAAGGGTGTGGACTGGTTAGTAGCTTTGCCAGTCGCTCTGTTTTACATGCGTATGGTCGCACATTCTAGATCAGGTCTGTCCCCGTATGAGGTCGTTTTCGGCCGCCCCCCTAACATGTGGGGTACTCCTAGACCCCGAAGTATTACCGATGTTTCATGTAATATGCTGACAGATTACCTAGCTTCCTTGATGTCTGCCCTCAACTCATGTCGTTCACAGGTTGCCGCCGCATTTCCAGACAATACCGAGGTGGCACCGCACGAGATCGTTCCAGGTTCCTTGGTGATGATCAGAAATTTCGACAGATCAAGTCCGCTGGAACCACGTTGGAAGGAGCCACGTCAGGTCCTCTTGACCACCCGAACTGCCGTCAAGTTGGAAGGCAGGAAGGGGTGGGTCCACCTTTCTCATGTAAAACTTTTCAAAGGACCGAAACCAGTCTTTAAAAACATTTCCAAGAACATTTCCCAGGATTTGAAGGATTGCCAGAACATTGTTTTAAAGGACTGTCCCGCACCGAACATTATTACAACCCCTCCCTTGTTAGAGAAAACTCCGCAACAGGAGTATAAGTTAAAGCTCAGGTCTAATAAGTCAGCCAGTTTGATTGTATAAGTCCTCCCCTAGGTGAAACGGTTAAATTGTTTCTGACATGTATAAAATAGACCCCCATAGTGAGAGAATCAGTCGAAGTTCACTCCAATGTATCGTTTTTCTGAGTTTCGTCTTATTTCTCAGCATAATGATTTCCTGCACCAGCTATGCTTTCTATCTGTGTTTTTCAGTTCCTCATGTAAATATGTCTGCTCATGCTACAGTAGAGCACACGTTTAGTGATCTGCCTCCTCACGAATATTCATACCGCCTCGCAATGCGTAATAACACATTTATCCGTATGTTACATTATTCACACCAGACCAGCAATGCCACTAATTGTTGGGTGTGTGGTCGACTCCCCCCTTTCCAGACACCGAAGGGAGTTCTGCCACTCTTTCCTTATCCATTCTCACACAATGGTTCGTGTGGAGCATGGTCCACGTTAACGTCATCCTCAACAGATATGTCTTTTCTTAACAGTGCATGTTTCCCAGACAAGCAAGGTTTCCCCCACAGAACAGGTTTAGATCTAGAAAACGAAGTATATAATTTAGGAAATTATTCGTCGAATTTCATGGTTCTGAATGTTCAGTCTGATACTACTCCAGACTCACCCGCTATTTCAGTACTACCAGTCAAAGGCGAATTATGTGTCCGTAGTTATGGTTCTGTACATATAGGTCATAGTGAATGTACTACTGTTATCCAGTATAGTGACAGTGGGAAATCTATTTTCAAAGCTTCACGTCATTCTTATTTTATTTGTGGTCAAACTGCATATGTCCGTCTGCCCCTCGATTGGGAGGGAACATGTTACATTGCTTTCCTACTGCCACCTGTTTTTCTAGCCCCACCTGACTATCATAGGAATTCTTTCTTAGTACACACCAGACACAAGAGAAATCTCCCGATTGTCGATTATACTGAAACCGCCGCAGAGCAATTCATTGATATAGATAAAGGTGTTTTCCCTTATTTAGGTACAGTTGTAAATAGTAAGCTAATTCGTAGGTTAACCAGAACCCTCGAAGCAGTAGTAGATGAGACTGCCTCTGCTCTAGGTAACTTAACTGAAGAGCAATCCTTTATGAGAATTGTCGTTTTACAGAATCGTCTCGTCCTTGACGTCATACTGGCCGATAGGGGCGGGGCCTGTAGAATTCTCGGATCCAGTTGTTGCATTTTCATTCCAAATAACGCGCCGTCTGTTTATTCAGCTATAACCAGACTCCATAAAATTGCCCATCTGTTACATCAAGATCCAGGCACCTGGACATGGTCCGGTTGGTTCTGGAATATAATTTCCGCATGGGGATGGAAAGTCCTGTCCTTCTTAGGTATTGCAGTAGCGATCATATTTAGCTGCTGCCTCTGTATACAATGTGGCCCTGCGATTTGCAGCATGTGTGCTACCTCTTGTATTCCTAGTCCCAAGCCCCGTTCTAAATCTCGTTCCAAGACAATTCGAGACGAGCAAATGGTACTGTATGAAATGATAGACGGTATCATGAATATTGATGTTTCCTGATGGAAACGTAGTGACAAGGAGGGAATGTGGAAAAGTAAATTTTGCCATGTTCTGTGTCCCTACGCCTCATCCATCATATGTCATGTGTGCATGATCAATATGCATATGTTATTCCCCATTTCTGATTAAAGACGCAATTATAGTTGTGTCCACCTCTAGTATGTTAGTTTCCAGTCCTCGTGAATACTACGAATATCAGGCCTATGTAAATAATGTTGCCACGTTTCTCAGTGTGCACGTTATTCCATTATAAAGTCTCCGTTTCTAGGCCTCAAAAGGGCCCGGACCACAGATTCAGCTCCTGTTTTCTGAAAGCCTCGCTGAGGAGCGATACAGCCCCCACCTGTATCCTCGACCCTTCACTTACTTCCTGCCTTGCAGTGCCCGGTGCACCCCGGCTCTGCCTCTGAGTCTGCCAAAAGTATGTTATAGTTCCAGCTATCAGTTCAGTCCTCCTCCTCTGCATTCCTAAGCTACTGAACTGCATCAATAGTTTCCGTCATTGTCTAGCCTTCTCGTCTCCATGTTAGAGAAATACTGTATTTAATGGTCATTTAATATTCTTCACGCACTACATGTAGAATAATGCATGGTCCAGTCTTAGAATCAGGTTAGCCTCTCCCCTCATGACTTCTAGTTCATATCAACATGTTCCCTAAACATTAGATACCAGATAGGGTTTAGGTACATGTCGCTCCGACCCTCCAGACTCTAGTCTCTGCTCCTAGCACAGAGTTCGTAGCCCCCAGCTTCCCCTAGTAACACGTCATTGCCAGTTTTCGCGCACCATTAGGTTAGAGGTCCCGGCTCCTTAGGTAGCCCCCTCCTATGTTTCCGCCCATTCATGACATATTCTGTTACGTTCACATCACATGTCTATGTATACTCCCAGTTACACCTCCTTTTTACTCTTATCTCTCGCGACTGCTACGCGTCACGCCTTCTGCTCCACCCACTGTTACGCCTACTGCAATGTAATGCTATGTGTTCGCGCTATGTATATATATCAATGTTATGTTATTGAATGTTAGCGCGCTCATCCCAGACCTAGCCCCAGCAGCTGCTGGGCCTCTTTTCCCCTGCTGGGCCCCAGTTGTCCTGCTGGGCCCTGTCATTCTGTTCCTATGCAGGTTGTCCTGATCCTGTCCTTATGCTGTAATAAACCTGCAGAAACTCCTACTACCTCGAATCTTGACTCTTATTTATTGAGCTATCTGTTATGCTATAAGTCTAGTCAAAAATAGGGTATTATTTATTTATTTACCACACGCCCACCCCTTCTCTGGAGTTTGCGTCTCTTCTTGCCGCATGCACTCTGTGTGGCCACTCACTGTGCTCTTGCTGGTGTGTCAGTGATGCATCATGTCCTATGACCTCGCCCCTCCCACGCCGCCATATCATTCTGCGCCGCTCACCTTGGTGTGTAATGTAGGTGATTGCAGTCAGAGGGCTTTCTCTGAGCAGAGGCTCAGAGAAAGCCCTCAATTCCAGAAGCAGGAGCACTTCGATGGAAGGTAATTTGTGTCTCTGCCTCGCATAATCACTTCATCCACTAAATCGGACGCTAGTGTCTGGAAAGACGGCAAAGACCTATCGTCAGGGCATCTATTTCTCAGCTTCCATTGCCTTGCACATAACATTATTTGCTAAGGAAGTGGCCTAGAGTGTGGTTAACCAGATAAATACTAAATTGGCTAGAAACTGAGGGCCCGATTCACAAAATGAACTTAAGACTAAATCCTAAACTTACTACTATTTGGTATTCACAGAATGCACTTACTACTTTCGGGATTCACAGAGTGTACTTACTACTTTCGGGATTCACAGAATAAACTTACTACTTTCGGTATTCACAGAATTGATTTAAGACTACTAACTCCAAGTCCGAACTCGGGCCGGAAATTCTGGCCCGGAGGCGGAGCTTCTGACCCGGGGGCGGAGCTTCCGGCCCGGAGGCGGAGCTTGCAGCTTGGAGGCGGAGCTTCTGGCTCAGAGGTGGGCATTTTAGCCATGGCTGAAATCTCCACCTCTGGGCCGCAAGCTCCGACTCCGTGCCGGAAGCTCCGCCTCTGCCCCGGAAGCTCCGACTCCGGGCCAGAAGCTCCGCCCCCAAGCCGGAAGGAATGAAATGAAAACTACGAGCGTGTGATACAGAAGCACAGAGGGTGATGGTGGATGAACGAGGCAAGAGCGGAGATAAGGGGTAGGCAGCCTGGGCATTCTGGAGCACCCCGACATTTGGTGGGGTTCTTAGAGACGCGTGGGCTCTACTTCGATTCTGAATCAAGCGCCAGAGATGACGTAACCCAATGAAACACGTACACCTTTTTACAAGTGCATCCCTAAGCGATGCTCAGAGCAGCGACTTATGAAGTGGACGTGGGTTAAAGTGGGGTGTGACGCCTGAAAGACCAGACCCCGCCATGCTCTCAGCTGGAGTGGGCCTTCTCTTGAGGCCACTCCGGAGTGGAGAGCCCGCTTCTGATGCCTCGCGCCACCCAGGGCTAATTAGCAGCTATCCTAATGCCATCGCTAATCAACTTCTTGCCAAGTGCTGGTAATGAGGCTGGCAGCGTGGAATCCCCCCACCACCCATGGAAAGTATTTTGTATTCAATAGACGTTGAACAAAGGCCTGTTAAATATTTGTAAGAAATGTGGAAGTACTACAGGGACTACTTCTCATAATGGGTGTTCAGTATTGTTTATCATATTCTGAGAGTAATTAGTATAATGAGTGAAGAGTCTGTGCTGACAGTAGCGTGCGGCAGACGCTTGTCTGTCTAACAATGTAGGTCTTTGTGTGGTGTGTGTCCGTGTGTGTGTGTGTCCGTGTGTGCGTGCGGGTTCGCAAGTAGGGTTTTTGTTTCGGGACTCTGCAACATGGCAACATAGTGCATGTGTAGTAGACCCAACAACTGGTTACAGCTTTATTTTAGGGCGGAGCGGAACTCCGCGGAATTCCACTGAGTTTTTATGCAACTCTGCTGAATTCCAGGTAGTGCAACTCAACAACATCCACTCACTCCTAGTTAAGGTACAGTAAGGGGTTTTTAGGATTCAGAGAAGGGTAACTATACTTTGAACTTTTAGGAGCAAATGAGCCTAAAAGTAGTCTCTGCAGCCCATAAATCTCAAAACTAGGAATTAGAAATAAAATAAAAACCTTCTCTTAACCCCTCCCATGCTGGTGACGGAACCGCTCCGTCACCAGCCACGGACGCGCTGTGCTGATGACGGAGCAGTTCCGTCACGGCCCGCTCGGAGCGCCTGCGTGGCGCGGATTCTGCGCCTGCGCTGGACGTTCCATTGAGCGGGCGGGGCCATGACGGAACCGCTCCGTCATAAGCACAGCGCACCCGAGGCTCGTGACGGAGCAATTCCGTCACGAGCATGGGAGCGCCGCGCGGCCGCCCCACCG
The DNA here is from genome assembly GCF_964261635.1 of Lissotriton helveticus. NCBI lineage: Eukaryota > Metazoa > Chordata > Amphibia > Caudata > Salamandridae > Lissotriton > Lissotriton helveticus. The sequence continues at coordinate 97,046,610 of NC_136068.1, forward strand.
CCCAAGCGCTGCGGCGGAATTGCCGCCACAGCGAAGGGGTTAAGGAGTCCCATCTCTGAAGTTTAGGATGGAAAGGGAATGGGGAAGGTGGTTGGGACTGCAGTTCAGCAACACATTACTCCTGACCGCCCTCCTCTGATCTGTGCTGCTGCCGCAGTTGGAAAAAAACACCATAATTAACTAATTGTCTAGGATACATGTAGCATTGCACTGACTTGTGTTTGACCTAAATAAAGGTTAAGCACTGTTGTAATACAATAGCTAGACTTGATAAATAGTTCTGGATAACACAACTTGTTTAACAGGATTACATCACTTGAAGGTTCAGCACTTTTTTCTGTGGAAGCAGATAACTTATGTCCAATAAAAACACGTTCTCCTCTCCACCAACATATAAGCGGAGGTTAATCACATAAAGTCTAACAACAGCTGCACTGCCAAGCCAGACCTAAAAAGGAGAGACCTGCACTGGGTTCATCAACCAATGGGGATTGACTCCAAAACAGAGACAGGACAAGGTCCCAGGCACAGCTATATTATTTCCCTAATGTGTTTTTTGAAGCATAAAGTTTGTTAAAGGCAGGAGGGCCAATTAGATATACAAAATATCCTTCCACACTTGAAATCTGTGTTTTTGCTGAGTGAGGTGAAGCAATTGATATTAATATATACATAAAGCGCTCTTCCTTCCAATGATTGAATGATTCCAATGAATGAATGATTTAAGATCATTCTTTTTTGTAGAAGGACTTTTTTAGGTCAGGTTTGAGTGTGCAGCTGTCGCCAGAATTTTTCGTGAGCGTGAGAAAAAAACTTTAAGAAGCAGTATTGAAACAGGGCTTTGACTCTGCCCCCGTGTTGATCTTTTCTACAAGCTGTTGATAGGGCACAATGTGTGCAGTTCTACTGAAAAAGAGTGCCTGTATTGCAACTTTATGGGAATGCATACACTCTATGCCAGTGATACTCAAAGTGCGTCCCTCCCAACCTCTACATGCAGCCCCCTGAGCAGCAGACTCGACTCAGTACTAACATAAAAAAATGTATATATATATACAGCAAGCACTTATTTAAAGGTTAATTGCAGTGGAACAAAAGGAAGTAACTAGGGGCCAGATGTAGGTAGCCAAATACCGGTCGGTAACGGCCGATTTCGGCCGTTACCGACCGGTATTTGGCTTTTGACATGTAGGGGGCAGGAAACAGGCCATTTCGGTAATTTTACCGATTCGGTAAATATACCGGTCGGTAAATTTACCGACCGGTATTTTTACAGAATCGGTAAAATTGAGATGTAGGTGGGACTCTTCTGAGTCCCACAAGCCCTACAAATTCGGTATTTTACCATCAAATTCAATTTGATGGTAAAATACCGATTCAGGTGTGCATGCACATGTGTGCATGCACACCTGTGCCATATGACAGGCAGACCTGCCCTTAGGGCAGGTATGCCTGCCACATGGCCCCCGAACCTTTTTTGGGGGTGCTAGAGGGTGTCAAAGTGACACCCCCTGCACCCTTGTCAAAATCTGTATTTACCGATTCGGTAAATACCGACCGGTAATGCCCCATTCATTCCTATGGGCTTCAAAGCCCATAGGAATGAATGGGGCAATACCGGTCGGTATTTACCGAATCGGTAAATACAGATTTTTACCGATTCGGTAAAAGGAACATCTGGATGTTCCTACATCTCCCCCCTTCTTATTTACCGATTCTTATTTACCGAATCGGTAAAATTTGGTAAATAAGAATCGGTAAATTAGTCCTACCTACATCTGGCCCTAGGCCCTCAACTTTAGGAATACCTTCATTTTTTAAAACAGCAAACGTAAAAATACGATAGTCAATTCAAAATTCAAAAAGTATATTTAATTGATCTATAGAACTATTTCATCTTAGTAAATCAAATTATAGCAGTGCATTTAGAAGTATTTTTTAAACAAGAATTTAGAAACAATCACGCTTACCACCCCTTGAACTCCCCCCCTCCCCCCCCCACCATGACAACAATGCCATTTAGGATTACATCTAAGCACAGAGGATGGTTTTGTACAGAATGCATCCTGAAGTCATGTATTTCGAGGTCCTCTTATATGTGATAATGAAGAAAAAGAAGGGAAATTGAAATAAAACAATTGCCCAGGGTCACAAAATTGTGGAGAAGCCGGGATTCATCCCAGGTTTTCTGGTTTCAAATTGTGCAATTGAGTTCAGCCAGTAGATATACATGTTTTGCTTCCCCTACACCCACTTTACACCCATACCCCCGCTGGCATCAGTGCAACCCTCGGTCACACCAAAGACCAAACTATGCTTCCCCTTAGAAAATGTTTGTGAGTACCATTGCTCTACGCAGTCAGCCTGAGTGGGTTGTGGTGACAAGGATATGATCAAGCCTATACACCTGATGTGTTCATTGGGAAAAGCTACATCTGATGCCATAGGTCTGATTTGTTTAATATGACTCATTTATTGTAAAAAGCATATGTTAAAGTCAACGTCATTAACGTTTTTATTTGTTTGTGCAGCATTTAGCTGTGTGTATACTAAAGCACTGTTTATTGCATGATGGGCTTAGCTGTTCGCCAGACTCTTGTAATAAAATGAATTCATAATTAAGTATATGCATAGCTATACTTACATAGAGGGACTTTGGGTTAGTCCTCCTCAGTTACTCATCTGCTCGAATGTCACTTACATTCTGTTTAGCCTATGCCAGTATTCAGCATGGGGCTATGGGTCTGTCCATTTCAGTAATTAAGTGTGCCTTGGTCATTCATCTACTGACTGTATATATGTTGATATGCTATACTGAAGTGTGAAACTGTAATGAATGGTTTTGTCCTCTAATGTTCTGGTTTTATCCACTAATGTACTCATTTTGCTGAAACGCTACTGTAAAGCGCTCTGATACCCTACACTGGGTCATGTTCGCGCTATAGAAAACACTAAATAAATAAATAAACTCTATTGCTTCTGAAGATAGTTTGTGTCTGTTCCACATGTGCACATCTACCTAAGATTGTTTGTGACAGTGTCAGGGCCAATGGGCCAACCCTTTCCTTTTAGATTCTCTTCTTTCATTGGTCCTTTTCATTTCTTCCTTCTCTTCTTTATTTTGTCTGTTTTTAGAGCTACTCAGACATTCCTACCAGGCCACTTATTTGCTTCATATTTCACCTCTATTGTGCTGCACTGTGTGAGTCTACCTTGCTGCTTAAAAACCAGAATGGAACTGTCCGGAGCATATCAATTTTGACCTGTTCCAAGATAGCTACTATGGTTAAAAGCTATGTGCCGGCTGTTTGTATCGGTACAACAATGATACACTATGCACAATACCATCCCAAGACAGGCACCCAGTGCAAAGTTTCCTGGGTGGCCAACCTGCAATGGTTTTGTAAATAGTGTAACATTTCTTTACCATTCCAATATTGGTGACACGTTGTGTTGCATCTAAATTGTGGCAGCCATTTTGAATATTTAAAACAATGATATACTGTGCACAATACCAGTCCACAATGTCCGCCTGCTGGTACATTTAATTTTGTATCTATTTTAATTGCAAATCTTCGCCCTCAATCTTTAGGTGCCATTCTTTCTTTCTCCTCTTTCGTTGTTTGATTTACCTTGCATATGCTTGTTCAGTTTGTGGGTGCATTTTTTATAGTGGATGGGTGAGTTAATGAATTAAGTAGTGAGTCAGTATGTAGTGAATGGATGTATGAAAGAAAGCATGAATGACAGAGTGCACGTTTGATGAGTTACTGAGTGTCTAAACTCACAAGTGACTGAAGAGGCACTTTTACTTGGACATCAGTATTCGCATTGCCAATGCACCGGTCAGAGCGCAAAAATTACCTTTCTTTTATTAACACCATGTGCGCTAAGCGTTTTCCCGCTGTGCGCTGACTTTTGCGAAAACCCGCGGTTCATGACGAGCTCAGCTCGTCATGAGCGTACGAGAGGCGTAACTCATGACGAGCTGAGCTCGTCATGAGCGCGAATGGGTTTGAATCCTTTTCTACATTGTAAAGGTTTTAAATAACCATGTACTATAAAGCATTACTTACTTACTTACCATAAAAAGGACCAGCACATAGCTGCGTGAGAAATGCTGCTTTTGACAAAAGTTGCCACCACGGACTGCTGTGGCTATGGGTTCGTACAGACCCAAAAATGGACTGCATTTTATTATGATTATGTGCAAATGGCAAGATAGTGACATTACCCACCTGAAGGGCTGGAGTGTGACTGCTTGGGACCACTAGCCCCAGAATGCATCGGATTTGCAACCCACTAAGGGGGTCCACTAGAGGGCCAAAACTTTAAAAAGTGAAAACGGCTAATGGTCGCCTTCAGCTTTAATGGATCACCATTTTTTTCCCCACTGTGAACAAGGTTGTAAGAACTGAAACGTGTTAGGTTTGCCAAACAATGTTAAATCAGGGCACAGGAATTATGCGGCAAGGGAGGGCCAAATTGTGCAGGAGTGTTGAGTAAATTATGTGGCAAGAAAAGCCAAATTATGTAGCATGCTGCTGCCTGCACATTTTGTTATAGTATTATTTCATTCTTTTCTACAGTTTTCACTTGTTAACACTGTCTGGATATTAGTACACCTTATTAGTATACAGTTTAACACCCAAATATAGCAATAAGCAAAAGAAAGGTAACCAGTCAAGCTTTGCAAAGGGCCTTCTACTCTGCGGCAACACATATTGCTGCGTTCTAGTAACTTTTGAACTGTTTGAGCTAAAGTATGATGGATTATGTGGCAAATGCGGAAAATCTTTGGTTATACGAAAATCGCTGCCACACATTCACATAATCCCAGTGACCCAGATATATATATATATATAGACCGTCTGGTCGAAACGCGTCGCCAATAAACGCAATTCCAACACGGACCCTGGTGTGCGAGTCTTTTGTGTGGTTCCTGGGAGGAGAAACTCGAATTGGGAGCCCTTTCACCCATATATATATATATATATATATATATAATATATATATATATATATATATATATGTTACAGCAATTGACAAAAAACGCCGCACTCTTCTTGGGTGTTTTAAACGCGATTTATTTCAACTCGAATATCTCCTTCTTCACCTACGTGTTTCGAACTCAAAAAGTTCCTGATCACAGTAGTAATAAGTCCTACTTTAGTTTCCTTTATTTATACTAAGTCACCACTTTAACCATTAAGGTGCATGGTGGGCTTAGTAGTTTGTGCATGGCTAATTCTAGCCTATCTATGTCCTTCGCAGGCAGCCTGCTGAAGTCAGGTCTAATTGGATCATATAGTGAAACCTGAGTGGTACATTGCGTGTATGACTCCGGTGGTTAAAAGGTCAGTTGCCAGAACGCTGATATTATCAGCATTATGTATATTTAGGCTGAGTGCCCATTTATATATACCTGTGTGTGTCTCCATTAGGAACCCCCCTTGGGTAGCAAATATATAAATTAGAAAGCTGAGTGCTTTGTCCAATCAGTATGATTTACAGCTTACTGAGGTGCTCCGGACACAGATACTAATATATGTTCTACATTGCTAGCATTCTTAAATACATTGAGGAAATTCGTACTGCTATTTTCAATCTGTAGATCTTACATTTAAACAACTGGGCTATTTTAACATTCCTAATGCAGTTCATGTCACTAGTTGGATGACATAGAAAGTTCGCTGCAACTCGTATCGATTCAGCATGAAATCCCTTGACAGTGAATTATGCATCAATTCTATATATACATTCCTATATAAAGAGTTTATGGTCTCCAATTGTACAAATCCTCTATAAACTTCTATTTTGTGCTGATGTAAGAGTTTTGAAACTTTATCTATTGAAGAATATGCATTTTGCGCATCCTGTTTTTATAACTACATTGTTAATTTTTCAATAGGTAATTACGTGTTCAAGTTATTTCCAGGTTTAGCAATTTTTACAATTTTTACAGTTTTTACAAGCTCTTCACCAGTCACAAATGTACATACATTTCTTCGTCCCCATTCAAACCATTAGAGATTTTTGTTTTAAACCGGATGATGAGTTTCGATTCCAAGCGTCTCAGCTTTTGGAGTCGATTCCCTCCTCTTTCATGTTCAGGCACCATCGCAATGCCTGAGTATCTTATATTTTGCCATGTTTAATTTTTGTGGTTCAGCGTATGTTTAGCAATTGCATACGATGTATCCTTATTTTGAATCGCTCTAATATGCTCCAGCATTCGTTTTTGAGTGCACAAATTGTTGATCCAATGTAACGTTTGCCACAGTCACATTCTATCAGGTAGACTACAAAATGCGATTCACAGGTGATTTTATTCCGAATTTCAAAGATTCGTCCTTTTGGGTCTTTGATCGACTTAAGGTTTTTCCCTACTTTGCATGCTTTGCATGACAAACATTTGGTAAATCCCTTCTGTCGTTTCTGCAGCCATGTTTCTGCCTTTTTATTTGTGAAGTGGCTGTTGACCAACCTGTCTCCAAGAGATGGTGCCTTTCTAAATGAAATTAGTGGTCCATCACCAATTAGACTGCCAATATCCGGGTCTTCTTGAGCACACTCCAATATTTGGTTACAATTTTTCTGATTCGAAAGCTCTCTTTAGAGCATGTTAAGATGAGACGTGGTTTATCGTCTCATCTGGATGGAAGCTAGTCCCATGAAGGACACTATTGGTAGATGTCTTTTTCGGGATTAATGTTGTTTGTAGCCTGGCCGCAGAGAAGACGCCGCCGCGATATTACGTGGAGCCCCCGACTTTTGAAGTGTTCGAGTTGGAATGGGGTACAGCAGGGAATGAACTTGAAGGATCAGCGTTCCCATCCCGCAGGCCCACTGGGGTGTTATGAAACTTTTTAACAGATGCTGTCTCAACGGAACCCACTGGGGTATTATGCTGCTCTGGTATTGAAGAACTACAGGTACCAGCATGCAGAGAGTGAACCCAGGTGTGGGTAATTATAGCAAGCGCATGCGTTATAAATACCTGTGAGAGCATTGACTGCTAACTGCAACCTGCCTCTGATGAAGGGTTTATGGTCTCCAATTGTACAAATCCTCTATAAACTTCTATTTTGTGCTGATGTAAGAGTTTTGAAACTTTATCTATTGAAGAATATGCATTTTGCGCATCCTGTTTTTATAACTACATTGTTAATTTTTCAATAGGTAATTACGTGTTCAAGTTATTTCCAGGTTTAGCAATTTTTACAATTTTTACAGTTTTTACAAGCTCTTCACCAGTCACAAATGTACATACATTTCTTCGTCCCCATTCAAACCATTAGAGATTTTTGTTTTAAACCGGATGATGAGTTTCGATTCCAAGCGTCTCAGCTTTTGGAGTCGATTCCCTCCTCTTTCATGTTCAGGCACCATCGCAATGCCTGAGTATCTTATATTTTGCCATGTTTAATTTTTGTGGTTCAGCGTATGTTTAGCAATTGCATACGATGTATCCTTATTTTGAATCGCTCTAATATGCTCCAGCATTCGTTTTTGAGTGCACAAATTGTTGATCCAATGTAACGTTTGCCACAGTCACATTCTATCAGGTAGACTACAAAATGCGATTCACAGGTGATTTTATTCCGAATTTCAAAGATTCGTCCTTTTGGGTCTTTGATCGACTTAAGGTTTTTCCCTACTTTGCATGCTTTGCATGACAAACATTTGGTAAATCCCTTCTGTCGTTTCTGCAGCCATGTTTCTGCCTTTTTATTTGTGAAGTGGCTGTTGACCAACCTGTCTCCAAGAGATGGTGCCTTTCTAAATGAAATTAGTGGTCCATCACCAATTAGACTGCCAATATCCGGGTCTTCTTGAGCACACTCCAATATTTGGTTACAATTTTTCTGATTCGAAAGCTCTCTTTAGAGCATGTTAAGATGAGACGTGGTTTATCGTCTCATCTGGATGGAAGCTAGTCCCATGAAGGACACTATTGGTAGATGTCTTTTTCGGGATTAATGTTGTTTGTAGCCTGGCCGCAGAGAAGACGCCGCCGCGATATTACGTGGAGCCCCCGACTTTTGAAGTGTTCGAGTTGGAATGGGGTACAGCAGGGAATGAACTTGAAGGATCAGCGTTCCCATCCCGCAGGCCCACTGGGGTGTTATGAAACTTTTTAACAGATGCTGTCTCAACGGAACCCACTGGGGTATTATGCTGCTCTGGTATTGAAGAACTACAGGTACCAGCATGCAGAGAGTGAACCCAGGTGTGGGTAATTATAGCAAGCGCATGCGTTATAAATACCTGTGAGAGCATTGACTGCTAACTGCAACCTGCCTCTGATGAAGGAGCGCCAAGCTCTGAAACGCGTAAGGGAAGATGTTTTACTTTGGACCTGTCACGCTGAATACTATTACAATAGAAATTTATTTCACCCGGCTGTGAGTGTCTTCTCGCCTCAGGGCAACTTTTTGAATTAAATATATATATATATATATATATATATATATATATATATATATATATATATATATATATATTACCTACTGGCGGTCGCCAGTAGGTATATATAGTTAGGATTTTTTCTCTATGGGCTTTTTGAAAATTCTATGTCTAATAACTTTGGCGTTTGTGGACGGAATTGGCTGAAATTTTCAGGAAAATGGCACATTTTGTTTCTGAGCAGCCCTTGAAAATTTGGGGGGGGTTCGTCCAGTGGGGGCTGAGAAAAAAGGGGGGTCCCAAAACGTGTTTTTAACATTGAGTTTTCCATAGGGCGGTTGGCCTCACTTTTAGCCCGAACGGCTGAATGGATTTGCACGAAACTTGGCAAAATTGTAGGGACTGGTAGCCCGATGTGCCTTTTGTAGGTCTCAATATATGTGCTCCAGTGGATTTTGAGAAATTAACGTTTAAAAAAAGATATATATCTGTAACAGCGGACCGGGCAGCGCTCTGGTTCGCGGACTTTTCGCGCAACGGAGCTTTGTGAAGCGAAGCTGATTGGTTCTCTGGCGTCTGTCAACATTCCAAACAGTCCGTAGCGGCCGCCATCTTGTCTCTCGGTAGGATCGAGAGACAAGAGGAGGCCGAAGCGAAGGGGCAAATGACCATAAGGGGGCATAGTACATTGTCGCTCACCCCCTAGGTTTGATGTGGAGGTTTTAAAAGGGCCCCGCGGGGCAAAAAAAAATAAAAATAATAATAATCGAACAGCTGAATGGATTTGCACGAAACTTGGCAAAATTGTAGGGACTGGTAGCCCGATGTGCCTTTGCTAGATCTCAATATATGTGCTCCAGTGGATTTTGAGAAATTAACGTTCAAAAAAAGGTATATATCTGTAACAGCGCACCGCTTCGCGTACTTTTCGCGTTACGGAGCTTTGCGAAGCGAAGCTGATTGGCTCTCCGGTGTCTGTAAACATTCCAAACAGTCCGTAGCGGCCGCCATCTTGTCTCTCGGTAGGATCGAACAGCTGAATGGATTTGCACGAAACTTGGCAAAATTGTAGGGACTGGTAGCCCGATGTGCCTTTGCTAGGTCTCAATATATGTGCTTCAGTGCATTTTGAGAAATTAACGTTCAGAAACAAGATATATATCTGTAACAGCGCTCCGCTTCGCGGAGATAAAATTATATGTGTATTACCTAGCTGTTGCTAACACCAGTTAGCGACGGCTAGTAGAAGATAGCGACCATCTTGGGCCCCACTTTGCATGTGAGTGATATTTATCACTAATGACATGCAAAGTGGGCATGCCAAGATGTTAGCGACTGGAAACAGTCGCTAACATCGCTATCTCCTATTATCAACTTTTGGAAATATTCGAGATAAGGGCGAATATCTCTAAAAGCTACCACCTGCCCTGAGCAGTTCTTAGCCATGTTATCCAATGGGAGGTGGATAACATGGCTAAGAGCATTAGCTCGGTAATGCATGAATATCGCTGAGTTTTCAGCGATATTAATGCATTGCGGTCGTTTTTTATCGTATTTCCGATAAACCTTGATAATAGCAAGGTTTATCTGCGATAATTTCTGACGGTAAAAAAATCGTTGCTAAGCATCGTTAGGGATAAATATCGCTTAACTTTGGTAATATGCCCCAACGTCTGTTAACGTTCGATTCGAAGGAAATCAGGAAGTGTTGAAAAACATTGTCTGCGCCATCTTGTCTTTTTTCAAATGCCACACTTTTGTCGTGCACGGCAGCCATTTTAGATGCCTTGACCAGACCCACTCTGTGCACGCTGTCGATCCTTAGCATGGCTCCCCACCCTCGCAAACATCTCCCCCAGGCAGTGGTCACCCCCGCTCTCTGTCTTATGCATGGGTAATAAACCTCCCCCATCTGCGCTGCTGTTCCCTGAGAATCACACCCTGTGCCCGCCCGACACCTCCCTTTCGCCCTATTCACTACCGCACCCTCTGACACTCCTTTTCCTCTGTGTCCGATTGTCCAGGCTGGTCCTAGGGTATCAGCTAGCCCTGCAGATGTAGTTTATGGCCACAGCTGTAAAGAATCACCCCTCTTCAAAGGAGTTATAGTAGATCAAGGCCCACACTCGATGAGATTCGTCACAGCAGAAGCGTTGCTATTATCTGAAAACCATCCTGTATTGTGATTGGGGAGGGGACCGAGCCTGAAGCGGAAGATTCCAGGGATGACTGTTTGTACATCAAAGTTTTTACAATTATGTGTCACATTAAAAATATATAGCACTCCGACAAAGTAGTAAGATTATAAAACTTTAATAATTTATAAATATATACAAGAAAACAAAAATAGTAATAACATATAAACATTTTTAGGGAAAAACAACGAAGTAGCGGTCGGCTGTGCGAATAGTCCCAACGCAGCACAACGTCCAGATTTCCGGCGTGGGGCGTCGCGGGGGGTGGGTCATCAGTAGCAAACTGTTGTGCGAATAGTTCCAAGGCAGCAGAACGCGTTGAAATCTAGATGACACGAAAGTGATGTCTAGTAAGTTGCCACCCAGCAAATAACGGCATGGGGCGTCGCGGGGGGTGGGTCATCAGTAGCAAACTGTTGCGCGAATAGTTCCAAGGCAGCAGAACGATGGCACCAAGGTGATGTCCAGTAAGTTGCCGCACTGGTTTTGGTATCCTACAATGCTGCTCCGAATAACGGCGTGGAGCGCCCCGGGGGAGGCGGCGTGAACGGGCCTCTCCAGGTGGAGTGTCATCTGTTGTAGTGGGGCGCCCCTTTACCGTTTCAGTTGCCATTCCGTCCGTTTTTGGTCCACTGTGTCAAAAGCCGCAATTCAGCTGAGTTGCGCCCACTCTTGCGGTGCAGCGATAGGCGGCTGTCACAGGACTCTCAAAATGGCGGCAGGCTCTTTCCTTTTTGGGCCTGGTCCACTGAAATGGCCCTGGGACACCTTGGAAATCGGACGCTTGTCTGCTAGGTCTTGGACCTCATTCTCGAAAGCGTCCCCTCCGCCTTGAGAATTCATCAAAAGTTTTGGGGGCTCCGACTCCTGCAGGCTTCTGGTGGGGAGCGGCTGCCATGATTGCTCGCGGAATGACCACGACTGAGCTACGAGATGGTGGTGCTTTCATGCTGACGCCAGCTTCAGTCTGAAACATCCAGAAACAAGGTGGGGCTTTCATCGTTTGGGGAAAAAAAAAAGTTTTCATCCTATGAAAAGTGTTGTTTTTAGGTCACATGATCAAGCCTTCCATCATTAGGAAACCAAAAGTAAAATGAACCAATGAAAAGTTTTATAAACAAGTCACATGACCTGTTATGCGGCATAGGGTGTAAAATTAGGAGAAAATACGTTGGCACGTGAGGCGGCGTCAGTAGCGGACCGATGTGCGAATAGGCCGAAGGCAACACAACGCGCCAAGATCTGGATGGCACCGAGGTGGTGTCCAGCAAGTTGCAGCACTGGTGTGGCCATCCTACAATGCTGAAAGTCGGCGTGGGGCGCCCCGTTGGCCTGTGAGTTTGCGTCAGTAGCGGACCGATGTGCGAATAGGCCGAAGGCAGCACAACGCGCCAAGATCCGGATGGCACCGAGGTGGTGTCTAGTAAGTTGTCGCACTGGTGTGGCCATCCAACAATGCTGAAAGTCGGCGTGGGGCGCCCCGTTGGCCTGTGAGTTTGCGTCAGTAGCGGACCGATGTGCGAATAGGCCGAAGGCAGCACAACGCGCCAAGATCCGGATGGCACCGAGGTGGTGTCTAGTAAGTTGCCGCACTGGTGTGGCCATCCTACAATGCTGAAAGTCGGCGTGGGGCGCCCCGTTGGCCTGTGAGTTTGCGTCAGTAGCGGACCGATGTGCGAATAGGTCGAAGGCAGCACAACGCGCCAAGATCCGGATGGCACCGAGGTGGTGTCTAGTAAGTTGTCGCACTTCTGTGGCCATCCTACAATGTTGAAAGTCGGCGTGGGGCGCCCCGTTGGCCTGTGAGATGGCGTCAGTAGCGGACCGATGTGCGAATGGGGCCAAAGGCAGCGCAACAATATTTTCTGATTTGAAGACACCACAAGGCGCTGAGATGCCAAGATCCGGATGGCACCGAGGTGGTGTCTAGCAAGTTGTGGCACTGGTGTGGCCATCGTACAATGGTAAAAGTCGGCGTGGGGCGCCCTGTTGGCCTGTGAGATGGTGTCAGTAGCGGACTGATGTGTGAATGGGGCCAAAGGCAGCGCAACAATATTTTCTACTATATTTTCGGAGTAGAAGACACCACAAGGCGCTGAGATGCCAAGATCCGGATGGCACCGAGGTGATGTGTAAGTTGCGGACGGATGTGCGAATGGGGCCAAAGGCAGCTCAACAATATTTTCTGAAGAGAATACACCACAAGGCGCTGAGATGCCAAGATCCGGATGGCACCGAGGTGATGTCTAAGTTGCGGACCGATGTGCGAATGGGGCCAAAGGTAGCGTAACAAGATTTTCTGTATGGAAGATACCACTAGGCGTTGAGATGCCAAGATTCGGATGGCACCGAGGTGATGTCTAGGAAGTTGTGCCACTGGTGTGGCCATCGTACAATGGTAAAAGTCGGCGTGGGGCGCCCTATTGGCCTGTGAGATGGTGTCAGTAGCGGACTGATGTGCGAATGGGGCCAAAGGCAGCGCAACAATATTTTCTGACTGACACCACAAGGCGCTGAGATGCCAAGATCCGGATGGCATCGAGGTGATGTCTAAGTTGCGGACTGATGTGCGAATGGGGCCAAAGGCAGCGTAACAATATTTTCTGTATGGAAGATACCACTAGGCGTTGAGATGCCAAGATTCGGATGGCACCGAGGTGATGTCTAGCAAGTTGGTGTGGTCATCCTACAATGCTGAAACTCGGCGTGGGTCACCCCATTAGCCTGTGAGATGGCGTCAGTAGCGGACCGATGTGCGAATAGGCCGAAGGCAGCACAACGCGCCAAGATCCGGATGTCACCGTGGTGGTTTCATAGTTGAGAGGCACTTCATCTGCAGTGGGGCGCCGAGATCCGGATGGCACCGAGGTGATGTCTAGCAAGTTGCTGTACTTGTGTGGTCATCCTACAATGCTGAAACTCGGCGTGGGTCGCCCCATTAGCCTGTGAGATAGCTGTTCTTTGGATTTGGGCCTGGTCCACTAAAATGGCCCTGGGACACCTAAGAACTCGAACGCTCGATTTTTTTTTCCTTTCCTGTACATGCAAAAAAAGGTAAATGCCCGGTATGTTACACGCTTCATCTGCCACGATGAACTCTCCAGAGGAACCGAAAAAATATATAGTTGTGGTAACTATACCATGCATCGTCATATGGAGAGGTGGCACCAATTAATTATAGTGCTGCATAAAAGAGAGATTTGGAGGAGAACCCCTGACCTGCTAGTACATTCATCAAAGAAGTGGCACTGAGAGCTTCAGAGGCAAGGGAAACGGTCCCAAATATTTAGAAGAACTTTGGAAAGATTAAAATGACATGTTTAGATTGTGGTAAATTAATTTCATGTGGGCAGATGAGTGTTACTCTAATAAATACAGCATATGAACATCATCATAGTCGATGGTTGGTAGAGACATTTTGACTATATCCTGGACCTGCCCGTCCTCGCCCAAAATGGCGCCGGAATAAATGGGACTCGTAACTCCTTGTTGTGTACTGGTTGCAGAACCTTGAAATCACGGGATACGTATGCAGTTTTGAAGCACATGGCGGGCGGGGACGAGAATTGATTGAATATTTCGACATCCCTATTGATATTAAGTTCTGATGTGTTATTGATTACTGTACTGTTGAAAATTCGAATTAACGTCACCCATGGTACTTGCCCGCAAATGTATATCTAGATAATTTTATTGTAACTGGCCCTGTCGTATTTTAATTATAAAATGTACGTCCACCGATTCCGTAACTGTTAGACACCTTAGTTTTTGCAACCTAATGGCCCGCCCGTTACGTTCCTCTACAGTGTAAATGTCTATTCATCATATACGATTACAGTTTGCTCCGTGGCAGGCCCACGTGGTTATAGGCTCGTATTTGTATAATGAAATTTTCACAATAAAGGTTTTTAAAAGAAAACATGGTAGTAGTGTATACATTGGTAAAGTTTTTAATAATAGTCACTGTTTTAGAATCATTAAAAGGCAAGTGAAATAAAGCAGACCAATTACATGAAGGGTAAAAGGTATAATACGAAGGAACGCAGTAAAGATAAATGGTCAAGGGCTGTTGTGTTTTCTATTCCTGCAACATAAAGTGATCGATAAGAATCTCATATTCAGGCGTATCGGCGACTAAGACAGCAGGTCGACCCTCTTTTGCTCAACGGCTCCGTCATGGGACGAAGAAACGCTCTTTTTCTCGAAAAAAGAATATATTTTACTTGCAGGACAGTTGTAAAATTTCCGGGAAAGTACATTAGCCTGGAACATTATAACATATATTTAAGAGAAAATAATGTTCGGAAGTAATTAAAAGCGTAATTTTTAGGTGATATGACCAAGGCTTTCATCATTAGAATAAGAAAAGTAAAATGAACCAATGAAAAGTTTTATTAACAAGTCACATGACTTGTTATGCTTACGTTACGCGCTGCGCGCCCCGGATGACTTCCGGATGCGCTAACGCGGCGCGTCATATGACGCATTACGCGACAACGCAGGTCCAGAATATAGTCAAAATGTCTCCACCAACCAGCGGTCGAAACACAACCCCTTTCAGCAGGCTAAATAGTTCTGTTAAATGACAACAGAAAGGACAGGCAACAAGAACCATCAGTCAAAGAGGGGAGGGCTAGTTCTTCTCTACCGGGTTACATTGGGGCGCTACCGGAACTGATCGAATTGGTAGTCTACAGTGTTTCTGGATGTTTCAGACCGAAGCTGGGGTTAGCATGAGAGCAGCACCATTTCGTAGCTCCGTTGTGGCCATTCCGCAACCAATCATGGCAGCCGCTCTTTATCGTTATTTTGGGCGGGGTGGGTGGCGGAGCCGAGCTGTTTTGCAGCCATCATTGTGTGGAGTTCAGTTCATCTCACTAGTTTTGTATTTGTCATGAGGGGTTGTTCCTAATGTTTCTATTTTAGCGAGGTCAAAAAGAGATCCCATTAGTGGCCTACTGATTTTGCTCGATTCCTTTTCTTTTTTTTTACACGATTTTTCGTTATCTGCAAAGACTAAACAGAGTATTGCGACTCTGTGTTTGTTTGTAAATAGAGAATGAACCAAAGAGAACTAATTCTAAAACAGTAAATACTTGGATAACAATCAATCAAATGGAGAGAGAAGCAGGCACGACGGATTACAACGGGGGCAAAGGCCTGCGTTAACTACCTTTCACTATCTGCAAAGAGAGAGTACTCCTAATAGAAATGAGGGGGGGGGGGCACCATTCAAAGCAGATCAGTGTGCATAAACACGAAAATGTTTTCACTTACCACGTACTTGACATTCGACAGCTTATGATATTTGCTATTAAAAAACCATTGAAATTCACTGAAAAAACCATAGGTTATAGACCATATATAGTTAGGAATTAGCATTTACAAAACCTTGAAAATTCACTGAAAAAACCATAGGTTATACACCATATATAGTTAGGAATTAGCATTTAAAAAACCTTATTTTACTCACACAAAACCATTGAAATTCCATATATAGTTAGTTGCACTAACTATATATCGCGCACCCGCAATCCACTGCTGATCATGTCACATATTACATCATTCATGACATGGTCAGTGACATCACTGATGACATCACTGATGACATCTCAAATGACATCACTGATGAGATCACTGATGACATCTCATTTGACATCAATGACCACATCACTGATGATATCATTCATGTGACAATACAATGCATCTCCTCACGTTTTAATATAACCTCTGTTTCACCCAGTGTTAAATACAGAGTATAATTTTTGAAACCATTGACACACCAATACTAGTTACTACATACGTACTCACTGATTCCTACGTCTACACACACATTCACTCATTCACCCATACAATCATTCATACATACAATCACTCATCTTTACAACACTATCATATGCACTCATACACCTATACAGACACTTACACTCTGCCACTCATCCATGGAGTTACTCACACACCTAGTCAGTCCTGTAAAGAATCAATCACACTTCCATTTTCTTGTCTATACAGTTAAACATAGAGCACCTTACATTTTCAAACATATACTAAAACATACTTACTTTCTTATACAATCATTGATACAAGTACACATTGATCTGCACAGAGTCACACACCTCCCAGCCAGCCACACACACACTCAGTCTCCTATACAAATACTTGGACAATCAATCAATAACCCATATAGTTAATCATATAGCTACTGATCAACACATGCAGCAGTTTACAGAACAACAGACATAATGATGCACAAATTAAGACAGTTTACTCACTAACCCATGCACTCAGTGAGACACATTTAATCACTCACTCATACATTCAGTCATGCACCTACTAAATCCTTCGCCCAGACACTTATACATCTACTCATTCTTCAATATGTAAAACATATTTAAACTTTACAGAAACACACAGTCACTGGATGATGTCATCAGTGATCTCATCAGTGATGTCATTTGAGATGTCATCAGTGGTGTCATCAGTGATGTCATTTGAGATGTCATCAGTGATGTCATTTGAGATGTCATCAGTGATGTCATCAGTGATGTCACTGACCATGTCATGAATGATGTAATATGTGACATGATCAGCAGTGGATTGCGGGTGCGCGATATATAGTTAGTGCAACTAACTATATATGGAATTTCAATGGTTTTGTGTGAGTAAAATAAGGTTTTTTAAATGCTAATTCCTAACTATATATGGTGTATAACCTATGGTTTTTTCAGTGAATTTTCAAGGTTTTGTAAATGCTAATTCCTAACTATATATGGTCTATAACCTATGGTTTTTTCAGTGAATATATATATATATATATTACACACACAAGTTCTCCCATTTAGAAGAGCCACACGCAGATAAGGTTTTGCTTCATTTAATGTGCAAGTTTGGCAGCGCTGAGAAGGATGAACAGTCCAATAAATCAATTCAGCCTGACGCGTTTCATGCCCTCATAGCATTTCATCAGAGGCTTTAGCAAACACTGCATGTTACAATCGGCATCATTTTATGTCATCACTACCTGCCCCAGTAGGCGTTGGCTCTCGCACAGCCTGATGGTAGTCGTGGTGCCGAGAATTAAACTCGAGTGAGCTGCTTTCATGTAGTGCAAAGTTCATGAATATTACAACCCCAGTGGGTATGGAAATGTTCACAATCCACGGCGGTGCTATTTATCAGCTTACACACACCGACCTATTCTGCCCTTGACACTGCTAGTCGGTTGACTGCAGCTCGGTCCATTCCTCCATGGCTGGGCTCCTCCACGACCGGGAAAGGCCGTCTCAAATTACACACACAAGTTCTCCCATTTAGAAGAGCCACACGCAGATAAGGTTTTGCTTCGTTTAATGTGCAAGTTTGGCAGCGCTGAGAAGGATGAACAGTCCAATAAATCAATTCAGCCTGACGCGTTTCATGCCCTCATAGCATTTCATCAGAGGCTTTGGCAAACACCGCATGTTACAATCGGCATCATTTTATGTCATCACTACCTGCCCCAGTGGGCGTTGGCTCTCGCACAGCCTGATGATAGTCGTGGTGCCGAGAATTAAACTCGAGTGAGCTGCTTTCATGTAGTGCAAAGTTCATGAATATTACAACCCCAGTGGGTATGGAAATGTTCACTGTAGTATATATATATATATATATATATATATATATATATATATATATATATATATATATATATATATATATATATATATAATATATATATATATATATATATATTACCTAATATATTACCTACTGGCAGTCGCCAGTAGGTATATATAGTTAGGATTTTTTTGAATAGGGATTTCTGAAAATTCTATGTTGAATAACTTTGGCGTTGATGGACGGAATTGGCTGAAATTTTCAGGAAAATGGCACATTTTGTTTCTGAGCGTCCCCTGAAAGTTTGGGGGGGTTTCGTCAAGCAGCGGCCGAGAAAAAGGGGGGTCCCAAAACGTGTTTTTAACATTGAGTTTTCCATAGGGCGGTTGGACTCACTTTTAACTCGAACGGCTGAATGGATTTCCACAAAACTTGGCAAAATTGTAGGGACTGGTAGCCCGATATGCCTTTGCTATGTCTCAAGATATATGCTCCAGTGGTTTTTACGAAAATTAACTTTGAAAAATATATATTGGGCTACATTGGGCTATATATATGTTAGAGCCCAAATGTAGCCCAATGTAGCCCAATGTAGCCCAAAGATGGCCACCAGAGACAAAAAAAAACAAATGTAGCCCAAATATCAGCCAGATGTAGCCCAACTATAGCCCAGTGACAGAATGTCCCAGAGTGTTCTAAAGAACAACTAGGGCGCTAACAGTCTTACTCATGACAAAAGTATGGCACACCTGAAGTCATCTTGATTGGAATAAAGTGTTAACACTTAAAACATTTAATTTGCAAAGGAACAAAATGAGGGGGTTCATTTTGCCATAGAAATTACGATTAGTGCTGAAGAAAGAAAAATTAGGGCACATTTTGAGTGACTTCTCAAATCCTCTTATATTTCATTAAAAAGATTCTGATATGCAGTCTCCCAAGATGGCCACCAGAGACAAAAGAGCCCAAATGTAGCCCAAATATCAGCCAGATGTAGCCCAACTATAGCCCAATGACAGAATGTCCCAGAGTGTTCTAAAGAGCAACTAGAACGCTAACAGTCTTACTTATGACAAAAGTATGGCACACCTGAAGTCATCTTGATTGGAATAAAGTGGTAACACTTA